>NC_081408.1:15759207-16380487 GCF_030272615.1 Cryptomeria japonica | reverse complement strand
TTGAAGAAAGTGACAGGTAATTATAAGATGTTATTGTAGTAAATTAATTCATCATCTTCTAAATAAATCAGTTGTAAGTGGTCTATTAATTATTTGTACATTTGGTCGGGAGTGGGATGCGCTACATTTGTATATTGCAAACAATCTTGATTGGATGATGGTGTGGATTGAATGATGTCAACATTCTGGTCATAGATTAACATGGGATGGTGTCGCTTCATTGGTTAAACAAGCTCATCATAATGGAGATTCCAATGTTACACAAAGGGAAATTGATTTAGCATATGGTTTAAGAGATCAACAGGTACGTATAATTTTATTAATCACCTGTATGTTTATCAACTCATGATGCAATAATTTTAATATGTTAGACATATTGTAGGTCAAACACCATAAGGCTATGTGCTAAAATGGTCATAAATTTAACATCAAACAGTTGGATGACATGAAGAAAACTTGTGATTCTGGGATAACTGCAGTCTTTGAGGTGACCAATATTTCATCTAGAAACGACATACATCCTCAAGAGTCTCAAAATCGATACTATGGCATTTTGGATGATATACTTGAGTGTGACTTTAATTCCTTCAAATTAGTTATGTTCGTCGTCAAATGGTATAGGCTACGACTGAATAAAAATGATCCTGATAGAACTGTTATCGAATATGATAATGGATTTACAATGGTTAATACAAGGTCATTTGAATGAGTTGGGGATGAGCCCTATGTTCTTCCAAGTCAATGTGAGCAGGTGTTTTACTCGGAGGTTCCACATAAACCGAGTTGGTCATTTGTTGTTAGACATGATCCAAGAGGAAGGCCCATAATGTATAATGTGATGGAAGAAGAAGATACCAAAGAAGTAGAAGATGATATAGATGATGATCATGATCAACAGTTAGTCGATGATGTTCCTGATGGAAATGTACATGAAGAAGAAGCTGATGATGATGATGCTATTGCTGCTGATGGTGATGGTGATGGTGATGGTGATGGTGATGGTGATGGTGATGGTGATGGTGATGGTGATGGTGATGATGATGATGATGATGATGACGACGATGATGATGATGATGTTGATGATGATGATGATGATGATGATGATGATGATGATGATGATGATGATGATGATGATAATGATGATGATGATGATGGTCATGATGATGAGTCGGATGAAGAAGAAGATCAATGACATGAATGAAATGTATGAGATGCGATTATTATATTATCTATTTAATATTGATATCTTGATAGAAATTGATTTGACTTATATGGTTACATAAATAGTTCATATGTTTTGAATTCTAATGCCATTACTTAATTAATTCATGATGCACCTCTAGCTATGTGATGGATTACATGCTTATGATGATACATGTGACATTTTTTGAACTTTGTGTTTATTTATGGAATGTGGACTACTTATTAGCTATGTGATGGATGGTGATTTATGATACGTATGTGATGGATTACATGTTTATGATGATACATATGTGATTCTTATGATGCTCAATTACATATATGATGATACATATGTGATGCTTATGATGCTTATGATACTACAGTATTTATTGTTTATCAAATTACAAATGTAATGCTTATGATGCTCAATTGTTGGTGCAAGAACCTGAACCCCTTTGACGAGGATCCTGCACAGTCTCATGGATTGACAGGTATAAGTCAATACACCTTATAGAAATAATATATTTTTTAAAAATTACAAGAAAAACAAACTTCCTCAGTTTTTCAAACCTCAACATTAGCAGCAAATCTAATACAATTATCAACACTTGAGGCCCCAGTTGGACTTACTCAAATTTTAATCTCAACATCAACTTTATGGCCAACTTCTTCATCAATATTACCCTCATTTGCAAAATATCTCTATCATTACCAACTAACTCTCTCATTTGATGGTGCACAGGTATCACCAAATATGTATTTGTCAGATGTGTCTTCCTCGAGTGAGGGAAATGCAGGAATAGAAGAGGAAAGTGAGACATGTAGTAGATCTCAAATAGGGAGATCAACTAGAGGTCAAAAGATTAGAAGAAAATTCAATAAATGCATGGAATTTTTTCTTGCTCAAGGGGGGTCATGTTCTTATGATGATGAGACCAAAGGCGACATTGAGGTGCCCTTGAGGTACAAACATCTACTGAAACAATGTGTACCCAAGGAACTTCCTCCAATAAACACTGATTTTTGTGTTAATGAGAGGATATATCGCATAGCACCTTCGTCTTTACATGGTTTGGGCCTATTTTCCATGGACAGCATAAAGGTCTGTTACAACAAAGTTGCTGAATTGATGGAGTTTGTTGGACCTTGTTACAATTATAATGATTGGATGCAAATTGTTCGATATAAAAGAAGTATGCGTAGGGATGCACTATCAGCCAATTATATACAACAAAAAGATAATGATCAAAGTAAACGAGTGGCTGTATACATTGATGGAAGGCCAGAAGAAATAGGGAATATTGCAGGTTTTATAAATAGTACACGACCTGGGTCAACTAATAAGCAACCTAATTGCATATTTGAGGCACGTGAAGGAAATTGTGTGTTTGTATGTGTGATAAAATCAATAAGTGTAGGGGAAGAGCTGCTAATCAATTACAATTTGAATCGTATAGATACAAACAAAGTTACTATCATGGGGGTGGTACGTACTATATATATACCATTTAAGCCAACTTCTAATTAATGAATCGAATAAACCATTGTATTATTAATTTTTTTATCTAAGTCTATTGGTTTCATTTCGCTAAAAATTTTATATTTTTTCTTTGTCACAGGGCCACATGGATCCACCACATAGCACAGATAGGGGTGTAGGTCTCGACACTTCTACGGAGCAGGTAAACCTCATTGTAATTGTACAAATTAGATAGAAGCAAACTGTTACATTATGATCTTTTCTTGAGTGTTTTGAAGTAATTTTGATAGTGTTAATTATATTCTTGTCATAGACAGATGTTCGGGATAAGGGAAAGGAACCTACAGTACCTCAACACCTCCATAGGGATGTGGGGCGCTTGACAGTGTTATGCACTGATGACATCGCACTTAGCACAAACCCTATACAATTGGTACAAATGAATATTAGAAAAATTAGCCAAGAGATTGTTGATTTGGCAACCATAAGCCCTCAGACTGATGAGATAACAGAGAGGGTGCAACTATTGTTGCGGACAGTGGAAAACTTGCAAGTAAGCAGTAATGAAAGCTTTAATCATAACAAAAGTTCAATAATGGTTTATATTTTTTTCTCTTTTATGTCATTAACTAAAATATGTATGTGTTGTTTTTACAGAAATTTATAAGGGCTCATCATCCTGGTGGCGATGATCAGGGTATTGCGGGTAGTTCAGGTGATGACCATGTTCTATATATTAGAACCAATCCTTTGGACTTGTGAACCTATTTTTTTAATGTTTTATCTATTTAATGTATTACTCTTCAGGTGCTGACATGGGTCCGAGGTTGACCCAACTGTATTTCTAAATGCAATGTCGGCAACACGTAGCATGCAGACATCGTCTATTACACCGGCTTGTGTTGACCCGCCCATTGGTGGTAGATCCCTCTTTTTCTCTCTCTTTCGTTATGTGTTTATTACCCTTGAAGTGCTCTTTCTTGGAGGCATTTCATAGTGGATTCATTTACTGTGGCAGGAGATGTACATGAGGATGCGCCAGAGGCGACTACTGGTGATAACATACCATCATTTCCTGGATCTTCCCATATTGCTAGTATGGGAACGTTGAAGGCCACATTGGTGGTGAGTGACGAAGAATTGATTCCCTTGAAGATACAGAAGGTTCCAGGTACTTTAAAATTATTATTATATATAGTCTAATTATAATTTACTTACCAATCACTCATTTTGGACTAATGATCCCATGTTTTTTTTGTAGGAAATGATATTTTTTATAAACAAATATTTGGGCCCACCGTACGTAAAAGGTGGAACATCATACATGAACTAACCCTTATCCACTATTTTTATTTCATATCATTGCTAGAATAGTTTTCCTTTTATCCATTTCTTGAACTATATCAAAGGTAGCTTTAGTTTCTTTCTAAATCTAACAGGTTTTTTTTTTCTTTAAAGGTGGAATGACCAAGAAAAAAAGTTAAAAGATGAACTCACAAACCGTATGGTAGGGTTGTTTGGAAATCACACATTCGACAAGACTAAGCTCCTGGAAAAAGCTGGCACATATCTAAAGTATGGGAGGGACCAATACAAGACACATTTAGAGAAGAATGTAAAGTATGAGCGTCCCCCCATGATTCCAGAGAGGGAGTGGAAGGACTTGATTTTGGATGCAAAGGAGAGAATTGAAAGGAAAAAGGAAATATAACACCAGATGCCAGAAGAAGGTATGTGATACTATTAAGAATGTGAATATGTACTAATTATTCATTATATTTATATAATCTAACATATTTCAAACTTTTCATAGATTGAGTGACACGTCAAAGGCAACCAAGGCAAGACAAGAAAAGCATGGGCAACACAAACTCGGCTCTAGTGGTTATATGAAAATTGCCGCACGAATTGTAAGAATCAGTAAATTAAGTATCACATCAAAATATTTATAAATTGTAAACAATTTTTTTTTTATCAAACAATATAAGCAAAATTCACAATACTAAGCAAAAATGCAGGGCTCTGAATTCAATAGAGTGCCCATAGAAGATGACAAGAGAATAGGCTACCAGCAAGGCTATATAGCCATGGCTGAACGGTTATGAGAATTGAGTGGGCAAACACGAGATTTTGATGCATCTGTCACAATGGTAAATAAGCTAAATGAAAATTATTTCAAATTGAATACTTAACCAATAATCTATTTGATGTTAAGTTTCAACATAAAGTGACTATATATTTTTAAATAAGCAAGCAATGATAACACTGCATGTGACATTGGAATGCAGCATGATAATCATGGAACAGAACATGTACATGAAGGTCCGGATGTGCATCCTAGTAGTGGAGGTATTCATTTGCTATTCAAATTTTTTTATGTAATTATTAATACAATTAAACATCTTAAATTGAAAATTAGTGTAGTAATTAATGTAACCTTTATTGTTGATATTTTAGAGCATGTAGTCGGTGGTGACCAAGTGGAGCATGATCCAGGTAGACAACATTAGGAACGTGATGTTCCCCAATCAGGTAAAGAGGACCACTATTATTCCTTTAAACAAATTTAATTGGAATTTGTGTATTGATTAATGTAACATTTCGTATTTCAACTCCAGAGGATCTAGAAGGTGTTCAGCATGTCAAGGTTGAGGCTAGACAAAATGATGTGGAAGATGATGTGGCCCCATCAGGTAAAGAGTGTAATGGTTGTGTTCTTTAAATTAATGAAATACTTGTAACAATAATAAAAAAATGTTTTGAATTTAACCCAATTCTTTGTTATTGCAGAGGACCCCCCTTTGGTTCAGCATCCTCGTCCTTTGTATAGGACTAGGCATACATCAAGAGCATGAGAAGAGGGTAGAACATCCAAAGATGGGGGAAATTATGAAGAAGACGATGCTCCACTTAGACTTTACATAGCTTAAAAAAAAAAAAGAAAGAAATAAATGATTGTAATCTACCTTATTTGATAATGACTGATTTTTATGTGTTAATGAATGTAATTATGTGCTAATGAATGTTCATGAATGATATGTGTTGATGATTATTAATGAATGTTGCGTGTTAATGAAAGTTAATGAATTTTATGTGTTAATGAATGTTATGTGATAATGAATGAATGCTATATTTTAATAATGGATGAAAGAATGAATGAATGTTAGATGTTAACGGGGAATTTAGAGTGATGTTGGGGGGGGGGGGGGGGGAGGGGCCAAATGAGCTTCCACCTTCACGTGGTTGGCCCTATTAAGTAGAGAATATTAAACTATTCTCAAAATAAAGTGAAGCTCAATAAGATAACACACTTTTCAATATTTCATTATGTTGCATAGTTAATCTTATTGAACAACGTACGTATATTGAATCTTAATTGTAGGGTCCAACAAAGCCAACATGAACAACACCATGGTGTGACTGCAAAAGCTATGAATATGCCTCATCATGAATAAAGCTGAATTAGTGCATTCTCTGTAAAATCTCAAATGCTCTATACTTTGGAAGTTTTGAAATTTTTATGATCATATCAGTCCCCTGCCTAAAAGCTTTTTTCCTTGATTTGTTTGTGATACACATTGAGAGATTTTTGTTTTCCTTTTATTTATGCATGTCTTAACCATTCTCCACATGCTTCCCATTCTTATTTAGATTGTTGTATTTTTACATATGTTGGAATCTGTAGTTCCACGTACATGTTTTCTATGTTCTTTGTAACTGTATGAAAAGGTGTAAAATGTGGGTATAGTCCAAAATCTTGATTACCAACAAGCTATTGTTGTTTAATAGTTCTAGTGTTTGTATTAATTGAAACAGTTTAACCCTTTTAACATGTTTCATAGCAAACCTGCACTTTGTATGCAATCTTATTGTTACAGTTCAATTACTGAGGTGATGTGATTTTCAAAAGTATTCCGACGAAAACAAAATTGGTTTTCATTTATGTATTTTATTAAAATTTTAGAGTTTCCTCGTGAACATTTAAACTTAGAAGGATTTAAAAATTCAATACAAGAGTACTGGACATAATTTTTGGAGATAGAACTGAAACTCTCTCCCATGACTTTAGATTGTTTCCATGCTCTCTAGGCTAGTATATTTCAGACACAAAACGTAGGTCTTCTAAATTCTGTCCCAACATTAATTATTTCCTTTCTCTTCTTTTTCATCCTTTTGGAAAGAGAATTGGAAATTGTTAGGAACGAACATCTTCCTAGGTGATTTGTTAAAATACAATGGGGAACTCAATCAAATTTTAATTCACTTCGTTTTAAGTAAATATCACAATTCATTGAATTATACTTACAAAAGGCTTATATTTCCAAGGTAAAATATCAATATCTTTCTTGGGTGATATTAGATAGCAGGGTCTCTTGGCTTAGACAAAATCACCCTCTCATTGTATTCAAAGTAGATGTGTAGCAAAGCTAGATGCATCAATCGTTAAATCATAAACAAACACAAGCTCAAAAATTGTGTTACCAAGTACGCTTGGAACCTAGCCTGTAACTAACTAGTTCATACTAGATATTGTTTGGGTATGGTATTCAATTCTATTAGAATCTACAAAATAAATATTAACCTAGAAATTAATGTAAGTGATAACATTTTTAAAATTGTTAAATATAAATGATAATAAAATCAAAATAGCATAACATAGTTGATTTCATAAGAGAGAAAATGAAAAAGTTCACAATATCTTCACTCGATATCCAAGATATTTAATCCATGAGGATGAAGATGAGGATGAGATAGAAAACCAAAAGACAAGGAATTGTTTATCCAAGTTTCCAAATTTTTGAGGATAAGGAAAAAAACATAATCCTATGAAAGAAGGAGAATGTGCAAGTCATTATCTCAAGTTAAAAGAAATTACTTAAGTAAACTAAACAAACAAATGCAATACCATACTTACGTTAAAACATATCCACTTGGTGAATAAAATGGTACATTGGCACACCCCCTTAAGTGCAATTGAGGTAAGAAGAAATGGGTCACAAGGTTAGGTATCCATGTAAAATATGAAATAACCCCAAATTATAAAAAGAGTGTACCCTCTCGAAGTAGAGACTAGAAAATTCATAGGACAAAACTCCATCCCAAGTGACATATGTGAAGGATAATATAGACCCACCCCATCCCCTAAAGTTGGTGCCTCCACAAAGAAGAGAGAAAAGAAATGCAAAATGTTGAAGTGAATGTTGTAGTAGGTTCATTTGCAACAAATGATGCACCTTCCTTTCACAATATGGAAATCTTGAGTTGTCAAATTGTTGAATTCCCATTCAAGTGGAATGTAGAAAGGAATTCAGATGTATGGTTTTTGAAGTGACTCATGTGTCTTGATGTTGATGTTAAGCTGTGATTGTTCCATAGAAGATTTAGGGACTACAATAATTGAAGTGTGAGACCTTAATTAAAGTGAAATAGAATGTGTCATGTTGCATGATATGGTGGGGATAGAACAAGTGAATTTATAATGGGAGATGATGTAACTCGATGGGCATTGTCATCAATGAGAAGACAAATATTCTCAATTGTTTCATCAATATTTGAAAGGTGAGAGTCCACAAAAAAATGTGAAATGTTTAAGTAGGCCTCCCAATGAAGTGGATCTCATAGACACAAATAATCCTATATAGAGAATCATTGAGAGCCCTTGAAAAAGAAAATTTGAACTTCGATGAAGCAATACATGATGGAGGAATATCTTGCAAGAGGAAATCAAAGTCATTATGGTGTCATCTAGATCTAAAATGTGGTCTACTTTTCAAAAAAGTAAAGATGCTTGATAGGAATGTGTCCTAGTGGGGTGAATCTAGAAGACATATAATCCTATTGCAAAGAATCATGGAAAGTTCTAGAAGAAGCAACTTTTAATTCTGAAGTAGCAACGTGTATAAGAGATGTTCTCATTTGTAGATGGAGTATCAAGAGGAGGATTGCTAGTCCATGGACCATGTCATTGTTGTTAAATACCTATGCTTTTGTTCATAGTCACTTGATGTAGGAATGAATTCAATGAGATAGAGTAGGAGATCCTACATAATGTAATTTTTCACTATCCCTTGTTTCGAGTACAAATGGTTCTCTGAATTTATCTTGACAATAGAATGTCAGAATTTAATACCATAATCCATGATGAAAACTGCCAAAAATGGAAATTTATTTTAGTTCACAATTACAAAATGCTTTTGTATAGGCCTCTCTAAGATTAAGTACATCAAATTGAGACTTTATAAATTGAGTGTATGTATTAGCAATCTCCCAAATTGTTCAATGGTCTCCAAACCTTGTCAATTTTTTATTTTTATTTTAACTCAAATATGTATGGTATAGGCATATCATTGGTTGTGTGATTTTTTTTTTCCTTAAATTCTTCTACAACCAAAAGAGACAAGGTTTAGATGAAAATGGGGTCTTATGGGCCTTTTTGACACAATGGTAGGTTCTTTAGACCTGAAAATGCCCCAAAAACTAGTTGATTGCCTTAAGTTACAAACAAATCCTTGTTTGTGAGCATGCTTCTTGATCTCCAATTTTGGTGGAATGAAAGATAATATTAAATTTCTCAAGCCTTTTGGATGCTTCGAAACCACCAAAAAAAAGCTACTTTGATCATTGAAATGTTGTAGTGACTTGGATAAAAAAAGAAAACTAAGTCTAAACTTTAGAAGTTAGTTTTTTCTTGTCAAATTGTTTTCAATTTTCAAATCATCCAAGGATGCAAGAGGAGTATATTTTGTTATGAAAAGATTAAAAAAAACTTAGAATCTTTTGAAACCATTGAAACATGGGGACCCCTTCCCCCCCTCCAAAATCCCTATTTTTTTAAGATGCAATACTTAGGGGAAACGTCCCCTTGCCGCACCACTTAGGGACTCCAAGGAGTCTCTTGACCATCTTGAGGATGCCTATGAGTCTCCCATGGCCCCCAATTAGAAACTCCAATTCTAAACAAAAATGGTGAAATTATTGTGAAAATGTCATCCGTATTAAAGGTTTGGCAATGCCCCCTAACCTTGATGGGGGCTCTGCCCCAGACCCCCCACAAGGGGCACTACCCATTGACCCCAAACCTCTACCCACCATTCTTATTGTTAATGCAATCGTTTCCATTTTTTTTATGTTTACTAGTTTAAACACTTAGTATGCCAAAGTTTCATCTGCAATTCTTATACTTATTCTTAGTTTGTTCCCAAAGTTCCAAAACTTTACCACCATTGTTAATGTTCAAATTTCAATGCAATCATTGACATATTTTTAATGTTTATTGTAAAATTTACATAGTGTGGCAAATTTGTATTTACAGTTGTTATACTTATTCTATACACATCCTTTTATAATTAATTTTTTAAGTTGTATATATATTTGCATCCCACCCCACCCCCTTCGTCATCCCCCTGTCATCCCCAAACTTAAGCCCTTGGTATGTTAAGATATGAAAGCTCACAATAGTTTCATTTGATATGTTAATCGAGGAAAAACCTACAATATATAGCTTCCAAGATTCCAAATCCATGAGGATCATGAAGAGGTAGAAAACCAAAAAAAGAAATTGCTTATCCAAGTTTCCAAATTTGTGACAAGGAAAAAGTAGAATCTCAATCAAAGAAGGAGAATGTGCAACTCATTATCTTATTCTACCTAAGTAAAAATATTACCTAATTAAGCTTTTTAATAGTGGAATATCACACTTAGGATAAAACATATCCAAGGCAAATAAAATATTACATTGATAGGCTTCTTTGGTTGCTCTAAAAGTGGTGCCTTATGAATTATGTTATTGGATACTAAAGTTTCCAAATTCTGGGCACTCTTGATAGCTTCTCATAGAGATTGTGATTCGAAGGCTTTAACCAAACCTTTCAATGGTTTCTGTTGATGTGTTTTTTATGCACTATGCAACACAAAATAAAATACTAAGTATTCTATCCTCTCTTGAACAAAATCCTCCCAAGTGCTAAACTACGTGATCAAATGGGATGACTCCAAGATTCCAATAGTTAGGTCTTGACTTTATATTGTAGATAGTCTCAATGATTGTGATGTGATATCTACTGGAATCACAAGGGGGACTTACGTTGCTTGGGTCAAGACCTATCCATTCTCATGTTTCATGATTGATTTACACTCCATGATTTAGGTCATCCTTGAACAACATCTTGACTTAGCCAAATTTTGTTTTTTGTACCCTGATTCTTTAATTTTGACCCCTTACTAGCATTGCCTTAGGTTTTATTGGAATTCTTGCTTCTCTAGCATGGGCATATTTCTAGGGTTCATTTGCACAAATTGATCTTGATGAGCAAGCTAGTATCATGACCATGACTTAAACAAAATTTTAACTTAGTCAAATTATCTCCTCCAAACTTCTATGAGTTCATCGCCTTCATTCTTCATCATTTGGATGTCTTTTGTCATTGGAAGGTAATTCTTGACCACCATACCTCAATCTTGACCTATGCTATACCCTAAAACCCTAGAACCTAGTCATGTTTACAATTGAGATCTTGGTGACTTAATCACTTAATACAGCTTAATCATGCAGGTCTCATCTAACTCTGACTCCAACACTTAAGAAAATCAACCCTAGCAACCAAGTACTTTGGGAAATATCTTGCAACTTGACAACATGGGTAATGATGGAGGAATGGAAGGTGAGACCTATAGAGGTGAGAGAGAGAGAGAAGGTGAGAGGAAGAGATAATGACCTGGAGAGGGTAGAGAAAGAGAAGTAGAGAGGGAGAGAAGAAGAGAGGGATGGAGAAAGAGACCTAGAGAGGGGAGAGAGAAGAGAGATAGTAGAGAGGGATAGAGAAGAGAGATAGAAGAGAGATACCAATGTCAATCTTTTTCTATAAAAAAAAAAATTCCAAAAAATTGGTACGACGGCCTCCAAGAGAGTTCCGATGAGGATGCTATGTATCCAACAACACTCCTCTATTGGAATTTTACCCTTTGGAGTCAGAATTTCGATGATAGGTCGAGATTGCAATGGTATTCTTTCAGGATATGAGCATCCATGGCAGCTATCGGAAAGGTTGGAGGTGATGTCGGAATTGCGATGACCACAAGGATAGTCGAAACTTCTGACACAAAGTTTTCGACGGCTTTTTTTGTCGGTAGTGCAACGAAATTGTGTCAGAATTTCGATGATTTGCCATCGAAATTTTGACCCAAATGTACTAGTGTGTTGTGAGATCTACGATCAAGTTGATATTTGGCAATGGAAAATCATCCCAGGACAAGCTTTGTTGATATCTCTGAAATTTGTGCATATTCTGATGCTAAGATCTGGTTTGTTGACAGGCACTAAGTTGGAGATCCATTTAGGATAATCAATTGGGTGTATGAATCTGACATTCAATAATTTTTCAAGCTCCACTTTGACTAATAATGCCACTTGTGGATGCATCTTTCTTAATTTTTGTTTTACTGGTTTTGCCCCCAGTTTGATTGCCAAATGATACATTACTAAATCCGGATCTAGTCCAGGCATATTAGCATATGACCATGAAAAATTGATTTGTTGCTCTATGAAGAAACTTATGAACTTTGGTCTTTCTACCTCTAATAGAGATTGAGCCAGGAATATGTTATGTGAAATTTCTTCTGTACCAATGTTTATTTTGATGGTCTCCTCTACTAACATAGATGATTTTTCTTCATATGATGCCGAAAGAATGTCGAACCTTCCATCCTCAAGTGCCTCAGAGAGGTTTCCGCCCTCAGATACATCCTTTCTTTTTACTTTTTTGGGGTCAGATAATGCCACAACATGGTTTTCACCATAAGACCCTTGATTTGTTTTTATTTTTATATTTTTGCGACTAGAAGGCCCAACACCCTCACCAAAATATGCCACGCTGCTGAGCTCTATAGTGTATCCTGCCTTATGGTCCCCAAGTGGAAGATCATCACGTATGCCTAGATAGTAAATAAAGGCTTCATCATTTTGGAATGTTTCAAACTATATAGATCCTTCATGATCCCAGTCAATAAGTTGGTGGTGAACAAGGGGAAGGCCTTCAATGTTTTCAAAGTCAGCGGGACTGAGGGTGAAGATGCAGTTATATTCAGGTATGTCAAGGTAGTTGTTGAGGTCATCATTGGCACTCTCCTCATTTGTCTCGATCGTGAATGAGTCCAAATTGTCATCACTAGTAGCGCATTCTGAGACGGGTGTCCTCATTCTTCGTGATTTCAACCTAGAACCTAGAGGCAAAGAATGTG
Organism: Cryptomeria japonica; assembly: GCF_030272615.1. Taxonomy (NCBI): domain Eukaryota; kingdom Viridiplantae; phylum Streptophyta; class Pinopsida; order Cupressales; family Cupressaceae; genus Cryptomeria; species Cryptomeria japonica. The sequence goes on along the minus strand of NC_081408.1, from coordinate 16,367,589 downwards.
TGGGATCCTCAGGGGTTGTTTCCTGACCAACTTTGAATTTTCTATAAAATTCCTCCTCTTCTATGGGTTCACCTGGTTCTCTGAATGTCTCAGTGAGTTTATAGTCACTAGAGGATTTGTCTGAATCCCATTCTCATTCATTGGAGTCTGTGGAATAGAGGTTCTCTTGTTGATTTTTGGCAGCTTTGATTTGTAATGCTTTTTTTGTCTTTTGTGTATTTACCCTAGAAGACATGAAACCAAGTCCTTTCGAGCACTCCTTTTTAAATGTCAATTCTGGTTGCAAAGGTTGAATGATACCTTCCTTTCTTAGGCCAAGAGGACTTTTACCATCATACCCAAACTTTTGTAGGATCTTGAATCCTTTACCATATTTTTCACATGGTATGCTGATTTGATCTTGTGTACCATTTTCAGGGTCTTTGTAAAGCATTTTGTATAAATCTTCTTCTTCCATTTCACCCCACTTTTGGAAGATAGTAGGATCCCACTTGAGTGTAATGATAGATACCCGTTTAGAAGGATGTGGTCGTCCATATTCTTTTGGTGAACTCATAACTTGTTGTAAGCACATGGTTTGATTCAAAGTTTATTCACCCATGCCTTTGTCTTGATATTTCCCTTTAAGATCACCTTGTTTTTATGTTGAAGGTTTTAATGATTTAGGATCAATGTATGCAAAAGAAGGGACAACTTTCCTATTACTTGGAATGATCATCTCAGTTTTTTGTCTCAAGTTATTGCAGTATATAAATGGATTAGGATCACCATTAACTGTTATTTCAACTCTATTGTGAGGAAACTTAATGCATTGGTGGTATGTAGATAGGACTACCCTCATCTCATGAATCCAAGGACATCTTAGAAATATATTTTATGTGAGGTCCAGGTCTAGGACTTGACAAACCACATCCTTTGTAACTGGCCCAACTCTGAGGGGCAAGGTGACTGTGCCCTTGGATGAACACTCTTCATCATCATATGCTTTGATGGTAATTTTTTTTGTAGCATTCACAGCTTTGTCTAAATATCCCAATTTTTTAAACTTTAATAGTGCTCAATGTACAAATGTTTAGACCTTCTCCTCCATCTATCAAGACTCATTTTATTCGATGTTTGTGTAGTAGGGCTTCAATGTGTAAAGGTGCATTATGTGGTTGGCTCACGGAGGCATCGTCGACTTTTGTGAATGTAAGGGAGTGTGGAATGGAAAGGTATCCCACCATGGCTTGAAACTGGTCCATGTTCAGATCAGTAGGGACGAAAGTGTCTCTCAAAGTTTTGTCAAGAATGGCTTTATGTGTAGGGGATATGCGTAAGAGCTCAAGGATGGAGATAAGTACTGGTGTCTTCCCTAAGTATTCTACAAGGTCATACTCAGGTTTGGTTGATGAGGAAGCAGTGTTTTTAGCTGGAGCACCTTGAAAGGTGAATTTACCTCGACGAGTTGTGACATTACATTTAGAGGTAGGTTCGGAAGAAGATCCAATGCCTTTTAGGACAATCTTGGGTCTTTGGGTAGAATTCTCAAGCATTTTGTCCTTGATGATAATGGTAGAGACATAATTGTCCATTGAAATGTGATTAATAGTTGAATCATAGTTATAGGATGCCCTGGTATAGTTGGTTTGGTCATCTGTGGCTTTAACTTTTCCCTTGTCATGTTTTGGGAATGGTTCTTTAAACATTTCATGTTCTTGATTGGATGAGTGTCCTTCAATCTCAATGTCACCTCTATCAATGAGATCTTGTATGATGTTCTTCAGCTGATGATAGTTTCCTATTTTATGACCCTTTCTCTTATGAAATTCACAATATTCATCATCATTCCACCAATTTGGTTTAACCTTTGGCTCATATGGAGGCAGATCTGGGATTTTTATTATTTTGTTTGCCACTAGCTTCTTGAAATTGACTCAAGTGGTTCTCCCAATGGGGTGTACTTCCTTCATGATTTGGTAGTTGTTTGAGTATTCACTTGATTGTTTGTAGAGCTTGATCCCAAAAAAATGATTTTGGGTCATACTGTATTGGCATCAACAACACCATCATTGATTGTGTTCTTGTTTTTATTCCAAAATTTGGCTTGTATTTTCCTTTAAAGTCCTCTTTGTTTTCTTTGAATATCTTAATTACTCTTTGCTCAATTAGGACCTTCTTTGTTGCTAATCCTTTCTCAATGACATCCTTGAAGGTGAACAAACAATATTTTCTTAAGTCATAACCTATATCTTTGTTAACATTCTGGGTGAACATCTCTACCATTTGTTTTTTGTGGAATTTCACAAGAGCATCTACTGGCTAGATTCCTCCATCTTTGTACAAATGATGAAAATGACTCTCCATCCCTTTGTTTGGTGTTGCACAAGGTAGTAACTAATATGTCTGTCTCTATGTTGTATGAGAAATGTTGGATAAATGCCTCTACTAAGTCACCCCATGACTTAATTCTAGGTGGAAGCTAGGAGAACCATTCCATAGCTTGATCACCTAAACTTTGTGGGAATAATCTCATCAAATATGTCTCTTTTGCTGCTACCTCAATGCAAGCCATGGAAAACTATCATATATGTGCCTTAGGATCTCCTTTGCCTCTGTACTTATCAAACTTAGGTGTCACAAAGTGTGTAGGAAATGGAGGCATTGGAATGCTTTTTTCAAATGGATAGGGACATATGTCTCTCATTGTGTATGTTGGCTTCGGTATATTTATGTCCTCCATTTTCTTTTGTAAGTCCTTAATTTGCTGCTCCAAATTGTTCTTAGGTGGAGATCGACTTCTTAGACCATATCCCATGCCTGAACCACTATGTGGAGGAGGGGCATGTTGCATATATGGATGGTATTGATCATACACATGTTCATATGAAGGAGGTCTATAGTGATGTTAAATATAGGGATCACTTGGTATAGAGTCATGATGAGGAATAAAATATCTGTGTTGTCCATGTATACCATACTCTACAGGCATGTCATGAGTTTGTTCTAGTGTGTTGCCCCCAAATTTGATGTGGGGTTTCCTAGTGTCCAAATTTTGAACATGCCTTTGGATATCCAATTGTTTTGGTGGTTGGTCCTTAGCATTGGCATGTGATTGAGTACAGTTTTATGTATAAGACTTCCATAATGGTCTGCAAAGGTGAGTATCATATTCTTGACCATGTGTGCATGGGACCTCAGGTTTTTGAAACAAAGATGATGGTGATTCAGGCACAAGATGTGGTCCTCTATTACCTCCACTATTAGGCCTCCTTTGATCCATGTTGAGTTGAGGTTATTGCAAAGGTTGATTTTCCATTATTTGAGACATGTCAAAATCATGAGGGATCTTGGCTCCACTTTGTGCCATCACTTGTAAGAAATATTGTCTATCCCTCCTCATTATTTCCTCAACCAATCGATTGAAACGAGGGTCCATAATGAAGTCTTCCACTTCTGCTGAATGTATGAAAAAGTTGTCCATATTGTCATTGTGTGTATCATTCTTGTTTATAGTATCCATGTTCTCAACATTTGGAATGTTTCTATAGGCATCCATGTCAGGTAATGTTTGAAGTTAAGTGCAATTTTTACAATGTGTGAAGTTGCTTGTTGTGACCCAATATGAATTTTTGACTGTATTTCTGTGACAAGAGGACACAATGTTGATGAATACTCAATGTTTGCAAGTGTTTATACTCAAAATGACTCAAAGAAAAGTGTGTTGTTTGATGTAAAAATGTTTTTCATACACTTGAAGACACAAAAGACACAATGTTTTGATTTTTGGTCTTGAATGTTTGAATGTTCAAAAGAAGACAAGCACAATTCTTATGGCTAGCCAGGACAATAGTTGTTGATCCCACATGGGGTTTCCCTTGAGGCTACACTATTCAAAGCAGATACTGAGATGCTTGACCCCACTGGCTCCACCCTCAACACTCACTTCTCTTGGGCAGCCAAGCACTAGTCCCCATGAAAACTCCCCATGGAAAACTTTGTATCTCTACTAAGAACCAAATGTGTGTGGGTCGCTCCAGAGGTTCAACCTCCTAACCCAATAACTAGAAGGATTTTGGCTTTCTAAAACAAAAAGGTTCTAGTAAGGGAATCCGCTTGTGTAGCCATACATGTGACACTTTCAACTCTATAAATATAGAAGGCTCCCAACCGGTAGGGGTTACGCCCTACAACTGATCAAATAAATTTGATCAAACGGGTTTATGGGGAGACATAGTGTCAGTATGAACTAATCAACACATGTTACCCATGGCTTTCACCATGGATATAGTTGTTTATAGTGGTTCAGAAGAGGATGTTTTTTCCTTGCTACCACTTGGGTCGTTCTCTCCTCACTAGTAGTCCTAATGACCACACGGGGAGACATGCCCTCTAAAGATTAAACAAAAAGAGCTTATTGCCCAAGACACAAAAAAAAATAAACTGGTGTTGAAGACGCAGACGTGATTCCAGAGGTTACAGATGTGGAATAAAATGCGCAAACGCGATCTCAAAATGCGCAAATGCGAGAATGTCAAAATATTGTTGGAAATGTTAGATCTGCAACTTCAAAATTATAAAATCTGCAACAAAAGATGTCAAATGCAAAAGGGACAAGAGTCCCACCAGATGTGCCAAAATGTTTATGGTGAAAGTGGAAACAAAAATATCGAAAGACTAAATGAATTCAACCACAAAACCCTAGCCTAACAACAACAAAGATCCACCATAACATATGAAGATTACCTAAGACAATGCAAATCAAATGAAATCACAAAGATTATACCATCACATATCAAATAGGGTTTGAATCTCCATTCTTCCTATCTCCATTGATCTTTCTTGATATATTTGCTCTCATATTTTATGTGTGCACAAGAGCTCAACAAAGAACAGAAATGTGGTTGCAAGTAGGCTTGATCGCATATGAAAGTTAGAATGCTAGAGTAGTCAGGGTTGAATAGCTGATTAGATTGATTAGAATAATTCAATAGGTTATTAGAATGATTGAATAGTTTGATTAGCTGATTAGAATGATTAGGATTATTGAATTGAATAGGGTTGATAATGAAGGAAACATCTCCTTATATAGAAGACACTATAGAAAATAGAGGGATAAGATTGAGAGGTGTAAAAGATAAATGGTCGGCTATGATTAGAGGGTAGGTAAAGAAAATAAGAAAATAATGAGAGGTTAGGTAATGTATGAATTAAGAGATGAATGACATGTGTCATGGGTAGAAAAGGTTAATGACTTAATTAAATAAATAAAGATTTATTTAATTAATAGAAGAAGTGGGATCAATTAAATAAATAAGTATTTATTTAATTTAGGAAAAAGGATAACTTAAATAAATAAATGTATTTATTTAAATGAGAAATAAGGCTAGAAGAGGATAAATGAATTAATTAAATAAATAAAGATTTATTTAATTAATAGAAGAATTAGGCTAAAATAATCAAATAAATAAAGATATTTATTTAATTAGACAAGACAATTTTAGGTGTCTACAATAAGAACTATTAAAAAAAGAATAATTAGAAAGTTGATGGCGATGCTTGAACATAACATAGTCAAGTCTACTTCCCTTTAGAAAATGTTATTTTTTATAGTGATGCTTGAATGCTATGGTAGAATTTGGGTAAATATGAATAATTGAGTGTTGGTTATAGATTTTGATTTTTAACGTATAACTATGACTGTAATGAACAAGGTAGAATGAAAGGAATGAACAATAGTACATATGAGTTTAACAACTTTCAAATCTGACTTAAAAATTGTAGTACAATAGATTTTACGTAAGTAAAATAGGGAACCAACTAAGATTGTTAGTCTATGAGTCTAAGTGTGACACAAAACAAGGAGAAGATGAAGGTTGTAGACATTTAAATATGTGTGTGTGTGTGTGTGTGTGTGTGTGTGTGTGTATATATATATATATATATATATATATATATATATATATATATATATATATATATATATATATATATATATATATATATATATATATATATATATATATATATATATATATATATATATATATATATATATATATATATATATATACCATGATTGTTAGCCTATGATTGTAATGAATAACACATTAAAGTGAGGGGATGACAAGTAGTGTGAAAGAATTTAACAAACTAAGATTGATAACTTTGAAGTGAAGATAAGAAAAAACTATAATTGAGTACCTATGACAAAAATGAAGAAGAAGAGGTAGGGTTGTAGATAGAAATTAAGAATAAGAGGAAGGATTGTAGTCAAAATAAGTGAGAACAAAGTTTGATAACCTATGACTAAAAGTGAGAGGAAACCAATTTTGTTAACCTATGACTCAAAAAATAACAAAGGAAGATTGACCATATGAGTGAATTGAAGATGAAAACAAGAATCTTACCATATACACATGTACAACCAACCTCTGACTGGAATGAAATAAAATCAAAGAAAAAAGATAAAAATTAGAATAACAATTTACAAAATTTGAAACCCTAGCATGCATTCTAAATCAATTTTTTTTTGCAAATTTGTAATCACATACACAGTGTAGACATATACACCAACCTATGATTGTAACAAAAAAAATCAAATCATAAAGATAAAAAAGAGAATAACAATTTACCAAATCTAAAACCCTAGCATGCATTTTAGAAGAAAAACAATTACAAACTTGCAATCACATATATAGTGTACACATATACATGTGCATCATATTGGGAACAACATTTAGGTCATGCAAACAATAAAAAATGTTTGCAATCACATACATAGTGTGTTGGTGCCCTAGAATGGGGTTTACACTGCGAGCAGACAGAAACCGAGTTGATTCTTCAGATTTATCAGAGGAGAAGCCAACTCCGACTATTAAAAATCTCCAAGGACTTGGACCAACATATGAAAAGGATTTATGCTAATCCTTCTACACTTTGGGCTCTACAAAAACCTGGAGGGTGATCCTTTGATGAACTTATAATCTTTGTGCCATACTTATACCTTCACCAAAATCAAGCAGAAAATCTCAAATACATGCGCAACAATAGGGAGGATTCTTAAGGATGGCTAGTCCTCCACTAGTCCTCAACCTATATGGAGCTTGAGATGGGCAAAACACACAACAATACATATAAAATAATGTGCTATTTGATCGTAATCAAGTATGCAACAAACAGAAATGAATAGAGAACATAAATGACTATAAGAACTCATAAAAAACTTTGACCAGTGCCTCCTACCATTGGGAAATTGATTTTGATATACATAAATGAACTACAACATAATTAATCTAATATCATTCAGATCTTGAGAAAATGTTGCCTTACAACATTTTCCCTCTACAACCCTGACTTAAACTACTTATCAAATCCATGAACAAGTCCTATCACTCTGTAATTTTATTCGAGCATTTTAATTGATCCCTTAGATCAAAGAAGGAATAAAAAACACATACACCACAATAGTGCACTAAATGAAAGAAATGCTTGACCCCATTTCATTCAAAAGATGATAAAATTGCACGATGGAGAGAAATAAAACATAATTATATTTCCTTTTAACTCAATATGCTATCTCTCTCAAGAAGATCATTTACATATAACTCCTTCAAGTACCTGCAAGAAAACATAGACCCATGAATCTTATCTATTTCTTTCCAAAATCCTTACACTTTCTCACTTTCAACTAAAATTTGCTACAGGAACCTTATGACTCTGAGAAATTTTTTAAATTACTAAGTATAGAGACCAAATTTTGAACCCTTTCTCCTAGCCTTGAATTCCCTTTTATGGAAAAAAGGGAGAAAAACAAAATACGGGCCAGAGGAGACACCTCTCATTCAGGAAAATGACCGGTTACCTACAAATTTGTTACAAAATATTCTATTTAAGGAATGCCATAACTAGGACCAAAATATCTGCAACTGATTCAGCATAGAACTTTATGCATCTCTTTTTCCTTTTGCCACTATCGATGAATATTTGAGGAGGGCCCACTTCTCCTACTGCTTATGTCTAAAAGTGACCGTTGCATAGAAGCAAAACCACTTGCCAGGCTTCTACATCATATAGTTAGTTAACTAACAAGTTGATGTCCTCATTCATTCCTTCAAATACATATTTCCCCACTTGGCATATTCCTTGTTTGATGGCCACTTGAAAATCATAACCTCGTCAGCCTTTGTCCTTTAGGGAATGTACTTGACTACCACCTGATTTGCCTCCCTTTGAAAAGTTTCAAAAAATGATCTGGTATGTTTTATGTTATCCATGTCATCCTCCAGCGTGCCAGTATCTAAATCATCACAGATCATATCCAACTATGTGTTGATAGCTCTTTCTGCCTCTTCCTTCCATAATTGCAAAGGTTTAATTTCCCCATTTTCATTCTCAATGCTAGGCAAAAGTGTCTCATTCATTTCACTGAAGGTTCTCATCAACTCTCTTATTTTCCTTTCTATATTATTTGGTAGCATTTGGGCCTCCTACATGGATTTTACCAACAAATAAGTTGGTTGAAGTGTTGGTGGCCTCTCAATATGGTATTTTGAAGCCATGGACATTATTCTTAGCTCATTTTTCCTCTGTAACCAATTTGTGAACAAAGGGATTGCTACCTCTTTATCTCTATTAAAACTTTATCTCTATTAAACAATAAAGAATATAAATGATGCACACTATTCAGTCTACTATCTACTTTTTCATTTAAGTGAATCAATACAGAGTTGACTATCTCTCTCTACTTACAAGAAGATTGATCTTCTGACTCCTTTAGATTTTTCTCCAACTCATCAATATTTTCCAAAATTTGAGCTTTGGTTGGGTCTATAGATCAAGTGGGTTCAAGTTCATCATCAATATAAGGTACTAGTAGCATTGCAGGAGCATCTATCTCACTATCTAACTGAATTTCTATATATGTGTGTGAGACTGGTGGAGACCTAGATGTTGATGGGATCGATGCAATGACAAGGGCTGAAGAAGGTGCTCCTGGTTGTTTCTGCTAAAGAAGCTAAACTTTTATCTGCAACTCCACATATTTCTATTGAACTACATTATAATCATCAAAAAGTTTCTCGAACTTCTTCATTAACTCCTACTTCTCCTTAGCTTCTCTCTTAGCAGTTTCATGGGCCAATTTGGCTATATCAACAACAAAATTTGTATCTTTGACACTTTATGTATCAAAAGATCTCTTTATAATGAGACCTCCTTTCAGTTTGGATTTATATCATTTATATCAGGCCTCCTAGGCCCCTGCTTTAGTGACCATATTTCCAAGGTTGCATGATCATCTATAAAATCTGATCCTTTGAATGCTAACCTTGCTTCATCTTTTTTGAGTTGTATTGTTGGCCTTTTGATTTTATAATTGTATAAAATGCCACTACACCAGCTATATCCCATTCAGGCAGAATTAAGATACCAGTCTGATTTACAATCTTTTTGCCCTCAATTGCCGTGATTGCCTCTAGGTTATTCTCTCGGCACTTCTCTTCCTATATTCATCAATTTTCACTTTCCACATCATCTGAAGGAAGGTCAGGCTCTTCACAAAAGCTTCATCCTCAAGAAACTTGTCACATGCCTCCTTTCTAGCATCCCTAAATGCTCTTCCTTGAATATCTAGATGAGTGATGTCAAATTCCAGAGTGGGTGGCACACGAGGGACACCAATTTGCATTTTTTCACTTGTAATCTCAATGGTGTCTATATCTTGTGGTTCTTCCATTTGATGATCTCCTCCATATTATTCAAATTGTCTAAGAGGTGAAGAGGGTACATGTGGTGGTGAGGGACTTCTATCTGAGTCATCTAGATCAATGATCTGGACTCCTCTCAAAGGTCTAACCTGCATCTTTGGGGCTGGATTTGCCCTCATTATTTCCTTTCCTTTCCTCCTCACCAACTTTCCACCATCACTACCGCTATCCTCATCACTACTCTCCTCATCCCTCACTCTTTTTATTACAATACCACCCCTTGGAGGGGGGTCATAACTAGGTAGAGTTTCTTCTAACCCATATGTCCTGTGAGGTAGAGGAAGAGGAGGGTCGGTCTACTTCATCCTCATTTGTTGAATTATAGCTACATCTATAGGTGAAATGGGTGTAGACTGATGCACACTCTTCTTCTCAATCTGCTTGCCATGAATTTCCTCAAGCTTTCTTTTCTTCTCTTTCAAATCAAGAATTAATTTATCAAAATTATTCATAACAAAATCAACTTTGGCAGAGAAAGGATTGAAGGCTCTCAATGGATCATAACTTGGATCCATTTTCTGTACAATTTCCCACATCTTTCTGAAAGCTATCCACTTCTCCTTCTTCCAATCTTGAGTAGAAAAATAAAAATCATTTCTAATTACATCTTCAAGAAAGTGGTGTTCATGGGGCAATGCAATTCCTTTTATTCTTTGCCTAAAAATATTATATAAACCCTCTAGGTCATTGTGCCTGACTACACTAACTCCCAAGTGATCTATGGTGCAAAGACTTTGTCAAAGTGAACATACCCTCCTTTCAGAATTCCAAATTATGGAATGACAGTGTACTCAGGGAAGATATCAACCATTTACTCACCTATTGCACAAACATGTTAATTTCAAATGAGACCATCAATGTGAAGAAGCATTCAACAAAATCAAGGCATATCTCATGCAACCACCTGTTCTAATGTCACCAATTCCAGGAAAACCATTGTTACTCTATGTATCAACTACCGAAGCATCATTGGGAGTTTTGCTCACACAACAGGATAAACAAGGAAAAGAACAAGCCATCTACTATATCAGTAGAACACTAGTGGGATACGAGGTTAACTATTCATCAACAGAAAAAGCATGCTTGGTAGTAGTTTTTGCTTCTCAAAAACTACGACACTATCTACTATCTCACTCCATCAAGTTGATAGCTAAAATCGATCCTTTGAAGTATTTTCTCAGCAAAGCCACATTGATAGGACGAATAGCAAAATGGATCATGATTCTAAGCGAGTTTGATATCGAATATGTTGATAGAAAAGCTATCAAGGGACAAGTCATCGCAGATCAACTAGCAGAAACACCACTTCAAGATGATCATCCTCTATAGATTGAGTTTCCTGATGTTGATATCCTAACAGTCACAACAAAAACATGGCAACTATACTTTGATGGCTCATATACACAAAATAGATCAGGAGTAGGAATTCTATTTATCACACCACAAGGGCATACAATCTTGAAAGCATACAAATTAAGATTTCTGTGTAGAAACAATATAATAGAGTATGAAGCATTGGTAACAGGTATCAAAATGGTTGTAGAATGGAATATTAAACAATTTCAAGTCTTTGGAGACTCTTAGCTTGTCATTAATCAAATCAATGATGACTATCTAACAAAAGATGACAAACTCATGCCTTATACAAAGATAGTGGATGATATCAAGAAGTACTTTGTAGAAATAACTTTTTAACAGATCCTAAGAAATGGAAACAAAGCAGCAGACGCCATGGATACACTTGCTTCTCTATTGCAGACACAGAAAAATCAATAGCATTATGAATTCTTGGTCAAAGAGTTGTTTCATCCCACCTATAATTATCCTGATTCCCAAACCATTTGTCAACTTATTGGACATGATTCCTCCCACTATGGCCAAACTTACACATACCTGAAAGACAATATTCTACCTCTTGACTTATCAAAGAACCAAAAGAGAAACTTTATTCACCAATCATCTCATTATACTCTCATTGCGGATACCCTATATAAATGAGGTTTGGCCGGTACTCTCTTAAGATGTCTCAAACAATAAGAATCTGAGAAGGATTTACATGAAGTCCATAATGGCATTTGTGGCATTCATTCAAGTGGTCTTACCCTTTCAAAAAAACTCATACGCTTGGGCTATTATTGGCCGACTATGGAATGAGATTGTTTTAAAATAGCTAGAATGTGCAAACAATGTCAAATCCATGAGAACTTGATTCATGCACCAGCACAAGAACTTCACGCTTTAACAACATCTTGGCCTTTTTGTCAATGGGGTCTTGATCTGGTAGGAAAAATAAATCCTTCTTCATCTAATGGTCACAAATTCATCCTTGTAGCTACTGAATATTTCACAAAATGGATTGAAGCAACACCTCTCATCAATATTATAGGAAAACAAATTGTTGCATTTATCTTGAATTATATCATCTGTCGTTATGGAATACCAATGACCATTATCACTGATAATGGGCGACCATTCAAAAATCAAGATGTACAAGAGCTATGTGAGAAGTTCAAAATCTAGCACAAATTCTCCACACCATATTATCTGCAGGGAAATGGGCAGGCAGAAGCATCTAACAAAACTGTTTTGAAAATCCTTAAAAAGACAGTGAACAATGCTGGGAAAGATTGGCATATCCAACTAAACCCTACTCTATGGGCCTACCACACCAGTATCCACATACCGACAGGTGCCACACCTTTCTCTCTTGTATATGGATCAGAAGCTATATTGCCAATCGAAGTAGAGATACCTTCTCTACGTGTATCACTAAAAGGTCTCATCCCAGATGAAGAACAAAGAGTATCTAGACTGCAAGAGTTAGAACTAATCCATGAACGAAGAAAAAATGCCTTTGATCATTTAAAAGTATATCAACAAAGAATGTGTTGGAGCTATAATCATAAGGTAAAACTATGAATATTTCAAGTGGGAGAACTAGTGCTAAAGGAAAAACCACGCAACCAGGCAAATTGAGAAAAGAAAGGAAAATTTGAACCAAACTGGTTAGGTCTGTTTGTGATCACAACAGTATTTGGGTCAGGAGCATATCAGCTATCAACACAGGATGAAGATCAACTTGAAGAACCCATCAATAGCATGCACCTGAATAAATTCTATGTCTAAAATTTTTTATAAAAAAAAAACAGTGAAAAAGCAAAAAAAATTTAAAAAAATCAAATATCAAAAAAAGTGCAATAAAAACAGATGGCAAAAACCTGGTAAAATAGGCACTATCTATCCGCCAGCTCTTCTGTCTATTAGTTCATGCATTTTCTCCACTTGCATTCATCTTCCATCAATGCTATTCATATCCATCATAAAGCCTTTGTACATACGCAAGCATCCCAGGTGGCTTCTTGCCATGGTTTGGATCATTGGATATATCATAACAACTTTGTTTCTAGGCTTGGGGCAAAATCCTACACTTAGCTAGGGGGCAAAACTCTTGATCATTTTGAGTTTAATTAAACAGATAGAACAAACAATTAGACAACTCTTATCAAGCGAAAACTGAGACACATCCAACATTGAACACGAGATCAAACTATCAACTATCAAGCTATCATGAAGTCAATCTAAGCACATCACACACTTTTCAATGGATAATATCTTTTTGGATAATGATTTTAACATGATTGTTCAACTTTTCTATAATTGCTTTTCGCTATCATGATTTTTGAGTGACTCCAGGATGTCATTGACTAGAGGAACAAGGAAGAAACATGATATTTTTCTTGTCTGTTGTTTGAAAATTAATCATTAATATGTGCAAATTTGTCTCAGGACATGATCATCAGAATATCATTGAAGACATTTTCGATTTGCGTATTGAAATGATTAATACTACCATTTTACGCAAACAACACTTAGGTCATCTCAGTTCAATTATACCTTGATGCTTGTGCTAAATTGCTATATCAAAATCTAGGAAATAAGTGCTCAGGTCATCATGGTTTAATTATACCATCGATGTTTGCACTCACTTCCCACATTTCAAAAGCTTAATGATGACAAAAACGCAAAATAATCCAGAGACTGGTCTGGTCATAGTTTGCATTCCATTGCATTTACATTGCATCGTAGCTTGCATTTCATTCTTGAATGGGATCCATACAAGCTCCTTTTATCCAAGGTTAAATCTATCGCAAGAATCATCAAAGTATCATCACAAGTGTATACACAATTAGACTGATGACTCATATCTCTCCAGATATTGTCAACCCAACAAAAATCTTATGCTATCTTCCTCAATAGAATCAACATCAGCATATCCAAATATTTCAGCAACTTGATATCAACAAACTATCAGTTCTTTATCTATCAACCTTCTCAAATCAAATCAATCAATCAAACCTAATCGATTCTGATTCATGTCTTATATAGGATGTATCCTTCCTGAAACCAGACATTCTGATCATGTCTTATACAAGATGAATCCTTCATGAAACCAGACACTTTGATCATCGTTATCTTATATAGGATGAATCCTTCCTGAAACTAGACTGAATCTCGATCTTATCAATTTAATCAATCAATATTTTTCAATCTTATCCATCTAAGCAATCAAGCTAATCGAAGAACACACACTTTCATCAAAACCACAGTTGTAGAAATCAAATCAAATCTATTGGGATATCAATCTCGCAAAAACTCCAAAGATCAATTATCTCAATTGATCTCCTGAGGGGGCATCATCATACCAGAATTTAGCAATCAAGAGTTGGGGCATCCTATCAAATCAATATCATCATCAAAATGAGATTATTCTTTGAATCAACACATCATCACACCTCGCTTCAAAGAGGGGCAAAATGTATACACCTAAAAATGGTCTGAAGATAATTAATTAAATAAGCAATTATTTAATTAGTCTCCCTCCCCATATTTAATTGAATTCACTAAGCAATTTGATTAAATTTCCCCTTTCACCTACTTATTAATAAATCTAAGGATTTATTTAATAGGTTCATTTCATCCCTTTTAATTAATTAATTCAAATTAATTAATTCCCCCCATCAAAATCATTTCTTCTAAATCCTTTAATTAATTAAAACAAAGCAATTATGAGTTGTTGAGATTAATTAGCCTTTTCATATTATTTGACTTTTTAAATTCAAATTCTCCTAACTTCTACCACTCCTAAACCTAACCATTCCTAAACCTAACCCATTCTACCTACCACCATGTCCCCTTTCATCCAACATCTTCTAGAACCTTGTGACACTTGTAACTAAGTGTTCCCTTTCATCTAACCTCTTCTAGAAGCCTCTTGACACTTTTCACCATAGAGATGATAAATGTTCCCTTTAATCCAACCCCCTTTGCCATCCTCCTCCAATTTAACCATTGATATCTTCAGATCAATCTTGAGCATTGATTCTTGCCACCTCACCCCTAGCCTTGGAAAATCCTATAAATAGACCTCATTTTGGAGCAATATAGGTCCCAATTTCATATCATTATTGCATATCATTTGATTCATATCATTTTCATCTTATGCATTGTTACTATAGGCATCTAGATTCTAGTTTATCATTCTTTAGCAATGTTATCATGCTCAATTTTAGCTTAATTGCATCTTCATTCTAGCTTCTTTTCTAGATCAATCATGAACTCATATAGCTTAATCATGCTATTCTTGCTAGATCATGCATTTTCATCCATCAAATCCTCCATCTAAGTGTAGTCAATTCACTGGAGTATGCATAATCATATCTGAGAGCATTTTTCATACTCACATTTACTAGGAGACAATAAGTCGATTAGCTATGGTTTTGTCTTTCATTGTTTCAATTTACTAACCATTGCTTATAATGATTTATTGAGTGCATTGTGGTTGCAGATATAGGTACACTTCACATAGCATGACAACTGCCTTAACTTGGAAGCAAAATAATTATCAAATCTTACAAAACTAGCTTTCGACCTATCCCATGACATGTTCATACTCCATAACTGCACCGATATCTTAACATTATCAATTTTCTTTCTGAGATCCATGTGTTGAGACATGGACCAGCTAGGTATCAAACCTAGGACCTTCCATATGCTGCTGGAGTGCTCTACCACTGAGCTACTGGCCCCTCTTGGACCAATCCATCATCGGTCCGGGTGTGGCTTATTTCCAACACCCTAGCTTGGACCTGACTCTGATACCATGTTGAGACATGGACCAGCTAGGAATCAAACCTAGGACCTTCCATATGCTATTGGAGTGCTCTACAACTAAGCTACAAGCCCCTTTTAGACCAGTCCATCGTCGGTTCAGGTGTGGCTTATTTTCGACACCAACACCAACACCAACACCATGGTATCTTCAAAATAATCCGAATTCTTAAAGAAGAACATATGCATTAGCAATGAGTACCAATAAAAATTAGTGCTTAATGCATTATTCTTAATATCCAATAATCCCTCATGAATCTTATCTTCAAGGTATGGTACAAAATTGAAAACCAATGAAAAGTCAGGATGTTGAATCTAAATAGCCATAAACACGTAATCCATTGGCATAACTATAGAAGGATTAAAACCTAAAACCTGACACAGAGAAAAGAAAGTAGCTTGTAAATACTTGTCAAAGGCACTAATTGGAAAAGGCTCCACTAAACTTGGGCCAATATGGTATGATGTGTTTCTCGCTTTTGCCAAATGGGCCGAGAGAAGGTTTGATCAGATAAAACCCTTTTTTATGTGATATTCGGCCTTTATTTCATCTAGATTTACTTGAATCGGGGCAGAAAAGGGTTCATATAAGTAAAAACATTCTTGGAATTCCTCTTCGAATTGTCAATAAGACCTCTCCATCATTTCCCCTTATCACTCTAGAAATAGGTTCATATCTATCTACAACTGTCATGAGAAGGTCTACATCCATGAAGACATTAGGCACCACTAGCTTGCCAAATCATACTACCACACATTTGAGAATGGAGACTACAAATTCCTTTGTCCATACCATAACTTGAACATGTTTACCCCAGTCATAGGTACCCTAGCATCTGAAATTGTGTATGCTTTATCAACTAACCCTTCTTCGAGGGTTTTCACTTGAATAAGATTTATCCCCTGATACTTGTCATTTGTTGATGGTTTCAATTGGTCTAGAAAATGATCATACAAATTTCTCCTCAAATATTTTGTCTATCCTGAGTGGTTTCATGAGGGAGCCATTTTATCAAACTAGGGCTTTCTCAATAATTATCGACAAACGAGGAAGGAAACTAGGGTTAAACACAAGAACTGGCAATTCCAACACAGAAGAATGGAAAATTCACAAACTCCTTGAGCTAAGACTGTAAAACCCTACAACACTTTTCAATCCCTTTACCATAATTTCACACAGTTTACATTATCCAGCCTTAAAAACACAAAAGGGAAGATAATCAACTTATGGCTTCGAAAACACTGGGTAGACCTTAATTCTGCACTGAGATAGCTCACTCAAATCTTCTTCAGCTCTGAAATCACTTTCTGGTTTTCTCTAAATTTCTTTGTGAATCAAAAGAAAAATCTGAAAAGGCATTTATTGCTATTCTATAATCAGACGTCACCATCTCATTCACCATTACTGCTTGTGCAAGTAGAAAACGACTTGAATTCATATTTGAACCTAGTTTGAAACTGGACCACTGATTCCTTCCATGATGGCACATCGTACAATTTATAATAGTCAATCTGGCATTGACCATCTTTCATGGTAGATGGAGATATCAAAAGCATGACACAACATTTCCAACTCATCATCCTTCTCATTGCTGTCAGCAGCCCCCACCATCTGGCTTCTCTTGGCCCACCCTAGACATGCATCATCATCTTGTGATACCGCGATCATTAACTTCCAAACACTTTCTATCGTGAGATAGTGAGAACCATTAGATCTGTCTGAAATTTACACTATTAGCCATGGTGTGTGCACTCTTCAATCGTTTAATGATCGAACATGTTTCCTAATAGTGATTAAAAGATCTTCATTCATTTAGACATGTGCGGACAATGGAGAACATTAGTATCTTGACATTTATCACAAATATATTAGCTAGAATGTGAAAGAAGTACCCGCCCAGGAAAAAAAAGTACTTTAGGAGAGTTAGGACTCACTCAACAAATAAAACCCTTAGGCTTAAGCAAAAAGGTAATGCGAGTTTATAACAAGTTTAGGGGATCTTACCA
Source organism: Cryptomeria japonica (assembly GCF_030272615.1). NCBI lineage: Eukaryota > Viridiplantae > Streptophyta > Pinopsida > Cupressales > Cupressaceae > Cryptomeria > Cryptomeria japonica. Next base: position 16,349,668 of record NC_081408.1, on the reverse strand, counting down.
AGACTTAGACAAAATCCATAAAACCCTAAACCCTAATCCTGAAGCGCAAGAGAGAGAGAGAGAGAAAGATAAGACACAAATGACCCATTTTTCACGTAAGGTATGAAACTTTTGCTAGATCATTTTTTACTGACCATCATAGTGGACACATATACATGCACAACATGTTGGGAACAAAATATACATCATGAAAATAATAAAAAAACTTTACTAATAACATTCACATACATAGTATAGATATAACTGCAACATAAGAAATTGGAAGTTGCATCATATGAATAAAATAAGGAGAAAACAAAGAAAGAGTAAAACCTGGAAAAATGCTTTGCCTTCCTTGTCTCCTAGGTTATTGTGTCTTCTACCTTGTCTCCTTAGTTGTTGTGTCTTATAATTTGTCTACTTAGGCCATCATGTCTTCTACTTAGGTCGATGAGCCCAAAACAAGTGCATAATGAAAAGATTTGATGTCTATTTGAACAAGAAAAACATATGATTTGTTGGGTGCTTGTTTTAGATGGCCTAAAAAATTTATGTCCTATATCTGTTTTTAAATTTTAAAGTTAGTTCAATTTCGTCAATCAATTTGTTCTTGTCATTAATTTTAGAGTTGATTGGTTGGTGAATTATTTCCTTTCTTTTCAATTGGTTTCAAAGGAGAAATGGTGCCTCTACAACATGTTTGCAGTGGATGCCAGTGGGCATGAAGGTGATTTGACCAGTATTTGTGAAGTAGGTGACTATAAGCTATGTAGTTGAACTAGACAAATGGGATAGCGGGTGACATTACATGATAACTCAGTCATGTTTTAGTGGAAAAACACGATCTTAGGAGTTGTATGTAGTTCTCTACGATGCAACTGATATGACTCGATGGAATTTCAAGTGGCAGTATAATTTTTTTGTGGTGGTTTATAAGTAAGGTGGCAAGCCTCATATGACAATGAATGTTTTCGTTGATTTGTGTCTATATGAGTATGTTTACTTTGATCATACGACCTAGTAATGGGTATGATATATTTTGTCAATGATATGACAACTAATATATGATTTCGCTCACACTTATTTTATAGTTAACTTTTGTACTATGAGTTTTATATTCATATATATATGTATGTATATATATATGTATGTATACATATATATATATATATATATAAACATATATATATATATATGTATATACATACATACATATATATGTATGTATGTATGCATGTTGTATATACATACATATATATATGTGTGTATATATATATATATATGTATGTATATATATATGTATATATATATATATATGTATATATATATGTATATATATATATATATGTATATGTATATATATATATGTATATGTATATATATATATATGTATATATATATATGTATATGTATATATATGTATATATGTATATATATACAGATATGCATATACATGTATATACCCACAATGTGCACATACGCACACACACATAACAAGTATTTATCAAAATGTGTATAATTTGTAACTCATTTTTAACTAGGTAAACAAATTCTTTCTTTTCAATAAAAAATTGAGGTGCATCACTATAGACTCCTATCCACTCCAGTACCATCACACCTATTGGATCATGTGCCCCTCTTCCCTAGAGTTCCATTAGGTCATGCTAGGCTATGAGAATAACCAAAAATTTAAAATATGACCTTTATTGATATTTTTGACCTTGTAAGGAAATACCATACTTCTAGGAATCATCTCTTTGATAAAAAAATCTAGAAACTCCTTTATCAACATCGATTGTGTCTTTTGAGGCACTTGGCAGCTAATTCAACTGTTGTCCATTTGTGACTTTATCCATCAACTTTCATAACTTGTTCATTTTATAAGCATAGTTTAAACTAATGTTCTAAGCCCTGGTTTTATCAGTGGACTTAGTTCTTTGAACCATCCAATTGATCGATTAGGTATTCCTAGGAACACTCAAAATTCAATATTTTTCTTAATATAAGTATTAATTTATTTTTTAATGGTACCAACTTAGTCAATTCAACAACGAAAGAACCAACTCAATATAGACAATTTCAAATTTTGAAGGCAACATTTTTGCATGTAATCATGAGGATGTCTAGCTCACAATTTATATAAAAAATCAATAAATAAATAATTTTAAAATTTCATTAGGACTAAAAACATGGATAATAGAGCCTTAAGTTAACACTTCTTAGCTAAAAGAGTGTTAAGCTAACACTTCTTCAATGAAAAGTTAAGGATTGAAGGGTATTTGATGCGGTAACATCCAATAGTTACAAAGCTCTTCATTTTAAATTGTTTTTAAGGAGAAGTTGGTTCTTGTAGAGATATTTAACTTTATCATAAAAGTAAAAGCAATAAGGATAGTGAATGAGCTTGAGGATGTGGAAGTTTGTTCAGATCTTGCTAGTTACTTTTTTTTATTCGGTTGATATTATTTTTTGATATAGGTTGCTACAAAGGTAACTCCAAATTGACTATTCGTGGTAGTCAATTTTGTCTAAAATACTATTAGATAAAATAAGATTGTTGTCATTATAATATAAATTGTCATAGAGCATGAGAAATTAGAGGTGGTAATTGGAATGAGGAAATTATGTAAGGAACTAATTGTTGGAGATAGGGGGGTTGAAATCCAAGTGGAATTGATGAGTCGTGAAATAGTTGTAGTTGATTTTTTAGTTGTATGTAGCATAGGATTTTGTAACTTGTAAAGCTAATAGTTAGGTTAACAATTTACCTATTATCCATAGGAAATCTAGAGTGTTATCTCTAAGTCTAATATAGGAAGTCAATAGTTTTTTTCTTTTTGTGATGTTAAATATTTATTGAATATTTTGGTGGGAGTTCTCTATATTGTGTAGTCACATAAATTTGTCCATTTTAATTAAATGAATATTTAATTAATTCATCTTCAAACATTCTCCTATTAATTAAATAAATTATTCAATTTATTTTAATTAGTTCATTTAACCAAATTCTCAATCAATTAAATGAATAAATCTTATTTATTCAATTTAATCCCCTTTTCCTCTTTTAAATAAATTAAATAAAAACATTTATTTAAATCATTTATCCCCCCCACTTGCATTTTCCTACAAATGCAACTTGCACCTATTTATTGAAATAAATGAATTTTATTTTAATAAAAATCCTATTTTCCCTCACCCATCAAATCCACTTGCAATCCTAAATCCCTTCTAGATTCTTCTAAACCCTTCCTAATTAACTTGATCCATTCCTTAATTATTGTTACATTCCTAAGCAACTTGGGGTCACTTCTTAAAGACTTCAAAGTCTTTGAAAAGCATTTAATGCTTTATGTGTTCAACAAGCCAAACCTCTAAAGTCTTCCAAAACCACTAATGGCTCTTACATGACCATTAATGGCTCTTACATAACCATTTATGGTTAATTCAACTTGCACTCATGGGTCTCCTCAAGCATTTATTGCTTTGACCATGGTTATCCCTTTTTCCTTTGCACAAGAATTTATCCACTGGATAAAAGCTTTATTCTTTGAATAAAGTATTTATTCATTCAACCTAACCTTGACCTTAACTCCCAAGTTAACCTTCAAGTCATGTCAAGCATTTAATACTTATTCCTTCTCCTTTCAACCTATCTCATGTTGACACTTGTTATCCTGGGATTGGGTTGAAAGCCCTCACATGGATTTGATATCATTCAATCCTGACCCTTGTTGAGATTACTCAATCTCAACCATCCATTGCTCCATTTTTCCTATAAATAGAGCCCATTTCTTCATAATCCAGATCCTGAAAACTTGTATGCATTTAATCTATAGTGAATTTTAGAGAGCATTTAGCATAAATCACTAATATATTGTTATTTTAGCCTAAAATAAATCATTTTAGCATAATAGCATCTAATATTAGCTTTTGTTCACATTTGCATAGCATTTTAGAATAAACATTTCAATCTTGAACCTCCATAAGCATCCATAGTGCAAAAAGCTGCTGAGAGCTACACTAATTTGGAACTTGGAGAGGAGAGAAACAAAGGAGAAGGAGCTAAGAGCATGTTGGAAGGCATTTGGAGATGTCTTGTTACATTTACTTTCATAGTTAAATATTTCTTCATGTTTTTAGTGTCTCTTTTGATATGCCTGCTTAGATTAGTTCTAGGTTGATTAACACTAATGATTTCTTGTGCTTTTGTGTGTTATACAACCACAGGTTTTAATCTAACACATGTTCATTTTGTAGAACATCATTTGGTGAACCCGACATGAATCCCAACAACTTTTTTTTTTAGGCAAACTAACTTTTTGACTGTTTTGCTTGACACAAAGGTCGCGCTTCGGCACTTTTGTTCTCGATCTAGCGCTATTGTCATTTAGTAATTTAGTGTTTTTATTTCTAAACTAGTGCTAGTGTCTAAATTTTAGCGCTTTTGCATATATTCTAGCACTTTTGTCTTTTAATTATCACTTTTATTTAGGTTTTAGCGCTTTTGTCCTGCTGCATAAATATCCTTCTTTAGCGCTTTTGTCTTCCTTTTAGCGCGTTTGAGTTAAGTAGCACTTCTGTTTGCACACAGAGTAGCACTATTGTAATAGAACGTTGTTAGAAATGCCATGTAACCAATAAAATAAATTTTCTTAGGCTTGTAGAAGCCCACCATAGGTGCGAATTTTCCTAACTATTCATTTCTTGTGCAGGTTTAAACTAACTCCTTTTGTTGTTTAAAAGTTAAAATTTTTCATTTGGTGCTCTAAAAATGACAAAAAATAATTTTATTTCTTGCAAGTTAGGATCAATTTTGTTTTGGTGCTCTAAAATTGAACAACACAAAATTTCATTTCTTGCAAGGTAGGATCAATTTTCATTTGGTGCTCTAAAACTGAACAACACAAATTTCATTTCTTGCAAGTTAGGATAAATTTTGTTTTGGTGCTCTAAAACTGAACAACACAAATTTTCTTTCATTGAAAGTTAGGATACACTCTCTTTTTGGTGCTTAAAACAAGACAAGACAAATTTCATTTTATTGCATCAAACTTAAGTAAAACTCACAATCAACACTTCAATTTTTGGTGCAAGTAAAAAGAACAATCAACCTATCTCATTTTGCACAAACAATTTACTTCATGCATACGTGTTTCAATTTAAGTTGACCAGGATTTCAAATTCTAGTTTACTCAAACGTATTGCCTTTGAAGTTAAAAAGAACATCATGTTTGTTGGAGCAGCATCTCCAAATAGATAAGAAAATCATTGCAATGACAAGTTAAAAAGAACAAGTGCATTTCATGTTTGGCACACTTGTGCAAAAGAGTTTGTCGAGTGGTCCTACTTCTAACACACATTATCCTCTCCCTTGGCTCTTGTGGTCCTAGGTGCAAGAGAAAAGTGTTAGTAACACTCAAGTTTTATCTTTTTAAGAGAGGCCTGCCAAGGGATCAATCACTCTTGGGAACGACCTTGCACGGTAAATCCTTCGAGCCACTATAGAAATCAGGTGAGAGCGAAATTTGTAGCCTTGGGTATAGTTGTTCCTACAGTGTAACTTGCCGAAAGGACAAATGGGCCCCACCACATGTTACAAGGCTCTTAAGTGAGTCATTGCAGAATGAAGTTATGTCCAAAAACATCAAACATTACTAAATACCTTTAAGTAGTAGCCCACCCATTCTATTGATTGAGGATATTTGTGATATAATTCAGTGCAAGAGCATAGATGGTTTTTCTCCCAAGATACTCACCATACATATTTCCTTGAGTAGAAACATAGCTTTTTGAAAAGTCACTTGTGGCTTGATGAAAGTGGTGACTCCCCCATCATAGGGATCATCTATTTTTTATACTCGTGCAAGACTTATTATATCACATCCTTACTTGCCATGGTGGGATTCATAAGGTATGTAGTACCAAAGTCAAATAAATATCAAGATGTGGGTTGAATTTATCGCAACTGGCCATTTGACCTTAGGGATAAAGAGTGTTTGAAGTGTTTTCATTTTAGTCAAGACCAAGTGCAAATTGAGCCAACTTCAGGCTTTGGAAAAACACCTAAAATACATTTAAAGGAAAGGGTCATAAAAAGTCCAAGGATTGGGTTGATCTAGACCCATACTTATTTGTGCCTTGTTTAGGCAACATTCTTGTGTTTATGTGCTTACTTTGTTTTCTTGTCAAAGAAACATCATAAAATCCAAAATTCAAAACAATTATTCATCCAAACACAAACATTTTTCAAAAAAACAAAAGATCAAAAACAAAGAGCAAAAGAAAAGTATCAAACTATATGACCATTCTTCACATCTTGAGAAAGAAGAATCTTCATCAACACATCAACTTGAAAAGAAGACCATTAAGCTCAAAGGCTTTAATCAAAAGGAGGAAATTCTTCTATCTTAATAGATAAATCTTTGTCTCTCATAGAGCCTTCTTACATCACATGCACCTTTATCTTCAAGGGAAATCAAACGAATTTGATCCAGAGTCATTGAACCGTAGAGCTTTCATGCAATATCGAGCTTTGAGTTATCACAAGAACAAAGGAGGCAAAATCAATCCTGATTTCTTTCCCAACATTTTCATCACATATAATGTAGCTCAGGAAGAACCACCAACTCCTGAAAGAGAAGAGGTAGAATTTGTTCCATATGTAACACGAAGTTTCTATTGAAGTTAAACATTTCATCCATTATCTCATTCACAGACCATCTCATCCATTTCAACTCTCAAAACATCAAGAGGTTTTTGTCCTAAGTTCTATTTCGACATTTCTTGAATCAAACACAAACAAATCACTTTTAGATTGTCTCTACATCTAGGATAGGCTCATCCTAAGAGGCATATCTAGGCAGGTTAAAACTAGTCTATGAGTGGATCCTCTCATTACTAGGTAGTTAAGTCTGTAACACATCTCAGATTTCTCTAAACCTTATCACATCAAACCTTATAAAAAACAACAAGCAATTCAAGAAAGAACTTTGGTCACATCTACCTTTAAGTGCTGGAGATCCATATGCAAAACACCACACCAACCATAAATCTCTCATTTCATCAACAACTCATCATCATTTTCACCCAACTTCAACAAAAACTTATAAACAAAATGGCTCATACCCAATCACGGTCAAGAGAATGAGAAATTGAGGAAGAAGAAGAGGAGGAAAATATGAATGAATTCCAAGAAGCCCTTGGTGGAAATGCAAATGACGAAAACTCAAGTACTCCTACTCCTGTGACAATAGAAAGGGCACAACACAACCCCCTCTTTAATAGACTTTTTGACAAAATACTTAGGAGCAATGCGGATGCTCACTTTTTAAAACTTGCTCAAGAAGGAGGCAAACTCCCCTCTGACTTTGATCTTGCACAACTAAGACAAGCATCAGAATGACAAAGTCATAATGAGGAAGAAAGAGGTCGAGATCCCATTAGATACAACCTTCATCACGGTAATCCACCACCTCCTCCTCCTCCAAATGACATAGAGATGTTGCAACAACAAGTTGAAAATCTCACCCAACAACTTTGTAGTGGTGTGAAGACTAATCAATTTTCACTTAATGACATTTGTCCCTATCCCTTTGATAGGAATCTTCATATGCCAACTTTTCCATGAGGGTTCAAAACACCCAAGTTTGAAAATTATAGAGGAAAAGGAGATCCTCATGATCATGTTAGTGAATTCCATTCAACTTGCCTCAAAGTGGCATACAAGGATATGTACGTCATACGCCTTTTTCCCCAAAGCTTTGGAGGAACAACCACATCATGGTTTTCCTGACTACTAGGTGGCATTAGTACATTTGAAGAACTCATCCAGAAGTTCCTAGCACATTACTCACACAAAATTGAATGTGATATCACAATGGCTAATCTATGTAACACTAAACAAAAACCAGGTGAGCTATTTTCAGTCTTTCTACAACGATGGCATCAAATGTCTAGCAGACGTTCTCTTTAGTTACCTGAACAAGAACTAGTGGAAATATTTATTTCCAATTTAAACGAAGAAATGGAATTTCACCTAGACGTGAAAGACACAGACTCTTTCAATGACATGATCACCAAAGGCTTAAAATGTGTGCGGGCTCTCATCAAGAAAGGACTTATCAAAATCTACAATGAGCCAAAGGATGGCCCTCACCCCCACTTCAATAGTGACAAGCCTAACTTCTGGAACAAAAACAAAAATATAGTCAACGACGGTGTTGTGGATGCAAGAACTATCAAAAGTGCACAACCTGTAGTTCGATTTGCAGGATAGAATCCCCCACCTAAGACTAACATAGTTGCTCCTCCAAATCAAGGCCGCATCACATCTCAAGATGAACCCAGACAGCATCAACAAAAACCAAAGCGAACATATACTCCCTTAGGGGAACCCATCAAAATAGTGTTACGACAATTGGTCTCTCAAAATCTGGTTACCTTACCCAAAACATCAAATTATGAACCTCAAGTCAAACCTTCATGGTGGAGGGATACTGAACATTATGATTTCCATCAAGGAAAAGGACATAAGACAAGCAATTGTCACAGATTGAAAGATCTTATTCAGGATCTTATTGATCGAGGTGAAATCAAAATCGAAGGACATGACCCAAAGACAACAAACAATGATCAGCTCATGTTTAAAAATCCACTTCCATCACATGATCAAAGGGGTCCTTCCACTTCAGGGAGAAACATAGATACTACTGATTATACGCAAGTTGCGTATAATTACACTATAAATCACCTATACGATGCCAGTGAACAAATTGTAACTATTACTATCAAAAATCCTAGCTCCACTTGCAATGTTGTTACACGTCACGGAAAAATTACCATAAAAGAAGCTCCACAAGGCATCACATCTATCCCAAAGCAGTATAACCTTGTGGACCAATTAGATAAAATGCCTGCACTGATATCTATCTTAGAGCTATTGTGCTTATCTCCATCTCATAAAACAATCCTGGATCAAGCTCTCCAAGAGGCGTCAGTTCCTGCAAACCTAAATACAAATCAGTTCCAAGCCATGGTCGGAAATCTAAGGTCATCACCTTGTCTCACTTTCTCTGAAAGTGACAACACATCCTTCCAGCAACCTCATAACGCCTCACTCCATATTGAAGGTTTTATCAACCAGCATAAGATCAAGTGAGTCTTGATCAACAATGGAGCAGACCTGAATATCTGTACACTACAATTAGTCACAACTTTGGGATTTTGCAATTGAATCAGTGGATCCCCACAAGAAGATCACAATCAAAGCTTATGATGATGCAAAGTGTTCATCCAAAGGAGTTGTTGTACTACCAATCTGAGTAGGCCCTGTGGTGAAACACATCATCTATCAAGTTCTGGACCTTCCTCTGTCATATAATTTATTGTTAGGAAGACCTTGGATACACGCTATGCAAGTCGTTCCATCCACCTACCATCAGTGTATCAAGTTCCCACATAATGGTGTAGAAATCACAATCTTGTGTGATGCAAACCCCTTTGCGTATTGTCATAATATCAGTCATCAACCAGAGATTACCATTCCTAATAATAGAGAAGCCATCTCCTCCACATCATACATAAGTCCTGCCTCTTTTTCCAGTTCAAACACCATTATACCCAAGCAAGAGAAGCTCAAGATGAAAATTGCAGAGGAAGGTCCTGGAGAATACAATCTAAGCCAACTCTTTTGTGTTGGACAAATGCCTACTTCTCCTAGAACATGTGGCAAACCTCAACAAGTACTTCAAACATCACTGGTCAAACCAGCATGTACATTGGCACCTTTCATTCTTGGAAAGAGTCAAGAAGAGGAAACCAGAGATGAAGACGTAGCAGAATGAATCTATAAGGATCCTATTATCACCAATATTCCATAAGCTAAGCTTCCTAGATATTAATATGGAAAAGGCCTTCTCATTATGCAAAGGATAGGTTATGATGGTCAGAGTTCTCTAGGACCTTGCAAGCAAGGCAGACATGAACCGCTGTAGCCGAAATTAAATCCCAAAGATAACGCCGGCCTAGGCTTTCCAAAGGAGATCTTTCCTAAACTCAAATTCAAAGGGAAACCCAGCAAACTGCTATATCAACCTACTATAAAAAGGCCGCCTTTGATTATAAAAGCAACACCCAACAACACAACAACTGCCCCATTAAGGCTAAAAATCCCAGCAAAACCATCTGTAATGCTAGTCGTCCCATCAATCAAACCAGCAACACCATCAACAGTAGTGATAACATCAATAGCACCATTAGCAGCAACAACTGTATCCGAACCCACCACAGTATCTACGACACCAGCAGTTCCAGTAGAAGCAGCAGAGCCAACACTACCCATACTCCCCATATAAGATTCGTTGATCCCCATAATCCTTCCTGCAGCACCGATCATTTCATCTACAAAAGTACATCAACTGATAACACCTACAGTGTTTAACTCAAAAGATATCCTAGTATGGTACAATAACCGGTTACTGGACAGTGACTCAGAAACGGACTCACATGAGTGGGAATTTGATTCCATACAGCTTAATACTTCAGATGAGGAAGACACATCACCACCTCCACCTCACAAAGACATTCCTGTTTATGGAGAAGCACAGATAAAGACCTCTTGGGTTCCTGAGCTGGAAACTTCTTCCACAGACCCTACGTCACATCCTATGCTTGATTCTGATAGGGAGAGTACTATCAATGACCTTCACCACAATGTCTTAACCCTCACTAATACATCTAACGAACTTAACTTAATCGATGAAGTAATGCCCATTATCCATCTTGAGCTCATCGAATGGAACCAACCTAATCCCCTATGCCTTGACCACTTCCAAAATGACGAAGTGATCATTAACTTTTTGGAATTACGGGAAAACATACCAAGCAGGGATCACAAAGTTGGATTCACCATAGAACTTAATAGCGCAACATACTTTGGGATGGATGCCAAACCTTTCAACTGCAAAAATATAACAATAACACATGGATCTTCTAGCGAAAACCACATCGTGGCACTGTTTAATCCCACAAAAGTAAAAAGAAAGAGTGTATCCAATAGTGAAAACCTCTCTGAGGCACCCAAGGATGAAAGGTTTGACATCCTTCCCTCTAGTACACAGCAGGAATGATCAATGATTCTCATCGAGGAAACAACAGAATACAACTTGGGGACTCCTGAAACTCCTCACCACATACATCTAGCATCTCTTTTGACTTCAGAGGAACAACCCAAGTTTGTTGAATTCTTCCAGAAACATCAAATTAACTTTGCATGGTCATATACAGACATGCCTAGTCTTGACCCAGATTTGGTCATGCATCACCTCATAGTAGCAGAAGGAGCCAAGCCTGTCAAGCAGAAGCTTCGCAAGATGCATCCTCAGATTGCAGTCCTAGTCAAAGCAGAACTTAAGAAACTTCTGGATGTTGGTTTCATTAGACCCATTGATTAAGCGGATTGGATATCCAACATTGTGCCTATCGGCAAACCAAATGGGGGCATCTGTATTTGTACTGACTTCAGAGATCTGAACAAGGCATGTGCTAAGGATGACTACCCCCTACCAAATATCAACATCATAGTAGACCTAACAGCAAGACATGCCATGCTTTCACTCATGGATGGTTTTTCAGGATACAATCAGATAAAGATCGCACCTAAGGATCAACATAAGACAACCTTCACATGTCCATAGGGCACATACTACTAGAATGTAATGCCTTTTGGTCTCAAGAATGTAGGAGCGACCTATCAATGAGCAATGACCACTATCTTCCATGATATGATGCATACCATAATGGAAGATTATGTTGATGACTTACTGGCAAAATCACTAACAAGAGAAGGTCATCTAGACATATTAGTGAAAATCTTTGATAGACTAGAACAATATCATGTTTGACTCAACCCAAATAAATGTGTCTTTGGAGTAACCTTAGGGAAACTTCTAGGATACATTATCTCAAGCAAAGGTATTGAGGTCGATCCAGCAAAGGTCAAGGCAATCATGGACATGCCACCTCCGAAGAACATCAGCCAGCTAAGGACACTACAAGGGTGGCTTCAATCTATTCGAAGATTCATTGCACAATTGGCAGATAAGTGTCACCCCTTTACATACCTATTACACAAAAACATCCGCTTTCAGTGGGATGCCAGCAAGCATTTCAGATACTTAAATATTATCTCATGAATACACCATTGTTGATCCCACCAGATCCAAGTAGGCCTCTATTGCTCTATATTTTAGCAACAAGTACAACATTGGGTGTACTATTGGCACAACACAATGTAGAAGGGAAAGAATGTGTTGTTAACTACATCTCTCGCACACTGATTGGCTATGAACTCAATTACACGCCTATTGAGCGAGCTTGCCTAGAGTAATCTTGGCAGCCACTAAACTGAGGCACTATCTGTTAACACATAAAGTACAACTCATTGCAAAGATTGATCCACTCAAATACTTACTCAGTAAAGCCGCATTGATAGACTGCTTGGCCAAATCGATGATGATTCTAAGTGAATTTGACATCTAGTATGTAGACCGTAAGGCTATCAAAGGACAAGTTATTGCAGATCAGTTGGCCGATGCACCACTCATAAGCGATCATCCTCTCATTTCCAATTTTCCAGATGAAGAGATATATATTCATGCTCACAGAAGCACAACCATAGAAACTATACTTTGATGGTTCATACACTAGGCATGGATCGGGGGTAGGCATTCTATTTATCACACCTCAAGGTGATAGTATCCTGAAGTCTTATAGGCTTGTATTTCCATGCACAAAAAACATAGCTGAATATGAGGCCTTGATCACAGGACTCAGGCTAGCTATACAATGGAAGTTGCAAGAACTGCAAGTATATGGAGACTCCCAACTGGTCATTCGACAAGCAATCGATGAATGTTAGACTAAAGATGACAAACTCATGCCATACAAGAAAATGGTGGACAATCTAAAGGCATCATTTACTACTATCACCTTTGAACAAATACCTAGAGATCAGAATCGAGTGGCTGACACTATGGCTACTATTGCCTCTCTCCCAGATCTTCCAAAAAATCCAACATGCTATGAGTTCTTGGTCGAACAGCTTTGGATTCCCACTTATGATATCCCCGAATCTGAGATGGTATGTCATCTTATCGATTCTGAATCCCCATGGTACGGTGGGTTCTACACCTATCTCCATGATCACACACTTCCTCCTAACCAATCGAATAACCAACGTAAAACCTTCATTCGCCAAACTGCTCGATATACCATTATTGCTGAAACCCTATACCAACGCAGTCTTGATGGTACTCTCCTTCGATGTTTGGAACAAGATGAGATATCAAAGGCCTTGGAAGAGGTACATGAAGAAATTTGTGGGACTCACTCAAGTGGCCCGTCACTAGCCAAGAAGATCATACGAGCTGGATACTATTGGCCATACGAGCTGGATACTATTGGCCATCAATGGAAACAGACTCCTACTACTTTGTCAGAAAGTGCAAGAAATGCCAAGTTCATGGAGACCTGATACATGCACCAGCACAAGAATTACAACCAATCACAATACCATGGCCTTTTTGTCAATGGGGCCTTGACCTTGTGGGTAAAATCCATCCATCTTCATCCAATGACCAAAATTTCATTATTACAGCCACTGAATACTTCACAAAGTGGATCAAAGCTATTCCACTTACCCAAGTCACCGGCAAGCAGATCGCCTTATTCATCATCAATTACATCATCTACCGGTATGGTGTACCCATGTCCATCATCACAGATAACGGTCTTCCTTTCAAGAATCAAGATGTTCGTGAACTCTGTGAAAAGTTTCACATCCAACACCGCTTTTCCACTCCCTATTACCCACAAGGCAATGGTCAGGCTGAAGCATCAAATAAAAACATATTGAGAATCCTTAAGAAGATGGTCAATGATGTCGGTCATGATTGGCATGTTCAATTGAATCCCGCACTATGGGCGTATCGAAATAGTATTCAAACCCCTATAGGCACAACTCCCTATTTACTAGTCTATGGTGCATAAGCTATCATTCCTATTGAGGTCGAGATACCATCTCTATGGGTGTCCTTGCACAATCTCATCGATGATGAAGCATATAGAGTATCACGTCTTCAGGACTTAGAACTACTTGATGAGAAATGACAAGATGCATACAATCACCTCAAGGCCTATCAGCAGCACATGAGCAAAAGCTGTAATCACCGAGTTAGACCTCATACATTTGGAGTAGGTGATCTTGTTCTATGAGAGAATCCTCATAACCAACTGAACCAAGAACATCAGGGAAAGTTTTAATCAAATTGGTTGGGTCCATATGTTATCACTATTGTATTTGGGTCTAGGGCATACCAGTTGGCTACTTCTGAAGGAGAACCACTCGCATATCTGATCAACAACATGCACCTCAAACAATTTTATACCTAAAGTTGTACAGAGCATCAGGCTCCCATTCATATTGGAAAAAACACCAAAAACTTTCAGATAAATGTCCTGAAGAAAATACAAAAAAAAACATCAAAATAGTAAAGAAAAATCATGCATCCAAATGGTGAACAACCACTCTGGTGGCACCTTGGGTAAGTGCGATGGTGAAAACCTAGAAAACAGGTGCCACTCGTACAAGCTATGGCTCCATTGTCTTTCAGACTTGTTGTGCTCACATTCATTCCATCCACTCATCCATCTATCTCAAGTCATGGCTGGTTATTGATCTGCAACCCTAGATAGTAATTTATGCGTCTCGCATCCCGCTTTTTCATAGATATGTCTAAAACTGTGGGCAATGCTCTTAATCTAGTTGATGGAAGTGGATACTACATTGTTTTGTGATTCACTAAGTTCTACATTGAAAACTATCTTGCAAAATACCAAAAACATTGAAAAATTGTCTCACAAAATTAAAAAACATTCAAAACAATCATCAAAATACCAAAAACATTGGAAAATTGTCTCACAAAATCCAAAAAACATCAGAAAACATCAAAAATCAATCAAAAACATGGCAACACCCTGTACATACATTTTTCAAAGCGGATACCAGAACAAACATTGTGAAATACTCCAACGATGACCACTTATCCGATCAACCAAACAATCAACATCAAACACTCAAACTGTCTTCAACAAGGATGCATCCTTCCTTACCAAAACAAAGACAAGATGACATTTTCTTTGACAAGAAAATTTTGTTTAAGCTATCAAAATACTTGATTGGATTTGTAGGTTATTCATTCATATATATATCAAGTTCCTACACTACTCTGGGATATCCGCAAGTGATTAGAGTGGCCATGATGGTTCCTATGGCATTGTTTGTGTATCTTCTACGAATTATTGCGATGAAGTATTGGGGCATGTCCTAATGGTGTCTACATGGGAAGTTCACTAATCTACGTGATCATATGTAAAATACAGTCATGGATCACTATGGCTTGCTGACTACAACATATACCTCGACCATATGAGCATGAACCATTATCAAGGACCCATTATTCTTTATTCTTTATATATGTTGTTTGCTTGTAGGTACAATGCTCTTTCTTTGGTTCCTCCTACCTCATCCAAACTGGATAAAGGTTTTTATCTCTTATTATGGTATGAACTTGTCTTAGGATCTGATCAGCCCAAGATCAAGGAGGACGATCCAAGTCATGCATGAAAGGAGATGATCCTTGTATGTTCCGCAAGCAATACTCAGGTCAACTTGACCCATTATATCAAGCTATTTGTATTAACTTGCTATATCAAAATCCATGTAAGGAATACTCAGGTCATCTTGAATCATTATGTCAAGTTGCTTGTATTTTCTTACAACATTTTAAAGATTAATGATGAAAATAGAGCACTATGGATCATCCTTCCATCTCATCTGTTTATATTGCATTATGTTGCATATCGCCCATCCATTTACTCACTCATTATTCATAAACATAGTTTTGCAGGCTAGTATGAACAAAATTTGAACAACTATGGAAAATTGAGTTGGTCTTGGCTATAATCACGACAGAGTCCTCTGATACATCATCACGGCATCATGCAAAGTTTAAACAACCCTGGATTCATCTATCATAATCACATCATCATTCCATTACATTTAATTGCATTTGCATTGATCTTTAGCCATTACTATACATTCATTTAATATCAGTTAGTGATCATCATTTATCATCATTTCAATACTTCTGTATCATACATTTGTTTAGGTTTCCATAAGTTGCATACATTCATTTATCTATCCATTAGATAAAGTGCATTCATTCATCCATTTTTAGTATATTCTTATACTCAGTTTATCTCACTTAGGATTCATTAGATTGCATTCATTATCCCTTTTAATTGCATTAAGATGTAGTTATTCATTAAACATGAGTTGCATTATCATCACATTATCATTTTACTTCATCATATTTTGACATTTAGGATCATAAAAACCATTTGCCTCACGCGTTGGTTCATACATTATACATATACATTCATTTAGAAATCATCATTTAAATATTTGTACTTTACATTTGTTTATCCAGGTTACATTCATTTTTAAACCATCTAGATGCATATCCATAAATAAATCATTCATTCAAAAGCACTTCATTAACATCATTGCATATCATTATCTCATCATTGTATTGATATAAAGTACAAAATACTATCTATACCATCATATATCATCATTTTATTATGCATACATAACCGTCATGGCATTACATACATCAAGCACTCTATCCCAAAACATCAATGCACACACATATCAACCTGCATCCACATGTTAGCATCTAGTCATCATCAAACATGCATATAGGAATCATCTCATAAACACATACATATAGCAAAGTACAAGTATCCATCTAAGCATAACTCATAAAATCATCATCAAAGCATAAATTCCATCCATATCAACATGCATCTCATCACAAAATATGGGATCTCCTCATATATATCATCTCATGTATCAGATAACAATGAAGTCCAAAAAAATCGGCTATTAAGAGACATCCAAGACACAGTCCAAAATGACAAATATAAAATACATACAAAATGCTCTCTCAGATGCCACTCTGACCAGATGTTGCACCACCATCACCACCTGCTCTGCATCCTCTGAGATCGCTCTGATCTATCTTGATGCATCCGTGAATAGCTCAGTGTTCGCTAACTAGCTGGCACCACCTACTCATATAACCCCTACCAATACTCTATCTCAGCCTGTGCTCATCGAATCTCCCTCATCACCTCCCCAGTCAGACCCTGTGCTCCTACTCCAACCCAGACTCTCTTTTGCAGCTCTGCTAATCTCTCCACCGCATCATCCCTCTCCTGCAACACTACAATCAGCTCTGAATCTCATGCAAACAGCTACACATCTCTAGCTGCAACCTCCACCTCCAGATCCTCCACTTGTGTCTTGGCTGTTGTAAGCCGAGTCTGCAAATGTAATATCAAATGGTCCTGAAGATCTCTAGTGGCTCCCTCCCCTGTATCCATAGGTGTCTCACCTATAGCTCCCTCTCCAGTGGCTCCCCCCCTCTATCCATCGGTACCTCCATCTCCCCCATACCTCTGCCACGTAATATAACTCCTCCCTGTATCAAAGGTCCCTTTGATATCCGCAATGGCAAACCGCCTCTCCCTCTCCGCTGAACTCAACCACCACCGCCACCTCCACCATCCCCCCTCCTCCTTCTCCATCACCACCTCCTCCATCACTGCCATCCCCTCTCCCTCGTCTATCTACTATAGGTCCTCAACCTCCTCTCCTCCTCCATATTCATCCCCTATCCTCCTCAAACTCTGGAATCGGCTCTGTTGGATCTAATATCCAAGGAATCAGATGTGTCGCCATATGCTATGTATACTCCTCTGACACCCCTGCATCCACCATCCTTAGCTGTATATCTCATGGTCTCACCTGTAGCATCTGAAACTCTGCTAATGCCTAATCATAAGGTAATATTGGCCCCCATAAATACCTCTCTCGGACCACTCATGCATACTCTCCCGATCCCCTAGGTAATCCCTACTGCCGTCCAAACTGTCTCAATACTCTGCTTGGCAACTGTCTCTCCACATGGTAGGCTATCCTACCAATGAGGAATTGTGTCATGAACACATATGGAAATGCCTCCGCATCATCCTCTCAGGGCTCACAATCAATATACAGTCTCCAGATCACTGCATCCAGATCATCCAGTGCCTGCCGCCACCACTCTAACTTCCCCAGGTGGGGCTGACTCATCATACCGCTATACATATATACATATGGTTGGTCAACTACCCAAAATCTCAGACTAACTAGTCAGGTGACCAGTAAGTGCTCCCATGCCCAAATATGTAGCAGCATGACTCCCACTCCCAATGAGCCCCTCCCTCGGTATACTACATCATGAAGCTCCTGATATAAGTGTGCTAGCATGCACAGTCCCCATGCAAACTGGGTCCCCTCTGTAATCATCTGCTCAATCACCTTACCCTAACCAACAACAAGTCCATGTGATCGTCGATCTAGGCACAGTAGTCCCCCCACAGTCCCTTATAGCACTGCTAGTAATGGCTCATACAAAGTAGCTATATCCTCCCAGGTTATTGAACCATCATCAATAAAGACATCCTCATCAAAAAATCTCTACACCGCTAGGGTCCCCCATGCTTTGTCATACGTCACCAGCTCATCTCAAATGGGAATATGCAGGATGCACCATACAACCTCCAGTGAAACAGACATCTCCCTCTGTGCCAAGTGAAATGTGCATGTCTCACTATGCCACCGCTCTGCCAATGTTGTAATCAAACTGTGATTCATCTGAATCATGGGCATATACATCACATCGTACAGGCCAGTCACTACAATGCAATCCACCTTGGCCTTTGTCAACCGATCACGCAACCCTTGTGTGGCGGGATGCCTCTCGCACAACTGTAAGACGCAAAGATCCTCCTACACAAGTACTTCAACCATCATCATCAGTTGTTTTGTTTTTAACTTTCTTAAGTTTAAACCTAGACTATCAACAAATACTTTGATCAAGTATCTTCAAGTCTCAACAGGTAAGCAATCATGGCACACCTAGACTTCAACAGACATTTATCCTAATGACCTAAGTCTCATCAAGGATGTTATGGTTCAAAACAACTCTCACCTCATCTCTCCATTCATACATCATTGGCATCGGGAGAGTTTTGTTCACGCAAACTGGGGCATCTATTTTTTTGCACAAAAGTGCTATCTCCTCGTAAAAGCACTAATACCCTAACAAAAACGCTTAATAAACTATGCAAAAGTGCTCAAACCACAAAAGCGCTACATTAGCTATGCAATAGCGCTACTTAACATCACTAGCGCTCAATCAACTACTCAATAGCGTTGAACAATCAATAGCACTCAAATAGCTAGGCAATAGTGCTAACCTTTATAGAAGCACTCAAATGACTACACAATAGTGCCATAGTGGCACCATAGTGCTAATTAAGTTAACAACAGCGCCAAAAACATAGTTTTAGCGTTATTATGTCGACTCAACTTGGACTCAGCAAAAAACACATAAAAAATGCATAAAATTCAAAAATTCAAATTCACATACCGCTGGTCCGTAGTCATCTGGGCACTGGAATCGACAGACTCGCTCTAATCAGTGCTCTACTATAGGAATCAGCATCCTGACTGCTCCTTGCTCTTCCAAAAAGTCACTATCAGAGCTAAAATTTCACTATGGTCGTGGATACAAATGACCCTGTTTTCACCCTTTTCTCCCCATACAAACCCTTCGTTGTAATCCTAATTTTCCCCCGCTCACTGCCGTGGTCCCCGTGAACTTCCCGAGCCTCCCATTTCTCCATTTTATCTCTGATTTCTTCTATTTTTCACTAGCATTGCTAACTTCTTCTCTTCTATCACACTGCCAATTTTCACTCTTTTTCGAGAGATTGCCCGATTTTTCAAAAATTTTGGCCCATCTCTCGAGGGGGGCATACCACCCATTAAATTAAAATTTTATGGGGCATTTCTTTACACCTATTTTTCTTTCTTTGAAACAACATGATAAACCGCACTATCTCAAATAGGGGCAAATGTAGTCACATAAATCTGTCTATTTTAATTAAATGAATATTTTGTATTTATTTGATTAAAAATCCACTAGCCATCAGTTAATTAAATTAATATTTAATTAATTCATCTTCAAACATTCTCCTATTAATTAAATAAATTATTCAATTTATTTTAATTCATTCATTTAACCAAATTCCCAATCAATTAAATGAATAAATCTTATTTATTCAATTTAATCCCCTTTTCCTCTTTTAAATAAATTAAATAAAAACATTTATTTAAATCATTTATCCCCCCCACTTGCATTTTCCTACAAATGCAACTTGCACCTATTTATTGAAATAAATGAATTTTATTTTAATAAAAATCCTATTTTCCCTCACCCATCAAATCCACTTGCAATCCTAAATCTCTTCTAGATTCTTCTAAACCCTTCCTAATTAACTTAATCCATTCCATAATTATTGTCACATTCCTAAGCAACTTGGGGTCACTTCTCAAAGACTTCAAAGTCTTTGAAAAGCATTTAATGCTTTATGTGTTCAACAAGCCAAACCTCTAAAGTCTTCCAAAACCACTAATGGCTCTTACATGACCATTAATGGCTCTTACATAACCATTAATGGTTAATTCAACTTGCACTCATGGGTCTCCTCAAACATTTATTGCTTTGACCATAGTTATCCCTTTTTCCTTTGCACAAGAATTTATCCATTGGATAAAAGCTTTATTCTTTGAATAAAGTATTTATTCATTCAACCTAACCTTGACCTAAACTCCCAAGTTAACCTTCAAGTCATGTCAAGCATTTAATGCTTATTCCTTCTCCTCTCAACCTATCTCATGTTGACACTTGTCATCTTGGGATTGGGTTGAAAGCTCTCACATGGATTTGATATCATTCAATCCTGACCTTTGTTGAGATTACTCAATCTCAACCATCCATTGCTCCATTTTTCCTATAAATAGAGCCCATTTCTTCATAATCCAGATCTTGAAAACTTGTATGCATTTAATCTATAGTGAATTTTAGAGAGCATTTAGCATAAATCACTAATATATTGTTATTTTGGCCTAAAATAAATCATTTAAGCATCATAGCATCTAATATTAGCTTTTGTTCACATTTGCATAGCATTTTAGAATAAACATTTCAATTTTGAACCTCCATAAGCATCTGTAGTGCAAAAAGTTGTTGAGAGCTACACTAATTTAGAACTTGGAGAGGAGAGCAACAAATGAGAAGGAGCTAAAAGCATGTTAGAAGGCATTTGGAGATGTCTTGTTACATTTACTTTCATAGTTAAATATTTCTTCATTTTTTTAGTGTCTCTTTTGATATGTCTTCTTAGATTAGTTCTTGGTTGATTAACACTAACGATTTCTTGTGCTTTTGTGTGTTATACGACCATAGGTTTTAATTTAACACGTGTCCATTTTGCAGAGCATCATATTGTAATAATGATTTGGATACATGAAGAATCTCTTGGTTTGTGCTTAGACTGAGCTCAACTTGAAGCTATCTCATAAAGGTTATTTTTTAATAAAATGTCATCAATCTCTTGTGGGCTTATTGTCTATACATGACCTATATTTATGTCAGATGTTGCTTCAATCGACTATTGAAGGTACTCGATCTTAGACTGCATCAATTTGGTATCATATCAAATTATTTTCTAGGAAGAGTGTTGAAGAATTAGTGTTGATGTGATTGAGTAAATGGAGATATAAAGGAATGAGTGTTATGTGAGTGTCTTCCAACAAAGATAATTCTAGGTAAAGGATGTGCTAGCTTCCTCCATGGTGGAAAGTGGATAGAGGGGTTTTTGAGTTTACATCTTTCAGAGTCATTGTTGAGTAGAGGGCATGTGCATGTTATTGAGGGAGACATGTTATGTAGTATTTCAATTCGTTATTATGATTCTTTTATTTGTGAGAGGTTTCTTTTTGTGGGTATGACTTCAAGAAAGAGGATAAGAATTGGCTTGAGAAGGATTGTAAAAATTTCTCATATTGAGAGATATTTAGGAGGGACAAGATTGAATGAGATGGAGATAAATTTTGCGAAGGAATTTAGGTGGTTAGAAGATGCAAAGGATAGAAGAGATAAGATAGGTCAAAGAAGCTAAAAGGAAAAGATGAAAGGTTCATTTGTGGGAAAAATAAAGAAGATAAATTAATGTCATGAATTTCAAAAATAGGGAGAGTGTTTTAAGATAGGCAAACATATTCCTAGAAGTAAGGAAATAAAGACTCGTGAAAGAGAAAAAGTAAAAAAAAAGTAATCATCTATTAATTGACATTGAAGAGGAAAACAATTATATTGTAGCATGAGCATGCCATTTTGGAGGAATGAAGAAGACAAAGAATCTAATCAATTGAAGAAGAAAGAAGAAATGTTGTAGCAACAACCAAATAGAATATGGATAAGTACATGGATTTTTGGCATGTTGGATATGTAATAGTGAGTAGGGAGAGTGGTGTTGAAACTAAAATTGATGAAAAGAAAATAGTTGTAGGAATATTATAGTAGTAGTAGGTTCCTTGAAGGATATGGAGACATTGGGTAGTGTGGAGCATCAAGGTAAAAATGAAACATAGAGGTATTAATAGATGTGACCCAACTTTGTGCAAAATAGGATGACAAGAAGGATATAGAGATTGGATAGAGGTTTCTATAAAATAGAATATGAGGGAAGGGGAGGAACATGACAAGATTTTAGATTCTTAATCTTGCTTATGTTGATTTATACACTTTTGTTATAAGGATACTATTTATGAGAGCAAAGTATTTGAATAGAAATAGTGAAATGTCAGGAGGTGTTGAGTCTAGAGGAAGAGGAGATGAAGAAGATTGAGCTATTGGATTGTTTGTGTGATTATTTATGCTGGCCCAAAATAATAGGTATATAATTTGGTGCTTCACCCAAACTTAGGGACAAGAATTCCTAGATGACAAGCTATCAAACCCCATTATCTTGGTCCATTTATATTATCAACTCGAGGACACACAACTTGAAATGGGAAAACACAATTTTCGCACTAAGAGATTTTGAAGGAGCAATTATATCCTAATCTCAAGCAAAAGAAATGTTGAATAAAAGTGCATAAGAAAATAACTTGCTCCTATATCTTAACACAAGGAAGTTACATCAAATTCTATTGTTAAAATATGAACTGGTCTAGTATATGCAGAAACAACTGTTTTGTTCTGTCATGGCTGTAAGAACAGACACGAATTATCAATCTAGCGGCTACAAAAGCGGACAACAAACAACTTAGCAGAATAGAATTAAACTACTCAAGGAAATAAGGTGCACAAAAATAAATGTACATACTTCTCACCAAGTGGGCCCCCTTTGAGTGAGTCTCCTGAATTACAAATTAACGTAGAAGTTAACTATGAAACTTCAATAACCATATCAAAACACAATCTTATTCAAGACAATAAGTTTTCTTTTTATTCAGAATTGGCTCATCAACATAACATAACTTTTGATATCTGAAAATAGTAGCTAACTTAACTAGGAAACTCGAGAAAGATTTATAACATTCTTCCTTACAACAGTTTTCCACAAGAGCTGCTCCACTCCTAATATATAGGTGGAGACTTTTATTTAGGATATGAAATCTAAGAGAACTAAGACAATATGACTCTGCTTCATTCTTGAATATTTGTAAATCTTCCCTAGATATGCACCAACTTCCAATATGACTATTAACATAATTATTAATAGATCATGATTGATTTTGAAGATTCCTTAATAATCTTTGAACAACTAGTTCCCAAGTTGTAACAACCTTTGACCTTTTCACACCTTGTTGTCCATTATTGTCCATGTTGCCATGTTGCTATCAATAAAGCCCCACTTCATCACAAAATTATTCCATGTAGCTACAACACCAAGGTTAGAACAAGTACTCTTGTCCACATTTCATGATCATTCAATGTAACACATTCATCAACATACAGAGACAGTAAGTATTTATATTTGCATTCATAAGGTTCTCTATTTTGTAAAAAAATAAAGGTTCCATACTATAGACAACATGATCACCAAATAGGCTCCAAAAGTCAGTCAAAACATAATATAAAGTCCCATCAGTAAGTATATAAGAGTCCTAATTATGGTAAAATGTTTGCAAATAAAGGCATAAAACTCAAACTCTTCATCCCCCCCAACTGAAGGTTTTGCTGGTCCATCAATAGATTTTTTTTTATTCTCCTTCCAAGTAAGAAGCCTGAAATCTACAATAGAAGTTTCTCCCCTTGTTTTAGCAATAGGACTCTAATAGAATCCTTGGTCCTTTTTGAGATTTTCCTATTTGCCTCTTTTCTTCTCCACATCATAATATTGAAGTTCTTCTCAGTGTAGAAAACACTACCATAACATAGGTGGCTGGAAGATTAGTGGTATCCATTTCTCTTGTTGAGTCTGGCCCAATTGAATGTAGGTAGTTTCCCTTCTAAGTGCTCAATGGTAATTTATGAGTGAATGAGGTTCTACCCTCCTTAGATCCATAGGCAACCAATTCCACCTACGGGCTAGGTGTCTATATACTGTTCTTCCTATTTTTTCTGCCATTTGTTCATACTCACCATAGACTTCCTCCCTCAATGTCAGAATCCTTTTCTTAATATCTAGTTCAATAGTTAGTTGATTCCACCTATAATAGATTTCATTAGGGTCCCCTACTTCAGCTCTTAATGGTAATGGAATGATTTTCTCCATATCTAGGTATTCCCTGGCTTGTTCATCCCTATTATTTTCATTTTGAATGTAGGACATAAATGCTCTAAGGTGGATATCCCCAATTGAGAGAAGTGGATTCCACTATGGAGTACACAAAATGGCATAATTATGAAGATAGAATTCACAATAAAAAATTTTGTTGAGGACATGAAGTGTTATAAGCTTTCATGATTTCCTCAAGGGTGATTAAGGATGAGTTTAACCCTGACAACTCCTTACTTATATTATAAGAAAGATGCATTTTGTTTAGGTAAATGGAGTGTACCCTAGGAGGTGGTCTACACTCAATTGCCCGAGGTAGTAAAGTAGCTATGCTATTTATTCTATTCTCCAATTTATTGATTTCTACATCTTTCTATTTCAGTTTATCCTCTAGCACTTCTTTCTCCTCCTTCCATTCTCTCTCCCTCTTTTCTAATAGTTCCCATAATTCAGGTGAAACTGAAGCCCCAAAAAATGAGGGTGGTCTATGTTTAATTACCATGATTTTCACCCTCTACTCCTCCCGATTGACCTTTTCTATTTCCTCGACTAAATTCTCCAGTCCTCATACAACAATTATCTTTTCATCTTGGGGTTTTGCAATATGTGGATGTTGAAGATCTGGGGGACCTTCTATATTTACGTGGACTCCAATTTCTCTAGAATGGATTGATGCCTCCTCTTCTATAATTTCTTCTTCCTCCACTGCAACATCTTATTTTTCTTGTTCTGTCATAGGCCTAATTACATACTGGGCCACGTTCTCGGCTTCATAGCTTGTTGCATCCCCTAATTCTTCTTCTCCTGATTTCCCCTCGAGTTCTTCTTCAGATAATTCTTCAAAATGGGATTTTTCATAATCTTTTCTTTCTGTCGTACTTTCAAATGAAGATGGAGATGGAATTTTAGGAGAATTCCTTGAGGAGCTTCTTCTTCTTCAGTATCTGAGCTCTAGATGCCAATCTTATCTCCTTGAGCCATTTTACTTTTGAAATTTTTGCTCAACCTATGGTTGCTCCTCATAGGACTTTTGCTTCCATTTTTTCCCAGTTTAGCTTGCTTTAGCAACCAGTTTCTTCAATTTTTGTGTTACTGCAGGGAATTTAAATTTCTTCGCTTTTTGTTTCTCAGCAACAATTGTTTGTGAAGTTGGCTCTCCCAGAGTAATACCAGGAGGCTTAACCTTCATTCGTTGCTTTATCGTTGTTTTCTTTTTTTGTTTCTTCTTTTTATCTTTAGTTGATAATCCTTGTACCACAAGAGTTTCCTCTACAACTTTTTTAGCAGAACCTGCATCTCTAGTAGAAGAATCCTCCCTAGGAACTTCAATTGCTTTGGAAGATGAAGCACCTGCAACTTCATCAATACTAGGCATCTACCTTAATGGTTGAGCTCTACTTATATCAAGAAAGTCTTTCCAATGCATTCTAGGATTTATTTCCACTAGGGTTTATTCAATCAATAATTGAATTAAACAATGGTGGGAAACATACTAAAAATTACCTTTTTGAACTTGGGTAGCCATCTGTTTTAGCATGTTGTAAAGAAAATTGGGGACATTCATGCATCGACCATACCTTAAATGAGTCGGCAATTTGAAATGAACAAGTGTAACTATGACTATCATCCTTCATAGGTGAGATACATAATAATATACGTTACCATGTGAGCCTAGAGAGGTAGGAGTGACAATTGATTTGTTCCTTATTTGGTAACATGCAGCGGAGGGCCACCATGTTCTATGAATTGAGCCCTAGCTGACCTAGCATCTATTATTTTAGAAAAAAGACTCTCCAACCCTAGGCAAACCCGTAACTTGTGAAATGTGTTCCTATGAAAAAGGAAACCTTAATCCCTTTATGACTACTTGTTCATCTTTCAATGACAATGCAAACTCCAGAGCAGTAGCACCATGGATAGGTAGGATAGGGGAATGTAACTATAAATATTACTATCAATGATATGACAGAAAATACGAAACAAATAGAATATAATCATGAGATGAATTGGAAAGTATTTACATGATCAAGTAGATTATTCTCACATGCTTGTAAGACTGTTGGCATGTGCAAAATGAAAAGATTGCATTTGTAAATTTGCAATTTATGGTGAACATATATTAAGTTCAAATTGATTGTGAATATGGGGGATCACAAGCAGTGGCTGTAGGAGAACTGGAATTTTAAAATTTCTAAAACTGCTACATAAATTCCTCCTTAGTGTTGGGCTTATGAAAAAGACGAAGATGGTGGCCATTTACTAAAAGTCTAAACTTGGCGTTATCAATAGTGGCCAATTTGAGTGCGCCATTAGAATACACTTGTTCAATTTCATATGGACCAAGCCACGTGGAGTACAATTTTTTGAGGTTATCCTTGTATCAGGAGTCATATAATAGAGCTTAATCACCTGCATGAAATTCCTTGGTCTTAATATATCTATCATGACATTTGATGTTGTGTTGCTTAAATAGAGCTATATTTTGCAGAGTTGATTTCCTCAACTCGTCTAGTTGATTGAGTTTCTAGAATTCTTTCCTTTTATGCTTCAGATAGGTCAATTCCCAATTCCATTGTAGTACATAGAGTTTTATGTTCAAACTCTATGGGCATTACTACATTTTTTCCATACACCAATTCAAAGGGTGTAAACCTTGTAGTGGTTATCCAAGAGGTTCCGTATGCCCATATGACTTCTGGTAGGTGATTTCCCCAATCCCTTTTATGTATGGCTACAATTTCTTTGTTGGTCACCTCATCTTGGTCATTGGCTTGTGGGTGATAAGGTGTAGAATTTTTGTGTCTAATATTATATCCTTCCACTAGGACAACGATCAAATTAGATGTAAACTAGGCACCTTGATCTGTAACAAGTTCTCTAGGAACTCCATACCTTGTAAAGATCTCTTCATATAAAAAATCTGCAACCTTGTTGTCCCTGGCATGTTTCATGACCTTTACTTTGACCCACTTGGTAAGGTAGTCTATATATACCAATATATAGGATTTTCCATTAGATGGTGGATCAATTGGACCTATGAAAT
The DNA here is from genome assembly GCF_030272615.1 of Cryptomeria japonica. Lineage (NCBI taxonomy): Eukaryota > Viridiplantae > Streptophyta > Pinopsida > Cupressales > Cupressaceae > Cryptomeria > Cryptomeria japonica. The sequence continues at coordinate 16,321,845 of NC_081408.1, read as the reverse complement.
CTATTCCCCATTTATCAAAAGGTGTGACAACAACCTATGGATGCAAAGGCATTTCATCTAACCTAGTTGAAAAACCCATTTGTTGGCATCTATCACATTTTCTTGTATATTTCACTGCATCCTTGTGGAGAGTAGGTCAGTAATAACCTGTATTGAGGACCTTCATTGTTGTCCTTTTGGCTACAAAATGGCCTCCACAGGGTTCATCATGACAAGCATGAAGAATGTCATATGTCTCATCTTCTCGAATGCATCTTCTCATGACATTATCTGGTCATGTATAAAATAAACATCCATTGACCCATGTATATAGAAAACTCTTTTCAATTAAGACCTTTCTTTCCTTGCGAGAGAAATATGAAGGCATTTTGCCAGTAACTAAATAATTGGCTATATCAGCATACCAAGGTGTATGAATAGTAATAGAAAATAGATTCCCATCGAGAAATGAATCATCAATGATAGGCTCTTGAGGTTGATGTGTAAGTCTGGACAAAAAATCAACTACTTCATTGATCCAAGGGAAATCTTCGCAAGGTTAGAATGTTAGTTAAAATCCAAATAAACCTAAAACACTCAATTAAATGCATGCAAAACAACCTTTTTATACCTTTGCAAGAGAGCTCTCTTGTTCCTCAGATTGGACCTTCGGTGAAGTGAAGAATGTGCCCCTTCCTCACTTGAGTGGATTGGTCCTTGATGGGGATGTGGAATGCTCTCCAAGTTCTCAATAAGATAGATTGGATTTGATAGGATTTTGGATGGATTTGGATTGCAAGAATGAAGGAAGAAGAGAGGAGAAATGGGCAGCATGACAATGCATGAGAAGTGGATCCTTTGTGAGGAAATGATCATCCAACTTATAGATTGGAGGAGGCCAATTAAGGGCCAAGATTTATTTTCTTATGGAGGGTTGAGATTGATTTGAAATGGAAGGCAGGGATCAAGGATGCCTTGGGAAAATAAACAAGAATGTAAAATTCCTTGAGAAGAGGGGGGAAAAGGAATTTGAATTTCAAAATGAGGAATTAAAAATTCCAAAATAAGGATGCATTCAGGGATTCAAAGAAATTTGAATTTCTTTGAGAGGCTCAATGTTGATGTGACATGGGTGGGAATATAAAATTGAAGGATAATGATAAGCATGATCATGAGAGATTCTAGAAGGATTAATTAGGCTAAGTGGGATTAGGAAAAGTGATTTGTAGGAATCATATGACTAGGTTAATTAATTAGAATTAATTAACTAAATGGGTTTAGAGGAAATAATTGTTGGAGGGGACTTTAGGAGAATAGGGGAATAATTAATTTATTTGATAAATTAATTATTGGACAATAGTGACAAGATTAATTAAATTAATTAACACAAGAGGGATAAGGATAACACAATTAAATCAATTAATTATGTTGACAAGCTTAAATAAATTAAATATTAATTTTAGGTGTCTACATTTTGCCCCTCTTTTATATAGCGTCGTGAAATGATGTTATATCATAGAAGAATAAAACATAGTGCAAGAAGGGGATAAGGACTAGTAGCATGATGCCCCAGTCATGAGATGAGGAAGAATGGTGAGGAGGAAGGATGAAGAAAAGAAAAAGGACTAGTAGCACAAAGGAAGGATGATGAGGAAATAGTTGTATGCCCCCTCGAGAGGACATGCGGGTTCGAAGAACGTGGGTGTGCTCTCAAAAGGGATTAGAAGAGTAGGTGATGAAAGGATGACGATAATGAAAGAGGGAATGAGGATGGGTTGGAGTGTTGTAAATGAAATGAGACAATAGAAATGATAAATGGATTGGATTTCTTTTTGAGCCAATATAGAGAGAAAACCTAGATTTGATATTGCCATGGATAGTCTATGCCATTGATTATAAGAACCAGGATGCTATGAAGATCCGAGGCGTGGAGTGGCGCTCAGTCAAACAAGAATGTGTTGCACATAATCATGTAAGTGTTGTTAAACACTAATCCATGGTTTCCATATCATACAAGGAAAACCTTCAAACACACCATGCCATGAAAAACTATGCCCCATTATACACCATCCAAGACATACCAAGATATAGGGTGATCAAGGCAGTTTGGAACAAGTATAGTCCTAGGACACAAGATGAAAATTAAAGAAAAAATATCAAGCATGCAAACAACATGCACATGACCAACTGACATCTCTTGCTAAGAGTAGGATTAGGATAGAAGATTAAACTGTCAGGTGAGGGAAGGATTTCATCCCGATGGGCAAGTCATGGATTTGGATGACCTACCAAACATGGGAATGATGCATCCCAATGGGCAGGGTGTGGATATGATTGATTGATGAAAAAAGACAAGTTGGATGTGCAAGGTATGCAGATGAGAGGATTTCCACTTGGATTTGATTAGAATATTATGGATGGGTTCTTGGATTAGGCACAAGTTAGTGTAAGCTTAGGTATATGGGAAGAGCTCAGTTTGATGGATTGGATAGGATTGGAAGAAGGATAAATGATTAGATATGATGAAAAAGGGGGATGGATGATTGAGTAGGATTGGATTGGGGATGGGATTAATGATTGAATTGGAAGAGATGGAGAATATGATTGGATGAGATAGAATTGGATAGGATGGGGTGGATTGGTGGATAGGATTTGATTGACTGGAACCAATGACAAGGGAGAACCAAGGATTGGTAAAAGGATGGATGGATGGAGGGAGGTAGATATTGTTTGGATAGGAGACAAATGGATCAAGTGGATGGATATGTATAGGATATGGAGAAATGGAGGGTAGGGTGATGGAGACCCAAGGACTATGTTGCAAAGGAGTACAATGCCCCACACTAGAGGTAGTGGAATTAAGGATGGTGGATCATGATGGATGAGATGGGAGGATAATGTGTAATGGATATGGATGGATAGAGGAATTTAAGGCTTGTGTTTTCCAAATCATGCATGCATATACATTATTTTGCCTCTATATGATCAATCCCAAAGATAAGAATGGAGGATTCATTTTGATAGGATGAGGGATATGAGATGGATGATATGGATAGGATAGTCAAGATAAAAGATAGGAAAGGATAATGGACTTAAATAGGATGCCAATGGATGGGACGATTGCATGGATGAAGCTTTCCCCCAAGTGTAGAGTGCAAGAGGATGAGGGAATTACACATGATGCTTGTTTGCCAAGTTTTCATCATGGTACTTACCCAAGGTGCCACAAGATGTGGTTTTCACCATTGGATGAAATGGTTTTTCTTTACTTTTTTTTTATGATTTTTTATTTGATTTTTATTTTTTTGGAAGTTTGGATGGATAAGGACGAGGATGAGTGGATAGTGGAAGTGTGAAGGAGGAATGGAAGACTCAAGAATCTAACTCCATGATGGTATCCATTAGTATTGCTTCTTTAAACTAGAGGTATGCTCTGTTGGCATTTGTGTAGAGTATGTTGACATGATGATGTTATGTTGTCATTGATGTCAATATGCTGAAAAGTGAACCGGTACAATGTGGTGAACCGGTATATGTGCAAAGAAGTGAACAGGTATATTGAAGCTAAGCAGCTGGCAAAGAGAGCCAGTATAGTGGTATAAACTGGTATATGAGCAATAAGTGAAGTGGTATGTTTGTCCAAGAGAATCGGTATGATGGAATATGAACCGGCATATGGAATGTTTTCTATTAAGGCTTAATATGGTATGACTACTGGTTGGTAGTCTTATCTTAAGGGTTTCCAGTTGAAGTGTTCCAAGCATGTGTGACTCAACTGATGACATCATGTGATGAGTTAGTATTGTAATGAAGATCAGATCATGGTGCCACGTCAGCCTTGTGTGCATGAAGGATCTTGCATGAAGGAGATTGATCCTATCTACCTCAGGAATGTGCGAAGTCCTTGTAAATGGTGGAGAACACATGATGGCTTATCGCCTCCATGAAGGAGTGAAGAATGAACGATGGAGAATGTATTGAGATCTGTTCAAGACCATTGTATTCAAATGCAAAGTGTTCAATGGCCAGGATTGAACTGCCCAAAATTGCTTAACCTAAATGTTTAGGGTTTAGGGTTTATGTTGCCAACCTATCTGTTTCCTATAAGGTTGATATTGTGTTTCTTGCTAAGGTTGTTGGCAAATGGTGTGTGTGTATCTAAGTATAGAGATACATTATTCTTTCCAGACCAGATAAGAGGTATGATACCTGCATAGTGTGTGTGCAGAAGGAAGGAACTTAAGTGGATCCACATTAGGCATTGAGTGCTATTATTAGATCATTGTAATACCTGTTGATCTTTAACCACTTCAACAGTTGGAAAATCCCTTAACCGAGTAGCTTTAACTAGCTTGTTGTAAATCCTTTAACAGGGTGGCTCAAACTCATTGAGTTCTTGAAATTATCTAACAAGGTAACCTCTAATAGGGTTTAACCCTTAACCGAGTATTTAGCCATCCCTTAACTGGGTGATCCCTAATAGGATTGGTTCCTAGCAGAACCTGTTGTAACAGTCTTTAATCAGACTAGGCTCCTAATAGAGCAAACTCCTAAAGAGTTTAAAAGAAGCTTGTGGGTATTCATTCCCACCGTGGTTTTTCCTAGTTGGGTTTCCACGTGAAAAATCTATGTGTTATGTGTAGTGTTTTTCATGTGATGGTTTAAATGGTTTGTGTTTGAAGGTAAATCATGCTGAGCTAGTTATTATTTTTCTAATGATAGATTACCTATTCAGGCATAAGGGTGAAATGGAAGTGTAGTATCAAGTTGAGGGGAAAGCCAAAGTGATTAACCGGTTAATGCTTGTCACATTCATTTTTAGCTTTACCGGTTGCACTCTATTTCAGACCGATGTTACTATCTATCAGACATTTGCAATGTTTGCAGTCAAACCGGTTAGGGAAAAGTATTTGTGACTATACTGATTCACCCCCCCCCTTTCTCAGTACTAGTTTGGTACTTATTGTTCATCATTGAGTTATCAATTGGTATCAGAGCATTCTCCAGGTCCTCTGTGTTGTAAGCTTAACCACTTGAGGGAAAGATCTTATTGTAATGATGAAGAGGGAAGGTCCAAATTTCAAGAGAGATAACTTCAAAATATGGAAGGACAGAATGAAGATTTACATTAGAAGCATGGGTACTCCACACTAGAGCTATGTTGAGAATGTTTTTGTTATTCCTACCGGTACTCTCACCGATGATCAAAAGAGAGAAATATAGGAGAATGGGCAAGTCATGGAAGCCTTAATCAGCAGCTTATCTGACATTGAGTTTATTGATGTCCAGGATAAAGATAATCCCATAGAAGTATGGGATACTCTTGAGAATATCTATGGTGATGATGAGCATGTAAAACAAGCTAAGGAAGAAAGCCTTAGAGGGAAGTTTGAAGACATGCAGATGGTTGAAGGTGAGACCATTCAAAAATATAGAATAAGAATCAAAACTATTGTTGGAGATATCAAAAGTGCGGGTGGTAAAATGGAAGATTCCATTGTGGTAAGAAAAGTTTTGAGATCCTTATTACTAGTCTATGCAATAAGGGTTGCTGCTATTCAGGAGCTGAGATCAATCGACAAGACTAAGGTATCCCTAGACTCCATCATTGCAAAGTTGACAGCCTATGAGCTAAATAGTTTTGATGGCAGTGTTCAAAAGACTGAATCAGCTTTTAGAGCTTTTGTTGTACCATCCAGAAAAGGAATAGAAGCATGCACCAGTGGTGAACCAAAATAGAGCAAAGAAATGGATGATGAGGAGATCTTGATGGAATTTGAAGCTCTTCTTGCAAGGAAACTTCCCAAAGGAACTGGTAAATATAGAGGTGAGCTCCCTTTGAAATGCTTTTCTTGTAACCAGATAGGACATATTGCTATAAACAGTCCTAATGGTGACAACAAGGACAAACCAGAGAGGTTCAAGAAATTCAAAGGAGGAAATAGGAGAAACTATTTTGTTGCAGTTGATGAAGGTGTCACAGATGAGGAATCGGAAGATGGAGAGAATGAAGATATTGTGTTTGTTGTAGTAAAGGAAAATGTGTCAGACAAGAAGGCTCTTGTCCCCCGCTTTGATAATTCCAATAAGTGGATTATTGATAGTGGTTGTTCTCACCATATGACTGGTGACCAGAGAAAGTTTCTATCTTTGGAAGAATATGATGGTAGAGTGGTTCGCTTTGGTAATGATGCACCATGTATGGTTACAGGAAGAGGGTCCATCTCTCTAAATGGAAAGAGTAGTGCTGACAATGTGTATTGGGTAGAAGGTCTCAGACACAATCTATTGAGTGTTGCCTAGCTGAATGATAGTGGACTCACTCTGTAATTCAAAAATGGAGTGTGCAAAAACAAAGGAAAGAATGGTGATTTGATGGCCACCGGTATGCAAACCAAATGTAACTTATTTCAGCTAAATGCAAATATAAGTACATGTCTTATGGCTAAGTTTGATGATTACTGGATATGGCATAGGAGACTTTGCCATGTAAACTTTGATAACATTGTGAAGGCCAGTAAGATCAAGGAAGTTAGAGGACTGTCGATGCTAAGTAAACCAGAAAATCCTTTGTGCAAAGAATGTCAACTGGGGAAAATGTCTTCCTCAACCTTCAAAGGTAAATCTTTCACAACTAACAACTTACTTGATCTTGTTCATACTGATGTGTGTGGTCCTATGAAAACTAGGAGTGTGCAGGGAGATAGGTATTTTATGATTCTTATAGATGATTGCTCAAGAATGATGTGGGTCACATTCTTGAAGGATAAGTCTGAAGCCTTTGGAAAATTCAAAGCTTTCAGAGCACTGATAGAAAAGGAAAGTGGTAGAAGAATCAAATGCCTTAGAACTGATCAAGGAGGAGAGTTCACTTCTAGTGAATTCAACAAATATTGTGAAGAGAACGACATCAACAGGCAATTGTTTGCCCCCCAGACTCCATAGCAGAATGGCTTAGTAGAGAGAAACAACCGGACTGTGGTTGAAGCGGCTAGAACTATGTTGATCCAAGGAAAGGTTGCTCACACCTTTTGGAGAGAAGCAGTGAGCATTGCAGTCTACACAATGAACCAGGTACTCATCAAGAAAGGAAAGGATAAGACTCCTTATGAGTACTGGACCGGTAAGACACTAGTGGTAAGATACTTTAGAGTATTTGGTAGCAAATGTTATATCAAGAGGAGTGAACATCAGAGAAAGTTCGATGCAAAATGTGATGAGGGAATATCAGAGCAAGTTCGATGCAAAATGTGATGAGGGAATATTCCTAGGATATTCCACCAAGAGTAAAGCTCTCAAATGTTTCAACAATAGGACTCAAAGAATTGTTGAAAGCATCAATGTTAGGGTTGATGAAAACTCTGAGAAACCTGAGGAAACTGGAAGTGAGCATGTAGGAGATGAACCAGTAGTAACCTTCTAGGAACCAGTTGCAAATCAGCCTAGTACCAGTAATTGTGCTCCTACACCGGTAGATGCTGATGTTGATGAATATGAGGACGATGAAGAAAAGCAAGAAGAATCTATTAAGATCATACCAAAGTATGTCAAACTCAATCATGATCTAAAGCAGATCTTAGGAGACAAAGATGCAGGAATTCTTACAAGAAGAAAGGTCAAAGAAAGATCATATATGATCTCTGAATTTGAGCCTAAATCATTCAAAGAGGCACACAAAGATGAAGACTGGATCAAGGCAATGGAGGAGGAACTTGACCAGATAGAAAAGAATGGTACATGGTCTTTGGTACCTAGACCGGAGCATAAAAATGTCATTGGAACCAAATGGGTTTTCAAAAACAAGCTAAATGAGGATGGCACAGTGGTAAGGAATAAAGCTAGACTAGTGTGTAAAGGATATGCCCAAGAAGAAGGAGAAGACTATGGAGAAACCTTTGATCCAGTAGCAAGATTGGAAGGAGTGTGTATGCTTCTTGCATATGCAACTTTTAAAGGGTTCAAGGTATACCAAATGGATGTAAAATCTGCATTCCTAAATGGAATACTTGAAGAGGAAGTGTATATAGAGAAACCAGATGAGTTTTCCCTATCAGAAGATAGTGACATGGTGTGTAGACTACATAAAGCCTTGTATGGACTAAAGCAGGCACCTAGAGCATGGTATGAACACTTGCACTCACATCTTGTGAAGATTGGATTTGAAAGAACAAGTGAAGATAGCAATATCTACTTGAAATCAGAAGGAGATCAGATTCTGATCTGTGAAGTATTTGTTGATGACATCATCTTTGGAGGAGATGAAAAAGGAGTTTGAGATGTCACTTATAGGGGAGATTAAGTTCTTCATTGGACTGCAGATTCAACAAATGAAAGAAGGAATATTTATTACTCAGTCCAAGTATGTTAAAGAGGTGTTGAAGACCTTTGGCATGGAAGACAGTAAACCGGTTGGTACACCAATGGTGACCAGTTGTAAGTTATCAAAAGAAGATGACTCAACGGTGGTAAATGAGAAGGATTACCAATCAATGATTGGTAAGTTGCATTATGTAGTGGATAGAAGACCGGATATTGCACATGCAGTAGGTATTACCGCTCAGTTTCAGCAAAGCCTAAGAGAATCCCACTTGGTAGCACTCAAGCGGATTCTTAGATATCTAAAGGGAACTATTGACTATGGGTTATGGTATCCATACAATAATGATTTCAACCTGAAAGTGCTCACAAATGTTGATTGGGCTGGTAATGTAGGTGACCAAAAAAGCACAACCGGTGGTGCATTCTTTCTTGGTGGTAGACTGGTCTCATGGATGAGTAAAAAGAAAAGTTGTATCTCTCAGTCTACAAGAGAAGCGAAGTATGTTGCAGCTTTTATGAACTGTATCTAGACTATTTGGATGAAGCATGTATTGAATGGCTTCAAAGTTCCTATATCTGAACCGGTAAGCATATTTTGTGACAATACGAATCTAGTTTTGCATGCTAGGACCAAACACTTTGAGCTCAAGTATCATTTCTTGAGGGAGAAGGTTCAAAACAAGGAGGTTGTATTGGAAAATGTTTCCAGTAAGGAGCAGTTAGCAGATATATTCACCAAGCCTCTACCTAAGGCTTCATTTACCTATTTGAGAGGTGAATTAGGGATGCTACCCCTTCAAGAGGTGAACTAAAAGTATGTGCTCCACATCACTCAAGTATTGCAGTGTCCAATATTTTTTAGGATTGATGTGTTGAAGGATGCTACTCCTCAGAGGGAGCAGCATAGTGGAACAGGATAGCTTGTGCCTCCACTTTGGCATTGTTGTCAAAGGGGGAGAAGATGTGAAGCGGAGAAGATATCCATAGCAATGGGGAGAAGATGTGATGTAGAAAGAGAAATCTTTGTATATTGTCATCAATGCCAAAGGGGGAGATTGTTGGCATTTGTGCAGAGTATGTTGACATGATGATATTATGTTGTTATTGATGTCAATATGTTGAAAAGTAATCTAGTACAATGTGGTGAGCTGGTATATGTGCAAAGAAGTGAACATGTATATTGAAGCTAAGCAGCTGGCAAAGAGAACCGATACAGTGGTATAAACTGGTATATGAGCAATAAGTGAATTGGTATGTTTGTCCAAGAGAACTGGTATGATGGAATGTGAGCCGGCATATGGAATGTTTTCTATTAAGGCTTAATATGGTATGACTACCAATTGGTAGTCTTAGCTTAAGGGTTTCTAGTTGAAGTTTTCCAAGCCTGTGTGATTCAACTGATGACATCGTGTGATGAGTTAGCATTGTAATGAAGATCAGATCATGGTGCCACGTCAGCCTTGTGTATGTGAAGGATCTTGCATGAAGGAAATTGATCCTATCTACCTAGGGAATGTGTGAAGTCCTTGTAAATGGTGGAGCACGTGTGATGGGTTATCGCCTCCATGAAGCGGTGAAGAACGAACGATGGAGAACATCTTGAGATCTGTTCAAGACCGTTGTATTTAAATGCAAAGTGTTCAATGGCCAAGATTGAACCGCCCAAAATTGCTTAACCTAAATGTTTAGGGTTTAGGGTTTATGCTACCGACCTATCTATTTCCTATAAGGTCGATGTTGTGTTTCATGCTAAGGTTGTTGGAAAATGGTGTGTGTGTATCTAAGTATAGAGATACATGATTCTTGATAGACCGGATAAGAGGTATGATACCTGCATAGTGTGTGTGTAGAAGGAAGGAACTTAAGCGGATCTACATTAGGCATTGAGTACTATTATCAGATCATTGTAATACCTGTTGATCTTTAACCACTTCAACAGTTGGAAAATCCCTTAACCGGGTAGCTTTAACCAGCTTACTATAAATCCTTTAACAAAGTGACTCAAACTCATTAAGTTCTTGAAATCCTCTAACAAGGTTTAACCCTTAACCAGGTATTTAGCCATCCCTTAACCGGGTGATCCCTAACAGGATTGGTTCCTAGCAGAACCTGTTGTAACAGTCTTTAACCGGACTAGGCTCCTAACATAGCGGACTTCTAAAGAGTTCAAATGCAGCTTGTGGGTATTGATTCCCACCGTGGTTTTTCCCAATTGGGTTTCCACGTAAAAAATATGTGTGTTATGTGTAGTGTTTTTCATGTGATGGTTTAAATGATTTGTGTCTAAAGGTAAATCATGCTAAGCTAGCTATTATTATTTTTCTGATGATAGATTACCTATTCATGCATAAGGGTGAAATGGAAGTGTAGCATCAAGTTGAGGGGAAATCCAAAGTGATTAACCGGTTAATAATTGTCACATTCATTTTTAGCTTTACCGGTTGCACTCTGTTTTAGACCGGTGTTACTGTCTGTCAAACATTTGTAGTGTTTGCAGTCAAACTAGTTAGGGAAAAGTATTTGTGACTATACTGATTCACCCCCCTCTTAGTACCAATTTGGTACTTATTGTTCATCATTGAGTTATCATGCTCATAGATGTTGGTAACCATAATTGGGGAGATGAAATGGATAGGGGATGGAAAATAAGGATTTGTAAAGGCTTGGACTAATGGAATGGGATTATGAAAAATGGATGGTGGATATTGGATGGGGTTTTGAAAAATTTGTGGAAGATAAACATTGGCACACACCTTGGAGGGTGGTGGAGTATTGGATGTGAGGATTTTGTATTAGATGGAGGATAAAGTGTGGATTTTAGGAAATGAGGTCCCAAAATAGAAGAAGTGGATGATGGAGTTGGGATGGTGGATTTTGGGACATAAGGACCCAAAATGGATTTTGAAGATGGAGTGTTTGATTTATGAGTGGATGGAGATTTTGGATTAGCAAATTTGGACGCCAATTTTGATTTTACTTTGTGATGCATTGCTTCTTTGAGTAGTTTGGGAATCCACATAGTTTTTTATTTTTACTTTTGGGGCCTTTGTGACCTTTTTTATTTTTCTTTCTTTCAGATCATATTTTTCTTTTGAGCATGTCATTTTTAGGGGACATGTTGATCCTTTGATTTTTGTGGATTTTGAGCTTTATGCTTTTTAGATAGGGCATCTAAATTTCTTCCAATAGCAATGGGATGGGTGCATGAGAATGAAGGGTTGATGGATTTTATGGATGGGATGGTGGAGGGAGAATGTTGGAAGCCATTCAAGGATGTATGATGTTGTTGATCTCGCTTAGGGATAGTGGATGGAGGGATGTAAGGACCCAAAATGGATGGAAGGAATGGAGGATTTAGCTTTGGAATATAGGGTCCCAAAATGGATGTGGATGGCGAGGATAATGAGATTTTGATTTGTATGAAGGAATCTTGGATATAAGAGGAATAGATGATGTACCAACATCTTGAGCATTAGCTTGAGGAGCCTTATTATTTCAAAAACAAGATGTGAGTCCATTTCAAGGGGGATGAGATGTGGAAGGAAGATTAGGATCTTTAGATGGATTGGTATTATGACGTTGAGGTAGGGGAAAATTTTGCTCTTGACTAGGGAGGGCATCATGAGATAGAGTGGGAGGGGTGATTAGATCATGAGATGGAAGGGAATCATGCGATGGAGAGAGAGGATTGGATGTAGGATCCATATGATCATTAGAGGAAATGGAGGGAATGATATCATTAGATGGAATGAAGAGAGATGCTTCATGAGATGGAGAGGGTTCTATGCTAGCATGCTTTGGAATAAGCTTTTGATATGTTTGGAGTTGTGGGGATGATATGATAGAGGAGGATACAAAAGCTTTGATGTAAGTAGATGGAGGAATGGGGGTATCATGAAGTGCGGAGGATTGGGACTTTTTTTGAGGTGGAGGTGATTGGGGTGGAGGGAGGACTTGAGGAGACTTGGAAACTTTGTTTTGAGGTGGGGATTTTGTCTCTTTTGCTAGCATGTCTCAGATAATATTATGGATGATAGACTTGGAGGATGTAGATAATATGGACTTTAGATGATTAGGATTAGATGGAGGATGGGGATTGGATGGAGAATTGGGATAATGGATTGGGGAATTAGGATTAATGCTTGGATGACTATGGAGTAAAGTATTTGGGGGAGGAGTAGAGGTAATTAATGCATTGTAAAAGGATAGGGATTGGGATGTAGATGGGAGGGAGATGAAGGTATACATATTGGATTAGAGGGATATGTGGATGAGGGATAATATGGAGATATGGATGGGGAATAAGATGGATTTCCCTTGTTAAAGGTAGAGGAAGGATAAGAGATATGGTATAGAATGGGATTGGGTGAAATGTGTTGAGGTGGGGTTGATGAAGGTATGATAGGTGGGTGAGAGATTATGGGATTGACTTGGTAAGCAGTTTGAGGTGGTTCATGAACTTCCATGAGCATCTTTTGATACCAAGCTTTGAAATTTTGGGTAGCCATGTTGAGAATGAGGGATTAGATAAGAGTTGGATGAATGTGTTTTGGAGGAGAAAGATTATGAAGATTATGTTAAATGAATATGATGATTAGGACTTGGCTTTGAATGATGATGAATTAAATTTGATTTGATTGGATTGATCCTTGGATTAGGACTTGATTGGATTGGATTGGATTAGACTGGATTGAATTGGATTGGATTAGGATTTGGATTGGTTTAAAATGGATTAAGGATTTGATGATGACAAGATGGAAATTGGAAAGAGGGAGGATTGATTGGTTGGAGGAATGATGGACTTGGCAAGAGATATCAAGCAATGAATACACATTGGCCAGTGATGCACATAAAGAATCCAAACACAATGTGTTATCCTAAGAATTTGGATGAGGAGGAAAACCTTTGCTTGTTGACTTAGGTACATAGCCAATAGCTAATCAGAATACAACCAATGGGTCTCACGCAATGGATTCTCAATGTCATATTAGTTGACTCCAAACACTAATGGGGGCACAATATGGGAAGTCTCTTAGGAGAGTTACTATCTCCCTTGCACAAAGATTATCCACCTTTCGAAGGTGAACCGGTTAGCTTATATTCCTAGGGTTTTTAATATGGATTTCCATTCAGAGACTACTCCTTATAGTTGCGCAAGTGTGATTGAGGCCTATAGCCCTACAAAGTACTATGCAAGATGTAGTCACATAAGCATGATTGAGACCTCAAGGGGCCCTACAAAGTGCTCAATATGAGAGTGAACTCTCAAATAGCTCCGCCCTCCAAGATTTTCATCTCAAAAGTCATATTTATTATAGTGAGTCGAAATGCCCAGGTTTATCTATACCCACTTGGGTCATTCCCCTCTCACCAATGCCTAAGAAAATCGAGAGGGCAGGCCCGTTAAGGGTAAAAACGTGCAAGCAAATAAGAAAAGGTTCGTGGGTCAGGATTTCTGATTGTCTAGATATAAAAGAGCATACTCTCCTACCTCTATGATTTTCTCCAACAAGATCAAACACTTTTTAATCTTTTTTACCCCCTAATTGAAACTAAGTGCGTAGAAAATTAAACAGGACCAAAGTTTGGTTGGATTTCCTTAGGCAACCTACTAAAAATCTGATTAGTAGTTTTGTTTGTCTTTGACTGCTCAGGTAGGACCTATAAAACTCAAAAATCTGATTAGAAGACAAAATTCTGCAAAAATAACACTCACACTGTTATGCAGTCACCCGCGCTAAAGCGCCCGTGCAAGAACTAAAACACCTACGTACGCGCTACATTGGGGGTCCAAGAAGACGAAAAATGGAAAATGCAAAAAAATACTAAAATTAAAAAAGCAGAATATACTTGAGTTGGACGTGTTGTTCTTATGGCAGTCATGCTAAAGCGCATGCACTTGTGCTAAAGAAGGTTAGCACAACCAAAATTTAAAAATTTGAACATGGGCGGGATTTCGTTGAAGCACTCGCGCTAAAGCGATAGTTCTGAAATAAAAAAGATGGTCAGATGCAAAAAACTAACTAATTTTATTTTATTTTATTTTTTAAAATTTTTTAGCCATTTTAGTGTGTTTTCAAGTTAGATGCAAAAACTAACTAATAGAAACAAAATATGGAAGAAGGGAAGAGAGGAGAAGGAATAGGATGACATTGCAGGCAGACACGCTATTCCCGTGGCGCTCGCGTTGTTCTGCAGTCCTGTAAAAAGGGTGGGTCAAAAAAATTTAAACTGTCATCCCACATGCTAAAGTGCATGCACACACACTAAAGTAGGTGATGCTCATGATGATCCCATGGCATTCACGCTATTTTGCGGTCGCTTGCGTTGTTCCGACACCTGCGATAAAAAAAATCACAAAAACTCCAAAAAGGTTAAATTTTAGGGACGTGGGTCCCACCGAGCATGCCAGAATGAACCAAGGGAAATATTTGCAAGGTTAGGATGTTATTTCAAATCCAAATAAACCTAAAACACTTGATGGAATGCATGAAAAACAACCTTTTATACCTTTGCAAGAGAGCTTTCTTGTTCCTCGGATTGGACCTTCGGTGAAGTGACGAATGCACCCCTTCCTCACTTCAGTGGATTGGTCCTTAATGGGGATGTGGAATGATCTCCAAATTCTCAACAAGATAGATTGGATTTGATATTATTTTGGATAGATTTGGATTGGAAGAATGAAGGAAGAAGAGCGAAGAAATGGGCAGCATGACAATGCATGAGAAGTGGATCCTTTGTGAGGAAATGATCATCCAACTTATAGATTGGAGGAGGCCAATGAAGGGCCAAGATTGATTTTCTTATGGAGGGATGAGATTGATTAGAAATGGAAGGCATGGATCAAGGATGCCTTGCGAAAATAGGAATATAAAATTCCTTGAGAAGAGGGGGGAAAAAGAATTTGAATTTCAAAATGAGAAATTAAAAATTCCAAAATAAGGATGCATTGAGGGATTAAAAAAAAATTGAATTTCTTTGAGAGGTTCAATGTTGATGTGACATGAGTGGGAATATAAAATTGAAGGATAATGATAAGCGTGATCATGAGAGATTCTAGAAGGATTAACTAGGTTAAGTGGGATTAGGAAAAGTGATTTGTAGGAATCACATGACTAGGTTAATTAATTAGAATTAATTAACTGAGTGGGTTTAGAGGAAATAATTGTTGGAGGGGACTTTAGGAGAATAGGGGAATAATTAATTTATTTGATAAATTAATTATTGGACAATAGTGAAAGGATTAATTAAATTAATTAACATTGAGAGGGATAAGGATAGCACAATTAAATCAATTAATTGTGTTGACAAGCTTAAATAAATTAAATATTAATTTTAGGTGTCTACATTCATTTTCTTTACCTGGTTGTGTGAATTCTATCTTCATAATTATGCCATTCTGTGTACTCCATAGTGGAATCCACTTCTCTCAATTGGGGATACTCGCCTTAGGGAATTTATGTCCTACATTCAGAATGAAAATAACAAGGTTGAACAAGCCAAGGAATACCTAGATATGGAGCAAATTGTTCCATTACTATTAAGAGATGAAGTAGGGGACCCTGATGAAATCTATTATAGGTGGAATCAACTGACTGTTGAACCAAATATTAAGAAAAGGATGCTAACATTGAGGGAGGAGGTTTATGGTGAGTATGAACAAATGGCAGAAACCATAGGAGGAATAATATATGGACACCTAGCCCGTACGTGGAATTGGTTGCCTACAGATATAAAGAGGGTAGAACCTCATTCACTCATAAATTACCATTCAACACTTAGAAGGGCAACTACCTACATTCATTTGGGCCAAACTCAACAGGAGAAATGGATACCACCGATCTTCTAGCCACCTATGTTATGGTGGCTTGTTCTGCACTAGCAAGCACTTCAATATTATGATGTGGAGCGGGAAAGAGGTGGATGGGAAAATCTCAAAAAGGACCAAGGATTCTATTGGAGTTCTATTGCTAAAACAAGGGGAGAAACTTATATTGTATATTTCAAGCTTCTTACTTGGAAGGAGAACCATAAAACTTTTTCTAGTAGACCAACAAAAACTTCAGTTGGGGAGGATGACGAGTCTTAGTTTTATGCCTTTACTTGCAGACATTTTACTATAATTATGACTCTTATATATTTACTGATGGGATTTTATATTATGTTTTTACAAACGTTTTGAACCTATTTGGTGATCATGTTGTCTATAGTATGGAACCTTTATTTTGACAAAAAAATTAACCTTATGAATGCAAATATAAATATTTATTGTCTTTGTATGTTGATGAATGTGTTACAATGAATGATCATGAAATATGGATAGGAGTGCTTGTTATAATCTTGGTGTTGCAGTTGCATGGAAGACGTTTTGTGATGAAGCAAGGCTTTATTGATAGCAACATGGCAACACAGACAAGACTAGATAGAAAGGTGTGAAAAGGTCAAGGGTTGTTATAACTCAGGCATTCTAGTTGTTCAAAGCTCATTACAGAATCTTCAAAAGAAGTCATAATCTATTATAATTCTGTTAATAGTCATGTTGGAAGTTGGAGCATATCTAGGAAGATTTACAAATGTTCAAGAATGAGACATAGTCATGTTTTCTTAGTTCTCTTAGATTTCATATCCTAAATAAAAGCCTCCACCTAGATATTAAGAGTGGAGCAACTCTTGTGGAAAAATAATGTAAGGACGAATGTTATCAATCTTTCTCAAGTTTCCTAGATAAGATAGTTACCATTTTCTGATATTAGACTATGTTATGTTGTTGAATTGATTCTGAATAAAAAAATAGACTTATTATCTTGAATAAGATTATGGTGTTTTGATATGGTTATGCGAGTTTCATAGTTAACTTATGCTGTAATTTCTAATTTAGAAGACTTACTCAAGGGGGGCCCACTTGGTGAGAATTATGTACATTTATTTTTGTGCAGCTTATTTCCTGAAGTAGTTTAATTTTGTTTTGGTAAGTTTTTCATTGTTTTCTCTTGTAGTCCCTAGATTAATAATTTGTGTTTGTTCCTACAGCCACAACATAACAAAACAATTGTTTTTGCATAGACTAGATCAGTTCATATTTTAATAGTAGAATTTGATGTAATTTCCTTGTGTTAAGATATAGGAGCAAGTTATTTTCTTATGTGGTTTTATTCAACATTTCATTTACTTGAGATTAGGATAGAATTGCTCCTTCAAAATCTCTTAGTGCACAAACTGTTTTGTCCCATTTCAATTTGTATGTCCTTAGGTTGATAATATAAATGGACCAAGATAATGGGGTTTGATAGTTGCTCATCTAGGAATTCTTGTCCCTAAGTTTAGGTGAAGCACTAGAGTATGCACCTATTGTTTTGGCTAACATTTTTATATCAAACTCCTACATTAGAAGCAACCATCTAGCAAGTCTACCTACAATAATTGGTTTGTTCAAAAGATATTTGATTGTTGTGTGGTCAGTATAAACATACACTTGGTACCCTATTATGTAATGTCTGAATTTGTTAAGGAAATATATTGTTGCTAACATTAATTTTTTTGCGACAGTGTAGTTCAATCTAGCTCCTTGGAGATTTTTGCTAATATAATAAACTGCATTTTCGATTGGTCCATATCTTGGTGCTAAAAATACTCCAACTGCATAGTCAGAAGCATTTATGTAAATGTAAAATGGAAGATTCCACTTAGGACCTTGTAGGACCAGTGCTTGGGTAAGGACTGTCTTCAGATCTTGAAAGGCTTTGTCACATACTGGTGTCCACTGAAATCCACATCCTTCAATAATAGACCATACAAGGGACTTTCTATAGTGCTGAATTTTTTAACAAATCTCCTATAGTAACCAACATCCCCCAAAAAACTATGTACATCCTTTTTCTTGGTGGGAACTGGAAGAATTTTAATTACCTCAATCTTAGCAGTATCCACTTGAATGCTTTTAGCCAAGATATAATGACCTAAGATCACCCCTTATTGCATCATGAGGAAGCATTTCTCACTATTCAATAAGAGATTATAATCTTGACACATTTGCAACACTTTGGACAAGTTATCAAGTGTTGTTTTGAAGTCATCTCCATAGGTGGTGAAATCATCCATGTAGATCTCCATGCAATTGTGAGAAATATTTGAAAATATGCTCAATACTGCTCTTTGAAAAGTCATTGGAGCATTACATAACCCAAATGGAAGAACATAGTAGGCATATGTGCCCCATGGATAGGTAAAAGTGGCCTTATCCTAGTCCTCATGTGTTATTTGAATTTGATTATAACCATTGAAACCATCAAGGAATGAAAAATAATTCATATTTACTAAGGAGTCTAAGACTTGGTCAATGAAGGGTAGTGGAACATGATCTTTCTTTATAGCTATATTTAGTTCCCCATAATCCACACGGACCCTCATCTTACCATTCTTCTTGGGAACAATCACCAAAGGTAAAACCCAATCACTATCTAAAATGTGCTAAATAAATCCAACATCTAATAATTTTTGATGCTCAACCTTGACAATTTACCTAAGAGTTGGATTAATTCTTCGTTGTGGCTGCCTTATTGGCTTGGCATGCTCATGTATGCATGTCTTGTGAGTAGATAACTTGGGGTCCAGACCCACCATATCTGTATAGTCCTAATAAAATGCACCCTTATTCTCTTTCAACAAATTTGTTAAAGAATCAGCTTGCTGAACTGAGAGATTATTATTGATAATGAGTGTTTTCACAGGGACTATTTCTATTTGCTTAGTAATTTCTCTCATGGAGGTTGCACTTACACATGGTAACTTAATTTCATGTGGCAGAAGTGTATAAAGTATCGTTGGTGTAATCAAACTAGAATCAGATAATAACATTTGTAATGGACATACATAATTTGTTATGGAACCTTCTTCTGAAGCTTCTGGACCATATATATTCTCCAATATTTGTGTCAAAATTTGATCTTCATCCTGTAACTACAGATGGGGACTTCTATCAATCATCATCAGATTCATGACAAATTTTTCATTTTCTTCTACTTTGTCACCTAGATCAGGCCAAATAAATTGTTTTGTCTCTTAATGTGGTTGAGTTGGAGGATAAAGTGTCAACCGCCTTTTGCTATCACCATTGGAGATAGTCATATCTTTTGATCTGCATCATATACAATCATCTATAGTAGCCAACCATGGTGTGTCCAAAATTACTAAATAACCTCCTAAGCTAGCTTTAGGAGATAAAATCATGAAATTAGCTGGATACTCCCAAGAATCAAGAGTTACTACAATGTCCTCTATCATACAATATGGCTTAATATTGGAACTATCTACCAGTTGAAGGACTGTATGGGTAGGCCTTAAAGTTGTCAGATTTAGATGCTACATGATATCTTTTTCATGACATTAATAGAAATGCCTAAATCAATCAAGGCATTATGAACCACTCCATTTATCATTATTGCAACCATAGGCTACCGAGGTCTGAATACTTGGGCATGATCACTTTCCCTAGCATAATATCAACTAACTTCCCCATCACATGAACCATTGTGGGATCCTTCTTCTTCCTTCCAAGTTTCTTTAAGCATGCCTCTCTAATAGCTTTACTATTTATGGGAACGTCTTTAATGGCTTGAAAGAGAGGTATCTTAACACAGACATGCTTCAGCTAGTCCAGGAAATCAAAGGTTGGTTCAAAGGTAGGCTTGGTTTGAGCTAATATTTGATGAAATAGAGGATCTGAGTCCTTAGGATCTTCAGCCGCTAAGATATGAGTATAACATACCTATTCCTCTTCTTCACTAGATAATTCTGTGACAATAGGAGTAACAGGAGGTGGTAAGGTTTTTCCTAGCCGAAGATGTACATCACTAATGTTGACTATATATGTATGATATTGATTGTACTCTCCAGAATAAGTTGGTTGTTGCTATTGTGTGGCTTATTATTGGGATTAGGAGTAGGTTGGGTTGGTAATTGAGTAGGCCTTGGTGGTATATTAGTAGATGCAGGTGACATAATGGCTTGCTGACTAGCAAGCTAATTTGGTTGGAGATATCTAGCTGGTTGATTGGGGCATTGCTGGCCTCTCCATGGTTTAGACTGTTGCCAATCGGTCTGTTGTGGTTTTCAATTCCCTTGGGGTAGTTTCCATTGAGGTTGGGATCCTGACCAAGAGTTTGGTTGAGTACCATAGCTGCCAAAATTTGGTGGATATTGGATCTACCACTGATTATTAGATGTATAAGATTATGGACCATTAAAAGATAAGGGATCGGGTGGCATACCTTGTCTAGGAATACATGGTTTCTTTTGTACTACATAGAAAATTTGGCCTTCATCATCTTCCAGTGGATGAAACTCCGATTGATTGGATTTGTTGTCAATGCTTGCCAACTTTTTGCATTTGCATTCTTTCTTCTTCTATCTACAATAAGGACAAAATTAAGCCAATGTTACCTCTGCTACCTCTTGTTTCTGTTTTTTCTTCAAGAGTATCTAATTGTGTATCCATATTGTTGATACTATCTTGCTGAAAATATTTGAGCAAATTAGTCAACTTTGTTCTTGACACACTAGAGTTAGACCTACTAGATGTATATTGATGTCCTCTTGGTTTCTTCAATGCAGCTCTAGAATAGTTTTGACAAAGTTGTTGTATATCATTCCAAGTTGATTGTGTAATATCTCCTTCTACCATGAGATTTAGTGCTTCAATACACTCATTAATTTCCCTCAAGAAGACTAATTTTTTGAGAACCTGCACTTAACTAATTATGCTTTGATTTCTTCAGATTGAAGGGAAACCTTTCTATGTAGTCTTCCAAAGATTCCTCATCTTTTTTCTGCATGTGGAATATATCATTTCCCCTCAAATCATTTCCTCTATAATATTCCTTATATTTGGTAAGGAACTTTTCTTTCATAGTGTCCCAATCAGCTATAGAATCTTCTTACTAAAGACATAAACCAATGAAGGGTAGAATCTTTCAAGGTAGAGGGAAAAAAGTTAAGTCTGTGTGAGTCTGTAGTATAGTCATAACTTCAAAATAACACATCAAACTAAAAAAGAAAGGTATCTAGATCTTCATTGATAAGGCCATAAAAATGAGGAAGGGCAGCAAGAAGAATATTCTTTAAATTAACATTGGCTCCCTATGCTGGAATAGGAAACTTGAAGGTAAGATCAGGAGGTGGGGATTGATTATTACCACCTCCCCCACCACCTCCACCACCTAGGCCTACCATATTGTCTTGTTAAACTACCAATGCTACAAAAGAATTTTCTCAAAGGGTGGCTCAGGTGGAGGTATGAGGTTGTTTAGGCCATTATGATCTAGGTCTGCAAAAAGTTGTGCAAAGGGATTAGTTTTTGGCTCAATGTTCTGGTCTTTAGTTGGATATTCTTGATGTAGGAGCATCTCCGATCGATGAAAATCTCGCATCAACCAAAAATATTTTCTTTCTTGTTTATTTCTTTGTGTAGTTTTAGTATTCTTACCGGTGTGTAACAGTAGTTGATTGTTCTTCATGATAGATATTGTTGGCAGTTTCCTGACGGTTTCATATGGTTGATTCCAGATTTCTAGTTCATTTGGGTTCTTCTCCAGTTAGTTATCACTTTCGGTTGGCTGTTTCTGGGTTTCCAAGATAGTTCTTGTGCTTACTGGTTGGTTTTCCTTCATTACTGATGTGATTCTTGGTGTGTGGATCCATCTTGGGTCTTGTTCGATGTTCTTCGGCTTGTGGACGACCTTCCTGCTAAACCACATCACTTGGTTGTTATTTTCTGGAAAGATTTCTTAAATCTTAGGGCCAACCTAATTACACGTTTCATTTCCTGCATTGGTGAATGCAATCTTTTGAGGCCGACCTGAATATGTTCTGGGGGTATAAATAAGATGTTATGTAATCATTTGTAAGGGCATAGGTAGTAGAACTGAGAATAACGATTGAGATCCGCATGTTGTGATCCAGTTGATTCTTAGAGTCCTTATTGGATTGTATCTAGCTTGAAGCCTGCATGTAACCAGTTAACTACCAGATGTTCTTGATGATAATGTGAAGATTGGAAGATGATTGCCGAAAGTTCTAAGGTTGTAATTTGATATGTCTATGTGAATTTGTTATGTTTTCTTACTACTTTCATTGTGTCACTCTTGTTGCATAAGCAAGTTGACTCTTTGAAGGTTTTACTGGTTATGGATCGGTCGGTGGAAGAACTGTTTGCAAGCATTGAGGCATTCCTTGAGGTGGACAGATCACAGATTGGAGGTAGGTTGTGTGGGTGTTCAATATATCACAGAGGGGAGGCAATTGAAACTGGTAGTTAGAACACTGAGTTGATGCAGTTCACTGGAGTCGAAGGAGAGATGCTGCCAAGGAGAACAAACCCTGGGAGGGTAGAACAGATGATGGAAGACTTCAAGAATGAAGTGAGGAATGAAATCCAGAATGCTTTAGTTGGTTCGCAAAGAAACCCTGACTCTGAGGATGAATATGAGGAAGTCGGTGAAGAGCTTGAGAAGATGAGAGAGAGGAAAGATTCCTAAGAGTAGTGGCGCAAGCAAGTAAAATGCATAAAGTTGACATTTCTAACTTTTTCAAAATGTAGAACCCAGAGGATCTGATCAATTGGATCATAGAGTTGGAGGACTACTTTGAGTTTGAGGATGCCAAGAACCTGGAGAGAGTCCAGTTGGCACAGACCAAGTTGAAAGGGCATGCTACCTTGTGGTGGAAAGAGTTGTAGAAAGACAAAGTGGAGAATGGTGAATTCAAGATCACCTGGTGGAGATAGATGGTTGCAAGGTTGAAGGCCAAGTTCATACCGGGAGATTATGAACTAGAGTTGTTCAAGAAGTTGCAAAACCTAAAATAGAGAAACATGATTGCGAAGGAATATACAGAGGAATTCTACAAGGTGGTAATTAGATCTTGACATGGAGAGATGGACAGAGAAAAGGTGGTGAGGTACATCATTGGACTTGCTTTTAACATTCAAGATGAGATGAGTATGTTGAAGGTTTCAATAGTTGAAGAAGCTTACTAGTATGCTTTGAATGCTGAGGAGAAGGTGAGAAGAAGACAACCGAATAAGGGAAAGGATAAATTCAAGATGAATGATAGTATGAAGAAACCGGTTGAAGAAGAGGAGGAAAAACCTAAGTGGAGTAAAGAAGTAGAACATAAGACACCAAGGAAGGGTAGCAATAGTACTAGTAGAGAATTTCTTGGCAAATGTTTCAAGTGTGGAGAAACTGGACATAGATCCTATGAATGTAAGAAAGGAATGTCAAGAAGTTGTGTGGAAAGTGAAGAACCAGATGGCACTGGATCTGACTATGCACCGAAGTGAGGAAGACTCTTTTCTAGACTGTATGCAAATCAAGTGGTAAGTTTTGCAAGGTCATTGTAGATAGTGAAAGTATTGATAATCTAGTATCCGAGGAGATGGTTGAGAAGCTTGGGTTGAAGAGCCTTGAGCATCCTTGTCCTTATGAGGTAAGTTGGTTACAAGACGATCAAAAGGTAGAGATAAAGGAGCAGTGTTGGGTGAGTTTCAATATTGGGCCTTTCAGATATGAATTTTATGTGATATTGTGTCAATGAATGTTTGTCATGTCTTGTTGGGAAAAACTTGGCAGTATGATAGAGGAGCTATTTATGACTATAGAAGAAAACTAGTTACTATTGAAAAGGATGGGCAAAAGTTCACATTGATTTCTTTGAAGGAGAAGGAGGTGAAGAATCTGATTCTTGAGAAAAGTTGCAGGAAACCAGTGGCAGAGGTCATACCAGAAGATTTGAAAGAACTGGTGGTAGAGGCTATACCAAAAGGTTTTATAGAACCGGTTGTAGAGGTTATACCTGATGTTTTAAAGAGAGATCTGATAGAACCAGTTGCAGAGATTACATCAAAGAGTAACATGAGTTAGCAGAAGGATCTGAGAGATGAGTCTGATGGATAGATGGAACCAGATGATGTTGGAATTATGGAGGAATTGATTATGTGTTACATTGATGTTTTGTCATTGATGTCAACACTAGATGTTATGGTTGGTTACTGGCACTAGCTGTTATGGCTGGCTACCGGCAGATAGGTTTTTGGTTACCGACAAACAGGTTTTTGGTTACTGGTAGAAGATCTAGTGTTACCGACAGAAGAGACTATCTATTGGACACTTCTGGCATGTTTGGATCAATGGAGTATGTTTGATTCTATGTGTTACATGTTCCTTGAGCATGTTTTAGTCAATCGGTATTGACTTGGTATTCAGATGCTATCATACACTCTTGTAAACCCTTACTGGCATAGGTTTGAGGTTTTACCGATAGAGATTTCACTGTAGAATATTGACAGGATGTGTAAGTGGTGTTGGTGCAGCTTCTAGATGGATTTCAGGATGTTGAAGATGTTCTTTGATCGTGCTTCAACTACTTGAAGACATTTCTTTGGCCAGACAGACCCAGAATAGGTCTGGTGCCTATCTAGGTTATGGATCGGTATCATGTTAATGTGTACTCTACACATTACTAGGATGTTTCAGGATGTTTTATGGATTGGTTAATGTTGTTTTGGTCTAAAGATGACATGACATATCATTGTAATATGGATTTATGTAATGATCTTATTGTAATATCTTTTAGGTGGCCGACCTAATTGGTTTAGGCCTTAGGGTTGATATAAAATGATGTAAGATCTCATTGTAGATCAATGCTATGGAATGTAATGTGTGAATATTGTAATATCATTTAGGCAGAGGATTAGGTTGATCATTGAGGATCGAATTGGGATTAAGGAAGAGGTCAAAGGCTTCCGGTATTGAGCTTAACCGGGACTATAATCAGACATGGTAGATGCTATCTCAAGGAGTTCATTCTATTGGATTGTTGTCCAAATATCTTGAGGTGGTTTTAACCTCTGTAGTCAGTGAGACTCTTTTGTAATAAGCAGTATCCTCTAGGCAGTGTACCTTCCTGCATGTGCAGGCACCTCATTGTATCACATACTTTCTGCAGAAGTATCATCTGACTGTGGGTAGGCTTCCCACCATGGTTTTTCCCTTTATAGGTTTTCCACGTACAAATCATGGTGTTATGTGGTATGGTTGCATTCTATTGATTATCTATTTCATTGTTAAGTTTTATTGCTTACTGGTATCTGTTTCTGCTTTACCAGTACTTAATATGGTTAAAGGTTATTAAGTGGATTAAATGTTATAATTTGTTAACAATTGATTCACACCCCCCCCCTCTTAGTTGTTCACCGGTTATCCTAACAACTGGTATTAGATCTTTGGTCCTCTTTTGCAGAAGCTTAACCGCTTGAGGTAGATCCTATGGTAGCTAACACTTCAAATCCACAGGCAACTATTTTCAGAAGAGAAATCCCTAAAATTGATGGAACAAATTATGAGATATGGAAAATTCTAATGGAGACTCATCTTAGATGTCTTGGAAAGGATATTTGGGAGATCATTGAGAAATGATAAATAACTTATGATCTAGTATCTGGCAATCCTGTTCCTGCAGACTTGGACAAGAATATTGATAATGATTGCAGAGCTAGAGAAGCCCTCTTCTGTGCACTTATTGATCAACAAATCCTAGGTTTGACTGATAAATCATCGACAAAGGTTATGTGGGACAAATTGCAAACTCTGAATGAAGGTGATCCTACTATGAAAATTGCTAAACTTGATGGTTACAGGGTAAGATATGCAAATTTGAAAATGGAAGATAATGAAAGAATTGCTATGTTTATGGAAAGAGTAAATGAGATTGTTATGGGAATTCAATGTTGTGGAGGATTTCTAAGTGAAGATGAAATAGTTTCCAAAGTCTTGAGAGCCCTTCCACCGGCTTACAAGATGAAGGCAACTACAATTAATGAATTAAGGACAATGGCAAACTCTTCAGTTAACAGAGACATTCTGATTGGGAAGTTATCTTCTTTTGAGCTTGAAGAATTTGGATCTTTTGGAGCTGTAAAGTCTTAACCTTCTTTTCATGCATCATCATCATCATCTACCAGCAAAAGTGATTGGAAAGTCCTATATGCAAAAGAGTTGTAAGACATGAGGAAAGATGGTGAAGAATTTGAGAAACTTGAAGCCTTATTTGCTAGAAGAGTACCTAAAGGTCCAACATGAAGTAAGTATGAAGGAAAATAACCTTTTAAATGTTTTGCATGTAATAAGATTGGTCATTTTGCATCTAGATGTCCATAAAGGAATGCAAGATTTGACGAAAGAGTTAAGAAATCATTTAAGCCTAACCAAAACATATATAGATTCAAGAAAAGTAAACAATGCTATGTAGTTGATGAGGAAGGAGTAACTGATGACTCTGGGATGAACCAACAAAAGATTCTGCTAGTGGATCCAGCAATGGAAAGGAATGGGTGTTCTATTCCTTAAAGGAAGATGAACCGGAACTGACTATCAAGAATGAAGAAAAGGCCCGGATAGCAAAAGTCAAAGATAAGGATGAATGGGTAATTGACAGTGGATTTTCACATCATATGACTGGAGATAAAGGGAAATTTCCATCCCTGTAAGAATACAATGGAGGTCAAGTTATATTTAGAGATGACAAAGCATGTATGATTAGAGGTAAATGTATTATTTCTCGGGATGGTAAGCATAACACTGATAATGTCTATTATGTAGAAGGTTTAAAGAATAATATTTTGAGTGTTGGTAAATTGGTGGACAAGGGTCTCCAGCTTTAGTTTAAGGATAGAAAATACAAAATCATTAACAAGACTGGTTTGGAGATTGTAATCGATATTCAGACTGGAGGTAATATCTTTCACTTGAACACTGGTAATAAGACATGTTTGATTTCTCATATTGATGAGAGTTGGTTATGACATAAGAGGTTGTGTCATGTTAATTTTGATTGTATTGTTAAGATCAGTTCAACTAAGGCAGTTAGAGATATACCTAAGATTATGAAGCCTCATAATCTTATATGTAAGGAATGTCAATTGGGAGAACAAGTTAGAAGTTATTTTAAGAGCATACATGATAAATCTAATGATGTTCTTGATTTCATTCACACTAACTTATGTGGTCCAACAAGGACTAGAAGTTTTCAAGGTGATAGGTATTTCATGCTGATTATTGATGACTATTCTAGGATGTTGTGGGTGACTTTTCTTAGGGAAAACTCTGAAGCCTTTGAGAAATTCAAAATCTTTAAAGAACTTGAAATAGAAACTGGATTGAAAATCAAATGTCTAAGATTAGATCATGGTGGTGAGTTCACTTCTCATGAATTTTAACAGTTATTGTGAGACAAATGGAATCAGGAGACAATTATCTGCACCTCAGACTCCTCAATAGAATGGAGTAGTGGAAAGAAAGTACAAAACCATTTTGGATGTAGAAAGATCTATGATGATGGAAGCCAAATTGACTTATATCTACTAGAAAGAAGCAGTGAGGATAACAGTCTTCACATTCAATAGAGTTCATATGAAAGGGGAAACCGGTAAGACCCCTTATGACTTATGGTTTGGACATACACCTACTATTAAGTATTTTAGAATTTTTGGAAGTAAATGCTATATCAAAAGAGATGATTCAATTGGAAATTTTGATCCTAGATGTGGTGAAGGGATATTTTTTGGTTATTCAATTCAAAGAAAAGAATATAGATGTTATAAAAAAAGATTGCAGAAAATTGTGGAGAGTGCTAATGTGAAAGTGGATGAGTAGTACATAAATCATTCTATATCATATGAAAGGGAACCGATAGTGGAAATGATCATAACTAAACTAACAATGCCTCAACCGGTACAGGAAACTAAGACAGTTACATCGACACAATTAGAAAATTCAACTGTGACTGATGATTAGAGCAATGAACCTGAAGTTCAAAAGATACCAAGGTATGCAAGATTAAATCATTTTGAAGATTAAATTATTGGAGATAGGAAGGGAGTTATGACAAGAAGAAGACTAGAAAATGAAGAGGTATGTCTTATTTCTCAAGTTGAACTAGCATCTGTTATTGAAGCTTGTAAATATAAACATTGGTTAAAGGCTATGGAAGATGAACTAGATCAGATAGAGAAGAATGAAACTTGGACTTTAGTTCCCCGACCTAAAAATAAGAATGTTATTGGAACTAAATGGGTTTTTAGGAATAAACTGAATGAGGATGGTCAAGTTGTAAGAAACAAGGCTATATTGGTGTAAAGCGGAAAATCAAACCCTAGGTGTTCCCCCACTCCAAGGAGAGAGAAAGGAGGTCACTAGGATTGACGGTTTTCACTTAGGAGGGACTTTACATTCAAAAGAGGGGTTGAAACTCACAAGATCCAATCCCACACAATGCAAGATTGAATTCTAAATGAGTTTCAAGGGTTGAGACAACAAGGATACCCTCTTTTGTAAAGAATGTAGATAGAAGGATTGAACTAGGTGTGCATGTAGAGTAAGAAAGATTCGCTTATAAACAGAGATAGGGACACAGGATGAAGCTGCAAACCTGAAATTAGCAGTAAAATGTCGAGATGATGCTGTCCTATAGATTTGAGTGAAAGTTGACGGGACGATGGCGCCCGGAGTGCACACAGTCCTTCGAAAAATCCGCGAAATGAAGGGGGATCTGTTCGTCTCTGCACAAGGATTCCAGATCTTCAATTACAGCCGCGTACCTACAACCTACACACAAAAAGGAGAGGACGATTGGGGGGTTAGGGATTAGGGGTTTGCCTTCAGGTCAAACCCTGGTTTTGGAATTAACCAAGAAATGAGAATGTTGTAAATGTAAATGTTTGTAATGTAATCAAGTACTGATACCTTGTTGTAAGAATGTTTGTATTCTTACATGCGAAGGTGTAATGATGTTGTATGTTATATGTTGTAGGTAATCTCCTCTTCAATGGTTGAATCCTTGTCTTGAATGCAACACCTAGCCTTGAATGGAGACCTAGAATGCTCACTTGCTTGATGGAATGCTTGAATGCTTGAATGTTTGAATGTTTGAATGTTTGCCTATCGCTTCCGCCTCTTGCACATATATGTTTTTTCCTCCCCTTTCTAGGAGGGGAAATGTAGTTTATATACTTGTCAATTAGGATTAGGAGACTGATTTTTCCGACCTTAGGCTAACCTAGGAACATTATTTTCCAAATTGCAAACTTGAAGACCCGATGCCCAACAAGAGATCGGGCCCAAAATAGGGCCAGGGACCAGGGCGCTGGGCGCCATGGTCCTGAGGGACCAGGGCGTTGGGCGCCATGGTCCTAAGGGACCAGGGCGCTAGGCACCATGGTCCTGAAGGACCAGGGTGCTGGGTGCCATGGTCCCACCTCCCGGGATAGCAGGGTGCAAGGAGGATCAGGCCAAGGTGCAGAAAGATGCAGTTTTTTTTATGTCGTAAACAGGTTTCGGGGTCTCCATTCAGGTTCAACGTTGCGCTGCTATCGTGAAGACCCAAATGCAGTCGAAATTGCAAGTGTCACAATTTTATGACGCTACAATTGGTTTGTAAAGGATATTCTCAAATGGAAGGAATTGATTATGGTGAAATATTTGTACCTATAGCTAGAATTGAAGTTGTTAGACTATTTCTTTCTTATGCAGCTTATAAGAACTATAAGGTTTATCAAATGGATGTTAAATGTGCATTTTTTAATGGTGAACTTGAGGAAGAAGTATACATTGATGAACCTGATGGTTTTTCACTGACAGATGAAAAAGATATGGTTTGCAGATTGAAGAAAGCTTTATATGGATTGAAACAAGCTCCTAGAGCTTGGTATGCAAGGTTGGATAAATATCTTTTGAAGCTTGGTTTTACTAAAGCCACTGCCGATAGTAAATTATATTATAAGATCATTGATGATGATATTCTGATTATTGAAGTATTTGTTGATGATATCATTTTTGGAGGAGAAGATAAATTATACATGGAATTTGCTAACAATATGAAGAATGAATTTGAAATGTCCATGATTGGTGAGATGAGATTTTTATTAGTTTTGTAGATTACTCAAATTGACAAAGACATTTTTATCTGTCAAACTAAGTATTTGAGGGAGTTGTTGAAGAAGTTTGGTATGGATAATTCCAAACCAGTAAGTACTCCTATGGTGACAAGTGAGAAATTATCTATCAAGGATACTTCTACACTGGTAAATCTGACAAGGTAGAAGTCTATGATTGGTGGCTTGGTATATTTAACTCAAACTAGACTAGATATTATGAATGTAGTAAGTATTGTTTCAAGATATAAAAGCAATCCTAAAGAAAATCATGAATGTGCAGTAAAGAGGATATTTCGATATTTGCAAGGAACAACAAAATATGGTTTATGGTATTCTAAAAATGATGATTTCACTTTATATGCATATACTGACTTAGATTGGGCAGGAGATATAGATGACAGGAATAGCACTTCTGGTGGAGCTTTCTTTCTTGGAAAGAAACTGGTTTCATGGATCAACAAAAATAGTCATGCATTTCTTTATCTACTGCAGAAGCTAAGTATGTTGCAACAACAACTAATTGCACTCAGGTCTTGTGGATGAAGCAAATGTTGAAGGATATCGGGGTAAATTGGAGTGAACCGGTAGTTATCTATTTTGATAACTTTGCAACTATTGACATGTCTAAGAATCTGATATTTCACTCTAAGACTAAGAATATATCAATAAAGTATAACTTTCTGAAGGATAAGGTAGAAGGAAAGGAAGTAAAATTGGTTTATGTGAACACCAAAGAACAAATTGTAGACATATTCACTAGATCGCTATCTAAGGGATCATTTGAGTATTTAAGAGATGGGTTAGGGGTTTCCACCCCTTCAACAAAGACTTGATTGATGCAGTTTGTCACCAGTCCAACATGCATTATAAGAGATACTATTCATTCTGGCACTAATGAGTGGTGTTATTACTCAAGGGGAGTTGTTAGCCTTGAGATTCGGAGGTTTATATTCTTGCTTTGATATTTTTGTCAGATTTTTGACATTGATGTCAAAGGGGGAGAGATATTGATGTGAAAAATAAAAAGGAGTTGTATACAATAGGGGGAGAGTTATTGATATTCAAGAGATTGTTGGTTGTCTTCCATATGGGGAGACTTGTTTGGCATTTCTTGGTACTTAGATGTTTTTCACATCTAGTGTTGCCATCAATGCTAAAGGGGGAGATTGTTGGCACTATGGAGGAATTGATTATGTGTTGCATTGATGTTTTTTCATTGATGTCAACACTAGTTGTTATGGTTGGTTATTGGAACTAGCTATTATGGCCAGCTACCGACATACAGGTTTTTAGTTACCGGCATATAGGTTTTTGGTTATTGATAGAAAATCTAGTGTTACCGGCAGAAGAGACTATCTGTTGGACACTTCCGACATGTTTGGATCAATGGAGTATGTTTGATTCTATGTGTTACATGTTCCTTGAGCATTTTTTGGTTAGTTAGTATTGACTTGGTATTCAGATGCTATCATACACTCTTGTACACCCATACCGATAGAGCTTTCACTATGGAATCTTGACAGGATGCATAAGTGGTGTTGGTGCGGCTTCTAGATGGATTTCAGGATGCTGAAGATGTTCTTTGATTATGCTTCAACTGCTTGAAGAAATTGCTTTGGCGTGATGGACCCAAAATAGGTCTGATGCCTATCTAGGTTATGGACCGATATCATGTTAATGTGTACTCTACATGTTACCGGGATGTTTCAGGATGTTTTATGGATTGGTTAATGTTGTTTTGGTCTAAAGCCGACATGGCATATCATTGTAATATGGATTTATGTAATGATCTCATTGTAATATCTTTTAGGTGGCCAACCTAATTGGTTTAGACCTTAGGGTTGATATTATATGATGTAAGATCTCATTGTCGATCATTGAGGATCGAATTGGGATTAAGGAAGAGGTCAAAGGCCTCTAGTATTGAGCTTAACCAAGATTGTAATCAGGCATGGTAGATGCTATCTCAAGCAGTTCATTCTATTGGATTGTTGTCCAAATATCTTGAGGTGGTTTTAACCTCTGTAGTCAGTGAGACTCTTTTGTAATGAGTAGTACGCTCTAGGGAGTGTGCCTTTCTACATGTGTAGGCCCCTCATTGTATCACATACTTTCTGTAGAAGTATCATTTGACTATGGGTAGGCTTCCCACCGTGGTTTTTCCCTTTCTGATTTTTCCATGTACAAATCATGGTGTTATGTGGTATGGTTGCATTGTGTTGATTATCTATTTCATTGTTAAGTTTTGTTGCTTGCCGATATCTGTTTCTTCTTTATCGATACTTAATTTGGTTAAAGATTATTAAGTGGATTAAATGTTATAATTTGTTAACAACTGATTCACCCCCCCCCCCTCTTAGTTATTCATCGATTATCCTAACAGATGACAGGGAGCTAATGGTAACAAACCGGATGAAGTTGTGGTAGAATCAAATCAGAATTGCAGAAACAAAGGCAATATGTAGATCTGAAGTAAATAAAGAGAAACAAAGTGATAACTAAATGATGAACCACTAGTACCAAACCAGTACTGAGAGGGGGGGTGAATCAGTACCGACACCAATATCATCCAAAATCGATTTGACAACAAATACTCCAAAAGACTAACAAACAGGGATATCGGTAAAACAAAGTGCAATCGGCAACATCCAGTATAGCTCAACCAGTCATGAACCGGTCACTCAATAAGCTTTCCTCTTGGCTCAATACCATAGTATCATTATATTCTCATGCATAAATAAGTAAACTTAACCATCAGATCTTCACAACAGTGAGTTCAATGTGTTTTATAGATAGGCATAAAACATAGAACCTTCATATGCTTAACAGGTAAGACAAAGCATCACAAGACAAAAGCATTTCACATGACACACATATTTTTCACGCGGAAACCCAATTGGGAAAAACCATGGTGGGGATGAATACCCACAAGCTTCTTTTTGAACTCTTTAGAAGTCCGCTCTGTTAGGAGCCTTGTCTAGTTAAGGACATTACAATAGGTTCTGGTAGGAACCGATCCTGTTAGGGATCACCCGATTAAGGGATACCCGGTTAAGGGTTAAACCCGGTAGGGTCACCTTGTTAGAGGATTTCAAGAACTCAATAGCTGAAAGGATCTCCTAAGCTTCTCAAGCTTCTCAGAACTCATTAGCCTCAAGTTACCCGGTTAAGGGATTTGAAACAAGCTAGTTAAGACCACCCGATTTAAGGGATTTTGAATCAAGCCAGTTAAGGCTACCATGTTAGGGGATTTTACAACTATTGAAGTGGTTAGAGATCAACAGGTATTACAATGATCTGTTAATAGCACTTAATGCTAATGCAGATCCGTTTAGGCTCCTCTTTTCCTTCTGCACATTCACTTTGCAGGTATCTCTTCTCTCTTATGGTCTGGCAAGAATCACGTATCACTTTCCTTGGATACACACTCACAACTTTTGCCAACAACCTCAGATAGAAACCCAACATCGACCTTATAGGAAACATACAGGTCAGTAGCAAAAACCCTAAACCTGTTAGGTTAAGCAATTCAAACGGTTCGATCCTGACCGTTGAATCATACTGCATTAAATGCAACAATCTTGAATCGATCTCAAGACATTATCCATCGTCCATTATCCACCATTTTCATGGTGGTTGATAACCCATCACGCATTATCACCGTTTGACAGACTTCGCACTTTCTCGAGGTGGATAGGAATAGTCTTCTTCATGCAAGATCCTTCATGCGCATAGAGCTTATGTGGCAACACGATCTGTCCTCCATCATACTGCTAACTCATCACATGAAGATTACCGATTGAGTCACTTGAGTTGCTCCAATCGGAAACCCTGAAGTGGAAACTACCTACCAATCGGTAACCATACAATGCTTCCATGTGCTGGTTCACATAACTTCATGCCGGTTCACCTTGAACAAATGTGCCGCTTCACTTTGGTATATAAACCGGTTCATACATATGTCAGTTCCTCTCTCTTCACCTATCACATGTGCCGGTTCTCACCATGTCTCATATTGACATCAATGACAACATACAATATCATTATGTCTTCATGCTAGTTTACGTAAGGCTCATGTCGGTTCACATAATGACAACACAAAGAGAGTCATAGGTTAGAGAATCCGGTTGAAGCACCAGGAGAGATAGAACAAAGATTGACAGATAAAGAAGATGTTTGGATCAGAAATGAGCATGGGATCTTCATCCCGAATCATTTTAAATGTTCATGAGTTGCCTCTCATGGAACATATTTTTCTACCTGGGTTGTCTGATGTAGGATCATCCCCGGTCGATGAGTAATCTCACATCAACCAAAAGCATTTCCTTTCTTTTTTAGTTCTTTGTGCATTTTCAGTATTCTTACCAGTATGTACCGGTAGTTGCTTGTTCTTCGTGACAAATCTTGTTGGAAATTTCCTGGCAGTTTCATGTGGTTGATTCCAAATTTATAGTTCATTTGGGTTCTTCTCTAGTCAGTTATCGCTTCCGATTGGTTGTTTTTGGGTTTTCGGGACAGTTCTTGTGCTTACCGATTGGGTTTCCTTCATTACCGGTGCGATTCTTGGCATGTGGATCCATCTTAGGTCTTGCCTAATGTTCTTTGGCATGTGGACAACCTTCTTGCTAAACTACATCACTTGGTTGTTATTTTTCAAAAAGATTTGTTAAATCTTAGGGCTGACCTAATTACATGTTTCATTTTCCTACATTGGTGAATGTAATCTTTTGAGGCCGATCCAGATATGTTCTGGTGGGTATAAATAAGATGTTATGTAATCATTTGTAGGGGTGGAGGTAGTAGAACTGAGAATAAGGATTAATATTCACATGTTGTGATCCAATTGATTCTTACAGTCTCGATTGGATTATATCTGGATTGAAGCCTACATGTAATCGGTTAACTACCACATGTTCTTGATGATAATGTAAAGATTTTCGGATGATTGCCGCAATTTCTAAGGCTGTAATATGATATTTTTATTTGAATTTGTTATGTTTTCTTATTGCTTTCATTGTGTCACTCTGCTGCATAAGCCGGTTGACTCTTTGGAGGGTTTTACCAGTTATGGCTGCATCAATTCTTCAAGTTGATTGCAGTTAGGAAGGAATCTCCCAAGGGGATCTCTTCTTCTATGCATGCAGGTATACTAATACTGACACGAATCCTGCATAAATGACAAAGGTAAAATAACTCAATCCATCTTAGGATGGAAAAAACTACTTATAACAATGACTGAAAAATGAAAGTCTATACTCCAATAAACTCTCAGTTTGACACCATCCTTGGCAACAACGCCAAAAATGGTAGCCCAAATCAATAGGTATATAATTTGGTGCTTCACACAAACTTAGGGACAAGAATTCCTAGATGAGAAACTATCAAATTGCATTATCTTGGCACATTTATATTATCAACTCGAGGATGTATATCTTGAAATGAGACAAAACAGTTTGTGCACTAAGAGATTTTGAAGGAGTAATTCTATCCTAATCTCAAGTACATGAAATGTTGAGAAAAACTGCATAAGAAAAGAACCTGCTCCTATATCTTAACACAAGGAAATTGCATCAAATTCTACTCTTAAAATATGAATTGATCTAGTCTATGCAGAAACAACTGTTCTGTTTTGCCATGACTATAGGAACAAACACATATTACCAATCTAGCGATTGTAGGAGAAGATAACGAACAACTTATGAGAATAGAATTAAACTACTTCAAGAAATAAGGTGCACAAAAACAAATGTACAAAATTCTCACCAAGTGCTCCCCCTTGAGTGAGTCTTCTAAATTAGAAATTATAGCATAAGTTAACTATGAAACTCACATAACCATATCAAAACACCATAATCTTATTCAAGATAATAAGCCTTCTTTTTATTCAGAATCAACTCAACAACATAACATAGTCTGGTATCATAAAATAGTAACTAACTTAACTAGGAAACTTGAGAAAGATTTATAACATTCTTCCTTACTACAGTTTTCCACAAGAGCCGCTCCACTCCTATTATCTAGGTGGAGGCTTTTATTTAGGATATGAAATCTAAGAGAACTAAGAAAACATGACTCTGCTTCGTTCTTGAACATTTGTAAATCTTCCCTAGATGTGCTCCAACTTCCAACATGGCTATTAACAAAATTATTAATAGATCATGACTGTTTTTGAAGATTCCTTAATGAGCTTTGAACAACTAATGCCCGAGTTGCAACAACCCTTAACCTTTTCACGCTTTGTTGTCTAGTCTTGTTCGCATTGCCATGTTGCTATCAGTAAAGCCTTGCTTCATCACAATTCTTCCATGCAGCTGCAACACCAAGGTTAGAACAAGCACTCCTATCCATATTTCATGATCATTCATTGTAACACATTCATCAACATACAAAGATAGTAAGTATTTATATTTGCATTCATAAGGTTCACTATTTTGTCAAATTAAAGGTTCCATACTATAGACAACATGATCACCAAATAAGTTCAAAAAGTCTGTCAAACATAATATAAAGTCCCGTCAATAAATATATAAGAGTCCTAATTATGGTAAAATGTCTACAAATAACAACATAAAACTAAGACTCATCACTTCACATGAAAATTTTATTATAGTGGAAGATAGAAAAGATGCTCGAAGAAAATTGGATTATTTGAAATCAATTTTGCGGTCAAGGGTCATGATGAAATTAATCTTTTAGAGGATATGCAAATGTCGATTAGTGTGGAGCAGTGGAAAGATAAGTGCCTTGATGAGCTACCAAGTGTACAAAGTAAAGAAGGAGCAAAATATGCAATGATTGAACCAAAGGTGTTTACAGAAGTAGATGAATAGGTAATTGTTTTTGATAAAATTTATTTTGAATATTTGAATGTAGATGAAGATAATTTTTTGTGGAGGTGGATAGTTTATGGTGGGAAGAATCCCATGAAAAGAGGAAGAAGATGATGAAGGCGAATAATGAAGAGGAGGAGGTTGGTTTATGGTGGACAAAAGTCTCGAAGAAAAGTAAAAGATGAATACAAAGTTTGGTGAAGGTAGGATTTATCTTTTAAACTAAGTGTTAGAAGCGAAGGAGAAAATCTTTGAAGAAGTTAATTTAATAATGGAGCATGTTTCAATTTGTGAACTATGCTCATTTGTAATATTTTTTAATGATAAATTGGCGATTAAAAAGGTAATTACCTCTATCACATAAGTAATGGTGGTGGGGATAGTAAATGAGCTTGGTGTGTGGAAGTTTATTTAGATCTTAGTAGTCGTTTTTCCTTACTTTTGGTAGATATCAATTTCTAATATATTTTTTTACAAAGGCGAATCCACCTTAATTAGATTAGTGATAGTTAATTCAAGTAAAAACAGTACTATATAATAAAAGATAGCTAATCATTATAATAAAAATTTACGTAGAGCATAGGAAATCCAAAGGAGAGCTGACATAAGGAAATATATGGAAGGAAATGGCTATTGGAGACATGGAGGTTGAAATCTAAGAGGAATTGATGAGTTGTGGAGTGGTTGCAGTTGATTTTTCAATCATATGTAGCATATGATTTTGTATTGTGAAGCCAATAGCTAGGTTAATTACTTACTTGTAATGTGTGAAATCTAGAGTATTACATAGTTTGAACTATGAAGTTAGTAGGATTTTTTTGTGGTATTGAATATGTAATGAAGATATTGGTTGCATATTATCCTAGTGTGAGCTATTAGCCATGAAAGTTATCTATTTAGTAATAATGATTTGGATACGTATGTTGGTATTTTGGTATGGTTTTGTCATTGATGTCAACACCTACTAAAACTCTAGTACTTTGGAGATTCGGCAACATTCACTGGCAAGCTAGTGACCTATGCACAATCACCAGTATATGGTACACTGATAGGATATAATGACCACCGACACTTGGAATGGCATGGAAAACACTTGGTAATGTCAAAGACATCGATTGGACATCTTGTCTTGGAGAATTGTTTATTGGTATATTCGTATTTGCATATTTATTGTTACTAGCAAATAGGTCGAGGTTATGCACTAGTAGGTTTATCTTTTCCAGATCAGCACGACACGTTATGGAGATGATTTATTATTGTTGTAAATGTATTAAGCCGACATGTTGAATCAGTTATTGCATCAGATATTGTATTGTTTGTAAAATGATTTTATTGTAATATCTTGTAGAGCCAACCTACTAAAATTGGTCCTAAGTTATGGTATAAATGTAAGATCTTATTTGTAAGATCAGATGTAGAATGCAAAAAAGAATTGTGTAAAGGTATATGCAAGAATAAGCAAAGCTATACACGTAGACATCATTTGAAGGTGAAGCTAGGTTTTTGTGAAAGCATATCAGAACTACACCGGTACTGAATCCAGCATATGAAGATGCTATTTTGAGCAGTACATTCTTATTGGATTTAACCATCCAATTGTAGTCAGTGTGACTCCCATTTTGTGTTTGAGCAGTGAGCTCTAGGCGCTTGGCCTTTCTGCATGTGCAGACTCCATTTGTATACACTTACTATCTGCAATAGTATCATCTGATTGTGGGTAAGGTTTCCCATCGTGGTTTTTCCCCTTACAGGGTTTCCACATACAAATATTGGTGTTATGTGTTATGGATGACTTTGTCTTTTTGTTTCATGCATTAATTCTTATCGGTATTGCAATTATCTGGTAAAACTGTCCACCGGCATAATAGACTGGTTCATCGGTATTAAGCAGTAAATTGGTTAAGTTGTTTTTGGTTTAAATTTATTTGACAATTGATTCACCCCCCCCCCCCGCCTCTCAGTTGTCTCCGGGACCTAACAACGTGAAGGTTTGTGTTCAGATTGGGATAAACTTGAAGCTAGCTTTGTAAAGTTGATGTTTTTGAATTGAATGTTATCAATTTCTCCAGCGCTTGTTGTTTGTATGTGAACTACATCTATGTGAGACAATGGCTTGATTGACTACCTATTAAAGGTACTTGATCTTGGTTTGCATTAGTTTCCATTCTGTAAAAGTCATCCAAGGAAAAATCTTGACTTTATCCCTTATTTATTACACTTTTGGAGGTTTGAACTTTAGTGGATGGTATATTAAGGAACATCTTCTCACTTCCACTAATCATGTCGAACTAATTAAATTGCAACTATTTGATCTTTCAATCATTTTTGTCTTCATAATATATCACAGATCTTGAAATGTAATGCCATCCACCCAATATAACCATTCAACAAATTATACTCCAATGGGATTTGAACTTTGATGACAAGAACAACACAACTTAACATCACACTATAATTGAGGTTTGAACCTTACTGACAAGAACAACATGATGACAACTTAACATCATGCCATGCTAATATTGACTAATTTTGACATATATTAATCATAACATAAAAAAATTAAAATTCGTTTATTGAAGTAGTTCAACATAAACATAAGAAATTTATGACAAAGTGTATGCAACAACCCGGTTGCTTAAGCTTGTTACTACATAAGCATTCTTCATCTTTAATGGCCAATCCAGTCGCAAGTTTTAAACTCTTAAATGTAACTATTTCATCTGTTCAACAATCATTGTGTAACCCGAGTGAAAGATAAACTGACATTTAGTCGACCTGAAAAGTCAATTCTTTGTCAAGCCAAAATGATAGGCCACCATTTTTAGTGAATGGAAGATACTGAGTTTGAATCCTTCTTGGTAACCCAAAAAATCCAGTCAAAATAATAATCCATCACTCCATCAATTGCTCTGTTCACCAGATGACAGGTGAACTGAAAAATAATAATTCAATGGGTTCTGCAATTGTATTTTGTAGTAAATGACAGTTGAGAGAAAATCAAAACGAGTAAAAAGAGCATGTCAGTGACACATCTATTAAGGATTCAGAAGAATCAGCAAAACATTATTATACAGCTTATTGTCCACTTTCAGTATGCCAGGACGAACTTCTCCTCCAATGTACTCACTTTGCAACAAGGAGCAGTAAACAATAACATTGAAACCTCAAACTCCATTTGTGAGAAAGTGCAAATACTTTGCAGGCAGGGCCTACTGAAAGAGGCATTGGATGTTCTCCACGTTACTGACCAGAAACATCTCAGGCTAAGTACCTGCACATATACATCCCTTCTACAAGAATGTCTTAACAAGAAATCCTGGGCAGATGCAAAAAGAGTCCATGCCCACATAAGTCAAACAAGATTTGGTACGGATTTGAATTTGGGTAACAAACTTGTAGTTTTGTATGCTCAGCTTGGCAGCGTGCAAGATGCTCGACATGTTTTGGATAAAATGCAGGTGAAAAATGTGGCTTCTTGGACTTCCTTGATTCAGGCTTATTCAAAGCATGGCAATGATGGAGAGGCCTTGTCAATGTTTTGTGAAATGCAAGGGAATGGGATTCAGCCTGATCACTTTACCTTCGCAAGTGTCTTGCCAGTTTGCGCCAATTTGAAAGCCATTGAAGAAGGGAAACAGATGCATGGACATATAATTAGGAGGGGTTTTCAATCTGAGGTGTTTGTTGGGAGTGCTCTTGTTGACATGTATGCGAAATGTGGATGTATTGAAATTGCACGTCAAGTGTTTGATAAAATGCCTCAACGAAATGTGGTTTCATGGACTGCTATGGTTTCAGGATATACACAAATTGGGGATATGGGTAAGGCCATGGAGTTTTTCCAGAAGATGCCTGAGAAAAATGTGTACTCGTGGAGTGTCATGGTCACTGGATATGCTCATGCAGGATGTATTGAAGATGCATTGGAACTCTTTCAGAAAATGCCCAATAGGAATGTGGTTTCATGGAATGCCATTATTGCCGGTTATGCACAGAGTGGGAAGTTTGATGAAGCTCTGAAGCTCTTTCGAGAAATGCAATTGAGAAATGTGAGGGCTAACCTTGTGACCTTTGCCAGCGTTCTTCCCGCGTGCGCCAATTTGGCAGCTCTTTGCAAGGGGATGGAAATTCATGGTAGTGTAGTTAGAAGCAGGCTTCCATTTGATGTCTTTGTTTGGAATACCCTTATAGACATGTATGCTAAATGTGGTTCCATAAAACATGCGTGGCAATTGTTTGACAAAATGACTATGAGAAACGTGGTATCATGGACTGCAATGATTGTAGGTTATGCCATGCATGGGTTTGGAAAGGAGGCGCTCCAGATATTTCAGGAAATGCAACACTCTGGCACAAAGCCGAACAAAATTACCTTTGTTGGTGTTCTGTGTGCTTGTTGCCATGCAGGGCTGGTGGATGATGGCTGGAAATATTTCAAATGCATGACTCAAGATTATAACCTTATTCCTTCTATCGAGCACTATTGTTGTATTGTTGATCTTCTTGGTCGAGCTGGGCACTTGGTCGAAGCACAAGACTTTATCAACAACATGCCAATTGAGCCCAACGCTGCTATTTGGGGATCCTTGCTCGGTGCCTGCAGAACCCATTCTAATATAGAGTTGGGAGAACATGTAGCCAAACATCTTTTTGAGTTAGATCCTGAAAATGATGCACACTATGTGCAGTTGTCAAACATCTATGCTGAAGCTGCGAAGTGGGATGGGGTGGCAAGTGTTAGAAGATTGATGAAGGACAGAAGAGTGAAGAAAACTCCAGGGTGCAGCTCGATTGAGATTAATAACAAGGTGCATGCTTTTGTCACATGAGATGAAGCAGTATATGAAAATTTGGGAAGTTGTCTTTCAGATGAAAGATGAATTGAATGACAAAATATATGCCATGGATAATGAACAGGAAATTATTTCTACCATAGTGATACCTTATCAATAGTGTGTAAGGATCATCTATTAGTTCAGCACTGGTGTTTTGTTTAATGGTTGAGGGAAGAATCTGACTGAGCCCGGAGTTTTGGATCCCCCTTCATAAGCACAAGGCAATTCAGCCATATAAAGCAGCTCTCTGTTTTAAACAAAGATGATTATACGTACAGAAAAATGATAGTCCAGGACCATTAAGTCACTGGGGATTGCCAGTTTGCCACAAAGTCCATTGGCAAGATGACAAAGATGTTGTAAAATTTGTTTCCATTATCTTAATGATGGCAACCATTCATATGGGACTCATTGGTTTTTGAAGC
This sequence comes from Cryptomeria japonica, assembly GCF_030272615.1. Taxonomy (NCBI): domain Eukaryota; kingdom Viridiplantae; phylum Streptophyta; class Pinopsida; order Cupressales; family Cupressaceae; genus Cryptomeria; species Cryptomeria japonica. The sequence continues at coordinate 16,279,472 of NC_081408.1, read as the reverse complement.
TAAACAAACAGTAACATGAACTCACATGACAAACAGCTGGGCATGTTGACAATCTTACAACCAAAGGCATGGCCTACTTTAATGTTTGTGAAGATCTGTGCCAAGTATAGCACAAAGATCTGTGCCAACTATTATGTATGCGAACAAAAACAAATTGTTGTGTTGCATTCACAAGAAGAATAGCAATTTTAGAAGATTATTTTCAGTTAGTATGCTTTTGGTATACCATGTAAGATGGAAAAAAATATCTTACAAATGTTAATTCCAAAAGCAAATTAACAAATCTACATGAATTGCAGAAAAATCATGACTAAAATACTGATAGAAGATGTTTACTACTATAATTGAAAACACAACTTGAATTTTTTTTATCAGTCATTGCTCCTCCTTAAAAGGAAAACCTAATAAATATAGTCTAAGTGCATGTGATTGCTCTATAGATTACAATATTTTAAGATTATGTAAAACATAGCTTCCGCAATATTTTTACACGCTTTTACCCTTCTTGACTTTGTTGGCTGTGTATTTCAAGAGCATTCTTGTTCTAAGAGAATGCCTATATTGCTTTTGCTGTCAAGCATTTTGAAATATTGTCATATTGCTATTTACCAGACCTTGTTAAAAAATATATTACAATGACAAAGTGATGACTCACTGTTTTTTTTATCGATAAAAGGCATAGCCAGATTAATATATTGATTCTAATGGAAATTTACAGCATGAATTCTCAGATTTCCAAAATAGCCCAGTAGACCTAAAGACTGAAAAGATGAGACTATGTCTGTGCATATGCACAGAAAAGAAAACCAACTCCAAAACCCTAGTGGATATAGAGTTTTGCTTACATTCGCTTATACTTATCAAAAGGCCTCATAAAGCATTCAATTTTTTAAAAAAGTTATAGTTTCATAAGCTAAGTGTACACACCTAAAAATGTCTCATTAATATGTAATAATTAGTCCTCCAATTAGTTTCTTTAATTATTTAATTAGGTTAATTAATATTATTCTTCTAAATTCATATTTCTTCATCATCTTACTAATTATTTCAATTTCAATTCTATCATCGTTTAATCATTTAATCATTTTTTAATGTTAATTAAATATTTATTATTTAATTAATTGTGATATTAATCCTTAAATTTAAATAATATTTATTATTTAAATAAATTCATTTTCAATTTCTATCTCTAATCATCGAATTATTCAAACCATTTTTTAAAATGATAATTAAATATTAATTATTTAATTAATTATAATTTTATTCCTTTAATTTAAATAATCTTTATTATTTAATTAAATTCAATTTCTAAATAATTAAATAGTTTCTTTAAATTATTTAATTAACTAATTAATTCTTCAAATTCAAAATCCAAATCTCCAAATTGTAATTTCGTTTAATTTCGTATTCCTCTAATTCAAATTAAAAATCTAAATCCCCAAATTCATTTAATTTCATATTCTTCTAATTTCTTCCAATTTCAGATACATGTGCATGATTTCAAAAATCAAAGTCAAGTTCTAAATATATTCAAATAACAAATTGAATTTAAAATAAATTCAATATTTGAATTAAATCCCATGCAAAGATTAAATTGAAAATCAAAGCTGAAGTGCAAGCACATGCTAAATTAATTAATTAAATCAATTATCTTTTCAATCTCTATTTCTATTTTCCACTTTGTTTTTTTCCAAAAAGCTTTCAATCAGTTAACTACTTCATCTTCTTTATTTCCTCCAATCATTCTTTTTCATCTTTCAATCAGTTAACTCAATTATCAATTCAATCTATTATGTTCCACCTTCAAATCAGCAGTTCGACTATCAAACAACATGTCAGCTCACCCGAGTTCCCCCTCTTGATCAATCTATTCCACCTCTCATTCAATTCTCACCCAAAAATCTATAAATTCAGCATTCAATCTCCATGTTCAAGAATCATGAACTATGACATCTGAGAGCCATCATACCACAAAGAAGAGAAGAACAATGGAAGCTACATGCGATCATGGAGTAGGGAGCTTTAATTGATAGATTTTACATTCTTATTACTTGTCTCACATTATTTCATTGATGTTTGTTTTGAATTCTTTGATTAGATAGGGATTCATGATTTCCCCTTGTTTCTGATTGAATTAATGATGAATTTTAGCATACACACTAAGTACCCTGTTGTCATGTTTATAACTAAATGATCCACTCACGACTATCATCTTATGTGTTTTTACATGTGCATTTATTTTAATAGCCTTGATTATATTAGGAAATGTTAGTTTCTTTTATGAACATTTGATACACACATTCATAGAAAATCACATGTCTGTGTTGAATTCCAAGTAGTGAGCATATTGTCATCATATTTTTCTACACCTAAAAATCAAGATTTACATCGTATTAGGCATAATTCTTCATTGGAGCTCTACAAGCTAAGTATCCCATTGCATTTAATTTCTTAAATTAACATTTATTGCGAAAATGATCCTTTCACAACTATTATTTATTAATCTAGGCTGATTTATGTGTGTTTTTGTGCATTTATTTTAACAACCAAGTTTTACATAATATTAAACATAATTCTTCATTGTAGTTCTACAGGCTAAAAATCTCATTGCATTTAATTTCTTAAATTAATATTTATTATGAAATGATCCATTCACAACTATCATTTATTAATCTAGGTTGATTTACATGTGTTTGTGCGCATTTATTTTAACAACCAAGTTTTACATAATATGAGACATAATTCTTCATTGTAGTTCTATAAGCTAAAAATCTCATTACATTTAATTTCTTAAATTAATATTTATTACTAAATGATCCATTCACAACTATCATTTATTAATCTAGGTTGATTAATGTGTGTTTGTGCGCATTTATTTTAATGACCTTGATTAGATTAGGAAATGTTATTTCTTTTTATGTACTTTTGATATACAAAACATATAAATGATTATACATGTACACTTGTATTGATCTCTTTGAGTTTCATTTTATATTATTCAAATTGTTTGTTATTAGATCCTGGCTAAGGTTTTCTTTGAATTTAGGGTAATGGTTCCAAGCTTCATAACATTGTTAAAATTGATAATCTAATAGATTTCTTGCAATCAAGGTTCTATATATCTAGCCTCTTTAAGGGTTTTTATCTTTTACCTTCCCTTATACCTACTCTCCTCACCAATCTTTGGTTTTTGGGAGTCACATATATATTGGTGCTATTTATCAAATCAACATCGCAATGTTAACAAGAAGTAACTTTACATTGGATACATGACCTTTTCTACTATCTTTGCAACTATTGTAACATCATTTCAATTTATAAAACAACTAAAACACATTTTTGCTAACCTTTAGTTGTTATTGCATGGGTGAATGAAACAACAAACTGCTTAAGTGTTCTCTGATGTATTGCAAGTTGAAAGACAAATTTAAAATATAAATGTGGTGGTAATGAAAACTTGAGACTTGAACAAAGTAAGGGTGGTGCAATGATAGTGTAACAAATAGGGTTTATAATCTAATGAATATAGGTCAAAAGAAATAAAATAGTTAATCCATAAGAGTGTTATAACAAGGTTATGAGTGATTATGGGTGGTACAAATGCTAGTAGTGAGTGATTTTGAGTGACACGAATGTTAGTGGTGAGTGATTCATAAAGATAAGAAGGGAAAATGGATGATAAGTTCAAGATGAATATGACCTAGGGGTGATCATGCCCTTTTATACATATCCCAAACATACAATTGAAAGTTATAGTGCAAGAGTCAACACATAATGCCTAGTTAGAATTATTGGCATCCAATTTGAATTTTAAAACTACAAGCCAATCTTGCAAGTTTAGAGACACAATCTAGCCCTTAGACAATTCCTATATCTCAAAATAGAATTGACACTCTCAAACTCAAAACCACACATGCAATATTAACCCACTATAGTGAAAATTATATTATAAATTATAAAAATCGTTTTGACATAAATTAAATTTCGTTTATTATAATAAAAATCCTAAATCAATCAAAATCATATTAAGATTGTACACTTCAAATATTAAAATAAAACATTGTAGAACAACATACAAGGGAGAGGGCCCCATGGTGGTACGAGATCCTACACTTGGGATAGTATTTGGGAACACGGTCCTACACTTGGGATAGTAGTTGGGAACACTTAGTGTGTTAGTGGGGCACGATTAGTCTATTAGTGGAGCACAAGAAGTGTCATGTCTATACTTGTCCCTAAAAAAATTCTAATAAATTTGTAAAAGCAACCAATCATGTGATGCCACATCAATACACCAATAAACATGACTTAGTGCACAACTATGGATTGACTTCTTTTTGGGACCATTTTGGACACCTTACCTAAATAGACATGCAATGTAGCATCATATTTGACCATATGAAACTCATTTTTTAAGTAGAAACTTGACAAATAAATGACTATACAAAATTTAAAAAATTTAAATATTTAATACAAATTTTAGCAACCCCATAGCACCCTCTCCCTTATGACTGCGGCTAAACTAGTTCCAAAACAGTACGAAAAATCAATAATACGAAATTTGTCAAAATTAAAGTCGTCGATCGTGATCAACAAAATCACAGCTGCAACTTTGATTTTTCGAATTTTTTGGAAAGAGTCCAGACATGAATTTTATAACCCAATTTTAAAGCCAATTTAGCCACGTTCCTCCCTTACACATTCCATGTAATAAGATAAATATTTAGTTTAGCGAGGTAAATCCACACGAGCACAGTAAACCAATTGTCCTGAGAAGTGTAACAACTGTAGTTTACCGCAAAAGACAGAACAAATCCATCAGTCCAACAATTTTGGGTGCCCCATATGACAAATGCCAAGTTACATTCGTCGTTTCTAACCAAAAAACTCGATTCCATTCGTTCAGCCAGAATTATTCTCCAGCACTTTTAGCGTATGGACGTGTACCATCAGTTGAACAATTGCAATTATCTTCCCTGGTTGGACTTTTTGCCAACCACTTCAAGGAGTAAAGCAATGTGTTTACCAAATGACAGGTGAGAAAAAATAATTCCATCACTCCTGCAACTGCTCTGTACACTAAATGATAGGTGAGAAAAGAACATTTCAATTACTCCTGCAATTGCTTTGTAGATCAAATGACAGGAGAATTGAAAAAGTTTCAGTGGGTTAATCGATTGTAGTCTAGGGTTAGCAATTGTAGTTTACGCCAAATGACAGCTGAAAGAAAAAGAAAAGCAAAACAGATTAACAGCATGACATTGTCATATCCATTGAGGATTCAAAAGAAGAATCATTGCATTGTAGAGTTCATGGTTCAATTCCAGTTTGCCAAGTTCAGCTTCTCCTCTACTGTACTCACTTTACAACAACAAACAGTAAATGATAATTTTGAAACCTCAAATGGCATTTGTGAGCAATCGCAAACACTTTGCAGGCAGGGATTACCGAAAGAATCATTACATATTCTCCACGTTAACGACCATAAACAGCTTAGGTTAAGTACGCACACCTATGAATCCCTTCTAAGACAATGCCTTTACAAGGAATCTTTGCGAGAGGGAAAAAGAGTCCATGCCCACATGACCCTAACGGGATTTATCTCAAATTTGCATTTGGCAATCAAACTTGTAGTTTTGTATGCCAAGCTTGGGAGCCTGCAAGATGCTAGACTAGTTTTGGATAAAATGCCGGTGAAAAATGTCGCTCCCTGGACTGCCATGATTCAGGGTTATTCAAAGGATGGCAATGATGGAGAAGCCTTGGCAATATTTTGCGAAATGCAAGGGAACGGATTCCAACCTGATAACTTCACATTCGCAGCAGTTTTGCCAGTTTGCGCCAACTTGACCGCCATTGAAGAAGGGAAACAGGTGCATGAAGATATAGTCAGAAGGGGTTTACAGTTTGATGTGTTTGTGGGGAGTGCTCTTGTTGACATGTACGCTAAATGTGGATGTATTGAGATGGCACGCAAAGTGTTTGACAAAATGCCTCAACGAAATGTGGTTTCGTGGACTACTATGGTTGCAGGATATACACAAATTGGGGATGTGGGTAAGGCTATGGAGCTCTTCCAGAAGATGCCTGAGAGAAATGTGTACTCGTGGAATGTCATGGTTACTGGGTATGCCCATGCAGGTTGTTTTGAAGAGGCATTGGAACTCTTTAAGAAAATACCCAACAGGAAAGTGGTTTCATGGAATGCCATTAATGCCATTATTGGAGCTTTTGCACAGTTTGGGAAGTTTGATGAAGCTCTGAAGCTCTTTCAAGAAATGCAATTGGGAAATGTGAAGCATAAACATGTGACTACCACCTACGTAACTGTTTTGCCAGTTTGCGCAAGCTTGGCAGCCATGGACGAAGGGAAACAGTTGCATGCAGATATAATCAGGAGGGGATTTCAATCTGATAAATATGTTGGGACTGCTCTTGTTGATATGTATGTAAAATGTGGATGTATCTTGAATGCACGTAAAGTGTTCGACAAAATGCTTCAACGAGATGTGGTTTTGTGGACTGTTATGGTTGCAGGATATGCACAAACTGGGGATGTGCGTCAAGCTATGAAGCTCTTTGAGATCATGCCTGGAAAAAATGTATATTCGTGGACTGTTATGGTTACTGCGTATGCCCAGGCAGGTTGTATGGATAAGGCATTAAATTTCTTTAAAAAAACACCTAATCGGAATGTGGTCTCATGGAATGCCATGATCGCAGGGTATGTGCAGAATAGGAAGTTTCATAAAGCTCTGAAGCTCTTTCAAAAAATGCAATTGAGAAATGTGAGGGCTAACCTTGTAACCTTTACCAGTGTTCTTCCAGCATGTGCTAATTTGGCAGCTCTTCGCAAGGGAATAGAAATTCATGGGAGTCTAGTTAGAAGTAGGCTTCCATTTAACATCTTTGTATGGACAGCCCTTGTAGGCATGTATGCAAACTGTGGTCGCATTAGAGATGCCCGGAAATTGTTCGACAAAATGATTATGAGGAACGTGGTATCATGGAATGTAATGATTGTAGGATATGCTATGCATGGGCATGGGAAGGAAGCACTCCAAATTTTTCAGGAAATGCAGAACTCTGGCACAAAGCCGAACAATGCTACCTTTGTGGGTGTTCTGTGTGCTTGTCGCCATGCAGGGCTGGTGGATTATGGGAAGCACTATTTCAGATGCATGATTCAAGACTATAACCTTGTTCCTACTATCGAGCACTATAGTTGTATGGTTGATCTTCTTGGTAAAGCTGGGTACATGGATGAAGCACGAGATTTTATCAACACCATACCAGTGGAGCCTGATACTGGTATATGGGAGTCCTTACTTGATGCCTCTAGAATCCATGCCTATGCAGAGTTGGGAGAACATGTATCAAAGGGCCTTTTTGGAGTTTGATCCTGAAATGATGCGCGCTATGTGCAGTTGTCAAACATCTATGCTGGAGCTGCCAAGTGGGATGGAATGGAAGAAGATTGATGAGAATGAAGAAAATGCAAGGGTGCAGATGGATTCAGATTAATAACAAGGTGCATGCTTTTGTCACATGGGATGGATCAGTTTATGTAAATTTGGGAGGCTGCCTTTCAGATAAAAGAGGAATAGAATGAAAAACTCTAGTACGTGGATAATGAACAGGAATTATTTTCCACCATAGCGATGCCTTTATTAAGATTTCTTAAGGACCATCGTTTTTGTTTGCCCGTTGTGTCTATGAAATGGCTGAGGGAGAAATTTAAACCCCGGAGTTTTGTATCCCCTTTCGTCAACAAAAGGCAATCCAGCCATATGATATAGTCCCTTGTTCTAAACAAAGTAGGAGTATACCTACCAGAAAAATGAATATCCAGGACCACTGAATCAGCGGGGATTGTCACTCCACCACAAAGTTCATTTGCTAGATGGCGAAGAAATTGTTGCAATTCATGTTTCCATTATCTTAATGATGGCAATCATTCCTTCTGGAGTTCTTGGTTTCCAAGGTAAACAAGCAGTAACATGAACTCACATGACAATCAGCTTGGGCATAATTTGGGGACCTTGCAACCGAAGACACTATAATTTTATGTTTCTGGCAATCTAATGCCTACCAACCAATGCACCTTTATTTTATGCAAACAGGACAAATTGTTGTGTAACATTCAGAAGATGCTTTTGTCGTTGCTCCTGCTTGAAAGAAAAACCTAATAGAAGGCAGTCTGCCTCTAATTGTTTTTCTTTGGTGCTATTTTGCCTGTAACATGTGAACTGCATGCGATTACTCTATGGATTGCAATATTTTCTATAAGTTGAACATAATTTCTCCATTATTTAGACTCTAGAGATGGGCTTTTCCCCCTGATGACTTTGTTGGTTCTACATTTCATGAGCATTCTTTTGTAAGAGAGTGCTTTTATTGCTTTTGTCATCGGGCATTTCAAAATATTTGTTGAGCTATAGCTCATATTGACCAGCTAGGACTCAAACCTAGGACTATTTATTTTCCCTAACAACTGAGTTACTGGCCCCTTTTTGGCCAGCCCATCGTCTGTCCGAATGTGGCTTGTTTCCAACAGCCTCACTTAAGCTACACTAGAGGTGTTTGGGGTTCTTAGCCTGGTTCTGATACCACTGTTGAGCTACAGCTCATATGAATTAGGCAGGACTCGAACCTAGGACCATGTATTTTGTTGCTGGAGTGCTCTACCAACTGAGCTTCTGGCCCTTCTTTGGCCAGCCCATCGTGAGTTATTTCCAACAATATCCACTTGCTCTTCCACAATATCCACTCCAAATTCAGACTCTTCTTTTTCATACTCCATCAGCTCTTCCTCCTGAAGATACCTCTTCAACCAACCCTCTGCTTCTTCTAGAATCAAATCCAACATCAATTTCAGTAAAGACACACTTCTAGCCATTGTTAGAAGGTAGCTGGTGCAGGGCACACACCTGCACCATCACTCCAAGCAAACAATTTTGGTTTGTTCTAAGTTTTTGTGTTGTTTTTCAAGTTGTAATAATGAACCAACCATTTGGGACTCAGTGGAGCCATGGTTGAGTTGTCCAAGTTTTGATATGTTCAGGATGTTGATATCCTAGAAACTTGTAATGTTGATGTTGTTACAAAGTCATCATGTAATAGGGTGCAAGGCATAGTTTTAGGTCTCTTAGAATGCATTGAGGGTCTTTTGGAGCCTTCAAGTACACCTAAGTGCAAGAAAACAACAAGAAGACAAGAAGGTGAATAGGATCAACTCCAAGAATCTCTGCATCAGTAGCATTGAAGGGTGAAGAGAGTGAATTAAAGGGAGTTTGACCACCTCTCTTCCACAACACCACACTACATAATAATCCTTCGGAAGAGGAACACCTTGTTCAGGATCAACATTCCCTAGGATGTCATCCAGTTCACCTAAGAGATTTCTATTAATCAACCTTTTCATATAGCCTTCACCATGGTCTTCGAGTCACTTGCATTAAGAAATGTCCCAAGAAACATTGTTGATACATAAGAGTTCGCCCTATGGCAATGGTTGGTCATGAAATACTCCTTGCCAAGAACCATCTTAACGACATGAATGATCAGAGACCATGGTCGGATTTAAAAATCCTCCTAAGAGTCTTGTCAGAGACCTCCCCCAAGAAAGCCATCTGTCTTTGTTTGCTCACTAACTGCAATGGAGTGTCCATATCTTTCTCTATGCAAATCTACCGATTTAACAAGCAACTAACTCACCATAAAACCACCAATGGCTCCAGGGAGAATATAACTATGTTTAGCAAGCTTGTGCCTCAAAATTTCTTTTATTGCAATCAATAAACTTACATCCCACCCCAATATATCTGTCCCTCATCATAAATGCAGAGACTTTCTCTCGCAGGAAGCTTAGAAAATGATGTCCCGCAAAACGTACATGTAAAAAATGAGGCCTTGAGTTGGCTAGAGGACCGGCCAACTCAACCCACTCTTTTGCCACACAACCATCCTCCAACCCTTGAGCATACAAATCAACTGTCATGAAGTTTTCAGCTAGGCTTGAATGAACAATTCACAACTGTCAAAAGCTGAAGATATAATGATCCCAAAATAACCCATCACATCACATGCTTGTCGTAGATTTGCATAGATCGCCTGCCAATGACAAATTGCCTCCACTCAATCCTCCTACATCATCCTAATGAGACACCAACTCCTGCCACATTCTAAAGCTGATGGGGTGCTGCCTAGAAACCCTACTGCCTTTTCGGCCATCTCATCAACCACGCCATTACCTTCCCAAAAAATATGGGAGATCTTGAAGTCTGTGAATTTGTCAACCAAGTCCCAAATGGAAATGAGCCACTTTTGCAATTTTAAATAGGGGTGGGATTTTGTCTCAGTAACAGAAAGTCAGCTTCCAAATGAAGTCTTCAATTCAAATCCACACTTAAAACCCCAATAAGTGTCGCTCTGAACTCTGTGCATCATTATTTGTGGTCACCTCTAAAGGCACAAACTTCTCACTTAGCACTTTTTCCGTGTGATCTAGAGCAACACAGCCTGCCATGTTCAGCCCTTCGAAGTGCCATCAAAGTTGATTTTAACCCAGCTCAACTCTGCTTCTCTACTGTTTGACAAAAGATTAACCATTTAGACCTCATTAACAAGGAAATTTTATTATTATAATTATAATATAAATTTTTCAATTGAATTAGGATTGTATATTTCAGAAAAATGTATATATTAGTTTATAATTATTAATACTATTTAATTGAAAGGAGAGTTATAATTAATATTACATAAATATAATTAAAATAACAATAATTTAAAATTATAATAATTAAGAACTATAACAAATATTTTTATTACAATACTATGAAGGCAAGAACTCGCCACTTGTTAACTATATATTTTTATAAAGATTAACAAGGGACGCATAGCGTCATGTTCCTACCATTAGTGTAGAGTAGGTAAAAGTAGAAATGAAAATAGAGGGGGATAGGAAGATGGAGAGAAATAGATGGAGAGAGGGACATATAAAAATAGAGAGATATAGATAAGATTGTCAGATAGAGAGAAAAAGGTAGAGGGAGAGATAAAGGTAGAAAGAGATAGAGAGAAAGAGATAAAGCGATAGATTGTGATAAGTCAAGTTCCTGCCAATAGTGCTATGATATTTATTTAGAGTTAGTGTAAGGTGGAATTAGTTGTAATTATAATCATAGAAACCTAGTGAAAAATTGCATTTTGTGTCTTTGTATTGAGTTAGGGATTCTATTTCATCTAAAGATGTTGATTCGGGGGTGTTAACAATTTAGGACAACTAAAAACATATGAAAGCTCTTAACAATAAATGTCCAAGTGAAACTAATTCAACCATATAAGAAGAAGACATTTGCATATGAATACTATCATAATCATTGTTCTAAGTTAATATGAAAGGGTAAAAAGGAGTACTTAAATCATAGTGAACAAATTTAATAATACAAAACAATAATACACACAAGGAACAAGCCTATCAAATTATCCAACTATCTCTAATAAATTTGTTTGATGCTCTTGCATTACGGGTACATAAGAAATGGAGGTATACAAGATTCAAAAAGGAAAGAGAACTGAAAGGGTGAATATGAAAGGGTGAAAAGGAGTACTTAAATCATATTGACCAAATTTAATAATACAAAACAATAATACACACAAGGAAAAAGCCTATCAAATTATCCAACTATCTCTAATAAATTTGTTTGTTGCTCTTGCATTACGGGTATAGAAGAAATGGAGGTATACAAGATTCAAAAAGGAAAGAGAAAGAGAATTGACAGAGTCAATAAAATTATTGAAGGAGAGGCATTCTATAACCATTTTCGGCCTCTTAAGGCCCTATCAATACATGTTAATTGTAGTCTTGCATTCACAGAGACATATTGAACCTTGCTAGTTGGCCTTAATGTTAGTTAGATGAGAGGGGGGGCGGGTGAATCACATAAACTCACAATACAATGTTCTGATTCAGATTCATCCTCGGTAGAACTTACTTGATATGCAACTATGACTGTAAATCATTCAAACTCATAAACTGATAAAATTGAAACATCAAAACACATTTAACACCAGATTTAACGTGGAAACCCAAATAGGGAAAAACCACTGTGGGATTTCGGACCCACAAAAAAAATATACTCTTCTAGAGTATGCTCGGTTAAAAGCCAATCCTGTTAAAGATTACATAAACACATTGCTAGATGTGACCCGGTCAAGGGATTTCCCTAAGATCTATTAGAATCTTGCACTTTGTTAGAAGTGATCTTGTCAAAGGATTTCAAACACTCATTCAGAATGTTACCTTGCTAGAGGATTTACAAATAAGACTGTTAGGTCCACTCGGTTAAGAGATTTCCTGTCAATTACATAAATAAATAACAGTAATAAAATATATCTGCAACTTCACATCTGAAATGTTAAAGCAGACTCTATGTGCTCAAAATAATCTTGTCATAAGACTTATCTTCCTCCTTGTTGGGCTTCTCAATCTGTTCTTCAATCAGATCTTCAATCTTCTGTACTCTGTAATCCCTTCAGCAACATCATTGTTCTTCTATTTGCTCACATTCTTTGTTCATCAACTATTCCTTATTTATAAGCAATTCCTAACCGCTTAATCTCCTTAATCACATTTCCCATGATTAATCTTAGCCATCAGATCTTCAAACTTGACTAGGTTCATTGAATCCTTCGAACTAAAAAACGTTTTATCTTGCCTTGGAACTTGTATTCCTTCCTTGGTACTTGTGCTCGGTTATGACCGTTCAATCTGTGCTGTAGATCTAACTTTTGAATTTTCATTGCCGTTGATCCTTAACAAACTTCTTATATGACATTCCAATCTTCTAAAAATCTCCAGCTCATTGGCATCCTTCATTTAATAATGTATTTATTCATCCAATGCATTCTATTACTGCTCGGTTAATACTGAACTTTACTCGGTAGACATTCTATATTCATCTCGGTTACTATCTCGGCAGCTTTGCTTGCTGACAACACTCGGTAACTTTTTTCCTCTTTAACCGGTAGTGATAACCTTGCTGTTTACCGACTAGCTCCTTGCTTGGTAAAATAGAACAGTATCAAACCTTTACTCATTTATTGCATGAGATCTTTTCTCCTTATTCAGTCTTCGAATACACATATATAGAATATCAAAACAATCAAAATAACATAATCTCATCACTGTCTAACTCGGCAATAGTTGCCCATTGAATAACTTATTACTCCCCTTCATTTTCATATTCTTTCTGTGTCACTTACCAACATCTTTATGCTCATCAAAACATATTCTTTAAGATATGGCAACATCATACTGAATCAAAAAATCAATTGCTTGACATCAATGACAAAATAATATCATTAAAACAGTAATCATCCTTTATCAATTATATCATCAATCTCCGACAACCTTCTCAATATCCTCATACCAACAAACCTATTGTAATGCCAACAATCTCCCCCTTTGGCATTGATGGCAATACTAACTTTGATTTATTCCAATTGATTCAGACTCCTGTAATTCTTCTCCTGAAATTTTCTCCCCTGTCATTAGTCTTCTCTCATTAGTCTTCTCCCCCTTTGACAACAATGCCAAAAGTAAAACTAATCCATGATTACTTCCCCTGTGAAGTAATTTCCTTGCTGTTAAAACCTATACAAATTTATCATCTTAGTCTCGGTCAGAGCATCTTGTCTTCATTCACTATTTCCTTCACAACTTTAGAAAACCTCCTAAAGTGTGTAAATCAGCATCAACTCACAAATAGTATTCTGTAGAGTCATAGAATTGATGCTTTCACCGAACTTTATCAGTGAGTACTAGATAGGGGTAGGACCCCTAACTTGCTTCTGAGATACTCAAAAGTGTCCCTTGGCAGTGGCTTTGTGAAGATGTCTACTATTTGTTCCTTTGTGCTAACATACTCCAGCACAACTTTCTTTTCTTGAACTTCTTCTCTTAGATAATGATACTTTATATAGATATGCTTTGTCTTAGAGTGCATTACCAGATTCTTTGAAATGTTAATAGCACTAGTATTATCACAAAATATAGTTACTGGCTCGGTAACTGTCTCATTCATACCTTCCAATAGTTGTTTGATCCATGCTATATTGGTACAATTCAATGCTGCAGCGACATATTCAGCTTCAGCTGTTGATTGTGAAATGCATCCTTGTTTCTTGCTAAGCCAACTCACTTGTCTTTCTCCAAAAAAGAAAGCTCCACCACTTGTGCTTTTCCTGTCATCAATATTTCCTGCTCAATCTGCATTAGTATAGACTTTTAAGTCAAAATCATTCCTCTTTTTATATAGTAAACCATAATCTTCAGTGCCTCTCAAGTATCTAAAAATTCTCTTGATTGCTGTCATATGGGTTTCTTTGGGATCTATAGAGAATCTTGCAGCTATACCTACTGCATGTGCTATATCAGGCCTTCTGTGAACTACATATTGCAACTTTCCAATCATAGATCGGTAAAGTGTCTCATCAACAGATGCAGATTCATCATTCTTTGATAGTTTACAATTAGTAGTCATAAGAGTACTTACAGGTTTAGAATCCTCCATTCCAAATTTCTTCAAGATTTCCTTTATATACTTGGATTGAGTAATGAAAATCCCATTTTTCATTTGCAGTATTTGTAAACCTATAAAATACTTTATTTCACCGATTAATGACATCTCAAATTCTTTGCACATTTCATTTCCAAAGTTTTTGCATAAAGAATCATTTCCAAAAAAAAAATATCATCAACAAATATGGCTGACGTCAGTATTCCATTCTCCTTATCATTCTTCATATACATCATGTTGTTTTCACTAGTCCTCATAAATCCAATCTTTATTAAGTAAGAGTGCAACCTTTCATACCATGCTCTAGGTGCTTGCTTTAGGCCATATAAAACTTTGTTCAACTTACATACCTGATCTTTATTCTTCTCTTCAATAAATCCTTCAAGTTGTTCAATATAAACTTCTTCTTCTAGCATACCATTCAAAAATGCAGATTTAACATCCATTTGATATACCTTGAAATTTCTGTAAGCAGTATATGCCAACAATGTTCTTACTCCATCAAGTCTTACCACAGGTGCAAAAGTCTCACCATAGTCCATTCCTTCTTCTTGGGCATAACATTTGCAAACTAATCTTGCTTTATTCTAAATGACCTCACCTTTTTCATTTAGCTTATTTATGAAAATCCACTTTGTATCGATTATATTTTTCTTTTTTGGTCTTGGGACCAGTGTCCATGTTTCATTTTTCTTGATTTGTTCAATCTCTTCTGTCATAGCATTCACCCAATCTTCATTGCTTAATGCCTCTTTTACTATCCTCAGTTCAAACTCGGATATCAGACATGTGTTCTGTCTCAGTTTGTTCCTTGTCATCACTGGATCATCCTTATCTCCTATAATCTGACTTGATGCATGATTTCTTCTGACATATTTTGCTAATATAGGCTCGACATGTCTTTCTATCTCTCCTCCTGAAGTCTCGGTGTCCTCTGTATTGGTTGTTTTTCTGTCTGTCATCTCGGTATTCTCTCTTTTCACTAGATTCTTTGTCAGGACGGTTAGAAGCCATATGTCCAATTTTATCACAGTTAAAACATTTTAAAGGTAGCTTTCCTTTATACTTACCTTTGCCTCTTGGTAACCTTCTGGCCAATAATGCTTCAAACTTTTCTTGCTTTCTGATTTCCTCATATAGGTTGTGTACTTCTTCCATGTTTTTGTGAAATCTCTCACTTGCTCCACTATGATTTCCTTTAGCATACTTATACATTCTATCATTGTAATCATTAGATTCACCAAGATGAAAAGAACTGAATGCAGATTCAACTTTGTTTATCGAAGACCCACTGTTATCAAAATTACTTAACTCAAAAGCATGTAGCTTACTGATAGTAGCATCCAAAGAGACTGGCATGTTGGGTACAAACCTTAATTCATTAATTGCAGAGACTCGAATGGCATAAGAAGGAAGAAGTGTTCTTAGCAACTTACTTGTTACATCCTTTTTTTCAATAGTTCCTCCTGCTCCTTTGATTTGATTGACAGTTTCTTTTAACCTTGTACTGTATTGGATTATGTTCTCACCTTCATTCATTCTCATGGATTCAAGTTGTCCTCTTAGACTGTTTACTTTTGCTCTTTGAACATGTTCATCACCACCATACATAGATATAAGTTTATTCCACATAGCTTTGGCATCATTACAACCTTCTAGATCAAAAAACTCTGAGTCGGTCAATGCTGATGTTATTTCAATCATTGCTTGAATATGTTCTTGCTTTGCCTTTATTTCTTCCATTGTCATAGGGTAGGTGCTAGGTGCAGTGTAATCATTCTCCAGATAATATGTTGCATATTCTTCAATTCCTGATAAGTGCAGCTTCATCCTTTTCTGCCATGTGGAGAAACTTGACTTGTTCAACTTTGGTGCATCCCTTTTATACATCTTCGGATATTGCCTCAAGTTCCTTTAAACTTTTCTTTTGGAGTTCTAGCTCTGATACCAATTGTTAGTTAGATGAGAGTGGGGGGGGGGGGGGGTGAATCAGATAAACTCACAATACAATGTTCTGATTCAGATTCAACCTCGGTAGAACTTACTTGATATGCAACTATGACTGTAAATCATTCAAACTCATAAACTGATAAACTTGAAACATCAAAACACATTTAACACCAGATTTAACGTGGAAACCCAAATAGGGAGAAACCCCTGTGGGATTTCGGACCCACAAAGAAAATATACTCTTCTAGAGTATGCTCGGTTAAAAGCCAATCCTGTTAAAGATTACATAAACACATTGCTAGATGTGACCCGGTCAAGGGATTTCCCTAAGATCTATTAGAATCTTGCACTTTGTTAGAAGTGACCTTGTCAAAGGATTTCAAACACTCATTCAGAATGTTACTTTGCTAGAGGATTTACAAATAAGATTGTTAGGTCCACTTGGTTAAGAGATTTTCTATCACTTACATAAATAAATAACAGTAATAAAATATATCTACAACTTCACATCTGAAATGTTAAAGCAGACTCTATGTGCTCAAAATAATCTTGTCATAAGACTTATCTTCCTCCTTACTGGGCTTCTCAATCTGTTCTTCAATCAGATCTTCAATCTTCTGTACTTGGTAATCCCTTCAGTAGCATCACTGTTCTTCTATTTGCCCGCATTCTTTGTTCATCAAATATTCCTTATTTATAAGCAATTCCTAAACGCTTAATCTCCTTAATCACATTTCCCATGATTAATCTTAGCCATCAGATCTTCAAACTTGACTAGGTTCATTGAATCCTTCGAGTTGAAAAACGTTTTATCTTGCCTTGGAACTTGTATTCCTTCCTTGGTATTTGTGCTCGGTTATGACCGTTCAATCTGTGCTGTAGATCTAACTCTTGAATTTTCATTGCCGTTGATCCTTAACAAACTTCTTGCATGACATTCCAATCTTCTAAAAATCTCCAGCTCATTGGCATCCTTCATTTAATAATGTATTTATTCATCCAATGCATTCTGGTACTGCTCGGTTGATACTCGGTTAATACTGAACTTTACTTGATAGACATTCTATATTCATCTCGGTTATTGTCTCGGTAACTTTGCTTGCTGACGACACTCGGTAACTTCTTTCCTCTTTAACCGACAACAATAACCTTGGTGTTTACCGACTAGCTCCTTGCTCGGTAAAATAGAACAGTATCAAACCTTTACTCATCTATGGCATGAGATCTTTTCTCCTTCTTATTCAGTCTTCGAATACACATATATAGAATATCAAAATAATCAAAATAACATAATCTCATCACTGTCTAACTCGGTAATAGTTGCCCATTGAATAACTTATTACTCCCCTTCATTTTCATATTTTTTATGTGTCACTTACTGACATCTTTATGCTCATCAAAACATACTCTTTAAGATATGGCAACATCATATTGAATCAGAAAATCAATTGCTTGACATCAATGACAAAAGAATATCATTAAGATAGTAATCATCCTTTATCAATTATATCATCAATCTCCAACAACCTTCTCAATATCCTCATACCAACAAACCTATTGTAATGCCAACACTTAATATATTCTTCAAGTGTGAAACTCAACCCTTTAGATCATTTCTAACTTATTTAAGGTGCCTAGAAGCTTTGGAATATTCACCTCCTAAATTTTGGAAATATTCACCTACTACAAGCAAGCAGTTTAATCTTTTAAGTTTAGATAGTTTTTACAATTAAAATAAATGTATATATATGGAAAAAAATAATATTGAAAATATTCAAAGATAAATATTTTGTTATTAATAAAAAAATATATTAATAAATAAGTCAATATTAATTAATTCATATTACATTTATTATTTAGATTTTTCAAAATGATAAATAATTGTAAAATAAATTAGTTCTAATAGCTTCTAATTTTGTAATTTAATAAAAGGAAAAATAATTAGAGTAAATTTAAAAGTTAAATCTAAATTAAAATTTAAATAAAATAGATTAGATACAAAGTTAATATATCAAAATATAAATACTAATAAAAATATTTTAAAATAATAATAATAATAATAAATAATCTATTTATTAAGTTATTATATAATTAAACTAATTTTTTAATTTAATTAATTGAAATATTAATAAAATGTATATCTTAAAATTATAATTAATATAATAATAAACATCTAAATATAATTATTTTTCTAAATAAATTATAAAATAATTATAACTTTAAATATATAATTAAATTCTTAAATAAATTAACCAATATAAAAATTATTATAAAATGGAACACAATTTAGCAAACCTTTGATAAAGAAAATTATAACGATGAAGAAGTGATGAGTTACTCTTTTCTTAAGAATACAAATAAGAATGTGAAATACATGTTTTTGCTCCATTGTAGCAATCGGAATACAAAATAAGATGGAACCTAAGTGTTGATTTTAAAATTAAATCCTTATATAACGAGCACGTAACACTTGATAAAGTACCAGAAGTGTAAAGGTGAGTGGTAAAAGAATGGCAGATGGAATTAAAATGGATTGAGCAGAGGATGCATGGTACTAGAGGACATGCATATTCATTAACCGTGTAATGACCTTGGTGTTATATGTTTTAAGGTAGCATGCAGAATACCTCTTACACTCAAGACCCAGTATGCCTTATATTGCATTCTCAAACCTCTTAAGTTCCTCATTAAGCCTTGTTTTTATATGTCATACTTTTGGTCACTTCCTTTAGGAAATTGGAAATTGTGAATAACATAGGTTAGTACAATTAATAGATGATAACTAATAAATTAATATAATATTGTTAGTTTATTAAAAGGTGTTAGTGTAGTATTTATAAGGAAGAAAGGTTTTAACATTGTAATTAGGAATTTAGGAAAAAGGCATCAAAGTATATAATTAGGCAACCACGAACCTAAAAGCTTATGAAAATAACTCCTAATACACACAATAAAGGTATGAAGACAAGATGCTAAAAAATAAATGCAAACCATAAGACATCAAAGCATCTCTTCCATGTCTCTTCATTGGCTTTCTTTCTCCTCCAAATTGGGCTTGTGTGGATCTCACCTACAAGTGCAAAGGCATGAAGCAAGATTGATTTTGACAACACAAGGATACTTGAAAATGTGGTTGATTCCAATGATGAGAGAGACCAATTTATAGAAAAATTGAAGAAATCATGAAATTAGTATGAAATAGGACGAGAAAAGAAATTTGATTCAAAAATGGCAAATTGATTCAAAAAGAGAAGGCTTATGACACCTTCTATGTCATGACTATGACAAATTTCCCATGCAAGGTGTGAGGACAAGTTGCTATGTCAAGAGTTATGACATGTTTGTATTTTAACAATTATGACAAATTGAGAGAATCATGCTTCCAACTTATGACAAAGGAAGCACAAAAATAGTGCAACTAGAAGAGGATAATTAGGTGGAAATTGAATTTAGCAAATTAGAAAATGAGGTGGAAATTAGGAATTAGGAAGTAGGAATTATATAATTAATAAATTCTCATTTATTAATTAATTCATAAAGAATGATTAGACAATTAAATGAAGTATTTGATTGTGACACAAGACATAGGATACATGAATAAATTCATTTATCCTAAGAGAAATATTAGCAAAGGATTAATAATTAAAGACTTATTAAACCCTAAGAGAGAGACATTAATCAAGATGATGTCGTGAAATAATTAACATGATCAGGATAATGATTTAATGATTGAACTAATTGATTGATATTATGATTGACAAATTAACTAAAATTTATTGAAATCAATGCTCAAGATTGATCTTAATGATTGAAATGACAAGGACAATTGACAAAGATAAATGATTGATGGAAAATTGATTGATGATTGATAAATGATAATTGATTGATAATGGTTGGTGACATGACATTGAGAATTGATTGGAATTTATTAGGATTAAAAATGATTATTATATGAAATTGATAGCTAACCATGATCATGAAATGACAATTGAGATTGACATTGATAAGACCCAAATTGAAACAATTAAATAGGATCGAATAGGAAGAGAAAGCAAAAGAATGACACGATGTTGACAAATGATAAAGACTAAATGTGCAACATAGAGGAAGTGTTAGTAAAATACAAAAACCCTAAAATAAGGTCACACGGACATGTTAAAGTATGACATCACAAGCGTTGACCATTTTTAGATGCCTATAGTAATCATTAGTGTTAAAGATGAATGATTAATTTGTATGTTAGAGTATTTGGCCCTATGTTGTTGTAATTTTAATATGGTATGAGAGGAAGTGTCTTGGACCTTGTTGTGACGTTTTCACATATCTCCCCATTGCAAATGGGGACCCCTTACTTTTTTCTTTTAGGCTTGGGGTTTCTAGTTAGGTGTCAATCCTTAGTCTTTAACCTTTTAGTGAGAGGAGGTTAGCTCAGGTTGTCAACATGCAAGATAGAGGATAAGTTACTAGGGTTTGTGATGGTTAGTGTGTCTAGATGAGATCAAGTAACTCAACAATCATTGAAAGCTTAAGGGGTAAGATTGTCTAGGTGAGCATGCCATTTGAAATTTTGTGCAAGCCAGGTTAGATGTTGCACCCTAGGAATTGTGACCTCAAGCTTACAGAATTGCCTTTCTGATCCAAAATTAGTGGCAAAGACTTTTTTTTCACACTAATTTGAATTCAATATTTTTAAAGCCATTATTCAATTTTTCATAACTTTATTGAATTAACAACATTCAATAAGTAATTTAAATGACAAGAATTGAAAAGAACCAGAAATAAACATAGACCATGCACTGCAAGTTGATAACGAAGTTCACCCTTGATGAGATACGTTTCTGGGTCCGCTTCAAGTGCACAACTGATCCATTAAAATTGAGGAAAATTACATGAAACTGCCTTTAACATCAAAAGCAATTTTTAAACCTGCAGAATGAGTCTTCTGGATTCTCTAGGAAGATATGAACTCAGTAAGAGTTCCTCCAAATTCCTCCTACAAATACATAAATAAATAAAGGCTAAGAAAAACCTTTAACTCTCCAAAACTGCTTACAAAATATAATATAACCAATTTTGGGCGCTTCTCTGTCTTCAAATAGGCTTGTGGAGAAATGATAACACTTTGCCTTTATATAGGCAATCTTGCAAGTTCTAGCCTTCCTTTTACATTAAATTTTTCTTTATCTAGAAGATTGCATTTTAAATGCATATCTTTTCTTTTTCCAAACACATCTAAAAAATGTGGTGCATTGGATAAATATAAGCCTTATCCCATGGAGGTTGTGGGTTCAAGTCTTCATGTGGGTAAAACAAAAAAAGCTTACTTTTTCAGCCCCATGTGAGCAATCTTTTTTAAGACTTTATTTCCAATTTAAATAAAATCTTCTCTCATTAATACTCACATCCAATGCATGGCATAATGATTAACATGTAGGGATTTGGTGGGGTAGGTCTTGGGATCAAATCCCACCAAATAATTTTTTTATTAAATACAACATTATCCATTATCTTTCTTTGAATATAATTTAATTCTTATCCATTTATGTGTGAAGATGGGATAATGGTAGGACCATTTTTTTTAATCATGGATAGGTTTTGAGTTAAAACCCCATTTACCATTCTTGCAAATTGATTTGCCATGTGTTAATTTTTTGAATGGTCCACATGGCATCTTTGGATTGATCCATATGGACATATTTTATTGGTCTACTTGTTGCCACATGCTAAATTTGTATTGTGCCAATTTTCAACCTTAAACCATGTCATGTTATTTTCTAGTTGAGCCACATGTTAATATGCCAATGTCTTTCCCTCAACTTCTGAAGGCCATAACTTTTGCATATGATGTTTGATTAAGTCCATTCAAAATGCGTTGAAAAGCTCTACAACATGAAAGAATTTGCATAAACTCACATCATGATAAATGTTTTTGAAATCACCAATTTAGATCGATTGTGGGAAGATCTCCTGGATCACTTTCAATGATGAAATACATCCAAATAGTGAAGAATGAAGGCAATGTGTTGAATGGTTGAATGTTCCAAAATAGTGAGAGGGGGGATGAGTTAGTATTCCTAAAATTATAAAGCTTTTCTTTGATATTAACCTTAGCAATTTATCCCATCAACATGAATCAACAAACATAGAACAAATGAGAGACATAATCATAAGATAAACACCAAATTTTTGTATATGGAAAACCCAAACGGGAAAAACCATGGAGTGGGTTAACTATCAAGATAATATAACTAGTTATATGGTGTTTATAAAAGTGGCTCACTACTGGATGGCTCATTGCCTAAATTACAAGATGACTTACTGTCGGAATGCTCACTACAATAGAAATAAAAGAACCGAGAAAAATTTTCATCTACAAATGCATGAGGTTAGTTTAAAGATAAGATCATGTAGCAAAACACCTCCTTACAATAGATTCGGTAAGGGATTACTTCAACACTATCTTCAATCTTTCTGAAAAAATCATAACTGCATTCACACATACCTTTTCTCTTACACACACTTCTCTCTCTCTCTATCTCTCTCACTTTCTTTTTCTATCATCTCATCATCCATATATGTGTGTGTGATAGAGAGAGGATGTATAAGGAAGAAGAAGCAAAGAGAATATAGATGTGTGAAAGCATGCAGGAGTGTGGATAAGAGTGAAGGTGCGTGCATGAGTGTGAAGTGTGGGAACACAATCATATTGATGCAAATAGATTGAAGACAATGTTGTAGTAATCCCTTACTAGATCTACTGCAAGCAGCTGTGTTGATAGGTTGGAGAAAGTGTTGCAGATGTCCTTTATTGGATCTGATATAAGGAGTTGTTTTTCTACCTAATCTTATCTGTGAACTGTCATCATGCATTTGTAGATACAAATTTTCCTCAATTCTTTTATTTCTATTGTAGTGAGTATTCTGACCGTAAGTCATCTTGTAATTTAGGCAGTGAATCATCTGGCAGTGAGCCACTTTTGCAAACACCATATAACTAGTTATATTATCTTGGGAGTTAACCCTCTTCGTAGTTTTTCCCGCTTGGATTTTCCATATCCAAAAATCTGGTGTTTATCTTGTGATTGTCTCTCATTTGTTCTGTGTTTGTTGATTCATGTTGATGGGATTAATTGCTAAGGTTAATATCAAAGAAAAAATTTATAATTGTATGAATACTGATTCACCCCCCTTCTTAGTATTCCAGACCATTCAACCATTCAACCATTCAACACAATGGACTCATGAAAGTTTCTAGAAGAAAAATTTGACTAAGTCATGATCCTAATCCTAGCTTGCTCATTGAGAACAATTTGTGCAATTGGACCTAGGATTTGTGCCCTCCATTTGAGAGCATCCAACAATGCTATCAACTTCCTCATGTGAGTAAATGAGCATATAAAGTGTGTTGTGGGTCTTGGTCAAGCACATATCATCTATTTGTCTTGGCAGGCAAGACAAAAACTATGCAAATGGATCCTAAAAGTGTATCCATACTATAGAGACAAGAATCAAAAGATAATCTAAGGCAATGCTAGTAAGGGATCAAGATAGAAGAATTCAGGTGTGAAGACAAAATTTGGCTAAGTCAAGATTTTTATCAAGCCAAGGACCTTACCTTAAGCAATTAATTTGTGTGAATGAAGCAAGAAATGCACCCAAGCAAGAGATGATTTGAGAAAAAGAGACATCAACATGGGCATTTCAATGAATGATTTATGCAGAAAAGGATGAAAAATAATGATCAATTTGTGCAAATACCCCCTTATTTTGTGCCCAAGTTGTGCGAATGCATGATCAATTTGTGCCCTCCCTTGAAGCTCTGTGGAAATGGTCATAGAAAATGCATTCAAGAAAATAAAGTTTGTACAAACAAATTCCAAAAGTGTGCTTAAGAAAGTAAAAATTTATGCTAATGGATATGAAATTTACACCCTCACTTGTGCAATTAAACATGAAGAATGCG
This sequence comes from Cryptomeria japonica, assembly GCF_030272615.1. Classification (NCBI taxonomy): domain Eukaryota; kingdom Viridiplantae; phylum Streptophyta; class Pinopsida; order Cupressales; family Cupressaceae; genus Cryptomeria; species Cryptomeria japonica. The sequence continues at coordinate 16,254,977 of NC_081408.1, read as the reverse complement.
CTCACCAAGGAGAACTTGTGCAATTGCATGCTCATTTTGTGCCCTAACAACTCATCAACTTGTGCATATAGAGGTGTAAAATGCACCTAGGAAATAAAGGGAACAAGTCTTGAACAACTCATAAATTTATGCAAATGAACCTTAAATTTGTGCCTTGCCTTGAGGCTTGTGTGATTGAACATGAAGTTGCACCCACCTTTGTGCATACTGAGCGTGAAAATGTGCCCAAGAAAGTAGGTCAACTCAAGCATAATGGAATGTGTTGGAGAGCATGAGATGAAGTGTCTAAAGTTGAATTTGAGCCTAGACCTAAATGCAACATACATGTCACACTTGAGTTTGTGATCAATTTTAAATTTTCTTCTTTGATTCATAGTGTTTTGATTCAAGTTTATCTCTTTTGCAGGTCTGATTCCACATGGATACGAAGGAATGCACAAGGATGTGAAACAAGTGTAAATGAACTTCATCAAAGGCTATCAATACGGTTAGATCCAAGAAGTTGAACTAGAGCTAGCATCAAGTGAACAACATTAAAAGGTCATACAAACAAGATGATAGACTTCACAACTTTAGCTAAACAATGGTAATAGGATGAGGTTCTCAACATCTCATAAGATAAAAGGATTTTCTTAGGCAAGTTAAATAATTAAAGATAGAGGCTTGACTTGATTGTTATGATGCCATCATCATCACACCAAGCTTAAAGATGTTGAGTATCAAGAGATATTGCTCAACTACATATGCATGTAATGAGGTATCAAGTCTATAGTGAAGACTGAGGTGCCATCCTTATTATCAATGACCAATCAAATAATTCCACCCGAACATGTCCACATGCAATATACCTCACTCATTCAATTGAAGCACAAAATTAAAGATACTTAACCTCATTTTCTATTGGTTCACATTCAATGTGGAACATATATCAAATCAAATGTAAAACCCTAATTAGGGATTTTATCTTGTAATCTCGACCATTGGTTGTGAATCAATTAGAGCCGCTCATTGTAAAGAGCTATTTATATAAGGCTCAATTTTCTCATTTTTAAAGTCTAATAGAGAGTAGTTAATATTTAATAGTAAAAACAATCAATATCTAGCAATTAGAGTAGAGTAGGAGGAGAAGGCAAAGATTGTTTCCAAGATCTTGTTGTAAGAGGCATATTGTTTTCATTGAAGTTATGGTGAATTCTCTATGTCAATTCAACATGTTGAATTGTCTCTACTTCTCATTTTCTTTAAAGTTGGTTAAATGAATGGAATATATCATTGTTGATGAATGGTGTACCTAATGTTCATACTACTTATAATTTGTTGATTGCATTGCTGTGCATTGCTGATATCACTTCATGCTCATTGTTTGTGTGGTTGATGTGCATTGCTGATATGAAAACCATTTGTTTATCCTTAGGAGATTGCACCAGTTTTGTGTAGTTGTTCCTTGATGGAAAAACACAACTTGGTTTGGTCACGCCTAATCAACAATTAGTTCCCCACATTTTTAGGATTAGATTATCTTTCTTAACCCTTAATTCCTTTTTCTATTTGTATTTCAAGTTAAGTAATTTCCATGTTCCAACCACATTCAAGCAAGAGTTGAAGTACAAATGTAGGTCCTCTTGCGATTCCAACAATATCACATCAAACCATTGAGCTTATCCACATGTCAAGACCTAACATCTGGAACCTTGGAGTCACCTCAAGTGATCACTTAGTTCAAAATTTGAGAAGATTTTATTCAAGAGACGATAAGATACCTTGGTATTTTATTTTGTGTATGAATTGCATAAAAACCTTTGGTTGCCATTTATTCAATAGTTCTTTGTTTAAAAATGGTACTCACAATAGTAATATAGTGAAGACTATGTGCAATAGTCATTTTTATTTGTCCACCATCCTTGTATTTTTGTCAACAATGTTGTTGTGCAAGTTACCATGTGCAAATATGTGACACAAATTATTCATGCACATTCTCTCCTTTGTCCATCATATTCACTTTTTTTGTTATTTTCACTCAATTTTGTTTGTAGTTTTCTTATAGACGAAAAAATAAAAAATAAAATCTAAGATGTTGTAGAAGAGTGCATATATTAGTCGACAAGCTATATTGTATAGATTTTTCACCCAAACTTGTCTTGCACTGGTGTATAGCAAGTTTATCGGGAGACAGGAGGGGTTACTTCGAAACTCCATAGGCTAGTACTAGTAATGGTATAGTTTTTTTTTCAAAAATAGGATACGAGGGTACTTGGAGACACCAATTTTTTAAATATAATTTAATAATTTCTAGAAAATATCATGACATAGAACATTGAAAACAAGAACAATGGTAAAGTTTAACATTAACTTTAATGTTTAAATAGACAAATGTCAAATTTCATTATGTCAAAGAGTTCAATGCTTCTTATTAGATTATCGTTACATATTCAAATTCAAAGATATTGGTAGTTTCATGTTGATACACATGCCAAATGATATGAGATGCTTAGTTATGAATTTTTTTGTATAGTTCTTTTGAGAACATAGAATGTTTGGATGGATGCGTCCCTATAAGGTATTTTAGAAGGCTCGAGATACTCAATGGATTCCATTATTTCCAACAATTGAATTCATGATACACAAATATCTCTTATTACCATTTTGGTGACCTCTTTAAATGAACAATGATTAATAAATCACGACACTACAAGAAAAGTGAATAATTGTACATCATTGATGAATCTTTCTAGAGGGGTAATTGAGAAAATTGATTAGAAGACTATAGTGGCTATCATTATCATTACTAATAGATAATGTAGACGTTTAAAATTAATTAAATCTAATATTTCATTAATTTATCCTTTCTACATAGTTAATTTATTTAATTATGTTATTTATATTCTTCTCAGAGTTAATTAAATTAAATTAAATTAATCTTGTCACTATAGTCTAATAATTAATTTGTTAAACAAATTAATTATTTCCCATTCTTCTAAAGTCATATAAATAATTAATTCTTCTAAGTCCCCTTTTAGTTAATTAATTTAACTTAAGTCAAGTGATTCCAACAAATCTCTTCTTCTCATTCCCACTTGAACTAATTAATTCTTCTAGAATCCTCATTATCATTATTCTCCAATTTTCAATTGCTCCACTCATTCTCTCTCCTCTTGGAAAATCCTCCTAACTTTCCCACTTGCACTCTCATTTTTCATTAATCCATTTAATCCAACTTGCTAATCATTTGTACATTCATAATATTCATGATTAGAGCAAAGTCAACCATTTTCCATAAATGGATTTCCCCTCTCACCTTCCAAACCTTAGATGCACCAACTTCGGTCTTTTGAAGGATTTCAAATTCTCCCACTTTCCAATGCTCCCTCACTTCCCAAGGAAATTTTAATTCCTTTTTTATTCTCATTCTCCCATGCAATCCCTTATTTGCAAATTTTTAATTCTCTTGTCCTCCCCCAAGGAATTTTAAATTCCTTTTATTCTCCCAATGTACTTGAGGATCTCTTTCCCATGTACGTTGAGGGATGTGCAGATAAGAAATACCTTTATGGAAAATCTCTTGGATCCAACACCTTGTCCTCTCAATCCTTTCTATCATTTTCCTTCAATCCCAACTCTCCATTCCAAATTAATCTTGGCCCTCCATTCTCATCCCCTCAAATCTATGAATTGGGGTCTCCTTTCCTTCATTTGCATTCAATCCTCATGCAATCTTATGCTGCTAGAATAGAGTTAGAACTATCTCCATAATATCCCCATTATAGCCATTTTGCTCCATACTTAGCCAACTATCAACTCATCCCATTAACTCATCCATTTTGTTATATCCTTGTTGTTGCATGTGGAGAGCAATCTGAATCCCCTCATAGGATCAATCCAAACAAGCTAAGGAGGGGCACATCCTTGGCTTCACCGAAGGTCCAATCAGAGGAGAAAGAGATCACATTGTGAAGGAATAAAGGTTATTGGTGCATTTGATTGAGTTTTATACTTTGTTTTGGTTTAATCTAACCTTTTTATCATCACCTTGTTTTCCCTTGGTTCATTTTGGCACACCCGGTGGGACCCACGTTCTTTTTACTAATACTTTGTGTGAGTTTTTGTGAAGATTTTATTTGTAGGTTCTCGCATCGACGTCTTCACCTGCAAAACAACGTCTGCACTTTGCTGGTTCAACATCTCCACTAAGAATCATTGTCTCTATGTAGAAAATTTGAATTTCTCCTAATTCGCATGTTTCTCAGAATGTCGTTTGCATTCTATAGTTCGACGTCTCCACACCTAGTGTCTTTTGACACTCTTTTTTGAGCTTTTCTTGCATTTTTAATATTTCAAAAGCACAAAAAACATTAAAAATAGACTAAAACGCACAAAAATATTAGATTAGGTGTTTTTATTTTTTTGTTTTTAACATAATTAACAAATTCTTAGGATAATTTAGTTTTTGTGGGCTAATCGACGCATCAACGTCTATGTAGATGACCAACATCTGCGCTCTGGCTCGACGTCTACACAAAACATATTTTCCCGCGTAGATTAGTGTCTCCACGAGTAATAATTTTCCTGCCAATTTTAAATTTGAACTTTCAAAAATTTTCCCGCTTTTTGCATTTGAATTTGTAGGGTAGGTTGCTTCAATGCCTTCACAGACGTTCGATGTTTGCGCCTATAGTTCTGATGCAGGAGCATCTGGTGGTATAAGGGCAATCCTGCATCACCCAAAAAGGTTTTTATTCTCTATTGTAGTTTCTGGATTTTCCCTTTCTTATTTTTGCAATTTATTCATAGTCAAATTTGAAGCCCTTAGAGGCTTTGGATGAACCCAGAAATTGGTGGAAATCCAAAGTAATTGGCCTTTAGCCCCTATTTTGTACCACATCAAATTTTCAAGAGCTTTCCGAAAAGGTATTATCATTGAAAATACGACAATTAGATCAAAATTTATGGCTGCCTAAAGTTGGACAATTATTTTTTAGAAAGTTTCCAGTTATTGAATTTGGCTTTAGTAAAATTATGCAGTTTCTTGTCCTGGCACTAGTCCGCCAAGTTTCTATTGCAAATGTAATCTTAGCTCCTAAGGAAAGAAAGTCTATTTAAGGCTCATCTTTGAGGAAAATAGTTTAGTTTTTTGGAGTTGAGTTTTTGAGAGCTTTAGAGTTGGGAGATTGTATTGTGGGAAGGGTATTTTCCAGAATCTATAAGCTGCATGTGTGGCAACTTGTGAGCTTTTCATCTTCTAAAATTGTAATGCATGTAGTGCATGTTGTGATAGCTCTGATACCAATTGATAGTTCTGATACTAATATGTTTAGTACAGATGCCAAGCTAACAAGATAAGAGGGGGAGGTGAATCATACAAACTTAATCTTGCATAAAAACAACAGATTCAACCTTGGTAAAATTTATCAGAAAAACTGTAAAGCATGCAGACTCATAAACAGATAAGATCACACAACATATAACACTAGATTTAATGTGGAAACCCAAATAGGGAAAAACCACTGTGGGATTTCGGACCCACTAAGAAATATACTCTTCTAGAGTATGCTCGGTTAAAAGCAAATCCTGTTAAAGATTACATACACATTGCTAGATGTGACCCGGTTAAGGGATTTCCCTCAGATCTGTTAGGATCTTCACCTTGTTAGAGGTGACCTTGTTAAAGGATTTCAAACACTCAATCTGAATGTCACCTTGCTAGAGGGTTTTACAAATAAGACTGTTAAGTCCACTGGGTTAAGAGATTTTCTGTCACTTCACAAAATAACACCAATAAAATATATCTGCAACTTCACATCTACAAATACTAAAGCAGATTCTTATTTGCTCAATACAATCTTAGTCATGGGACTTATCTTGTCCCTCTGCTGGGCTCTATACTCTGTTATCAAAATGGATCTTCAAGCTTCTGTGCTCGGTAATCACTATGTAGCATTCCTGTGCTTACACTTGCCCACATACATTGTTTATCAACAGTTCTTTATTTATAAACAATTTGCCAACCGCTTAATCTCCTTGATCACATTTCTCATGATCAATCATAGCCATCAGATCTTTAAACTTGACCAGGTTCAATGTATCCTTCGATCTGAAAATGTTTTACCTCGCCTTGGAACTTGCATACATTTCTTGGAACTTGTGCTAAGGTATTGTGGTTCAATATGAGCTGTAGATCTTCCTGCTAATCTTCTATTGCCATAGATTCTTTAACAAACTTTATGCACGGCTTACCAATCATTAAATCAACTCCAGCTCATCAGCTTCCTTCATTAAATAATGCTTTTATACATTCAATGTATTTTGTTATTACTCGGTTGCAACTCGGTAAATACTAAACTTTACTCAGTAGACATTCTGCCTTCATTAACCGATAGCGATAACCTTAGGGTTTACCGACTAGGTTCTTTGCTCGGTAACATAGTATAGTATTAACCTTACAAAAAATAGCATATGTAGGCTATCAAAACAATCTAAACATTATGATCTCATCATTGTCTAACTTGGTAATAGTTGCCCATTGAATAACTTATTCCTCCCCTTATTTATTACATTCTTTCTGTGTCTTTTACCAACATCTTAACTCTTTTCAAAACATACTTCTTAAGATATGGCAACACCATACTGAATCAGAAAATCAATTTCTTGACATCAATGACAAAATAATAATGTTAAGATAGTGAACATCCTTAATCAGTTATATCCATAGTCATCAACAACCTTCTCAATATCCTTATAGAAATACCAACAATCTCTTATTGTAATTGGAATGCCAACAATCTCCTTTGTCTGTTATAATGCCAACAATCTCTCCCTTTGGCATTGATGGCAAAACTAATTGATTTGACTTAAAAGATTCGGATTGCTATGAAATGCTGAAATGCTCTCCCCCTGTCATTAGTCTTCTCCCCCATACATTAGTCTTCTCCCCCTTTGACAACAATGCCAAAAATGAAAAAAAGAACTAAAACATAATTTCTGTCGCTGAGAAGTGAATCCTTACTATCATCTATCTACTTAGTCTCGGTCTGAGCATTTTGTCTTCAATTCCTGTTCCCTATTATTGTTTCCTGCACACCTTTAGAAAACTTCCTAAAGTGTGTAAATCAACATCAACTCTTAAAAGATATTCTATAGAGTCATTGAATTGATGCTTTCACCGAACTCGGTCAGTGAATGGAAGATAGGGGTAGGACCCCTAACTGACTTCTGAGATATTCAAAAGTGTCCCTTGATAGTGGCTTGGTGAAGATATTTGCTATTTGCTGCTTTGTGCTAACATACTCCAACACCACTTTCTTCTCTTGAACTTCTTCTCTAAGATAATGATATTTGATAGAGATGTGCTTTGTCTTAGAGTGCATTATAGGATTCTTTGAAATGTTTATGGCACTAGTATTATCACAGAATATGGTTACTGGCTTGGTAACTTGCTCATTTATGCCTTCCAACAGTTGTTTGATCCATGCTATATTAGTACAATTCAATGTTGCAGCAACATATTCAGCTTCTGCTGTTGATTGTGAAACACATCCTTGTTTCTTGCTAAGCCAACTCACTAGTCTTTCTCCTAAAAAGAAAGCTCCTCTACTTGTGCTTTTCCTGTCATCAATGTTGCTTGCCCAATCAGCATCGGTATAAACTTTTAAATCAAAGACATTTCCTTTCTGATATACTAAGCCATAATCTTCGGTGCTTTTCAAGTATCTGAAAATTCTTTTGATTTCTGTCATGTGTGTTTCCTTGGGATCTGCAGAGAATCTTGCAACTATTCCTACTACATGTGCTATATCTGGCTTGCTGTGAACAACATATTGCAACTTTCCAATCATAGATCGGTAAAGTGTCTCATCAATAGATGCAGATTCATCATTCTTTGATAGTTTACAATTGGTAGTCATAGGAGTACTTACTGGTTTTGAATCCTCCATACCAAATTTCTTCAAGATTTCCTTTATGTACTTGGATTGGGTAATGAAAATTTCATCTTTCTTTTGCAGTATCTGTAAACCTATAAAATACTTTATCTCACCGATTAATGACATCTCAAATTCTTTGCTCATTTCATTTCCAAAGTTCTTGCATAGAGAGTCATTTCCACAAAAGATAATATCATCAACAAATATGGCTGAGATTAGTATTCCATTCTCATCATTCTTCATGTACATATTGTTGTTTTCACTTGTTCTTATAAAACCAATTTTGATCAAATATGAATGCAATCTCTCATACCATGCTCTAGGCGCTTGTTTCAAGCCATATAAAGCTTTATTCAATTTACATACCTGATCATTATTTTTTTCTTCAACAAATCCTTCAGGTTGTTCAATGAAAACTTCTTCTTCTAATATACCATTTAGAAATGCAGGTTTGACATCCATTTGATATACCTTGAAATTTTTGAATGTAGCATATGCCAACAATGTTCTTACTCCTTCAAGTCTTGCCACAGGTGCAAAAGTTTCACCATAATCAATTCCTTCTTCTTGAGCATAACCTTTGCAAACTAGTCTTGCTTTATTTCGAATGACCTCACCTTTTTCATTTAGCTTGTTTTTGAAAATCCACTTTGTACTGATTATATTTTTGTCCTTCAGTCTTGGGACCAGTGTCCATGTGTCATTCTTCTTGATTTGATCAATCTCTTCTATCATAGCATTTATCCAATCTTCACTGTTAAATGCCTCTTTCAGTATCCTCGGTTCAAATTCAGATAACAGACATGTGTTTTGTCTTAGTTTGTTCCTTTTCATCACTGGATCATCCTTATCTCCTATAATATGACTTGATGCATGATTCCTTCTGACATACTTGGCTAATACAGGCTCGGTAGACTCTGTATGTTCTTCTTCATCACTCGGTAATTGGATATTCTCTTCATTTCCTTCAGCAGTCTTCTCGGTAGGACTTCTCAGTTGAACATAGACAAATCCTTCATAATCTTATGGTTCTTTGGAGTTTCCTTTATCATTTCTATCTGTAAATTCATCAATTTTCACATTTGCGCTTTCTACTATTTTGTTAGATGATTTGATCAGACATTTATATGCTTTGCTTCTAGAAGAATAACCTAGAAATGTTCCTTCTTCACTTTTCTAATCAAACTTACCATTTCTATCATCTTTGTGTACATAGCATCTACTTCCAAAGATTTTAAAATAACTTACATTGGGTTTCTTGTCATACCAGATTTCATAAGGTGTCTTCAAAGTTCCTTTCTTCAGTTGTACTCGGTTCAGGGTGTAAACTGCTGTGCTTATTGCTTCTCTCCAAAATGTTTGTGGCACTTTCTTTTCAATCATCAGGGTTCTAGCAGAATCCACAATAGATCTATTTCTCCTCTCAGCTATTCCATTTTGCTATGGGGTTCTCGGTGCAGAGATTTGTCTTTTAATACCATGATCATTGCAGAATAAGTTGAACTCATCAGATGTGAACTCTCCTCCTCTATCTGATCTAAGACATTTCAGGTGTCTTCCTGTCTCATTTTCAACTCTTGCCTTGTACCATTTAAACATTTGAAAAGCTTCTGATTTTTCTTTTAAAAACATTACTGACATCATCCTTGAGTAATCATCCACAAATAATATGAAATATTTATCACCATAGTAACTCTGAAATTTCATAGGACCACAAAGATCAGTATGCACAAGATCTAAAATTTCCTTAGAAGTGTAGGACTTACTTGTAAAGCTTGATCTTGTCATCTTTCCCATCTGGAATCCTCGGCACATAGCATTCTGAAGTTTTTCAAGACTCGGTAGCCCTCTTACTTGGTGCTTCTTACTTATTTTGATCAGATTATCAAAATTTACATGACAAAACCTTTTATGCCATAACCAGGTATCATCTATCTTTGCATATAGACACTTATTCTGAGTTGAGTCAAGGTGAAATGTGTTACCTTTTGTTTGTGTCCCGGTAGTAGCTAACTTTCCATGCTTGTCATGAACTTTGACAATTCCTCTTTGAAACTCTATTCGGTAACATGTGTTGTTTAGCTATGCCACACTCAACAAATTGTATTTCAAATCTTCAACCCAATAAACATCATTACATTTAGCATTTTCAAGAAGTGTTATGGATCCTTTACCTCTTACCGGACATGGTGCATCATTACCAAATCTCACATAGCCTCCATCATAATCTTCTAATATAACAAATTTGTGTTTATCACCTGTCATGTGATGTAAGCATCCACTATCTATGATACAAGAATCATTAGTATTTATATGAGATATTAAATCTTTTTATTCATACCTTTCTTCATTTGATCCATCTTTGATAGCCACATAAACAACTTCCTCTATATCAGTTTCATCTGATTTATCGTCATTAGATTCATCATTAGCTATTGGGCATGTCTTTTTATCTCTTCTCCTAAAGTCTCGGTGTCCTCTGTAATGATTATCTTTCTGTCTGTCATCTCAGTAATCTCTCTTTTCACTATATTCTTTGTCAGGACAGTTAGAAGCCATATGTCCAATTCTATCATAGTTAAAACATTTCAAGGGTAACTTTCATTTATATTTACCTTTTCCTCTCGGTAACCTTCTGGCTAATAGTGCTTCAAACTCTTCTTGCTTTCTGATTTCCTCATATAGTTTGTGTACCTCCTCCATGTTTTTGCGAAATCTTTCACTTGCTCCACTGTGATTCCCTTCAGAATACTTATACTTTCTATCATTGTAATTATCAAATTCATCAAGATGGAAAGAACAAAATGCAGACTCAACTTTATTTACCGATGACCCACTGTTATCAAAGTTACTTAACTCAAATGCATGTAGCTTACCAATAGTAGCATCTAGAGAAACTGACATATTGGGTATAGACCCAATTCATTGATTGTAGAGACTCGGATTGCATAAGCTGGTAGAAGGGTTCTTAACAACTTACTTGTTACATCCTTTTCTTCAATAGTTCCACCTGCTCCTTTGATTTGATTGACAATCTCCTTTAGTCTTGTATTGTACTAGGTTATGTTCTCACCTTCATTCATCCTCATAGATTCAAGTTGTCCTCTTAGACTATCCACTTTTTATCTTTGAACATGTTCATCTCCACCATACACAGATATGAGCTTATCCCACATTGCCTTTGCATCATTGCAGCCTTCTAGGTCATTAAAATCTGAGTCGGTCAATGCAGATGTTATTTCAATCATTGCTTGGATATGTTCTTGCTTTTCCTTTATCTCTTCCATTATCAATGGATAGGTGCTCGGTGCGGTGTAGACATTCTCCAGATAATATACAACATATTCTCCAACTCTTGATAGGTGCAGCTTCATCCTTTTCTGCCATGTAGAGAAACTAGACTTGTTTAGCTTCGGTGCATCCCTCTTATACATCTTTGGATCTTTGCTTCAAGTACCTTTAAACTTTTTCTCCCCAAGTCCAAAGCTCTGATACCAATTGAGAGCTCTAATACCAATTGATAGTTCTGATACTAATATGTTTAGTACAGATGCCAAGCTAACAAGATGAGAGGGGGGGGTGAATCATACAAACTTAATCTTCCATAAAAACAACAGATTCAACCTCGGTAAACTTTATCAGAAAAACTGTAAAGCATGCAGACTCATAAACAGATAAGATCACACAACATATAACACTAGATTTAACGTGGAAACCCAAATAGGGAAAAACCACTGTGGGATTTTGGACCCACTAAGAAATATACTCTTCTAGAGTACGCTCGGTTAAAAGCAAATCCTGTTAAAGATTACATACACATTGCTAGATGTGACCCGGTTAAGGGATTTCCCTCAGATCTGTTAGGATCTTCACCTTGTTAGAGGTGACCTTGTTAAAGGATTTCAAACACTCAATCTGAATGTCACCTTGCTAGAGGGTTTTACAAATAAGACTATTAAGTCCACTCGGTTAAGAGATTTTCTGTCACTTCACAAAATAACAGTAATAAAATATATCTACAACTTCACATCTACAAATGCTAAAGCAGATTCTTATTTTCTCAATACAATCTTAGTCATAGGACTTATCTTGTCCCTTTGCTGGGCTCTATACTCTATTATCAAAATAGATCTTCAAGCTTCTGTGCTCGGTAATCACTATGTAGCATTCCTGTGCTTACACTTGCCCGCATACATTGTTTATCAACAATTCTTTATTTATAAACAATTTGCCAACTGCTTAATCTCCTTGATCACATTTCCCATGATCAATCATAGCCATCAGATCTTCAAACTCGACCAGGTTCAATGTATCCTTCGATCTGAAAATGTTTTACCTCACTTTGGAACTTGCATACATTTCTTGGAACTTGTGCTAAGGTATTGCGGTTCAATCTGAGTTGTAGATCTTCCTGCCGATCTTCCATTGCCATAGATTATTTAACAAACTTTATGCACAGCTTACCAATCATTAAATCAACTCCATCTCATCAGCTTCCTTCATTAAATAATGCTTTTATACATTCAATGCATTCTGTTATTACTCGGTTGCAACTCGGTAAATACTAAATTTTACTCGGCAGACATTCTGCCTTCATTAACCGATAGCGACAACCTTAGGGTTTACCGACTAGGTTCCTTAGGGTTTACCGACTAGGTTCTTTGCTCAGTAACATAGTATAGTATTAACCTTACAAACAATAGCATATGTAAGATATCAAAACAATCTAAACATCATGATCTCATCATTGTCTAACTCAGTAATAGTTGCCCATTGAATAACTTATCCCCTTATTCATCATATTATTTCTATGTCTTTTACCAACATCTTTATACTCATCAAATCATACTTCTTAAGATATGACAACATCATACTGAATTAGAAAATCAATTTCTTGACATCAATGACAAAATAATAATATTAAGACAGTAATCATCCTTAATCAGTTATATCCATAGTCATCAACAACCTTCTCAATATCCTTATAGAAATACCAACAATCTCTTATTGTAATTGGAATGCCAACAATCTCCCTTGTCTATTATAATGCCAACATGTTGGTTGCAAATAATAATAAAATTTCTCTTTTTTTTCTCAATTGTTGTGTTTTTATGTTTCTTGGATTGTTCCCTCATCAAGTGGTATCAGAGTAGGTTGTTCTTGAGTGTGTGAACATATCACCGAACATGAGGAAGTTCATACCAAGATCTGTGATTGTGGGCTCGTGTTCAATATTCCTCCAAGAGTGATGCATGGTGATAGAAATGCTTGTGCTAGAAATGCTGGTGGTAGAAATGCTTTGGCAAACGAGGGTTTGAGAGCCCTCCGAAGATAAATTGATGCATTACAAGAAGAACTGAGAAGAGGGTTTAATCCGAAGAGAGGAGAAAGTGATGATGAAGGAGAGGTTGAAGATTCATCCTCAAGTGAGTCAGAAGAAGCAATAGATCGTGATCAGGCTTGTTTGTTGAGGGCCATTTCTCAGATTGGGAAGAGACCCAAAATTGAAGTCTCAAATTATTTTGGGAATCTGAACCTAGAAGACCTGATTGATTGGATTAATGAGTTAGAGGAATATTTTGAATATGAGGAGATAGAGGACCTAGATCGGGTTAAATTTTCTTAGACAAAGCTGAAAGTTCATGCAAATATCTGGTGGAAAGAGGTACAGTTGGACAAAAAATGAAGAGGACAGGGAAAGATCACTAGATGGGACCACATGGTTGATAAAATGAAGAAATAGTTCATCCCTATGGACTATGAGTTGGATCTATTGAAAAAACTACAAGGTTTGAAGCAAGGTAGAAAATCTGTAAAAGAGTATACAAAAGAATTTTATAAAATCATTATAAGAATAGGCCATGTAGAGGCCAACAAGGAGAAAGTCGTCTGTTATCTTAATGGGTTACGACCAAGTATTCAAGAGGAGTTGAGTCTGGTCAGAATGGTCAGTATTGAAGAAGCATATCGGTTTGATTTGAAGGTTGAAGAGAAGTTGAAAAAGAGGTTCGAAGGCAAGCAAAAAGGGAAATCCCAGGGTGTAGAGGTGGTGTAAAATCTTTCGAAAGCTGAAATGAAGATCAGAAGAAAAAAGATGAAGCGAGTTCCAACCAAAATCAGAAGGGCGATAATTTTTATCACCCCCATGAACAAAATAATGGTGAACAATGTGGAAGAGGAAGAGGAAGATCTGGAAAGGGATTCGGAAGAGGTGGTTTTAGAGGAACTTGTTTCCAGTGTGGTGAAAAAGGGCATAGAGCCTTTGAATGTCCGCAACACCAAGGAAGGACAGATAGAAGGAATGAAGGCCGTGCACGAGTGGCACATGTAGATGAAGAAGCCCAATCTAATCATTCAGATGATGCTAAAAGGAGAGAGGCCCTAGTTGTTAGGAAGGTCCTAATGAATGAAGAGAAAGAACTAGATCAGAGGAAGAGTCTATTTTGCACTAGATGCAAATGTCAAGACAAATGTTGTGATGTGATTATTGATAGTGGGAGCACAAACAATCTGGTGTCTGAAGAGATGGTTAGAAAATTGAAACTGAAGAGGGAAAGACATCCAGAACCTTACTGGATAGCCTGGCTATAGAATGACCACAAAGTTTTGGTCAATGAGTAGTGCCTAGTAAAATTCAAGATTGGCAGTTATCAAGATGAGATATGGTGTGATATCATACCCATGGATGCATGCCACATGCTCTTAGGGAGGTTGTGGTAGTTTGATAGGCATGTTGTACATGATGGCCATGCTAATACCTACACCCTGACAAAGGATGGAGTTCATCATAAGTTGAAGCCCTTGAAAGAGGTGGAGGAAAAGGTATGTAGCAGTGCGAGAATATGTTTTGTTGATGGGAGGAAATTTTTGGAAGGTATGAAACACGAATCTGTGTGTTTTTCTTTAATCCCTAAAATGGATAAAGAGGATAGTGAAGAGGTGCCTGTAGAAATTTTAGGCTTGTTGAATGAGTTTCAGGACATTGTGTCTGATAATGTACTTGAGGGTTTACCATCTGTGAGGAAGATCAGTCATCAAATTGACTTGATCCCTGGAGCCAGTTTCCTAAATAAGACAACTTATAGAATGACTCTAGCAGAAAATGAAGAGTTGAACATACAAGTTCAGAAATTATTGAGGAAATGATTGATTCAAGAGAGCTTGAGTCCATGTGCGGTACCTGTAGTACTCGCACCAAAGAAGAATGGGGAGTGGAGGATGTGTACGGACTCCAGGGCCATAAATAAGATAACAATCAAATACATATTTCCCCTGCCAAGGATGGATGATCTAATTGATTGTTTGAGTGGAGCTGAGTACTTCACAAAGATTGATCTGAAGAGTGGATATCAATAGATCCGAATAAGAGAAGGAGATGAGTGGAAGACCGGCTTTAAAATCAAAGAAGGCTTGTATGAATGGTTAGTCATGCCTTTTGGGCTAACCAATGCACTGAGCACATTCATGTGGCTCATGAATGAGGTATTGAAAGATTTTTTGGGAAAATTTGTTATTGTCTATCTAGATGATATTTTGATTTTTAGCAGAACATTGGATGAGCATTTAATGCATGTTCATAAAGTTTTTGAGAATTTAAGAGAGGAGATGTTATTGATTAATCTGAAGAAGTGTAGTTTTGTGAAGAGGGAGTTGGTGTACTTGGGGTTTGTTGTCTCAGCAGAAGGTCTTAAGATGGACCCAAAGAAGGTAAAGGCTATTTTGGAATGGCCTACCCCAAGGACTGCTATTGAGGTGAGATCTTTCCATGGGTTGGCAAGTTTTTACAGGAAGTTCATTAGAAACTTCAGTAGCATTTGTTCACCCCTCACTAAAACAATGAGGCGGGATATGAAAGAATTCATGTGGAGTATGGGAGTGGCAAAGAGTTTTGATTTGTTGAAGAAGAAGGTGACAAAGCAACCTGTATTAGCACTTCCAGATTTCAACAAGGTGTTTTAGGTGGATTGTGATGCCAGTGGTAGTGCCATAGGAGCTATATTGAGCCAGCAAGGTAGGTCCATTGCATGTTTCAGTGAAAAACTAAATAATGCAAAGAAGAAATATTTTGTTTATGATGAGGAATTTTACGCAATAGTTCAGGCATTAAAGAAATGGAGACATTATTTGTTTCCAAAAGAGTTTTGTATATTGATCATCACGCATTACAGTACTTGAATAGCCAAGGAAAATTGAATCAGAGACATTTGAAATGGGTTGAGTTTCTACAGAGTTATACTTTTGTCTTGAAGCACAGGAGTGGGAAGTCTAACATAGTTACATATTCTTTAAGTAGAAGGTAGATCATGTTGACAAAGAT
This sequence comes from Cryptomeria japonica, assembly GCF_030272615.1. Lineage (NCBI taxonomy): Eukaryota > Viridiplantae > Streptophyta > Pinopsida > Cupressales > Cupressaceae > Cryptomeria > Cryptomeria japonica. Next base: position 16,238,744 of record NC_081408.1, on the reverse strand, counting down.
GCAATTTGAGGTGGTTGGGTTCAATGAACTGAAGACATTGTATCCTAAGGATCCTGATTTTGCAGAAGCTTGGAAAGCTTGCAAGGAACCTATTACTTTAGACATGACAAGGTGGTTGGATTTTATAATCCAAGATGGCATGTTGTTTAAGGGAAGCCAGTTGTGCATTCCAATGAGTTCTATGAGAGAGAACCCAATTAAAGAAAATCACAGTGGAGGAATGACAAAACATTTTGGTTGAGATAAGACCATAGGTATCATTAGTGAGTATTATTATTGGCCTTAGCTATCATAGGATGTAAATAAATTTGTACAGACTTGTAGAGTATGTCAGGCGATGAAAGGAGTGAGTCAGAATACATGGCTATATCAGTCATTACCTGTACTTGAGAGGCCATGGGAGGATATAAGTATGTACTTTGTTCTTGGTTTACTAAGGACACAAAGAGGGAATGAATCGGTTTCGGTGGTTGTTGATAGGTTTTTAAAGATGGCACATTTCATCCCATGCCAGAAGACCCATGATGTTGTCCACATAGCTGATTTGTTCTTCAGGGAGGTGGTAAGATTGCATGGTTTACCAAAAAGTATTGTTGCATATCGTGATACCAAGTTTTTTGGATACTTTTGGAGGAACTTGTGGAAGAAGTTGAAGACAAAATTAAAGTTCAATTCTACACACCATTCGCAGACCGATGGGAAGACTGAAGTGGTGAACATGAGTCTGGGTATTCTACTGAGATGTTTGGTAGGAGATAAATCCAAGGGATGGGATTTGATCTTACCAGAGGCAAAATTTGCTTACAACAATTCTGTTAATAGGAGCATTGGTAGATCACCATTCCAAATTGTGTATGGAGGTAGTCCAAGGACCGCTCCAAAATTGACGAGGATGGACTAGGAAACACATACAAGTGCCAAAGCTGAAGACTTTGTAGGACACATTATAAATATACATGAAGAGGTGAGAAAGCACATCAATGAGATGAATCTACAATATAAGGCAAAGGAAGATCAGAAAAGGAGGCATAAGGAGTTCCAGGTTGTTGACAATGTGATGGTCCATTTGAGAAAGGAAAGGTTCCCAGTGAGAACATATAATAAACTGAAAAATGAAGAAGTTTGGTCCTTGCAAGGTTTTGAAGAAACACGATTCAAGGAATGAATACAAGGTAGAGTTGCCAGATGCAATGAATATTTCCCCTGTGTTTAACATTTCAGATTTAACAGAGTATTATGAAGGTGACATAGAGGAGGGACAAGTCATAGAGTCGTATACAATTCCTGCACCTACTTCAGAGAAGGAGGAGATTGAAGCAATTCTGGATAGCCGTGTGAAGAGTACCAGAAATAGGCAGTATGAGGAGTATCTAGTGAAATGGAGGGGAAGACCTGTTGAGGATTCTTCATGGTTGTCCAAAGCAGAGGTTAATCATTTGGTTTTTCCTCAACCATCTGAGATGTGACGAGGCCACTTCTCAATCTACCCCGGGTGTCTGATGCAGGATCATCCGATGGTGTAAGGGCAATCCTTCATCACCCAAAAAGATTTTTATTTTCTGTTGTAGTTTCTGGATTTTCCCTTTCTTATTTTTGCAATTTATTCATAGTCAATTTGAAGCCCTTAGAGGCTCCGAATGAACCCTGAAATTGGTGGAAATTCAAAGTAATTGGCCTTTAGCCCCAATTTTGTGCCATGTCATCTTTTTAAGAGCTTTTCAAAAAGGTATTATCATTGAAAATTTGATAGTTAGATCAAAAGTTATGGCTGCGGAAAGTTAGACAATTATTTTTCAGAAAGTTTCCAATTATCTAATTTGGCTTCAGTGAAATTATGCATTTTCTTGTTCTAGCATTAGTCCGCCAAGTTTCTATTGCAAATGTAATCTTAGCTCCTAAGGAAAGAAAGTCTATTTAAGACTCATCTAGAAAATAGCTTAGTTTTTTGGAGTTGATTTTTTGAGAGCTTTAAAGTTGGGAGATTGTATTGTGGGAAGGGTATTTTCTAGAATCTATAAGCTGCATGTGTGGCATCCTGTGAGGTTTTAATCCTCTGAAATTGTAATGCATGTAATGCATGTTGGTTGTAAATAATAATAAAATTTCTCTTTTGTTTCTCAATTGTTGTGTTTTTCTGTTTCTCAGGTTGCTCCCTCATCAACTTTAGGGTTTACGCCGGGGCTAGTAGGTGTTTTTGTTATTGATCAAATTTGAGTTTTGCAGGCTGATTTTCATGAGTCCAAGATAATATTTTGAGACTACTAACTTGTTTGCTGCAACATGCTTGCCAAAGACTCAATTTTTCTCACTAGTATTAGTTCCTTTCCTTTTGCATTCCTAGATTAGAAAACACTTGTATGTGGGACAAAAATTATTCATTGTCTTATGTGTTTTGCATGCTTACGCTAGTGTAAGGTGGGCCCACCGTCACATCTATCATCCTCTCCCCTCGCCTTTGTGGAACTTGGGTGATGAGAAATACGATTGACAACGCCTGATTTTTCTTTTTGTAGAGAGGGATATTCTTGATTGGGGATTTTATCACCTCACAAGGATATCTCGAATTGGGACACACCAGAGATATTGACTCTCCCGACGCGATCTCAAGCGGTGTGTTTTCAAGCCGCTATACAAAAACCTAGTCAAACAACCAGAGTGCTGAGTGAATTTGACATATGTGGAGGCCTTCTCTATACCAATAAGCTTAGTTAAAGTATTTAGTGGCTTGCTTCGTGAAATAGTTGTTGGACTGGACATGTTGAAATATAACTAAGAACCTTGTTGTAGTAGCCAAAAATCGCACATTCGTTGTGCAGGGGATGCAGATTGTACCCCAAAGTTACCTCTCATGTACCCAATCCGGATGAGACGAGAACCCCTCATATAATAGATCCTCAGATCTTCGGGGTAAGAGAATCTGGTATGCTTGAGAAGTCAGTGCATTGTAAGGGGGAGCCACTGCTACCAGAAGCTCTATATGTCTTCCTCTTTGAGGTATCGCTTGTACGAGAGGCCTAATAAATTATTTCCACTTTCTAGCCTAAGTTGTATGTGTAGACGTATAAAAATGACCGTATTCCTAAATGAATATTTTATGTTCATTCTTCTATTTAGTTAAATCTAATTTAATTAAATCACCCACATTCTTCTATTTAATTAAGTAAATTATTCAATTTATTTAGTTAAATTCACTAGAACCTTTTACATAATTTAATTGAATAAATCATTTTATTTAATTAAATCCCTTCTTCTTACTTTTTAATTAAATTTACATTTAATTAATAGTTTACCCCAAATTGAATAAATCTAATTTATTTAATTTCCCAGCTTGCAACCAAATTAAAATAAAACAATTTATTTTAATTAATCCTATTATTCCTCACCCACTTGCAAAATCCTACATCTCCCACTTGCATCTTAAACCCTATTCCTAATTTCTTCTAGAATCTATCTAATCCTAATCAATTAATCTAAACCCATCCATTATCCCTTTTCCCTAAATTTGAGGAGGTCACTTCTCAAATTTGGAGTAAAGTCTCCAAAAAACATTAAAGCCTTTATCCATTCAACAGGCTAACTTGTTGAATACCCCCAAATTTGGAAGGACTCTTACAAATTTGTCCCCAAAGTCTTCAAACCATTAATGGTTAACTAACCCTTAGTGGCATAGTTAGATACTTTTTGACTAACTTAACCCTCATCTAACCTAGGGGTCTCATCAAGCATTCATTGCTTTGACCATGGTTATTCCTTTAACCTTTGCACAAGAGTTTACCCCTTGGGTAAAATCTTTATCCATTGGATAACCCTAACTTAACCTTAACCCTTACCTCCTAGGGTAACCATGAGGTCTTCTCAAACATTTAATGCTTTTTACCTCTCCTCTCAACCAGCCTTATGTTGACAATTGTCACCATTTCATTGGTGAAAATTGAAAACATGGATTGACAACTTTCAATCTTGACCCTTGATTAACTCTTTCAATCCTGACCATCCATTGCCCTATTTTCACTATAAATAGAGCTCTCATTCCTCCATTTTAAGGATCCATGCAAGCTTTTAGTATCTCATTTATGCTCAATTTTATTAACACATCTAGCTTCTCTTTGTAATAGGAATTAATCTAATAAGCATTTTAGACTATTTCCTTTGTCATTAGCTTAACTCATAAACTAGTATATCATGTTAGGATAGTATTGCTATTACTATTGTCATCTTATAATCTAGTTTATTGCATTTGTAGAATCATGCATAGATAGGATGCATTTTCATAATTAAATCAATCATAAGCATCCCTCGTTCTTGCATTTGTCATCCCTAAGCCACTTTTCTCAGTGATCTGAGAGAAAAGGCATTGGCTTGAGGGACCTTGTGAGATAGAGAACCATGGAACCAACCTTGGGAAGTTGAGTCATTCTTCATGACTCCATAACTTGCACCAAGAAGTCCTGTGGGTGTGTGAACAAGCCTCTTTGAGACCACATTTTCACTTTTTAAGTTTAATTGACCTACTTTTCCCGCACACATTTTTGGCGCCCACCGTGGGGTACTACCCCATTAATCAAATTGGTTTTTAAAAATAAACACTTTTGCAGGTAAGCGGGAAACAGGAATTAACACATAGGGAACATCCCTTAGCGCATCTGGTGGATCCTTTAGCGCATCTAGCTCACTATTTGGCGTGTGGGACTCAATCCCCAGTGTGTGCAGATCATACATTAGTGCATCATCCTCACTAATATTTTCCTATAGGTCTCGACGCGGGAGAAAAATAGAGTAGCACATTTGGAGAACAATGTAGCGCATCGGGTCTATCCGACAGTGCATCCGGATTATCTCGTAGCGCATACAGTCTATTCTGTAGCGCATCACAGACAGAGGCAAAAATTAAAAACTATCACCAAATGTAAAATTAGACTTGTTGAAGTCCACCAAACTCACAGATTTTCTAACAATTTTATTGGTATCTTGCAGGGTTTTAACAAGTTTCTTGCAGATGGGAGCTTAATTTTAGGATCATAGTAGTTTAAGTTTTTACTAACTTAGTTAAGTTAGTTAAAATATAAAGTTTTTCTTTGATTCTTGTTAGATAAAATTGAACTCATTTTGTTTGGGCATTAAAAAGAACCACAAAATAATTTTTTTCTTGCTTTTCTAGGAGAGAAAATTTTCAAATTGGATCTTAAAAAGAACAAATCAATTTTTTTCAAAGTTTTGCAAACAAATGGCTTAAAAAGAATTTACCATCCTTTGGTGCATAAAAGGATCAATTTCAAGTTTTAGCAAAGTAAAGAAAAACACAAAGTCCAAAAGTTTTTGCAACTAAAGAGGGAAGATCTTCCCCTTTCAATCGATTTCTTTTGTTGACGAAACATTGCATTTATTTTGTTGACCAAGTTTTCTTTTTTAGATCAGAAAATCATTGCCTTGAAATGTTAAAAAGAACACCATGTTTTCATAGAGCAACATCTCCATATAAGACTAGAAAATCATTGCTTTGAAGGGCTAAAAAGAACTTGTGTGCTTTGTCTCGAAAGTGGAAGGTATACGCTCTCCCCTTAATTGGGTGATAAAAAAGCCAAACCACTCTTAAAAGCTTTCTTTAATTCAAGTTATAAATCCTTTAGCAGACTTGCCTTCCCGAGGGGTTAAAAAACTCTTAAAGCCATTTTTGGCCGGTGTGAAGGGAAAGACCTAAGTGGGAAACAACTTTGAAGCCAAGTGTTCCAACCCACTGTAATCAAAAGTGGAAATGATGAAAGTTCTTTTCAATGGTTGCACACAATGATTAGCCTTCCCCCAATATCCTTGAGATACGTAAAGCCTTTGTTCTAAAGGTTGGGAAGCCTCTTGAGGGAGTTTATCACTGATGGCTGAACAAGAAGCCTGATTATGAACCTTAGCATAGAAAATTTGAGCCGAGTCAGTAACCAGACATTTGCAATATCATAGTGCAAGAGTGGGGAAGAATCCGCTCCCAAGATCGCTCACCATATATCTCCCAAGATAACTACTCAATTGTGAAGCAATTCACTTTGGGTTAATTTCTGGCAAAAGGCAAAAAAATGGGTGCCCCCTAGGGGGTGACATGACTGTTCGAGTTGATGAAGTATCGAGACTAGTAGGCTATGATATTGCTTATGACCCTTGAATAAAGAGTCTGATTGAAGTGCATGTTTTATCTAAACCTGTCAAAACATTGAGGATTTGAACACATCCTTGCGAAACATACAATTATTGTTTAGATTAAGAAAAATGGTTGTCTCTTTGATGCCGTGCTTTCATTTGTTACTTTGGAAAATCATCTGTCAGCACTAAAAACTCAAAACAAATTCCAAAAATCACAGGAAACAACCAAGTCAAAATATATCAGGGCAGTTTAGCACGTAAGAGAAACTTCTGAGCACATGGGGACCATCTTTTAGCGCATTAAACCTTCTCCTTAGCGCATAAAGTCTTAACAGTAGCGCTGCACCAGAATCTAAAAACAAGCAGTTGTAATTGGCGCATTTTGAAAATAGTTTAGCACGTTGAAGCATCAGTTTAGCACGTGGAAGCCAAACTTTAGCGCGTAGGGTTTAACTGTTAGTGCATAGGCGGCCTATATTGACACATAACTTTTTTTAACCAAGGCTGAAGCAAAATTAAATAGTATTAACTAGTTAGCGCGTAGCAGGGGGCAGCGTAGCATGTGGAGTCTTTTTGCTAGCGCATAGAGAAATTTATGTAGTGCATTATGTCTTTGTTTTAGCGCATAGCCAAAACTAGAAAAATAGGGGGCAAAGTAGAGGTCAATTTTGAAAATTTTGAAAACAATTTCAAAAACTTTCCTTCATCAGTCTAAACTTCATCAAGCAGAAAACCAAAAATAGAGTATCAAAGGCTGTTTCTAAAAGAAAATTTTCATCAAACAAAGTTGTCTAAAATCTGAAACTAGTCAGAGGATAAACATATCTCTCGTATCAAAATCAGGAAACATCATCACAAGTGGCAAACAGGTCCTTTAAATCAAATGGATTTCTATCCCAAAACACACTTGTTTCAAACTCCAAGTTGTCAAATTGAGTTTCCATATCGGGAAGGCTTGTATTCCATATCATTTGACACATTTTTTCGTGAGGGGGCATCTAAACCTTCACTTTGATAAAGTAAAACTTGAGTTTCCAAAACAAGCTAAACTAAATCGAAAACAACTCAAAGGAAACCATTGATCGCTTGTGCATGACTAATCCTCATATTGTAAGAAGAAAAAATATTTATCATAACACTAAGTTGAAGAAACAACAATCAAGTTCTTCAAAACTTGCCAAAAGAAATAAATTTTTATACACAAATCATCAACTCTTCAAATCTCATCGAACATTCCTTCATCATATATGATTATATCTTCAAAACAAAACAAACGAATTTGACAAGGAACCATTGAGGAGTAGAGCATTCTGTCAAAAGTCCACATTCAGCCAACAAATAAATCGTAGAGGAAAGATCAATCTAGCATTCTTTCCCGACGAGTGCATCACTTATAACATACCAAGGTTGCCACCACCAACCCCCGAATATTTCTAAATGCCCACTGTTACTCGTTCTCAATGAAACAAACAAAGCGAAATGCAACCAAAATCCAGCATGAATCGGAGATTATCAAATCCTTTCGAGCATCCAAATCTAGAGGACACCGAAATTTTTGAAGAACTTCTTCAAGAATTTCAAGAGAGCATTTCGTTTCAAAAACTTGTGGAAAGACTCATGGAAAATGACAAGGAAAAAATACCTACTCATGATCACAAGCAAAGGAGTTAAACTTCAGGAGGACTTTGACACAGACATTTTTAGAACAAGATCTCAACATTATGAATATCAAGAATGACAAAGAGAGGAAGAAGCACGTGACCTTGAGCAAGATATTCCTGAACAAAATCTACCAGAACAAAATATACCTGAGCAAAAAATCCCCGAGCAAAACATACCGTTCCATACACCATTTCAGCCTAGAAATAATGCAAGGGAAGAATTCTTCCCTTGGCAAAATAATGCACCTTTGATTGCTCTTACTCAACAAATGCAAATGTTATAAAGACAAATGCAAGACATGCAACAAGGGACAACAGTATGGTATTCAGTAACTGAAATTTGTCCTTATCCATTTGACAGATGATTGAACATGGTCCCTTTTCCTCCAAACTCAGACGTTCCCAAAATTGACAAATATGATGTAAAAAGAGATCCCTGTGATCAAGTTCGAGAATTCTATACAACGAGACTTGAATTTGCTCATGATGATACCTATTTGATGAGGTTATTCCCAAGAAGCTTGGGAGGGCAAACAATGGAATGGCTATCCAAAATCACACCTCCCATCAGATCATTCGATGAACTAGTCAACAAATTCATAACTTAATATTCCTATAACATTCAACATGCTATCACCATGTTAGATGTCTATAACACCAAACAAAAAAACAATGAAATATTCATGGTATTCCTTCAACGTTGGCAGTGTATGGTTTTGAGATATCCTCGTGATGTACCCGAAAAGGAAAAGATGGAAATTTTCATCAACAACTTGAATAGTGAGATGAGTTACAGACTCAAACTCCAATGCATACCATCTTTTTCTAAATTGATTGAGAATGACATCCAAGTAGAAGAGGCATGTGTCAAGAAAGGAACATTACAATTCTTCAAAGAAGGAACAAGCTCATCTAATTACAACAACCAAAACAATAACAACTTAGACAAATCTAGATTCTGGACCAAAAACAAAAACATTGGAAATGAAGGAGGAACTGAATAAAATGATCCAAAATCAAAGTAGCTTGTGCTCACGTTATCAGGTAATCCTCAAGCTACAAAAAATCCCAAAGGTGCTAACCCAGGCACTAACACTCATGCACCGAATACCAATCAAGATCAACTCAACACCAACAACACCAACAATACCCAAAACAATAACACCAATCGAGGACCTAATCCAAACTCATGGGGTAATGCAAACAACTTTCCAAAATGCATTTACACACCACTAGGGCAATCACTAGAGTCAGCATTCAGAGAACTCCTGGCAAACAAAATTATCTCTTTAACAACAATCACCAACTTTGAACCACAAACTAAACCACCTTGGTGGAATGACTCACACTTTTGTGATTTTCATCGCAACAAAGGTCATCAAACAAATGATTGCATGAGGCTGAAAAACATTGTTCAAGACATGATTGATAGAGGTGATTTAATAGTCGATGGTCTCAAGAAAAATGGTGACCATGGAGCCTTTAAGAATCGTCTTCCAAACTACAACAAGGATGGAGCTTCAACCTCAAATGATACACGTGGAGCTCACATCAATCACATATACAATAACACCATCAATCATATATCAGCTATAGACAATCAAGTAAATGTCATCACAATCAGAGATAAGTGTGAGCATGAATCTGTCAACGTAACAACCAAAGCTCAAAAATATGTCTTGAAGGGACATATATCAACAATAAACACCATACCCAAAATTCAATATGATCCAGTCAATCAACTATGCAAAACTCGAGCTCAAATATCTATCCTAGAGTTGCTAAAACTTTCGCCAAAACACAAAGACATATTGGAACAAGCGTTATTAGAAATAAATGTACCTCAAGATCTGGATGCTGACAAATTCCAAGCCATGGTCGCTCATATGATAGGGCCTCATAATCTCACTTTTTTTAAGCATGATAATATCTCATTGAGCCATCCACACAATACTCCACTCCACATTGAAGTCTTGGTCTACAAGCATTGAGTCAAAAGAGTATTAATAGATGGAGGAGCTGGCCTCAATATCTGTACCTTAAAACTTATCTATGCATTAGGCTTCTGTGAGGAGTCTATTGATCCACACAAAAAGATCACTATAAAAGCATATGATGATGAAGAAAGATCATCTAAAGGAATAGTAATATTTCCAATTCAAGTAGGACCAATACAAAAGGACACTATGTGCCAGGTCTTAGACACAAAGCTCACATACAATATCTTATTGGGTCGACCTTGGATACATGAAATGCAAGCAGTACCTTCTACTTATCATCAGTGTGTTTAGTTACTGTACAATGGGTAGGAGATTTCTATATCAGCAGATCACGATCCTTTTCAACATTGTAATGCAATGGGGGTAGCCCAAGACAACTTGGTTCCACATAATAGAGAAAAACAAAGTTACTCAGCACCAAATCTTTAGCAGGAAAAGTCTACATCATTATCTATAGATTTCAAGCAGAAAATGAAAATCAAAGAGCAGGGAATGGGAGAATACTCTTTGGAACCTTTGTGTTTAGCCAACTTACCAGCATCCCCTAAATCTCATGGATTACCTACAACATCGATATATCAAGCAACACAACCCATCACCAAGTTTGATGGTACATTTATCCAATTAGACACTCTAGCACATGAATCAGAGGAAAAGGACATCCTTAGCTGGTTATAAAAGGATGAAGAAGAAAATGATAGAGCAACTACTGTAGAAGTAGTTATATCAACACACTTGTATGGAAAAGGTTACCTAATCATGAAAATCATGGGATACAATGGTAAAGGACCTATCGGAAAATGTCAGGCAGATGTGACAAAAACCAATAGATCCTCATTCAAAGTTTAGTAAAGATAAAATAGGATTGGGCTATGAACACATTCTACCACCAAGGAGGACACCACACAAATATCAAAAACATCAGTGGAAAGAAAAGAAGAAGTACAAGGAAGACTCCTGGCAGGAGGCACTATTTGAGTTAGCTGAGACAATATGTAAGGAACGTTAACATCAAGAAATAAAGCACCATCAAGAGAAGTCCACCATTCAAAAGAAGGCAACATCTACAGAAGTACATCATATTCAAGAACTAATATCTAGCAAAGAAGAATCACCTCTTGATAAAATCATTCCTCCCCAAGGAGAGACAATATATGAACAAATACAAAGAGTAGAAGCAAGATCTGACATAGAGTCAGAGAAAACTATCAAACTTGTATCGATCATCAAAGACTTGTTCTCACCCTACAACATACAAGTCCACAACACTGCTAGAATCTGGGATACAACCTTTGAGACTGATTCCAATGAATATGGATGGGGTAGCTATTCTAATGTTACTGAAGATATTTGTGCAAAAGACAGTAGTACACCCATCTCTCAAGAAGAACGTGACACATAATCTAGACCACTTGAATTTGGTCCAGAGAATATCTATGATGCCATGGAAAATGAGTAGCAACATTATGCGCAAGTCTATACGGAAGATGATACCATCGAAGACCTTGACAAGATCCTTAAATTATTTAACACCTAGACCAACCACGATGATACCTCCATCCTAACACTTATAGCAGTCAAACTTGATCCACCTAACGACTCCTTACCACCTGTCTTTCCCGACCTCATAGACTAGGACGAACTTGAAACTCATGATATACCAATTTCCTAAATGACAAATCCATTATTCATTACTTGTGTACCATTAACCTAGAAATAGACTCTACCAGTGAACAAAGTAACGACATCTGCAATCAGGGGAGTGCCAAGTCTTTCAGTCGCAAAAATGAACAAATTAAAAGATCTACTGCTGAAAACTAGTCAATGGCAGCAATGGATCACAATAAAGTAAAAATAAAGGATGCATCTAAGGGTGAAAACCTTTTAACGGCACCTGAAGATGGGAGACTTGACACTCTTCCTAAGAATTATCATGAGCGATCACCCATATTGATTGAGACCACTCAATCAATCAACATTGGTACTACAAAAGATGCCAAAAAAATACACCTGGCAGAATCTCTGACAGAGGAAGAAAGATCAGAATTTATTAAATTTTTTAAAGAAAAGCAAATCAAATTTGCTTGGTCATATGCAGATATGCCTGGGATTGATCCACAATTAATCTTGCATCACTTGCCCATTACACTAGGAGCTAAGCTAGTCAAACAAAAACTACGAAATATGAATCCACATGTGGCACTCATGGTTAAGGCTGAACTAAAGAAACTATTAGATGTTAGATTCATTCGACCTATCGACTATGCTGAATGGATTTCCAACATTGTACTAGTATCAAAACCAGATGGCAGTATCAGAATATGCACTGATTTCAGAGATGTCAACAAAGCCTGTCCAAAGGATGACTTTCCTTTACCCAATATCGACATAATTGTAGAACTCACAGCAGGCCATGCAATGCTATCACTAATGGATATTTTTCAAGCTATAATCAAATCAAGATAGCTCCAGAAGATCAAGATAGAACAACGTTTACCTATCCTTGGGGAACATACTATTGGAATGTCATGTGTTTTGGCTTAAAGAATGTAGGAGCAACTTATCAACGAGCAATGACAACAATCTTTCATGACATGATGCATACCTTCATGGAGGACTATGTGGATGATTTACTAGCTAAATCATTCACCAGAACAGAACATCTAAGCATCTTAGAAAAGATTTTTGACAAATTAGAGAAATTCCAAATCAGGCTCAACCCTAAGAAGTGTGTCTTTGGGGTTACATTAGGCAAGTTACTAGGCTACATAGTTTCAGCTAAGTGTATTGAAGTGGATCCAACAAAGGTACAAGCCATTATGGAGATGCCACCACCAAAGAACATCAGCCAACTTAGATCTCTACAAGGATGACTCCAATCAATTAGGCGGTTCATCGCTCAACTAGTAGATACAAGTCTCCCATTCAATCATTTGCTACATAAAAATATACCATTCAAATGGAAAGCCAAATGTGCAGAATCCTTATCAAGTAGTATCTAATGAACCCACCAGTTCTAGTACCACCAATAATAGGGAAGCCACTCGTTCTCTACATTTCAACAACATACATATCACTGGGGGCATTGTTAGCACAAGAAGATCAACAAGGCAAGGAACGAGCTATATACTACATTAGTAGGACATTGAATGGATGTGAATTAAACTATACATTCATTGAAAAGGCTTGTCTCATAGTGGTATTTGCCTCTCAAAAATTCTGGCACTACATGCTAGCTCACACAATTAAGCTAGTTGCAAAAAATTGATCCTCTCAAATATTTACTCAGTAAAGCAGCTCTTATAGGAAGATTGGCTAAATGGGTCATGATTCTCAATGAATTTGATATCCACTACACAGAGCGAAGAGCTATCAAAGGACAAGCAGTTGCAAATCAACTGGCAGAAGCACCACTACTTGGAAAACAAACTATGGAGATCGAATTCCTAGACAGGGACGTTCTTGCTATCTCTACCAAACAATGGACCTTATACTTTGACGGATCCTACACACAACATGGCTTAGGTGCTGGAATTCTGTTCATCACTCCTAAAGGACACACTATACCAAGATCATATAGGCTTATGTTTCCATGCACAAATAACATTGCTGAATATGAGGCATTGGTTATAGGCATCAAAATGGCCATAGAATAGAAAATCACAGGATTAATAGTCTTTGGAGATTCACAACTGGTTATAAATCAAATCAATGATGACTATTAGACAAAGGACGACAAGCTACTGCCTTATAAGCGAATGGTGGATGATTTCAAACAATATTTTGTACACATCACCTTTGAGAAAATACCAAGGTTGAACAATAGAGCAGTTGATGCAATGGCTGCTATCGCTTCACTACTACCAATTCCAAAGCAATAGAGTCGTTACAAGTTTCTGGTAGAGCAACTGTTCTCCCCGACCTATGACCATTCTAATTCCCATGATATCTATGCCTTGACCGGTTCGGATTCTCCATTATATGGACCGATATATGATTATCTTAAGAACAACATCCTACCCATTGACCTATCCCGAAGCCAAAAACGTAGCTTTATCTGACAAGCCACCTGTTATACTCTTACTGCTGATACTTTGTACCATCAAGGTCTAGATGGTACTCTTCTTCGTTGCCTTGATCGTAATGAATCTGACTCTGCTTTACACGAGCTTCACGAAGGTATCTGTGGCACACATTCAAGTGGTACTACTCTTACTAAAAAGATTATAAGAATGGGATATTATTGGCCGACAATGGAAAAAGACTCTTATCACTTTGCAAAGAAGTGTCCTAAATGTCAAATCCATGGCAATCTTATACATGCACCCACACAGGAACTGCAACCATTCACAACATCCTGACCCTTTTGTCAGTGGGGACTAGACTTGGTTGGCAAAATTCATCCTTCATCTTCAAATGGACACAAGTTCATTATAATTGCAACAGAATACTTTACCAAATGGATTGAAGTAGTCCCCATGACCACAATGACTAGGAAACAAATTGCCTCTTTTATCCTTAATTATCTAATCTGTAGATATGGTATTCCAAGTTCCATCATCATAGATAATGGATGACCTTTCAAGAATCAAGATGTGCGAGAACTATGTGAAAAATTCAAAATCCAACATCGTTTTTCTACACCTTACTACCCATAGGGGAAAGGTCAGATAGAAGCATCCAACAAAACAATATTGAAAATCCTAAAGAAAATAGTGAATGATGCAGGCAAAGATTGGCATGTACAGCTCAATCCAGCACTTTGGGCATACAAAACTAATATCCGCATACCTACAAGAGCTACACCATATTCATTGGTATATGGATCAGAGGCAATTTTACCCTTGGAGGTAGAAATTCCATCTCTCAGAGTCTCTTTGAAAGGCTTAATCCCAGATGAAGAGTATCGAGTTAACCGACTGCAGGAACTCAAACTTCTAGATGAAAGACGTCAACATGCCTATACTCATCTCAAAGCATATCAGCAACGCATGTGCAGAAGCTACAACCACAAGGTCATTCCCCGAATTTTTAAAATTGGTGACTTAGTACTCAAGGAAAATCCTAGAAATCAGCAAGATCGGGAAAAGAAAGGGAAATTCGAACCTAAATGGTTAGGTCCCTATGTCATCATATCAACCTATGGATCAGGTGCTTATCAACTAACAACTTCAGAAGGAGATGTGCTCGATGAACTAACTAACAAAATCCATCTGAAGAAATACTACACTTGAGTAGTCTAATGCACGGAAAAATAAAAAAAATAAAAAAATCAAGAAAAAACAAATAAAAAAGTACAATAAAAGCAATTGGGGAAAATGTGGCAATAGATGCTATTGTGAGAGGACAACTCCTCTATCTATATCCATACCATTATATCCATAGTAAAGCACTATCGGCCATCGCCTGATATTTTTATTACAATATCAATTGAGGACATACTTAGCGTAGTCACTATCTTGGTTTATCTGCATATCCTTTCACCACATCTCACCATGGCTTGGTAATCACTATACATATACACATTAAGAGGCACACTTGGCTAGGGGCAATATTAATCAAAACTTGCAGCACGTTCAAGCCATCAAAACTAGTCACAAACTCAGAACATCATATCCAACAAACAAAAACTCACACAATCACAAAGAAAAACATTGATCACTTAATAGGATTCACAAAATATGATGGATTATTTTCTGAGGTATCAAATGTTGCATCTTGCATAAAGTTTTGACTATTTTTGCACTTGAACTTTTTGAATTATTGGATCCTCTAAATTTTCTCAACAATCCTTCAAAGCTAGAGAAAGTCATGGGGACTCCAATATTTTCTTAGTTTTCTGTCTGTGAGGCGATCATCTGTACTGTGTAAATACTTGTCTCAAGACGTGATTCACAACATATCACTGAAGACATGATTCCACTTTATGCATACAAATGGTTTAATCTTGTCTATTTATATGCAATCCGCACTTAGGTAGTCTTGGTTCAATTATACCTTGACGCTTGTGCTATCTTGCAAAATAAAAAATCATGTAAATTTTTCTCAGGTCATTATGGTTCAATTATACCATTATGCTAGTATAAATTTTCAACATATCCCAAAACAAATCAATGCTCAATGATGATACATACAAAGAAAGAAAACAACATGTGGCTATATAGGGATGACAAATACAAAATGAGGATGCTCAAAATCATTTAGTTGCATATAAAATCAATTAGTTGCATATCATTTTACAATTAGTTGCATATCATATCATACATCTCATTTTCAAGATACATCTCACAGCATATCATATCATACATCTCATTTTCAAGATACATCTCACAACATCATGCATTATCACATCATATTCATCAAAAATCACATCACATGCATCTATCTAAGCATTGCATCATCATAGAATAAACAAAGGCATATATAAAGCATAATCCATAACACATCACATGAGGATCAAAGAAAATGGTGTCATATATATCTCAAAAAATGATCAATGTACAAAATATGTCATGTCTGTGTCCATACAAAAAATGATCAAAATACAATAGAGACAACATCTCTTAGGTATGACTATCTCTTGAGGGAGACGGTCTTGTTGTAGATGTCCCAGTACCTGGATCTCCAGGTGGATCCTATCTAGAAGGCCCTGTCACGCCTCTGCTCTCTTTCCTCGACCCACTCTCTTGGGATCAACTGGATCTCGACTGTGTAAAACTTTGCACTCGGCACTCCTGGGGCACTACATCCTCATAATGTCTCCTATAGTACTTCGCCTCCTTGGCTCTCAAAGCCAACTCTCTCAAAGTGTCTCTCATTGGGCCACCTACTGCCGCTCTCTGTAAACTCGCCGTGAGCTCCTCTGCTCAACCCCGTCGCTCTATCTCCATATCACGCTCTGTAGTCAGCTGAATAATCTGATGCTAATGTGCCAACAACTATGTTTGCAAATGTTGTACTGGCAACTGCAGTGATCTAATCTGCACATCCTCTGCATGCATCAGAATCCGCATCTACAGGGGTACTTGTGAAGGGGTACCCCCTGTCCCTTTACCTATCCTCGGTGCTGGTGGAGGTAAAACATTAGACCTCCTCCTCTCGGCCAGTCATCTGAAATCATCATGCCCTCCCACTACCGCTATCACCTCCCCAACCCGCTCCTCACCTCCAGCTCTGATAGCCAAACCTCCTCTCCCTCTATCCACCACCACCTGCCACACTACCCTCTCACCTTGTACCCCTCTGGCACCACCATCTCCACCTCTCTCTCCTCTCCTCCCCTAATCAAGTCTCCCTTAATCCAATCTCCCCCTCTCCCCTTGCCGACCTCAACCACCTCCTCCATCACCACCTCCTCCATCATCACCCCCACCATCACCACCTCCCTCATCTATCTCCTCACCAGCCTCTCCTACTGATCATCCTCATCATCAAAATCAGGAATCATCTCCACTGGATCTGATATTCGAGCCACTGCACGCACTACAAAGAGTGCTGCAAACTCATCAGTCATCCCTGCATCCACTATCTCAAGGACATAATCCCAAATCTGGACGGCTAAATGAAAGAACTCCTCCACTGCCATCGCGCTATCAATCGTAGCTCCCCAATCCGGAATATCCTATCTCCGTGGAGCATAAAAACATGCTCTCTGTGGAATCCCCTACTGTCGACCATACTGCCACAGCACCTGACTATGCAGAAACCTCTCAATAACAAAGGGCATCCGCCCTATCAGATACCTGGACATAAATACATGGGGCATCTCCATCCTGTCCTTTGCCCATACCTCGCACCCTGTATATGGTCGCTAGATGACCGTATTAATGTCATCCAAAACTCTCCTCCAGTCCTCTAGTTTTCCCACCTTACACTAGATAACTATCCCTTGGTATCCATATGCGTACGCACACCCAATAGGCCTATCTCTGTCCACCAGTGGCCTAGCCGCGGGAATATGCTCCCATGCCCATACCTGTAGTAGTGTCACTCCAGCTAATAAATTGCCATAACCTAAGTATACCACCTAATGTAAATCCCTATATAAGTGGGCTAGCATAGCCGACCCCCATGCAAATCGATGACACTGCATCACCATATCCTCTAGAACCAATCCCCACCTCACTGCTAGCCCTTTCGACCTACGGTCAGGACATAAGAACCCACCTATGAAACCTGCCAAAACTGATGGTAGAGGAGCATAATCGAAATCCAAGAACTCCTGCCAAGGGATCTCATACCCGCAAACAATATCATCCTACAAGATCCAACAAAGTGCCTCAGTCCCACCCTCCTCCATCTACTCATAGGGTAGCAATGCACCTACCACAAGAATCCATAGAATCTCGTAACAATCCTCAGGCGTCATTGTAATCTCACCTGTCGCCAAATGGAAGGTGTTCATATCATTGTGCCACCTCTCAGCCAATGCTGTCAATAAACCCCAGTTTATGATAAATCGAGGCATATCTAGCAATGAGGATAGGCCACACCTCTAAATGATATTCCTGTCAGCTTGTTTCAATCGTGGTATCAATGACCATGATCTCAAAAATCGCTCATGCGACTAAACCACTCCAAGATGCTCCTGTCAAAAAGAAAAGCAAGTCCAATATCAGTTTCCTCATCAAAACATAAATATCAACATCAAAGTCATATCAACACTTGAAACTTTGAAAATCTAAAATCAAGTTCCACATCATATCGATCCATCAAGTCATATCAACTTGTAATACAACTCAAGTTTCACATTCATATCAACTTGTAACACAACTCAAGTTTCATATCAACTTGTAACACAACTCAAGTTTTACATCCATATCAACTTAAAAAAACTCAAGTTCCATAATCAATACAACTTGTAAAACAACTCAAACTCCACAATTCGTATCAAAAACATTCATATCAAAAACCACATCATATCAAATCAACATCAAATTTCTATCAACTTGAAAAATCACAAATCAAATCAAGTTATATCAGAACTCATATCAAACAAACTTATCAAAACAATGACAACAGACACGCAGACTGACAATTTGCACCTATCTCGACAGAACTGACATCAACCTACCAATTTTCTTCATTCACAAATCACACTATACCAACAAATTTTTTCCCTATGTGCTAACCAATCTTGTATATGCACTAAACTGCTTACCATGCGCTACCCTGTCCTCCCTAAGCGCTACCTAATCCACCCTATGCGCTAGCCAACACCTACACGCTACCCTTTTCTCCCAAAGTGCCACCTAACCTATCCTAAGTGCTAAACTACCCTATGTGCTATTGTATCCTACATGTGCGATACGTATCTAACCCAATGCACTAGGTCACACCTACATGCTACCTAGCCCTACCCATGCGACCCCCTAGAAACCCTATGCGCTAGGTGTCTCCTATGTGCTACCCGTTTTACCCTCTGCGCTGCCCTGTGACCCCTAAGCGCTAACCTAATCCAAAGCGCTATCCCAATCTCTCGATGTGCTACCCTAAAATTTTCAGATGCTACCCTATTTCATTGAAACCTACGTGCTACGAAACCTATCGTATGCGCTACGCTTTGACCCCGATGCACTAAAACGTAAAATCCGCAGGACAAATTGAAAACATGACAAAAAAAAAAGATAAAATGAAAAATCCAAAAAGGGTCACTTTTGTCATGTTTTCAATTTGTCCTGTTTCTCCAAGTGTCACTTTCTCCAAAGTCAACAAGCACAAATGAGACAAAAAGGAATCACTTTTTCCCTTTTATAGGGTAAATTGAAATTAGGGTTACGTGGAGGAACGCAAAATTTGCTCGTGGTGTCTCATACAACCCTACCAAACATCATTTTCAGGAGATGAATCAATTTATCGCATTCAACATAGACCAAAATTTAAAATGCCATTAAATTTATCCAAATCAAATCAAATATTCAAAATTTTTGATTCATCTCTTGAGGGAGCATTATCAACATCATTTAATCAAATCTGGGGCACGACATGAAAATCTCAAAATGACATAAAAATTGATCATAACTAAATCATGACGACAAATCATTTTCTTTGAATCAACATGTGCACACACGTCACTTCAAAGAGGGGCAAAATGTAGACGTATAAAAATGACCATATTCCTAAATTAATATTTTATGTTCATTCTTCTATTTAGTTAAATCTAATTTAATTAAATCACCCACATTCTTCTATTTAATTAAGTAAATTATTCAATTTATTTAGTTAAATTCACTAGAACCTTTTACATCATTTAATTGAATAAATAATTTTATTTAATTAAATCCCTTCTTCTTACTTTTTAATTAAATTTACATTTAATGAATAGTTTATCCCAAATTGAATAAATCTAATTTATTTAATTTCCCAAGTTGCAACCAAATTGAAATAAAGCAATTTATTTTAATTAATCCTATTATTTCTCATCCACTTGCAAAATCCTACATCTCCCACTTGCATCTTAAACCCTATTCCTAATTTCTTCTAGATACCATCTAATCCTAATCAATTAATCTAAAACCATCCATTATCCCTTTTCCCTAAATTTGAGGAGGTCACTTCTCAAATTTGGAGTAAAGTCTCCAAAAAGCATTAAAGCCTTTATCCATTCAACAAGCTAACTTGTTGAATACCCCCAAATTTGGAAGGACTCTTACAAATTTGTCCCCAAAGTCTTCAAACCATTAATGGTTAACTAACCCTTAGTGGCATGGTTAGAGACTTTTTGACTAACTTAACCCTCATCTAACCCAGGGGTCTCATTAAGCATTCATTGCTTTGACCATGGTTATTCCTTTAACCTTTGCACAAGAGTTTACCCCTTGGGTAAAAGCTTTATCCATTGGATAACCCTAACTTAACCTTAACCCTTACCTCCTAAGGTAACCATGAGGTCTTCTCAAACATTTAATGCTTCTTACCTCTCCTCTCAACTAGCCTTATGTTGACAATTGTCACCATTTCATTGGTGAAAATTGAAAACATGGATTGACAACTTTCAAACTTGACCCTTGATTAACTCTTTCAATCTTGACCATCCATTGCCCTATTTTCACTATAAATAGAGCTCTCATTCCTCCATTTTAAGGATCCATGCAAGATTTTAGTATCTCATTTATGCTCAATTTTATTAACACATCTAGCTTCTTTTTGTAATAGGAATTAATCTAATAAGCATTTTAGACTATTTCCTTTGTCATTAGCTTAACTCATAAACTAGTATATCATGTTAGGATAGTATTGCTACTAATCTTGTCATCTTATAATCTAGTTTATTGTATTTGTAGAATCATGCATAGATAGGATGCATTTTAATAATTAAATCAATCATAAGTATCCCTTGTTCTTGCATTTGTCATCCCTAAGCCACTTTTCTCAGTGATCTGAGAGCAAAGGCATTGGCTTGAGGGACCTTGTGAGATAGAGAACCATGGAACCAACCTTGGGAAGTTGAGTCATTCTTCATGACTCCATAACTTGCACCAAGAAGTCCCATGGGTGTGTGAACAAGCCTCTTTGAGACCACATTTTCACTTTTTAAGTTTCATTGACCTACTTTTCCTGCACACAGTATGATTGATGTGTGACTTCATTTTGTGCAATACCAGTAAAATCTGTTTGGGCTAATCTAGGCCCCCAATCACTTTTGTGCTTATTATCAAGCATTATCCTTGGCCAATGTGTATTCATTGTCTGATGTTTTCTTTCCAAGAGTAGACAAAACTGATATTTTTTCAAAATTGACCACATTTGACCAACTTCCCATCAAAATTTTCACTTGCAAACAGTCAGTTTGTCCTTCAACGTCTCCGCCTGTCAAAAGTCTGAGCTTTAACATATCCGCCTCACTATTTTGAAATCTCCCCATTGCTTCGACTGTCATGCCCAAACTTTAAGGCAAGAACAGGATTTTTTTTTTTTTTAAATTCGCACTTAAAACATTTAAATTTTGCAAATATGAAATGCTCTAGTAAGTTTTCGTTTTGACTACATTTAGAGTTAACTCTAATCGCTAACTTAAGTAAGTGAAATTAAATTTAATTAATGCGGAATATTAATTTTCCAAAGAAATTATTATTGTCTCAATGATTTTAATCACTTAATTAAAATTCTCTAAAATGTTTGGCGAAGGAATTATTAAACTTCACTAATCAATAAATGCTTTAAGGAACTAATTAAATTAGTCCTAGCACTTTGTTTATAAATGTCTAAATTTGTTTTTTAATCATTAATTGAAATGTGTTCAAATTAAATCGACAAAAACATCATTTAATTTTCATAATGAACATTGTCCTATAAAGTTTAAATATTTCCCATAACCAAAATAGTCTTACCCAATTTATTATACAGTTTATAATAGTTTAAACTCCATAAATATTTAATTTAAAACATCTCAACCTATATATTTATATATATATATGTACGTATAACCATACTCATAATAAACTTCTACAAATTTTACAAACTTTATATTCAAAACCCTATATACATATACATATACATATACATATACATATACATATATATATATATACAAATATAATTATATATATATATATATATTTATATATATAAAAATAAAAGTGTTTTAACCATGCAAAACCTAATCCTTTATTTAATATAAAATATGCTCCTCATTTCTTTTTTTAATTTCTTTATTATCTTTCCACATATTACCCTAGCCCTAACCAGCTAGGGTTTTATTTTTTTATCTTTGGATTTTGCAGGGCTGAAGGATTTTTGGGTGGCGGCCATGGCCGAACTCGGCGAAGGGGATGGGGAAGGTGGAGGTTGGGCTATTGGTGGTGGTGGGCGTCGCTCACTGTGGAAACCACAGTGGCGGCAACCATTGTGGTCGCCCACAATGGTGACCCTTGGCCCGTCCACGGTGGACGCCCACTGTGGTCGCCCACAGTTGTGGCCGACCACGCCGACCAGTGGTTCGACATCCACCGTCCACTGTGTTTAACACAGTGGCTCGGCCCTGGTTCGGCCCGAAACCCTCCTTTGGCATTTTTTTTTTAAAGGTTTTAAAAAATATATATTTTTTTGTTTAATTAAAATGTATTAAAATATAATATATATATATATATAGGTATTTATATATATAAATATATTATATATATAAGTATATATATATATATATTTGTATATATATAATTATATATTTATATATATATTTTATATATAAATATATTGTATATACAAATGTATTTTAAATATAAGTATATATTTATATACAGTTGATGCATAAGGAAAAATTAGAGCTAATATTACTATGCATTTAATTTATATTTTTTTTGAACTTTTAAAATAGATTGATAACAAAATTCTGAATTAAACCCATGTATATTTAAAAAAAAAAGAAAAATACCTTGTTGCTAAATCATAGATGTACTATGTTAACCTTAGATTCATTTTCTGCATAAAGTAAATGACAAAATTAAATAATTTTATACAACAACTATAAAAATATATTTTTATTTAAGCTAGAAAATATTAAAATGAATCTTTAGAGATGACTACAATATTTTAGATCTTATTTTCTGCAAATAAATAAAATGACAGATTTAAATAAACTAAAACTGCACTTCCATAAACAGATCTAATTGTTTTATTTCCAGCCTTCTACATGCATGCTAAACTATTTCATTATTTTCCTATTTTATTTCCTCAGCTTAAAGAAGCAAAATAAATTTCTTGCTTTTCAAAATATTATATACTCAACAAATATTTATTTCAAAACTTAAAGAACTAAATCCAGAAATACTCAATTCATTTCTACAGTATAACATAATAAAATATTACATTTCTTTAAAGTGCATTTAAAGGACACTAACATCATTTTACAAATGGGTTTCTCATTTCTAATAAATGAGGACTTTCAAAGAATAATAATTACATTTACAAATATTTTTCTGCAACAATTAACTCCAGCCACTTCTACTTGTCCTATTTCTTTCTTCCAACAACTTGCAAATAAATCAAGAGCTATGACCATGGAGTGCTCACCTCCCAGCCTAGGATAACTAGTAGCCATCCCCGAGCTTGGAGAACCAAGCCCTATATAGGTTACACACATACAAACACAATAAACAAGGGAAAACAATCACAAACATATTCCCATCCCAGGGCTACACTGCATCACACAATGTGATGTCTTTTCAAGGGTGGTAGTGGACCAAGTACCCTGAGGAGACTGCAAGTAAGGAAAAACACAAAGCGTCCTCATGGAAACCAAAATATATCATAAGTACAATAGCCCCACATCCTTATGCCCCCCAAGACATTCAAGCCTTATTTCCCTCCTTATGACCCCCAAATGCATAAACATGCCATGCAACAAGGGTCACATAAATATCCCTTGAGAACACTCTCACAATGAAAGCCTCTCACTCGAGGGCTATCAAACTTCTACCACCCACAAGACCATACTCTCTCCCAAGAGCAGGAGGCCTTGGTTACTCCTAAAACACAGATTTCATACAAGAAGAAAAACATAGAACACAAAACAATTTTCCAAGAGAAACATACAAGAAACTAACCTATTTACACAAGCAAATTATTTTCAACATAACATGCAATATAAAAAAATATTACAAGAAAAGTTAAACCAACCTTCAAACTACCCAAAGGTATGCTAGATTTGTTGAGGATGAGCAGCCCAATTCCAAAACCCCTTGCTTCTCTACACTTAGCCCAAATTTCTAATTCAAATCTATCTTTTTCTTTCAAAATTCCCTATCTCCAAAAATGGAGAGTGGGTGATTACCCACTAATTTCCTCATTCTTTCTTAAGAAGGCCTTAGTGAGAGTTCTCACAGGTTTCTAAAACTGAAAAGGAAAGGTAGGGTAGAATGGGAAAGGGATCTCACATTCAAAGAGGAAGGTTAACAACTTAGATTATCCTTCTAATTTCAATTTTCGCTCAACTTAGGAAACCCACTTTTTAGAGTGTCTAAAGGGTCACATGGGAGTTGAAACATGCCTAAAATTACTCCTAACCCTTAGGTATACCTTATGGGCTCTAGGAAACACTCTTAAACTACCCCTAGGTGTCCATTTAACCCCTTTTAAACCCCTCTGAAGTTAATTTTTGGGTCAAACTTAAGTTGACCACCCCAAAGATTCTCTTCCCAAGGCAAATATGGAATCACATTAAATTAATTGAAAAAGCTATGGTTAAACAACTCCCTCCAAGAGACAATTCAAAAATCAAACATAAATCAACACATGTGTCAAGTGACACAATAAAAATACTTTTACAAAATTATACATGAAATCTTGTCTCTTGTTGGATTTACACAAATAAATAAATTCAATCTAACACACATGCAACATCCACTTTTACAAATAAAAATACTATACAAATGAGGTGTTGTCTCTCCAAATAGACAAACCCTGGTTTTACGAACGTACATAGGTCTAGGTTTGGTTCCCCATAATGTTTCCATGGTCACATGGATAATTTTCCTACGCATCTCAATTACACATTAGAGCTTCCAAATATCCTCATAAAATATTAAACACATGAATAAGAATACACATCAAACATTCTGCATACAATTGACATTAACAAATCAATATCTCATATATCCCAATTTATCCACATAAGCCATCATAATCCTTATAATTTCATTCACTTATTAGATACGCATCATATTTCCAACATCATAATAAAGTTCTGCAAATCCAGATATAGTTGACATACGTTAGTTCAAGATTATCCAATCAGTGGATCTTTTAGGATTTCAAATTCATAATACATCAAAATGTACACCATAAGGTGAAATAACTCTATAACTTGGTTCAATTACTTTTCTCATCAATCTATCTGTCTAACACAGTCCATTCTATTGAATTATATAGCATTTATTAATAGGGTCAAACATGGTCAACTAAGTAAATCAAAGCTTGGTTTGGGGAAGGCCTTACATCCTCCTCCCCTAGAGTTTGACTTACTCCTAGAAGTCGCATGAGTAGAATTACGAAGTAGGGACATAACATTTCGCACAATTTCAATGAGTTACTCAAAATCTTATCTTGCCTACTAGAAGGTTGAAATACCAAAATCAACTTATTTTTGTAATTAACTTACTATCTGCACAAGGTTAAATTCGTAGTATTTTTATTACATTTCCCTTCAATCTCAGGTAGGTGTTTACAAAGTTCTATCTTTCAATAACTTACATTAATGCGCCATCCAAACTATATCAATAACACACATCAACTCCCACAATCAAGGTTACACATATTGAATTTCTAGGAGTCCTAGTTTGTTTAGGATTTGTTTAAAAGCATGTTTATCCTACTGTATTCTCATCCATGCATGTTACTTAAGAAAATTGACATCACACTTAACCAAAATGAATCTACTTATTCTTCATCAAGGCACCTCATTAGGGTGTTAATAAACTATTTGCTAAACCATCCTAGGTGCATAATTTCTTCCAACTTTCTTAGGTGACAAGGCAAAATCAAATTTAGGTTCTTCAATTCCGCCTTTATATAGGGTAGTTTTCTACCACTAGGGATTAAAATGTTTTTATATTCCTAAGCTCCAAGGTTTAAGTTTCATAGGGTACACTATTTTCAATTCTCAAACATTAAGGTACATAACAATCCCATTCCAAGGGAGTGATGAAACTTATTAAAACTTATTTTAGATATCATCCATGCAATCATCTCCATACACATGCTAAATTTACTAGTCGACAATTATTACTTTTGCAATTCATTAGGTCTAGATCACACTATTGTTATAAATTTTTCTCTTTCAGGTTACTCTCAATTAATTTTATTTAGGAGGATCTTCCTTCCTTTATCTTAATTTGATAAAATATATTCTTTGTTAATTCTTTGTGCCTAATTTCACTCCTTGCGGTGTCCTCCCTTGACACACTATCAGTGGTTCAACAAACATGATAGATAATACACAAATCACATCACTAGGGCTAGGTATATCAACCATCAAAATGACCACTTGACACTTTACATGATGAAAAATACAAGTTACTTCTGCCAAGTCCAATAAAAGAAGAAAAATGCTGGCAATTAAAAGATACCAAAACTGGAAACATGGCAAGTGCCATAGTTCCAACAAAAAGAAACATAAATTTAGTGGTCCTCTCTTCATAAAAAAAATAAAAAATAAAATAAATAACAGAAAGTACTAGCCCCTAGGTCACAATATACTTTTCAAAGAAAGTTGAAAATACTGATAAATCAAAACTCGAAACAAGATGATCATATTGGTCATACCCTAGGGAGTAACCGCAACACATCACTCAAGATCACACGTCCTGAGTGTGTTAGGAAGTGATTATAAGACTCTTAAGGTTCTTAGATTCTTTATAATCCTTTATTGATTTATGAAATAAATTCTTATACACAAGAGATCGCATCCTTTTTTTTTTTGTTTTTTTGTTTATAAATTGTGTTCCATTTTAACCTTCACGTGCTTACAATTTCAAGCAACACTGTCTGATATAATCCACTATCTATTTAGGGTTATTAACATCCTTAATTATATTCTAATAGGTTCTTGCACTAACTCTACCATTCTCCATCCATGCCTCTTGCACTAATTTTTTTTTGAACACTTAATTATACGCAATCTATGCTTAATTAGAGGTTAAAGCTTAACAAGCTAATCCAACGAAACCTTAGGTCTCGATAAAAATCCTAGGTGATAGGATTAACAAATACGATAACTCCTATTATCAAGTGGATCGAATATATTTTATAAGGGCAATAATAATTTCACTCAAAAGTCCCTTTCATTACAATTATGTTTAATAGTACTTAATTAGATCACCTTCTACTAAATAGATGTTTATGTAGTTACTTGGTTCAATATCAATTATTTAATAAATATCCAATTTCCTCCATCCTATTAATACATCCCCCCTTAATAACTTAATTTAATATGGCTTCTATTAATTATCTTCATATGCTAAACCTTGATTCAATGTTACGTGGTAGCTCAAGTATCGACACTTTTATGTCTTACACACACGGTTGATAGTTCAGTACAAAATTGACACTTGTTTTCTTAGAACCACTTAGGATTTGTATAATGTAATCATATAATTTTACTAGGGACATCATTTATTTTCTTAGCACCTTATGCTAGCTCCTTATGCTTTTACCTCTAACATTCACTTGCCTTCATTAGGTGGGAGCTTGTTGCCAAATTACTAATACTTATGGTAAAGAGCCATTTGGGGTGGAATTATTGTCAAGTAAGGTCAATAACGATTGACAACAATTTCTACCCACACATTTCATGACATATTTCAAACAACTCGGAGAGTGGTCTTATTCTCTCCTACTTCTCTTATGGAACTATGAAATCAAGGGGGTGTGCACTCGAAAAGTGACCAACACCCATCCTTTTAATTAAAATTTAGTAAAAGGGGAGTTATCCCGTTCCATATTACCTATTTATATTTACTTACTAGCCCATTTCCGGCATATCACAACCTTCGATCTCTTCAATCTAAATAAACCATATTATCATCCTAACATCTAGTTACCCAATTACGGTATAACTTAAAGGTGTCCAATAATTACCAATGTCTTAAGGCTCCCATAATTTCTAAGTTCTCCCTTAGCTAACCACATAATTCAACTCCTTATCAATGTTCTCAAAAAAAATATTTTATACTTCCAACTAATTCTCATTAAAACTTTGGTATTAATTACTGCTATTCTATCTTTCCATAAGCCATTTCCATCCGCATGTTGCTTCATCCATACTTAATGTTTTCGTATCCTTTCACACTTGAGTGCCATAATTTGCAAAGCTTTTTCGATTGTGCCTAGTAGTTAAATTGTGATACATATTGTCTTGTACCTAGCGACTAACCATGATTGGGTTGCACTTTCCTCCTTAGTTTTTGAACAAATATTAGTTACTCATTCCTAGGTTATAAGATGCTAATACCTTTATACTCCTTGTATTTCAATGGAGATTTTTGTACGATCTCGAAATAAACTTTACTCTCTCTTCCATTATTTACTTTTTCCAAGATTATCTTCCCATAAAGGAACAAGTTGAGGTTTTACTTGCTTGTTTCCCCAATTATATAACCATAGATGAACTTTAGGGTTTATTGTAAAAACATGTTTTCACCCAAGAAGTTCATGTCTCCTTTCTCCTTATTTGACTCATCTATAGAATTACTAGGGTTTTTTGATCAATGAGATTGTCATTCATCATTTTAGTTCTTATCTTCAGGGTTATCCAACTCTAGCTTCACTGTATTGCTACAAACATTGTCTAACAAATGCTCTTAATAAGAAATCCAACATGACCACATTCTTAAGGTACCTAGTCTTTAGGATAGGTTAATGATTCTTTCTGAGATTCTCAAGAGTTCCTTTTAACTCTTCTTCATTTGTGTCTCCAATGACGACCTTGATCTTTTTAACCATCATAATTTCACATAGCTTAAAAACTTAACTTGAACTGTCTCGATCTTATTTATCTTGTTTATTGTGCCTTTATCTTAGGCCTAACTATCTTGCTTGACTTGCCGTGTCAAGAACATATCTCGATGGAAGGCATTCTCTTAGTTACCATCAAGAGTATTTTATTGTAGAATTTAACTCCTCATACTTGATTTGATTAGGGCAATTATTGTGTTTAGGTTCAAATTGAATGGTAACCTCATAAGTACAAAAGATCTAATTTTCATTATTAAACATTGAAAATACTTCATATAAATAATAATTTAAAATTTCGCAGCCCTTGGGGTTTTTATTATGCCATAAACCTTATGACTAATAAGTTCAAATTTCAGGGCTTTCAGTGACCCTTGGAATCTCTTGAATTGATATATGTTGATCTATTGATTTACAGGAATTTTCACTTATGTTCTGATTGATTGAAAAATAAGTTTTAAGGACCCGAAACCTTTACACCATAGTTATAATAAAAAGCTGAGAAAAAGAATTTTCACTTATGTTTCACTTTGTTATTTTGCAAGTTTTCACCTAGGTGTTACACTTCGAGCCATAGTTTGGTTTCAACTAAGTTATGAATGTAGCCCATGTTCACCAGTGTTTGAACCTAGGGCTCTGATACCAAAATGTCATGCCCAAACTTTAGGGCAAGAATGGGATAATGTTTTTTTTTAAATTCACACTTAAAACATTTAAATTTTGCAAATATGAAATGCTCTAGTAAGTTTTCATCTTGACTACATTTAGAGTTAACTCTAATCGCTAACTTAAGTAAGCAAAATTAAATTTAATTAATGCGGAATATTAATTTTCCAAAGAAATTATTATTGTCTCAACGATTTTAATCACTTAATTAAAATTCTCTAAAATGTTTGGCGAAGGAATTATTAAACTTCAGTAATCGATAAATGCTTTAAGGAACTAATTAAATTAGTCCTAGCACTTTGTTTATAAATGTCTAAATTTTTTTTTTAATCATTAATTGAAATGTGTTCAAATTAAATTGACAAAAATGTCATTTAATTTTCATAATGAACATTGTCCTATAAAGTTTAAATATTTCCCATAACCAAAATAGTCTTACCCAATTTATTATAAAGTTTATAATAGTTTAAACTGCATAAATATTTAATTTAAAACATCTCAACCTATATATATATGTATGTATGTATGTATAACCATACTCATAATAAACTTCTACAAATTTTACCAACTTTATATTCAAAACCCTATATATATATATACATATAAAAGTGTTTTAACCATGCAAACCCTAATCCTTTATTTAATATAAAATGTGCCCCTCATTTCTTTTTTTTTATTTCTTTATTATCTTTCCACGTATTACCCTAGCCCTAACCGGCTAGGGTTTTATTTTTTTGTCTTTGGATTTTGCAGGGCTGAAGGATTTTTGGGTGGCGGCCATGGCTGAACTTGGCGAAGGGGATGGGGAAGGCGGAGGTTGGGCGGTTGGCGGCGGTGGGCACCGCTCACTATGGAAACCACAGTGGTGGCGACCACTGTGGTCGCCCACAGTGGCGGCCCTCGAGCCATCCACTGTGGACGCCCACAGTGGCGGCGACCACTGTGGTCGCCCACAGTGGTGGCTGGCCGCGCCGACCACTGTGTTAAGCATAGTGGTTCGGCATTCGCTGTCCACTATGTTTAACACAGTGGCTTGGCACTGGTTCGACCCGAAACCCTCCTTTGCCATTTTTTTTTTTTAAGTTTTTAAAAAATATATATTTTTTTGTTTAATTAAAATGTATTAATATATATATATATATATATATATATAGGTATTTATATATTTAAATATACTATATATATAAGTATATAATTATATATATTTATATATATAAATATATTGTATATACAAATGTATTTTAAATATAAGTATATATTTATATACATTTGATGCATAAGGAAAAATTAGAGCTAACATTACTATGCATTTAATTTATATTTTTTTTGAACTTTTAAAATAGATTGATAACAAAATTCTGAATTAAACCCATGTATATTTAAAAAATAAAATAAAAAATACCTTGTTGCTAAATCATAGATGTACTATGTTAACCTTAGATTCATTTTCTGCATAAAGTAAATGACAAAATTAAATAATTTTATACAACAACTATAAAAATATATTTTTATTTAAGCTAGAAAATATTAAAATGAATATTTAGAGATGACTATAATATTTTATATCTTATTTTCTGCAAATAAATAAAATGACAGATTTAAATAAACTAAAACTGTACTTCCATAAACAAATCTAATTGTTTTATTTCTTGCCTTCTACATGCATGCTAAACTATTTCATTATTTTCCTATTTTATTTCCTAAGCTTAAAGGAGCAAAATAAATTTCTTGCTTTTCAAAATATTATATACTCAACAAATATTTATTTCAAAACTTAAAGAACTAAATCCAAAAATACTCAATTCGTTTCTACAGTATAACATAATAAAATATTACATTTCTTTAAAGTGCATTTAAAGGACACTAACGTCACTTTACAAATAGGTTTTTCATTTCTAAGAAATGAGGACTTTCAAAGAATAATAATTACTTTTACAAATATTTTTCCGCAACAATTAACTCCAACCACTTCTACTTGTCTTATTTCTTTCTTCCAACAACCTGCAAATAAATCAAGAGCTATGACCATGGAGTGCTCACCTCCCAGCCTAGGCTAACTAGTAGCCACCCCCGATCTTAGAGAACCAATCCCTAGACAGGTTACACATGCAAACACAATAAACAAGGGAAAACAATCACAAACATATTCCCATCCCAGGGCAACCCTACACCACACAATGTGATGTCTTTTCAAGGGTGGTAGTGGACCAAGTACCCTGAGGAGACTGCAAGTAAGGAAAAAAACAAAGCCACCTCATGGCAACCAAAATATATCATAAGTACAATAGCCCCACATCCTTATGCCCCCCAAGACATTCAAGCCTTATTTCCCTCCTTATGACCCCCAAATGCATAAACATGCCATGCAACAAGGGTCACATAAATATCCCTTAAGAACACTCTCACAATGAGAGCCTCTCACTCGAGGGCTGTCAAACTTCTACCACCCACAAGACCATCCTCTCTCCCAAGAGCAAGAGGCCTTGGTTACTCCCGAAACACAGATTTCATACAAGAAGAAAAACATAGAACACAAAACAATTTTCCAAGAGAAACATACAAGAAACTAACCTTTTTACATAAGCAAATTCTTTTCAACATAACATGCAATATAAAAAAACATTACAAGAAAAGTTAAATCAACCTTCAAACTGCCCAAAGTTATGCTAGATTTGTTGAGGATGAGCAACCCAATTTTACAACCCCTTGCTTCTCTACACTTAGCCCAAATTCCTAATTCAAATCTATCTTTTCCTTTCAAAATTCCCTGTCTCCAAAAATGGAGAGTGGGTGATTACCCACTAATTTCCTGATTCTTGCTTAAGAATGGGATGTCATAGGTTTCTAAAATTGAAAAGGAAAGGTAGGGTAGAATGGGAAAGGGATCTCACATTTAAAGAGGAAGGTTAACAACTTAGATGATCCTTCTAATTTCAATTTTCGCTCAACTTAGGAAACCCACTTTTTAGGGTGTCTAAAGGGTCACATGGGAGTTGAAACATGCCTAAAATTACTCCTAACCCTTAGGTATACCTTATGGGCTTTAGGAAACACTCTTAAACTACCCCTAGGTGTCCATTTAACCCCTTTTAAACCCCTCTGAAGTTAATTTTTGGGTCAAACTTAAGTTGACCACCCCAAAGATTCTCTTCCCAAGGCAAATATGGAATCACATTAAATTAACTGAAAAAGCTAGGTTAAACAACTCCCTCCAAGAGACAATTCAAAAATCAAACATAAATCAACACATGTGTCAAGTGACACAATAAAAATACTTTTACAAAATTATACATGAAATCTTGTCTCTTGTTGGATTTACACAAATAAATAAATTCAATCTAACACACATGCAACATCCACTTTCACAAATAAAAATACTATACAAATGAGGTGTTGTCTCTCCAAATAGACAAACCCTGGTTTTACGAACGTACATAGGTCTAGGTTTGGTTCTCCATAATGTTTCCATGGTCACATGGATAATTTTCCTACGCATCTCAATTACACATTAGTGCTTCCAAATATCCTCATAAAATATTAAACACATGAATAAGAATACACATCAAACATTCTGCATACAATTGGCATTAACAAATCAATATCTCATATATCCCAATTTATCCACATAAGCCATTATCATAATCCTCATAATTTCATTCACTTATTAGATACACATCATATTTCCAACATCATAATAAAGTTCTGCAAATCCAGATATAGCTGACATACGTTAGTTCAAGATTATCCAATCAGTGGATCTTTTAGGATTTCAAATTCATAATACATGAAAATTGTACACCACAAGGTGAAATAACTCTATAACTTGGTTCAATTACTTTTCTCACCAATCTATCTGTCTAACACAGTCCATTCTATTGAACTATATAGCATTTATTAATAGGGTCAAACATGGTCAACTAAGTAAATCAAAGCTTGGTTTGGGGAAGGCCTTACATCGACATCTCCACCTTACTAAGTTTTGCTATCAGTTTCCTTCATGGGTCATAAGGTGAAGTCCCTTAAGCTTCCAAAAAAGTCCATATACTGCCAAGTCAAGAAGAAGAAACTCAGTTATAAGAAAGTACTCAAGCATAAAAAATTCTTATACATTAATCAAAAAATCTTGGTAAAACATAGAACCTTCTTACACTAATTCCACAATTACCTTCATGGTTATGACAATAAGTTTGATGAGGAGTCATTAAGAATTTGTGCTTTACAACAAATATTAGGTTTATCCCAAGGTATCAATAGGAGTGGTCCTATCAATTTGTCCTACTTTCATGACCTTCCAATCACTTATTGAGTCATTAATCCATCCAGGGTGACCTCTTTCTCATCACACTTCTCTTCCTCAATCAACCTCTATTTTATTCCATTATCATCACCTAAGGACTTAGTATAATCAAACTCAATCAATCATTTTCAATCAATCAATCATCAACCTTAATCCAAATCAACCAATCAAATAAACCTCATCCTAAGGTTTACACTGTGAAATTTTAATTTAGACCTTTTATCCTTAATCAATCATCTTTTGGATTTTGTGATTGAGGAAGAATCTACCCCAAGTACCCTTTCTTAATCATTTGGGTTGATCAAAACCCTAATCCTTTTTCCATATTTTGCTTGGGAACATAAGTTTGTCTCTCATAGAAGGCTTAATCAATTGATGTTAATCTAGAGGTCTAAGTTGAACCTAGCTTGTTTGTCACCTTGCTTGTGGTCCACATCATCATCCCTCTCCTAAGCCCTAATACAAGGGCTAGGGGGTCATCCTAATCAAATCAATCTTGTCCTAATCCAAGGACCATCCAAATCAAATCAAAATCAAAATTTGTTAAGTCCATTCATCACTTTCCCCCTTCTAAATATTACAATAATTCTTAACCACTTCCAAAGTCCCCTTCCATTTTTCTTCATGTTTAAGGTTACTCATGCATGGTCTTGGTTTGCTTCCAAAAAGAGAAGATGGCCACCAAGGGAAATGAGATGCTTGAAATCAGAGACCCTTTCATTCAAGATTATTAAAGAAGAAGAACAACTCGTTGATCAACCTGACCTCTCTCCATGTGTCCAATCCTTTGTAGATGATCCTTGCAACAAAGACATGATGGAGATATTTTTCAATCATGACCCCAATGTCCTTGTGGCTCAATTAATCATGCACTTGGGGCACAATTACCCATAGGCTTTGACGGATTTATCCTCGATAGGCCATCGAAAGGTGAGCTTATAAATAATTTTATACTTGATCCTCTTCTATATCCTCCACCCGTGACATCTACACCTATGAATTCTATCCTCACAACAACTCTACATCTGATTTCCATTCCACCAAATGTTGCTAATCCACCAAGGTCATTCATCCCCCTTCACAACATGGCTAACTATGTCAACACAACTTTTCCACTCACTAGAACAATTTGAGGATCACAAGCTCCAAACATTTCACAACCTCCCCGTTCTTCATACCCATACATTGGTGGTAGTGGTGGTATTGATGAATACTAAGGAGGGGGGGGGGGTGAATTAGTATACCAAAAAGAACTATATTTAAACTCTTAAACAGTCTAGTAAAAAACCGGTAACATAGTTTAACAAACAAACCGATTAACACACATGCAAACCAGATAGCAAATAAGACATTCACCCACAGAAGCACAAACACCATAACATAAGAGATTTTGACATGGAAACCCAAATGGGAAAAACCACGGTGAGATGAAACTCACAAGTAACTATTTGCAGAATAGGAACCAAACCGGTTAAGGTCATACAATGTTCTTTGCCACAACAGATCCTGTTAGGAATCTCAATCTCTGTTAGGAGATAAGTTCGATTAAAGACTACCTTGCTAGAGGATTTTAGATCCACAGATGTGAACCACCTTGTTAGAGGATTTTACAAAAGGCTTTTTGGGCCTACCCGGTTAAGGGCTACAAGCTTGTCGAAGATGTGAGTAATCAACAAGTGAGTGATCTATCAAATAGCATAGATTGCTTGGTTAGATCCTTGATAGCTCGTTCCTAATGCATTCCAACATTACTTCAGTCTTCAACACATTTACTCTCTGCCTCTTCTCACAGACCTAAACTTTTCTTCTATGTTCACACTTACAAAAACTCATCAACCACCTTAAACCCTAGTAACAACAACTAAAACCCTAGACATGATGTCCTTATGAAGGAATCTGATTTCATGTCAGTCCAATAGGGTTACAATACAATTTCCTAGGTTCAATGCATCTGGACACTTTTGGTAACATGACACATCATGCACCGCCAAAGTGTCGGCACCACTAAACAATCGGTGGATGGTAACTCATCACAAAATGTCGGTTGGTAACTCAACACAGAGTATTATCGGTTCAAACAAAATACTGGTTTAGACAAAATATCGGTTGCTGGTTTGACAAAATGAAGACTGGGAAAAATGTGTTGTGCCGCTTTGTTTCTTCGTACTACTTGAGATCCTTGAACCGCATGGGTCTTCATACCGCTTGAGACCGGTGAACACTTTCTACAAAACACAGATAGTCTAAAGACTATAATACATGATACCAGTTGGAACAAATACCAGTTGAGATTTAACTCATAGAAACAAAAAGTGATCTCAAGACAAGTGTGTGACCATCAATGACAATCACAACATCAAACATCAAAATTGCCAACAATCTCCCCCTTTGGCATTGATGGCAACACTTAGGGAAATTTTGACATCTAAGTGTTTTACAACAAAATTATGCCATAAAAAAAATTACTCCCCCCAAGCATATACGCTATCCCCTCTTTTGGCAATCAAAACAATGTATAACTATTTGCTTACAGAGATAGACATTAAGATATACATAGCATACATCAAAATTTTAAATACCAGAATACTTCTCCCCCTTTGCCAACAATGACAAAGTACAGCTGAACAAACCTTGCTTTCATTTGGTATTAAATAAATAAGAGTTTATGACAATAAAGAGTAAAACTTGTCAAAAACTGATTTAAAGTCCTACAAAAATTGTTTCATAGATAAGGACCAGGACTCAAGTAGGGAGGTAGCCACTTCTTTCTCTGTTTGCATCTGGGAGACCTGTTCTTCCATGACATCTATTGTGCTCATTTCTTGAGTCACCGTTAAGGCATCCAGATTGAGATAACTTTTTTGGAGAATTTGCAACCTGGGCAGTAGGACCAGTTGAAGTTCCTGCAAGTTCCTTGTCCAGTTGCTTATTTCTGCCTCAATTCTTGCAGACTAGAGTTGAAGTCTGTGAATAGTTTTCCCATATGTGGAGAAGGAATCATATGGCATCTTGAAGGTGCTGATAAATGACTACATATCTGATTGCAGTTTGTCCTTTTGGGTGAGCACATCATCACAAAATAGATGAGGTTGACATATCTTGCTAAGAAGTAGATTGCCTTAATCCAGAGTACCCCTTATATCTTTTTGAGCTTTTTGCAGATCGGGCTGGAGCTCATTTAGCTTCTTCACCAGAGCAAT
This sequence comes from Cryptomeria japonica, assembly GCF_030272615.1. NCBI lineage: Eukaryota > Viridiplantae > Streptophyta > Pinopsida > Cupressales > Cupressaceae > Cryptomeria > Cryptomeria japonica. The sequence continues at coordinate 16,201,348 of NC_081408.1, read as the reverse complement.
GTTCAGAGCCTTTTGATGCTCTTTCTTGGCATTTGCCTCTGCTACCTCTTCTAGGCTCACACCTGATCATCCACTACTGTGCATAGGAGTTTTAATTTTGCCAGTGATGAGTCAGTATTGGGGAGGTTTGTGCTAGGTATCAAACTGGTAAGAGTGTCCGCAGCTTGGATCACATCTTCCTCCTTCTTCCTCCTTATTACTTCAAGGCGATCTTTAGCAATCTTAATGCTCTGTAGTAGCTCCATTTCACTTGCAGACTGGAGATCAATAGGACTGGTGAGGTTAGCCGGTTTGGCTTGACTACCGGTTGCTTTTGGAGTCTCCATTTGAGTCTCTATTTTCTACTTTGCTGCTTCTTTCCGCTTCTCCTCTTCCTTTTCCTTCTCAGCTTTCTTCTTCTCCACTTCCTTTCTCTTCTTCTTCTCCTTTTCCTCTTCTTCTTTCTTCTTCTTCTCATCTTCTTGTTTCTTTTTCTCTTCTTCCTCTTTTCTCTTTTCCTCCTCTTTCCTTTTCTTCTCCTCTTCATCCTTCTTCTTCTTCTCCTCTTCATCCTTCTTCTTCTTCTCTTCTTCATCCTTCTTCTTTTCCTCTTCATCCTTCTTCTTCTTCTCTTCTTCATCCTTCTACTTCTTCTCCTCTTCATCCTTCTTCTTCTCCTCTTCATCCTTCTTCTTCTTCTCTTCTTTGCTGCTTCCTATTGCTTCATTTCTTCTCTTGTTTGCTTCACCTGTCCTGTTCCTTTGGATGGTGTACCTTGAGTAACATTTTCACCATCTAAGGCATCAACATCAATGGGTTCCATTTGCTTAGTTACCTGTTCTCCTTCACTATTGTATACTTCATCCGGTTTAGTTATTGTCGGTTCTTGCTCAGCCTTCTTGTTGGCTTGAAGTGCTTTATAAGATTTTATAGCAGTCATCATGTGAAGATGAGTGTCTTTTTCAACATCATCAATTCTCCCTTCTAATAACGAGAGTCTTCTCCTTCTAGTGAAGAAGAGTCCTTTGTTCTGGTTTATGACCTCAAAGAGCTCAGAATTTGATAGGTCAGGAAAGTATTGGGCAAATACTTTCTCCCTTATTTCCTATTCCTTCTCTATGGCAATGCACCATTTGTTGTCTAGAGATTTATACAAAGAATTTGGTGTCTCAGATCTAATTTCTGAAAGTGACCGGTCATTAACACATAGATACTTAATAACTTCCTGTTCAACTGCTTCCTTTTCATCATCATTGAAGTCATCAAAATAATCAATTAAATCATTCAGCAATTTTCTTCTAATATTCTTTATGGTTCTTTGACAATGTGTCAAAGGTTTGTAAGAAGAAATGTCAATATTTAGTGGTGTAGATGATGCCGGTTCATTCTTTGTCTTTTTCTTTGTCTACCTAGTCTTTTTAGGATTTTCTTTAGACACTGTTTCTTCTGAGTCCGGTGAGTTGTTCCTTGTCTTCCTCTTCCTCTCGAAGACTTTTGTAGGTGCCACTTCCAGTTTCTTCTTAACTGGTGACCGCTTGGTCACTTTAGGACTGGTTGCAGTAACTAGTGCTGATGCTGAAGGCACTGCCTTTCCTTTCTTTGCTGAGGGTTCTTCAATAGGTGTAACCCTTTCTAAATAAGTTCCAGTTCTCTTTGCCTTAGGATCAAGAGGTGAGGCAAGTAGGGTAGAGGCATACCCATCCAACATTTCATACATCACCTCATAGCCCATAGGCTCCACTTCTTCTTGTCTAGGCTCAACGGCCTCCATTATGCATTCATCCACGTTGATGGTGAAGCAGATGTCCTCTTTGTATTTATTGACAATGTCACTAGATATCCTCATCCTTAGGCTCATCTTGCTTCTGAACTCATCAAAGTACTTGTTCAGAACTTCAGGGTAACTGGTTCCAACTGATTGTAGACTTTCCTTGATTTGTTTTGTCATCGGTTGATCGACAGACCATTGAATGTCTCCTACTCCTAGAAGGTAGCCTTGAAAGTAAAAGAACAACCCAACCAGTAGTTGTCCGAACTTGAATCTTAGTGCATTGTCTTGTTTGATCGATTTAAGATTCAACAAAAGTTGTCTTCGCATACAGGTGCACAGATCAAATGATGCATCATCCTTGATCATCCTATAGGCAGCATTTATCGCAGTAGCAGAGACAAAATTAATTCTGCTGGTAGAGAATGTCCGGTAGCCTATCACCATGAAGGCATACTTGACCAGATCATCCTTGATTGAGTTGATGGTCATACCACGTGAGTCGCTCACTGAACTGGTGAGGTTGGACATTTCAGTCTTGCTTACCTTCCTTAGGGCTGGCACTTCTCCTGTATTGCAGAAACCAATGATGACATGAATTGCTTGTGGTGTGATATCATGTGTTCTCTCAAGATACATCTTGTCACCATGAACTCTCCTCAGAATGATTTGAGTGTGATCATCTGTAAAATCCTCAAGGAAATAAACTGCATTGTGAAGCTTCTTCTTCTCCAAGATGCTATACTCCAGTTTGATCTTCTTATCCTTCCCATAGAATAGACCTAGCTGAGAATGGATTGCGAGAGACCCTAGGTCTTCAATTTTGTAGTCTATGTAATTAGAAATCCCTTCTTCTACCATAACAGTAGTCGGTACTTGAGACAGGGCATTGTATTTGACTTTCACTTAATGAAGTCCATAGAATCAACAGTTGCACTAGAACTATCATGAGATGCGGAAGCCATGATAAAACAAAAAACTCGAGAAATACCTTTTGGAAATCGAGAATTTAGGGCTTGCTGATTCCACTTCATCTCACACTTCGTCAGTTGCTGAGTCATCGCTTTGAGTTCTTATTATGACCATTTGATATTTGCTTTTGAATCTTCTTCAGGGTTTTGAAATTTCTTTGAATCACAACACAAATAGCTTTTTCTTTGCTCTGCACTCGAAAAACTTCTTCACTCAAAAAATGATAGTGAGAAATGATCTGAAAATTCCTTTTAAACACATTCCTCACCTACCATAATAAATGCTCCACTATTAGGTCGTAAACCCTAATTTGCCTTTTACTATTTCTGGTCTTCTGCCAAATGACAAGTATCACATACCAATTAAGGTCTTTTGCCAGTTCCAACTGGGGGTTCAAATTATTTCACCATTTGCTCCCCCTAAGCTTTTTGTAGCTTACTTTGCTAATTCCGAAATTTCCACACTAGGTGCAGAAACCGGTTCATCTTGAATTACTTCTTCTGGCTTCTTCTTCTAGGTTTTCTTCATACTTTCTTGAACAGTTTCGACATCAATTTTTCCTTCTGGAGTGACCGGTATGTTATCTGATATGCTCTTTCTACTTCTGCAGAATTTGGCAATGTGACCCGGTTTGTTGCAATGATAGAAAACCATTCCAGGTGCTTTCAAAGGTCCATTATTCATGTTTCCATTCTTCCTTCTGCATGTTGCAGTAGTGTGATCATGACCATGACAAATCCAATAATTTTCTCTCCATCTAGTTGCCACTTGATAGCCACCACTACCTGACTGATGATTATAGGTATTAAACCAATTGGGATTCCGGTTCACAGAAGGTTCCAGACCAACTCCTTGAGTCCTCTGAGGATATCTTCCAATGTTGCTCATAACAGACCTACATTCAGATGCTCTATGCCCAAACTTGTTGCATGCAGAACAATTACCATTGAACTTATTGGATCTAGGTACATTGTTCATGAAGTAAGGAAAGTTATTGTAGGCTTTGCTTCTACACACATTAGCAGTATGTCCTTCTTTAAGATAGTTAAAGAAAATAGGTTTTAACTTTTGCTTACCTTTATCTTTGAATGCTGGTTGCTTCTTTGATGCTTTAGCATTTGCACCAGAGGTCTCACCTTCCTCATGACTAGGGAAACCAAGTCCATTGGTATTCTTTACCGGTTTGGCCGATTCAAGATTTTGCTCAAGCTTAATAGTACTCTTGTTGAACTTAGCAAGTATTTCCTTTGACTCAGAGAGTTCTTTGGAAATAGCAATATTTGTCTCCATCAAGTTTGCATTTTCAGAGATGGCTATGTTCAGTTCTCCTTGCATGTCTTCCTTTTCCACTTTGCTCGCATGGAGTTGAGCGGTTAGAGCACTGATCTCTTGCTTCAACTTGGAGATCTCATGATCTTTGTCCTTGACCAGATCTTCAGCCTTCCTCCAGTTCTCAAGCTCTTGACACATTCGGATAGTCAGTCCTTCCAACTCCTTTCTCAGGTTGGAGTTTGATTCATTCAACTTTTCTACTTCTTGAATTAGGGCTTCCATATCCACTTCATCAAAAGAACTATTTTCAGATAGCTCCATCAGTTTCTCAGCATGTTCTCTCCTTTTTTCCTGAGAGGCCTTATATTTTACCATAAGCTCATCATAGGCTTGCTCAGACTGAGTGAGCCGATGAGTAAGTTCCCTCACAGTGTATTCCCCCATATCTCTTTCCAAGTGGTTAGACTTATAGAAAGATTTTCTCTGATACCAATTGATGAATACTAAGAGGGGGGGTGAATTAGTATACCAAAAAGCACTATATTTAAACTCTTAAACAATCTAGTAACACACCGACAACATAGTTTAACAAGCAAACTGGTTAACACACATGCAAACTAGATAGCAAATAAGACATTCACCCATAGAAGCACAAACACCATAACATAAGAGATTTTGACATGGAAACCCAAATGCGAAAAACCACGGTGAGATGAAACTCACAATTAACTATCTGCAAAATAGGAACCAGACCGGTTAAGGTCATACAATGTTCTTTGCCACAACAGATCCTGTTAGGAATCTCAATCTCTGTTAGGAGATAAGTCCGGTTAAAGACTACCTTGCTAGAGGATTTTAGATCCACAGATGTGAACCACCTTGTTAGAGGATTTTACAAAAGGCTTTTTGGGCCTACCCAGTTAAGGGCTACAGGCTTGTCAAAGATGTGAGTAATCAACAAGTGAGTGATCTATCAAATAGCATAGATTGATTGGTTAGATCCTTGATAGCTCGTTCCTAATGCATTCCAGCATTACTTCAGTCTTCAACACATTTACTCTCTGCCTCTTCTCGCAGACCTAAAATTTTCTTCTATGTTCACACTTACAAAAACTCATCAACCACCTTAAACCCTAGTAACAACAACTAAAACCCTAGACATGATGTCCTTATGAAGGAATCTGATTTCATGTCGGTCCAATAGGGTTACAATACAATTTCCTAGGTTCAATGCATCTGGACACTTTTGGTAACATGACACATCATGCACTGCCAAAGTGTTAGCACCGCTAAATAATCGCTGGATGGTAACTCATCACAAAATGTTGGTTGGTAACTCAACACAGAGTATTACCGGTTCAAACAAAATACCGGTTTAGACAAAATATGGGTTGCCGGTTTGACAAAATGAAGACTGGGAAAAATGTGTTGTGCCACTTCAATTCTTCATATTGCTTGAGATCCTTGAACCGAATGGGTCTTCATACTGCTTGAGACTGGTGAACACTTTCTGCAAAACATGGATAGTCTAAAGACTATAATACATGATACTGGTTGGAACAAATACCAGTTGAGCTTTAACTCATACAAACAAAAAGTGATCTCAAGACAAGTGTGTGACCATCAATGACAATCACAACATCAAACATCAAAATTGCCAACAGGTATCCCATCCTCGTCTCATAAAATCCTAGTGTCTAACATGGGTCACTATGTCCCTAATGTCCCTAATCAACAACTTGACCTCCTAAAAGAAATAAAGGACATGAAGGACCTCATCAAGAACCTAAAGAATGGGATAAAGAAGAGACCTTACACTTTCAAGGAAATATTTCCTTGTCCCTATGACCCATCTATTTCAGTCGCACCCTAGCCACCTAAGTTTGAAATACCTAAATTTGAAAAATACAAAGGTAAGGGTGATCCTAGGGACCACATCTATGAATTTCATATCCTATGTCAAGAGGTCTCTTACAGTGGCATCTGCCTTAGAAGACATTTTCCAAAAACTCTTAGTAGGGATGCCCTCGCTTGGTTTTCTTTCCTACCCTGTGGCTCCATCACATCATTCCTAGACCTGGTAGAAACATTTGTGTCTCACTATGCCTACAACATTGAGAAGGATGACTCTATGATGGACTTATGCAATACAAAGCAAAGGCCTAGAGAAACTTTTGCCAACTTCCTTCAAAGGTGGTGACATCTCATCAAGAAGTTTCCTTGGGACATACCAGAACCTTATCAAATTGAGTTATTTCAATGTAACTTGGTACCTGAGTTGTCTAAACCTTTGAATTTTCAATTTCTAACCTCCTTTAATGAAATTTCTAAGAAATGTTTAGCCTTAGAGAATGTTCTCTTAGATGAAGGAACTTTAAAGCACTATAAAAAATCTGGTCAAAATTCTTCCTCTTACAATGACAAGCCAAAGTTTTGGTCTAGAAACAAAAATGTTGTCAATGATGGAGTAATTGATGCCAAGTGTGTCCAAACCATTTCTGCCTCATCCAAACTAACCACCACCAAAAAATTCTTCAACAATCAATCCAATCAATCACAGCCTCACAACAATCCTTTTGTCTAAGGTTGACCTCCTCACTCCAACAATTAGTCCCAACATGAGTACACTCCACTTGGTGAGCCTACGTAGGTTATTTTCCAAAAGGTTGTCAAGGCTAGCACTATTGTCTTTCTGATAACATTCCCTTTTGATCCAAATCAACCTAAAACCCAATGGTATAATGAGAATGAATACTATGACTACCATCATGTCAATGGTCATGATACACACAAGTGTATGAAACTCAAGAATTATATCCAAGACCTTATTGACAAGGGTGACATTGAGGTTGATGTTACAAAACCTGGTAACTCCAATGAAAAACTTAAAATTTAGCAGGACCCTTTTCCCAAGGATGGTAAGGACAAGACCTTATCATCTCATGCTATCAATTATGACTATACTAGTCACATATCTGGATTTGATTCCTTAGTAGGTCACATAGAGCCCATCGACACTTGCATTAACACCATCAAAATTAAAGGATCTAATACCTCTCCTGCTACTCATAGACCTAGGATCACTATCCAAGGTTCTTCTCCTCTACAAACCTCAAACTGATCCTCCCAAGCAAAAGTAGTCATTTAAGGCACTACACCTTCTAATTCTTAGAATGAATGCAATGTTACTACCCACAGAGGAAGAGTGGCCATCTAGGGAGCTCCTCCTCCTCCTCCCCAACCTCCCATGACATCTACTCATCACTATGATAGCCTTGATTATCTCGGAAAAACAACTACACAAATCTCCATCCTTGAGGTCCTCAAGACATCCCCTGTCCATAAAGAGATCCTTGAACAAGCCCTCCTGGAGTCCCATGTTCTAGATAATATTAATGCAAACCAATTCCAAGCCCTTATTGGAAACCTTTCTGCACAACATCACCTTGTATTTACATCCAAGGATGCACCTACTAATGACCCACCTCATAACAAGCCCCTCCACATTGAAGCTATTGTACAAAAACATAAAGTTAAGAGGGTCCTTATAGATGGTGGATCTGGTTTAAACCTTTACACAAATAAGTAAATCAAACAATTAGGAATCTTTGAAGATTTGGTTGACACCTCAGGGAAGATCACAATAGAAGCCTATGATGATGCGAAAAGAGTCTCCAAGGGTACTATAAAATTGCCTCTTCAAGTGGGCCCTATAATTTTAGATACAACATGTCAGATTTTTGACTTTGATCTCCCATACAATATCCTTCTTGGCCATCCATGGATCCATTCCATTAAAGCTATTCTATCCACATACCACCAATGCCTCAAATTCCCATTCAATGGTAGATAAATCACCATCCACACTGACCCACAACCCTTACAATATTGCAAACTCCTTGAAGGGAAGAACCCCTACCATTTCCCATGCAATAAAACTTCTCCATCCCCTCCATCCGATCCATCCAACATTGCATCCACCTCATCCCAATCTAAGATCAAGGTCAAGATCATTGACAATGGTTGTGGAGAGTATACCCTCCAAAATGATCTTTATGTGGGTCAACTCCCACCGTATCCTAAGTCATATGGAAAGCCAAAGGAAATCAAGAAACAAAACAAGCCCACTATCAAGTGCAATAAAACCACCTTCCAGCAGTGGGGTCCACTTGATGAAGAAAGTCTGGAAACTGATGTCACCTCTTGGTTATACCAAGAAGAAGATGAAGAACCAACAAACATCCCAAAGTGGATGTATCCAAAAGCCTATGTTATTGTAGATAAGATGGGTTATAAAGGTCATGGTCTTGGACCAGAAGAGCAAGGAATAAAGGCACCAATCTCTCCAATCTCTTACAAACACAATAGGGTATTGGCTTACTCTCTTGTACCTAAGATCACTATCACTAGTGTCCAACCAGAACCTCCTACTAAAGTTGAAGACTTCAATAAAGAGGAATTCCACAAAGTGCCTTTCAAACACTTTAATGATGTATTTGATGACACCTACATGAACACCATTACCCCCTGTGTAGGGGAAAAAGTGACACTAAGCAAACATGCCCTAATCTCACCTTCGATCACACATTTGTGGAATACGAAAGAGCCTAGAGGTATCACACAATTGGCTACTTCTTCTTGTGGAAGAGAGAGCCACGGGCTACCTATTAGGATTTCTATTCCCTTGTTGTAATTGAAAGATAAAATAATGCAAGTTCAATCCCTAACCCCAAAGTGCAAGTATGAACTAATAACAAGATTACAAAATTGAACTTAAATGATGGAAAGCTGTAAACACAAGGATAAGACAAGAATGTAAATGCATACCCGGAGTTAAAATCTGACTAAAAATGTTCAGGACGGGGGCGCGGGCGCCACTGTCCTGATTTTGCCCCTGAAACTGCTCTGGAAACTACTGTTTTGCAACCTGGAAAAGCTGTCAAAATGCTAAAAATGTTGTCTGTCAAGAGGACCAGGGCGCCCAGCGCCCCTGTCCCAGGGACCAGGGCACCCAGCGCCCCTGTCCTGGCAGGACCAGGGCGCCCCACGCCCCTGTCCTGGTCTTTTGCTCTAAGATTTGGTGGGAAGGTCGGTCTCAGTCTGCTTCTTCCGAATCTGCAACTTGCGGCGTCGTCCGAATTCCGAAACCTGCACTTATATCTGAAAAGGTGTTTGGGTGGCTATATAGGGTTTTGCCTTAGTCAAACCCCCACTTCGGTGATTTCCACCTCCACGAATAGCCAAGTTGTATTGTAAAATGTATTGTGTGTGCAGACCTAGTGTGTGTGCAAGGTCCTAAAATGCAAGAAAGCAAACTAGAGCAACCTAGAAAGTAAACCCTAATTGCTTGTAAATGATAATGTAAATGCTCTAAATCAAGATGCAAAGTGATCTAAAGCATGAATAAAGGATATATTGAAGCTTATGCAAAGACGTGAAAACAACATGAAATCATACCCAACCCTCAAGGGAGGAGTACAAGCCAATCTTCAGTCGGTAATTTCCTATTGTTCTTCAACGTCTTCCAAGCCCTAAATGAATGAATGAAATTGATGAATGCTTGATGGATGATGTTGAATTTTGTTGAAGTCTTCAAAGATCTGCTCTTTCACTGCATAGAAGGTCCCTGAAAACCAAAATTCTGGATCCCTTCAAATGAAGAAAGAGAGCTCTTATGTATGAAACCCTAGATCGTAAATTCGTATTTTGGCTGACCTAGAGATTGAATATCCCGCCAATTTCTTGGGGTTAAGCTTTATTTTATGATTGGATCGCGCTCCTAAAATTTCGGGAAAAATGTCCGGGACCATGTGCACGGGCGCCATGGTCCCGACAACTTTTCACCAAATTTTCAGGGCCGTCGGATATGATGATTTTAGAGAGAATCCCGAAGTTACAGGTGATTTCGAGATGTTTTGACCCCGAAACCAAGCCCCCAAGTTCGGAATAGGACTTAATTAGGGTTTTTGATTAAGTGATGTATTGGAAGAATAAAATGAAAAGGGCACACTTTAATGAAAGGGCCCAACTTTATGATATGGGAGATGATAAAATAGAACCTTAGACCTAATTAATTTAATTAATTAAGTGCTAAAGGGGAAATGCAATGCAAGATGCAAAATGCGCCAAGGCGGGTGCTAAACTAGGTGTGAAATTGTACCACCCTAGCAAGTGCGTACAATTTACGACGCTACATTTAGCCCCCACTTTAGCGGTCATATGAACACTACGTGCATATGCAAGCTAAAGTACAGAAAAGTAAACATTATTTGAAAAAGGATATATCCATAAGTCTGTCGAACGAAGCCCCCAATGGTATCTGCAGTACACAGTTAGGAACTGCACCCTACAAAACACACGTTAGATCACAAAATCACCTAATGCTTACTAAGGAAGGTGATGAAAATTCGAGGGTAGCTATATGCCCCCCCCTGTTTCGGCTTGCTAATTTTAGTGAGTTGAAATAGGGTATCATGTTTACCACTTCGAATTGTTAAAGAAAATTGATGACAAATGCTCACAAGAAGATTTGATATGAGATCAAAAACTAATGGAGAATCATTTGGTAAGAAAGAGGACTAAATCTCAATTCCAACACAACAAAGAGTGTGAGGATTTGAGAGTTCTCTAACACAAGATGAAGGATGTAAATGGAAACAAAATGCAAAGAGAAGAAAAGAAAGGAAACAAAAGCATGAATACACACATTGGTGATCCATGAGAAGAATAGTGAAAGAGAAAACATGGACTTCTTGCCCCTAGATCTTGTCTAGGTGATCCATGGAAAAGAGGACATGGAAAACTAGCCCCTAGAGTCTGTCTAGGTGATCCATGTAAGGGAGGAGAGTGAGAAAGTCTAGCCTTATGCCACTAGTTCCACTCAACGTCGTGCATGTGTGTGTAAGTGAGGTTAGAAGCATCTCATAGGAGTCTATGCCCGAGTATTCTACAACCTATATATGTATAGTACAAAAGCGTGACATCTCACTCTAAGAGTCTGTGCTCTTGTTTCGAGAATGACCCATTGCTCAAAAAGTGTAATGTTTATGTCATAAGCAGAGGAGAACAAGGATACCTACCTTCATCACAAAAGAAGATACCCCAAAAATGCAACAATGTCATAGATCCAAGCAAGAGAGTTCTGCACTCCTTAAGCAAGGATAAGATAGTTGAAAAGGGATATCTTGTAGAATGTGTAAAGGAGATCCTTAGAGGAGAAGAGATCTTTGTACAAAAGACACCTATCCCCAGGAGGAATTGTCTTAGACAAATATAACATCTTCTATAATAAGACAAAGAAGAGAATAAGAATGCAATACTTCCTTCTTTTACACGGTGAAAGTGATTCTTAATGAAGGATGACACTCCTTTTAACCCAATTGGGAGAGTGAATTCATTATAGATGTATTTTACCAAGTGCAAAAGAGGTTGTAGTCAAGGACTTACACCTCTTGTAAGAGAGAATCCTTGGACAAACAACAACAAATGCATACAAGGAATAACATCAAGTAATGAAGTTCACACCATCCACGAAATAGGAAAAAGTGGATCCTTAGATCAAAATAAGGAAAGATCATTGCCTCAATGAGAAGGACTTACATAATCTTCTAGGGAGAGATTTAGACATAAGAAAAAGAAGAGATGTATGAAATCACTCTTGCCCCCATAGGAACAAGAGATAACATAGAAAATTAGGCTATTATGTTGCTTCAAAAAAAGATATGATTGCACTTGAAATTGTACCATCATGAATGACAATGAGCCCCCAGTAAATGAGCTACCAATGTCACATAATGATGAGCAACATAACAGCCATTAATGTTATTTAAAGACATGATAGATTGAATGAGGTATTTGAATATGAAATGTTGAATGCTCAACTATAAGTGAGATCAAAAACATGTATAAAATGATAAAAATTGAAGAAGAAAAGTCACAAGAAATCTTAGAAGAGGGATGAGTGTAATTTATTAGAGCCTTATCCCTAGAGGAAAGGACTTTGTGATGAATAGGAGATAAAGATTCATAAGTGGATTTAGAAATTTGAGGGGATTCATAAAGAGATTTGTTCATCGCCAAGATTTCCTTATGAGGGGAATGAGAGTTGATAGAAGTAGAAGATGATTTAGTTGACGTGAGATCATCATCACTACTAAATATAGCATTCACACTGAGAGATGGTCTTTTAGATGCTTTAGTGCGTTTGCAGGGATTATAGCCGAGTCCAAAGGCATAATTGTGAAAATTAGTCTCTAGAGGAACTTTTATCCCTTGTTCATGAGCACCACAACCTTTTCCATGATACCCATGCTTAGCAAAAATGCGAAAACCACGACCATAACGATCAGCCATTTCAGGAAGAGAAGGTGGTTTTTCATAAGACAAAGAATTAAACTCTTCATAATTAGAGGTGTGAGGAGAAGAAGTTTGAGAAGCGGCCACAAAATTATTGCTCATAGGTTTAGGTAAGATTGATTGATCTCTAGTTTCTTCCTTCTTTTTACCTTTAAGATCTCTAGGAGGAACCCTATACTCACCTACAAAGGTGGGATTAAAATCAAGAGATCCCCAATCGTCTTCTGCGAGAACCTTCTCAGGATCAAAAGCCTTTTCATGTGTAGATTCAAGTTGAGAAGGATCTTCTTTAGGAGCTTTAGGCTCATCCAAAGAATTTTGATTATCAGAGGGTGATGATTCATCCATAGGTATTTTGTTTAAAGAGTCATCATTAGAAGAGGAAGATTTAGAAGAACTCCCTTTGGAAGTAGATGTTTGTAAACAAGACTGAAGATTAGTATCACCTATCAAGGTATATGTCTTATTGTTATAAATGAATTTAACTTGTCTATGCAATGTAGAGGGGACAGCTTGCATACTGTGAATCCAAGGTCTCCCTAATAACAAGTTGTATGATAGATTTCCCGACATAACATGGATAGGAGTAGGCAAAGTAACAGGTCCTACTGTGATGGGTAAGGTGATAATACCTAATGAAGACTTAGCCACATTATCAAAGCCTCGAATGGGACGAGAGTCAGGCTCAATAAGGGATGTATCCACATTCATCTTATGCAATAGATTAATGCTACACACATTAAGGCCAAAGCCATTATCTACTAGTGTTCGTCTTATAGCAGTGTCATTTATGATAACCACAATCATCAAGGGATCATATTGATGTTGAATTTCACTAGTAGGCAACTCATCTTGGGTAAACACAATTTGAGCTTTAGGATTCATCACAGAGTTAACCAAAGACACTATATTACTAGATGTATTAGGTGAAGGCACATTCAAATCTTTCAAGGCATCTTGTAACATTCCATGATGAGCGGAAGAAGTTTGGATCAAATCCCAAAGGGATATCTTAGCAGGGGTAGCTTTAAGTTGTTCTATGAGATCATATTCCTTACCAAGAACTTGTGAAATACGTGGAGCTTGCGGAAGAATTGGTTGAGAAGGAGGAAGTGAAGTTGGGATAACTGGAGGAAGATTAGGTTGCCTATTGTTTCTTGTGTTATAGGTATGAGCAACCGCATGATAACTCTCTCTAGTCAGTTGCTTAGCATACTCATAAGGGCTCTTAGTAGAATAACCTCCTTGCACAGTAATAATAGGTTTCTTAGGAGTGCAAAAAGAATCATTAGCATAACCACCTTGAACCACTAAGATAGGCTTATTTAAAGGTTGAGAATTTTGAGAAGGACAAGCACCTTGGACAGTGAAGAGAGGTTTGTTAGGTGTTTCATTCACATGTATCAAATTGATTGACGATGGTTTAGAGGAATGAACAAAAGTGTTGGAAGAATTATTGATAGTCTTCTCTTGCACTAAAATCTCATCATGGATTAAATCAATTTTAGGAGAGAGACAAGGGGTAGGCATTGATGCTCTAGTAGGCAGAGTAATACTAGGAAAGGTCATATCATCCTCTATCATCAAAGGATCTACATAGGGAATAAACTCTCTAGGAGAAGGATCAACATTACTCTCTAAAGTCGCACTTTTGAGAGGGAGATCTTTGAAAGAGATGTTAATCATCTTGCTTTGAACTAGGGTTTCCTTATGAGTAGAGCCAAGTTGAGGAGAGGGAGATGCTTTATTTTTAGAGGAAGAATAATTGAGATTCAAGGAAGGGGAGAAACTATCACGGGAGAGAGAATAATCTAAACCTTCTTCTAATGGTTCATCCCAAATAGTGAGGTTGTTGAAAGGAATGTTTGAAGTATTGTCAATTTCGGGAGAGGAGATAACATTGTTTATTAATTCCTCATCCTTAGGAGGGAGAGCATCAATAGATGTGTTAAAATCATCCTCTTTCCTCAAAATATGTTCAATATGATCTTTAGGGGAGAGAGAATTAAGGAAATTGCTTATTATTTCATCTTCTTTCTCTAAGGGATACTTATGGGTAAGACAAACTTTAGGAGAAGGGTAAGCATTTATCATTAATTCATCATCTCTAGTGGGAATTTTGTTGGAAAAGGAAATGACATCACTAGGAAATGTAGGGATAATGTCATCTTCTTTCACAAAAGGATCCTCATGAAGGGAGTGTTTTTTAGGAGGAACATGAACATATTTCTCCAAAGATTCATGCTTAGGAAGGAGATCTTTGAAAGAAGTGTTCATAACCTCTTGTTGCACTAACATGCCCCCATTGGAAGGACCAACTTTAGGAGAAAATAATTCAATGTCCATCAATACCTTTTCACTTAGAGAGGCATCATGTAGGGAAGGTGAAGTAACATTAAGAAAGGTGTTTATGATATCATCCTCTTCCTCTAGGATAGCTAAATAGGAAGGGCACATTTTAGGAGAGTGGTCAAGATCACTCTTAAAGTTTTCATCCTTAGAGCATGGGAGAGTCTCAAAGGGATTGTTAGCAACTCTTTTAGGCACTAAAATGTTGTTATAGATGGGGGGAGGTTCTTTAGGAGAAGGGAAAATTGAAACAAGGGAAGCCAACCCATTATCACATCTATGAAATGAATGCATCATGACAACAATTTTCCTCTTTCAAATGATAACACATGCAAAATAGAAGGAAATGTTTAATGCAAGCATTTAGAATGTAGATTTATAAAAATTAAATTTATGATTCAAATGAGTTCCTAAATCAGATTTGAAATTATTGATCCCAAATAAGCTATCCACAAGTTCAACTTTGAATTGAAAAATTAGGGCTTTAGCAAAAATTTCCTCTAAATTTTTGAATCTTGCAAGAAATTGAAACTTGTGAATACAAATTTGAATTTGAAATAGCATAAACACTCAAATTTGAAAACATAAATCAGATTTAGAGAAGATTGGAGTTCACGTCGGGTTCACCAAAATGTGTAGGGGAAAAAGTGACACTAAGCAAACATGCCCTAATCTCACCTTCGATCACACATTTGTGGAATACGAAAGAGCCTAGAGGTATCACACAATTGGCTACTTCTTCTTGTGGAAGAGAGAGCCACGAGCTACCTATTAGGATTTCTATTCCCTTGTTGTAATTGAAAGATAAAATAATGCAAGTTCAATCCCTAACCCCAAAGTGCAAGTATGAACTAATAACAAGATTACAGAATTGAACTTAAATGATGGAAAGCTGTAAACACAAGGATAAGACAAGAATGTAAATGCATACCCGGAGTTAAAATCTGACTGAAAATGTTCAGGACGGGGGCGCAGGCGCCACTGTCCTGATTCTGCCCCTGAAACTGCTCTGGAAACTGCTGTTTTGCAACCTGGAAAAGCTGTCAAAATGCTGAAAATGTTGTCTGTCAGGAGGACTAGGGCGCCCAGCGCCCCTGTCCCAGGGACCAGGGTGCCCAGCGCCCCTATCCTGGCAGGACCAGGGTGCCCCACGCCCCTATCCTGGTCTTTTGCTCTGAGATTTGGTGGGAAGGTCGATCTCAGTCTGCTTCTTCCGGATCTGCAACTTGCGGCGTCGTCCGAATTCTGAAACCTGCACTTATATCTGAAAAGGTGTTTGGGCGGCTATATAGGGTTTTGCCTTAGTCAAACCCCCGCTTCGGTGATTTCCACCTCCACGAATAGCCAAGTTGTATTGTAAAATGTATTGTGTGTGCAGACCTAGTGTGTGTGCAAGGTCCTAAAATGCAAGAAAGCAAACTAGAGCAACCTAGAAAGTAAACCCTAATTGCTTGTAAATGATAATGTAAATGCTCTAAATCAAGATGCAAAGTGATCTAAAGCATGAATAAAGGATATATTGAAGCTTATGCAAAGACATGAAAACAACATGAAATCATACCCAACCCTCAAGGGAGGAGTACAAGCCAATCTTCAGTCGGTAATTTCCTATTGTTCTTCAACGTCTTCCAAGCCCTAAATGAATGAATGAAATTGATGAATGCTTGATGGATGGATGTTGAATGTTGTTGAAGTCTTCAAAGATCTGCTCTTTCGCTGCATAGAAGGTCCCTGAAAACCAAAATTCTGGATCCCTTCAAATGAAGAAAGAGAGCTCTTATGTATGAAACCCTAGATCGTAAATTCGTATTTTGGCTGACCTAGAGATTGAATATCCCGCCAATTTCTTGGGGTTAAGCTTTATTTTATGATTGGATCGCGCTCCTAAAATTTCGGGAAAAATGTTCGGGACCATGTGCACGGGCGCCATGGTCCCGACAACTTTTCACCAAATTTTCAGGGCCGTCGGATATGATGATTTTAGAGAGAATCCCGAAGTTATAGGTGATTTCGAGATGTTTTGACCCCGAAACCAAGCCCCCAAGTTCGGAATAGGACTTAATTAGGGTTTTTGATTAAGTGATGTATTGGAAGAATAAAATGAAAAGGGCACACTTTAATGAAAGGGCCCAACTTTATGATATGGGAGATGATAAAATAGAACCTTAGACCTAATTAATTTAATTAATTAAGTGCTAAAGGGGAAATGCAATGCAAGATGCAAAATGCGCCAAGGCGGGTGCTAAACTAGGTGTGAAATTGTACCACCCTAGCAAGTGCGTACAATTTACGACGCTACACCCCCATAACCCCTTCCACTCCATTTGAGATTAAACTTGTCCACCCTGAAATTATTGACTGGGGCCAACAAGGACAACCTGCCTTGGACATCGGTGCTAATGATGACTCCCTCTTGGTAATAATCAATATGAAAGACCGCAAGGACTACACATTTGTCAATTGGATTCAGATTCACCAGAAGCCTACTTTGGTAGTTAAGGCAATTCCCTCAGTCACAAAAATGAAAATAAAAATAAAAATCCAAAGTCCCCAAGTGAAAACCTTTCCAAGGAACCTTCAAACATAGAAAAAGTAAAAATAAAGGATGCATCTTCTAGTGAAAACCTGGATCAGGCACTAGAAGTTGAGGGTCTTGACTTGCCTACTATGCTTCCACCCTATCAAGCAAAATCACCTTTTCTCATTGAAGAGACTGACAACATCAAAATGGGAATAGAAGATAAACCAAAGAATGTGCTTATTGCCAAGTCCCTCACGGGTCATGAAAAACAAAACTTCATGAGCTTTCTACAAGAAACACAAATCAACTTCGCCTGGTCATATGCTGACATGACAAGCCTTGATCTAAAATTAGTAGTGCATAATCTCATAGTTTGACCAAATGTGAAACCTGTCAAGTAGAAGCTATGCAAGATGCATCCTCAAGTGGCTCTTTTAGTCAAGGTAGAACTACAAAAGATGTTGTATGTTGGTTTCATCAAACCCATAGATTATCATAAATGGGTTTCAAATATTGTACATTGGTAAACCCATTGGGGGCATCAAAATATGTATCAATTTCAAAGACCCTAATAAAAAATGTCCGAAAATGACTTTCCATTGCCAAATATAGATATGATTATAGATCTCACAATAGGACATGAGATGCTATTCCTAATGAATGTTTTTTCAGGATATAATCAAATCAAAATTGCAGAAGAGGATCAACATAAGACAAAATTCACAATACCTTGGGGCACCTTTTGTTATAAGGTTATGCCCTTTGGTCTTTAGAATGCATGAGCAACCTACTAGTGAGCCATGACCATAATCTTCCATGATCTTTTGTTCAACATAATGGAAGATGACGTAGATGATCTCCTAGGCAATTCCAAAACAAGAGAGGAACATATTCTAGTCCTAAGGAAGATCTTTGAGAGACTTGAGAAATATAAGCTATGCCTAAATCCTAAGAAATGTGTCTTTGGGGTTACATCAGGAAAGCTCCTAGGGTTCATAGTCTCTTGTAGAGGTATTGAGGTAGATCCCATAAAAGTGAAAGCTATAATGGAAATTCCTCCTCCAAAAACACTCAAACAACTGTGTAGTCTACAAGGAAATCTCCAGTCTATCTACAGATTCATTGTACAGTTAGCAAATAAGTGTCACCCATTTGCACATCTCCTATGCAAAGATACTAAATTCAAATGAGACTGACTATGTCAAAAGGCCTTCAACAAATTGAAAGAGTACTTGGCCTCTCCTCCAGTATTGATGCCACCTATTCCAGGGCAACCCCTTCTCTTGGACATATCAGTGACTACAGTGGCACTAGGGGCATTGCTAGAACAAACATATGAAAAAGGAAAAGATCATATCTACCTTATTAGTCGCACTCTTGTAGGGTATGAGCTCAATTATACCCCCATAGAAAGAGCCTGCCTTGCGTTGATATTAAACACATAGAAATTGCGACAATACATGCTCAATAACAAGACTAAGATAATAGAAAATATTAATCCCTTAAAATACTTGTTGCCCAAGACAACCCTTACAGGTCACACAACTAAATGGGTCATGCTCCTCAGTAAATTTAACATTGAGTACATAGACTAGAAAGAAATTAAAGGACAAGTTATAACAGATCAACTAGCTAATGCCCCTCTTCAAGGTGACCACCTCCTTATAACAGAGTTTCCTGATGACACCATTATGATCATCACTACATCTACAAAATGACAGTTATACTTTGATGGTTCCTGCACACAAAATGGATCGGGGGCAAACATTTTGTTAATAATTTCCCAAGGAGATTGCATTCCCATCATACAAGATCGCCTTTGCAGGCACCAACAACATCACAGAGTATGAAGATCTCATCACTGGACTCTGCCTCCTCATCCAATGGAAGATAACCAAGATATAGGTTTATGGTGACTCCCAACTTGTCATAAAACAAGTCAATGATGAGTAGCAAACAAAGGATGACAAGTTACTTCCTTATCACAACATGGTAGAAGACCTAAAGTAGCATTTTACTCTTATCCAATTTGATCAAATTCCAAGGACGAACAATAGAACTACTGATGCTAATGGATACAATTGGTTCTCTCCTGGAAATGCTAACAAACAGTCAAAAGTGTGAGTTCTTGGTTGATCAACTCCTAATCATGACATATGATGACCCCGAATCAGAAATGGTATGTGATCTCATTGGTGCTCAATCCCCTTGGTACCCAAAAACCTACACCTACCTACAAGACAACATCATTCCACCCCACCTCACTAAAACCTAGTAATAAAACTTCATTCACCGATCTGCCTGATACACAATCCTTGGTGACACTCTCTTTCGAAGGCATTTTGATGGAGCCCTCCTAAGGTGTTTAGACAAAGAGGAGGATGAATGGGAACTATGCAAAGTTCATTTGTGGAGCACAATTAAGTGGCCTCACATTAGCTAATAATCTCTTGTCCATAGGATACTACTAGCCTAAAATGGAAGAAGATGCATACCACTATGTGAAGAAATGTATCCTCTGTCAGAAACATGGTGACAAAATTTATGCACCTTCTCAAGATCTATAGCCATTCATCACACCATGGCCCTTCTCTTAGTGGGGTCTTGATCTCATAGGGAAAATCTACCCCACCTCATCTAATGGACATAAGTTCATAATCACTGCCATAAAATACTTCACCAAGTGGGTGGAAGCCATACCACTCACTTTCACAATTGGTAAACAAATTTCTAAATTAATCCTAAGTTATCTTATTGGTTACTATGGAGTTCCCAAGATTATCATCATAGATAATGGAAGACCCTTCAAGAATTAGGATGTTAAGGAATTGTGCCAGAAGTTTTCCATCCAACACCACTTTTCCACTCTATATTACTAGCAAGGTAAGGGTCAAGTTGAGGCTTCGAATAAAACCCTTATCAAAATCCTTAAGGAAACAGTCAATGGAGCTGGTCGTGATTGGCACTTGCAACTCCATCCCATCCTTTGGGCTTACCGCACAAGCATCTTCACTCCCACAAGAGCCACCCCATACTCCCTAGTATTCAATTCTAAAGTTATCCTTCACCTTGAGATGGAGATTCTATCACTTTAGGCTTCCCTGCAGAACATCCTCCCTGATGATGAAAATAGAGTTGCTAGATTGCAAGAGCTAGAACTGCTAGATGAAAGGCACCTCAAGGCCTTAAACCATCTCCTAGTGTATCAAAATTTCCTTTGGCTAAGATATAACAAGAAAGTTAGAACTTGGGAATTTGACATTAGTGACCTAGTGCTTATGGAAAATCAAAAGAAACTCCAAGATCATGAAAATAAAGGTAAGTTTGAGCCTAATTGTCTTGGACCTTATGTGATCACTGCAAAATATGGATTAGGAGCTTATCAGTTGGCTACTCCTGAAGGAGATCCCTTGGATGATCTTATGAACCTCATGCATCTCAAGAGATTCTAAACCCAGTCTTCAGAGGATACCAACTTTCAAAAATCAGAAAAGCGAAGAAAGAATAGAAAAAAGAGAAAAAAACAAAAAGTAAAGAAAAATCAATTTGTCCATTAGTGAAAACCACTTTCTGGTGCTATGGGCAAGTACCTTGGTGAAAACCTAGTCTCAGGCATCAAGGTAAATAAGATAGATCCATCGTCTATCTAGAAAACCTCACTTATTAGGACTAAAACTTATAGAATTTTTCCACCTTCATCCCAACCCCAGTAGTGTCACGATTTTTGTTAGTGTTCGCGAGTAAATTCCGCTTCCTAGCATGCCATACTCCATTTATCCAACCACCTTCCCGCTATCCTTACTTTAACATGGAATCTATTAATTGGATGCCTATCAGCAACATAATACACAGATCCATCATCCACCATCCTAACCCCGCATGCACCATTCCTTTAAAGTCATGTGATGGGTTTCCTCCACATGTGGGCATGTGTGTAGGATGTTCCCATTTTGATCACTCACCCCACTTATACACATCACACCTATTTGAAGTGAAATTGGAATAATTTTTGAATCATCGCCCCCTTCATGAGATGATGAACTTTTGTCCAAGCTGTGAATAAGGATTGTCCCATGAAACTAAGCTTTTTTCCCATCACACTGAGCTTGCCCCTGCTATCTAAGCTTTTGTCCCAATAAACTGAGCTTCTTCTTGACTTGTTCATCATCCAAGTACCCATCCACATGAGTCTCACCAAGTCCAATAAGTTAGTGCCACATCCACATTTTCTTGCATATCCCATCTTCTCTGTTGTCTAATCAACCTTCTCAGTTACCCTTGCCCATTGGGATGCATCCTTCCCATGTCTGACAGGCTATCCACTATCCTAGTCCTACTCTTGGAAAGAGATGTAAGTTAGCCATGTGCATGCCATTTGCATGGTTTGAAATTTTTTCTTTGATTTGCGTCTTTATGTCCACTGACTACCCCTACTTAAGGCTGCCATGATCACTCTATATCTTGGTATGTCTGGGTTGCATGTATACTGGGGCATGTTTTCATGGTATGGCATGTTTGTGGGTCTCTCTTGTATGAACTTGCAGTCCCATAGTTACACCATCATGGTGTTTGCGGGGTTGTGTGTAGGAGACACCTATTGTTTGAGAGTCTAATCCATGCCTTGGATCCTCATGACATCCTGATTCCTATAATCAGTGATGTTGATTATCCTTGGCAATATCAAAACTAGCTTTTCTCTCCACATATACACAACAAAAAATTCCCCACCACTCCATTCACTTCATTTTTGCATTTCATCACCATTTTTCATTTTGGAGACCTCAATTTATTCACTTCTCCCTATTCTTTTGTCTAGTCCTATATCATTGTATTATTGTTGGCACATTACAAAAACTATCCAATTATCATGTAGTTACATTTTTCATATAGTTGCACATTTGATTACCTATATATTTAGCTAAAAGCATATTCATTTTAGGCACATTTTATCATATTACCATTATCGATTCATTTTTGTCATCATTATTACATTTTTGTTATTATCATTTTCACTTAATTATATATTTGCACATTTTTATCATTATCATTTATCATATAGACTCATTTCCATTATTATTATACCTGTATATGGTGAAAATGGATAACAATAATAACGATATTGAAAGGCTAAATGAATTCAACCACAAAACCCTAGCCTAACTATCAACAAAGATCCACCATAACATATGAAGATTACCTAAGACAATGCAAATCAAATGAAATCACAAAGATTATACCATCACATGTCCAATAGGGTTTGGATCTCCATTCTTCCTATCTCCATTGATCTTGCTTGATATATTTGCTCTCAAATTTTATAAGCACAAGAGCTCAACAAAGAACGAAATGTGGTTGCAAGTAGGATCATAGTGTAGTCAATTGATCAAGTAGTTAGAAAATGATTGATTAGGGTTTGATAATGAAGGAAGCATCTCCTTATATAGAAAACACTATAAGAAATGGAGGGATAAGATTGAGAGGTGTAAAAGGAGGTCGGCTATGATTAGAGGGTAGGTAAAAGAAATAATAAAATAATGAAAGGGGTAGGTAGTGTAGGAATTAAGAGATGAATGACATGTGTCATGGGTAGAAAAGGTTAATGAATTAATTAAATTAATTAATTAATAGAAGAAGTGGGATCAATTAAATAAATAAAATATTTATTTAATTTAGGAAAAGGATAATTTAAATAAATAAATATATTTATTTAAATGAGACATAAGGCTAGAAGAGGATAAATGAATTAATTAAATAAATAAAGATTTATTTAATAAATAGAAGAATTAAGCTTAGATAATTAAATATATAAAATATTTAATTAATTAGACTAGACAATTTTGGGTGTCTACATTTTGCCCCTCTTTGAGACAATGCGGCTTGTCGCGTTGTTTCAAAGAAGATAATATGAACTGATACAGAGTTGCCCCAAGATGGGAATGATATGCCCCCTCGAGAGATTGGATGAAAATGTTTGGAAAGATTGTAGACAATCTCTCGATAAGAAAGAAAAGCTAGAATGGATTGACCGGATAAAGTGACAAAGTCATGGGATAAAGAAGACTGACTCGGGAAATGAAGGCGAGGGCTAGGGGTAGTCTATAAGATAGACCACGAGGGAAAATACATCCTCATTGTCATCTACACATCCATGAGAGCAGATTGCAGAGCGTAAATAGAGCAGCAACAGTCAGCAGTGATGGCTTTCATTCATAGATTCGACCGCGTTCACCGATTCCAAAGGCTAGCAGAGGCAGGAGAGCCGGTAAGTACCATCAAACCTCCTTGTACTTTGACGCATTTAATTTTGTCATTAATGCATGCTAGATAAGGTAATAAATGCGCTTAGACTAGGGTCCAAAAAGTGTCCAAAACCATCCAGGCACATCTACGTTGGTGCCAGGCACGTCTGTGCTCGCGAGGCACATTTATGTTTGTGCCAGGCGCGTCTGCGTTTGAACCCGTGTCTGTGTCAAATGCGGCCATGTTTGTGATGTTCAGGCACGTTTGTGCCAAGAAGGCACGTCTATGTCACCTAGGTGCATCTGTGCAGAGCATAGGCACGTTTGTGTCAATCAGGCACGTCTGTGTTTTTCAGGCATGTTTGTGCAGTCTGAAAGCGTGTTTATGTCAGGTAAGCACATTTGTGCTAAGTTTTAGTCTTCTAGGTTAAATTGGTAGTTCTGTGATGAACATACGCTGTCGATTGGATAAGCTGTTGAGAGGATACACTCAAGCAGGTCCTCTAGGGAAGACTAAAATAGATCAAGGCACTTTGTGATGAACAGTGAGTACCCAGATAGAGTACTTTGTGATGAATAGGGAGTACTAAAATATGAGCAGCACTTTGTGATGAACAGGGAGTGCAAATGTGAGTACCACCTTGTGATGAACAAGGAGTGTCACACACGTAGTACTTTGTGATGAACAGGGAGTACTACTAGGATAAATAGCAACACTTTGTGATGAACAGTGAGTGTCACTAGGATAGAATGCCATATGCATTTAGATAAAAAGTAACATTTTGTGATAAATAGGGAATGCCACTATGACTGACATGAGTGATTTGCTTGACTGGTGGAGCCATGGGAGAGATTCCCGTCTACTCAGAGGTTGCGACCTGAGTTTTCATTCGAGGACAGAGCTGCTATTGAGGAGATGGGTTTGAGACATGTTCTGTATGTGCCTGAGTTTCAGGCGAACATGGGATTGCTGACTACATTAGCTGAGAGATGGCACTCTGAGATGTGCACGTTCCATTTGCCAATGGGTGAGATGATAGTCATCCTAGAGGATGTTTACATGATTCTGCAGATACTGATCGATGGGGAGCTGATCCCATACGATCGAGATGGAGACAGGGAGGCCCTGAGACGAGTATTCCAAGACTCAGGATTGGAGATGAGGGCTGGACATGTGGCATGGGACACCATGACAGCCACAGGATTAGCATTACCAGTAGTGGTAGGAGAAGCGATCAGTGGGTTCCTGTGTCCAGATAGGGCGACATGGGGGTTGGCTGTGGGTTGGGGAGGAGCACTGGAGACACTGGTGACACAACACACCAGATATGATTAGGGATCGTGTGTGCTGGCACACCTCTATTATGAGCTACATCAGTTTGTGTACCATGGATCAGTGGGATTGGGCTGCGAAGTGACATTGTTGTAGGTATGGGCAGACCATATCTGGGCTGTGAGCAGTGGGAGGATGATGCCATTGAGCTTCCGTACACCTTCTGGAGTAGGTATCTGATTGGGTGGATGCCCTATGTGCTGGAGAGGCAGCTAGTGGATAGTATTGGTCGACAGTTTGGCCGGATTCAAAGGATGCCCCAGGGCTCAGGCTTGTATGCACAGATGGTCAGAGGTCAGACACAATTTGGGCCCTTGCTGTCATATGATCAGGCAGTGACATAGCTGGTAGAGATGATACCCCTACCCTAGGACATGTGGCCAGAGATTGAGGACACCGGCATGGATGCTAAGTACACAACATACTGGGCAGAGCATCCCTTCCCATGGTTGACGGATCTGGGAGAGCCATTGGATGGAGATGGGGGTGGGGATGATGATGATGGTGGAGGTGATGGGGGCAGAGGCCGATAGAGGAGGAGGGGAGCAGTTGGAGAGAGGAGGGTTGCACCTTGGAGGGAGGGTGGTGAGGAGAGACAGGCTCAGGTGGTGAGGGGTCACGGTGGATTGCCGCTATAGGTGCTAGTAGCACAGGGTCCCAGACAGGTACAAGTGCAGGGACAGGGACAAAGA
This sequence comes from Cryptomeria japonica, assembly GCF_030272615.1. NCBI lineage: Eukaryota > Viridiplantae > Streptophyta > Pinopsida > Cupressales > Cupressaceae > Cryptomeria > Cryptomeria japonica. The sequence goes on along the minus strand of NC_081408.1, from coordinate 16,175,868 downwards.
CAGGTACCAGTATAGGTACCAGTACAGGTACAAGTACAGGCACAGGCATAGGGGCAGGCACCCATATAGGGGGAGCCACAGGCAGAGGTAGAGGGGGGTGGACTCGGTGGAGGATGAGCTGCTAGAGCTGAGGGAGATCTGCCAGGGCCAGGTAAATGAGATCTAGGAGCTGGAGAGGGAGAGGGATCAGCTCAGGATGAGGCTCAGAGATACTGAGAGGGAGCGAGATCAGGCTATTCAGCGCTATATAGAGGCTGAGACAGCACTGAGGGCTGGGAGATAGACAATGGAGGACACAGGGGCAGGATATGCTTATGTCTTGTAGGCAGGGGAGGAGATTGCCTACTGGCGAGATCTCTACTATGGTGCAGTGCTAGCAGATCAGTGGGTGAGGAGCTTCGATAGACCATCGCGTACAGCAATAGCTACAGGAGGGAGCCGGAGGAGACAGACATCGAGTGGTGGGGTTATGGGTCCTCCACCACCACCAGATAGAGGAGATAGGAGGGATGATCTTGGGGCAGGTCCTTCAGGGGCTCAGATTCCATCGAGGCCAGGCAGCTCCAAGGGAGGGAGTTCATCATAGCCATAAAGGGCTCCCTATGTATCAGTTTTGTACCATTTTTATATGATGATGTAGACACCTACGGGTGCTTTTGTAGCCATATGATTTTGACATCATTGTATCATGACACTTTTATGAGTATATATGAGATGATTCATCTTTACGGTAGCTATATGCATGTGTACCTATGTGATGAGATGTTCTTATGTGATGCTTATGATATGGATTCAAATATGTATATGATGTAATGTAGTATTTTTGTTCTTTTATGTTTTATAATGTTATGCCAATGCAGATGTGAATGTATGTAATGCAGATGAATATGATAATGCAAATGTAAATTGTACTAACAGGTGTTGTGTGCAGGATGTAATGCAGTTGTGATATCTACATGTATGTATGAAATGCTTATATGTGGTAATGCAGGTGCAACTACATGAAATGCAAATATTTTTGGTGTGTCATTATACTCAGTCATACGATAGCAGGCTGTGCGGACTCAAGAAGGATGATGGAAGTCAATCAAGAAAGGGGGATGGAAGATAGAAGATATGAAAGTGAAAGAGCTTCTTGTGTGTTATCATCATTGAGTTTTATTATGGCAAGTAGGTTATGAAAATCGAGGCATATGTTCGACCCAGAAAGTCATTGTACCTGTTTGCATGGAGATAAGATAGTCACAAACAAGGAATGCCCCAGTTCATACTAGACTCATAGTGTCCTCATATCCTTGGGCAAGTCATAGCATTACTAAGAGATAATCCACAAACATCAAATACAAATAGGTGATGATACTCCATCCTTGCCTTTCTAGTCAAAGACATCCTGGAGATAGAATCTCTAGTCAAAGACATCCCGAAAAAGCTAAAAGACATGTCACCAAAAAAGATGAAATCAAAAGAAAACCAAGACTCGACACCAACATCCACTATAGCCCTCAAGTTTAGTGTCTCTTGTCACTTGTATAAGTCTTATTTGATCATGGTCACAATGTTTACTTTCACAAAAAAGATAGATAGCACTGAACCATAATGTTGTCTGAGTCTGTTCAAAGATTTGATTTGTTGAAGCCCATTGTTGCTATTGTGTCTTATTTGAAACTGATTGAATCCATGAAACTGATACTTTATTGTGGAGAAGATGAAACTTTATTACGGATCTGTGATGCAAATGTTGCTTTATTGCGAATTATACACAGATAGATTGAAGGAAGCTGGAAGAAACTGTACTCCTCGAAACATGTGATGTTCTCAGTTCCACACCCATTACTAGACGTAGGATTTTTCCTTAGCCATAGATAGGATCTGATTTATTATGGATGGAAAGGGAGTGAAAAGGGAGGTTTATTATGAATGGCTAACCAATCTTGGGTAGATCAATAACAAGCCATGATGGGAATGGGTAAGTTTATTATGGATGAATAGGTTGTGAGTGTGTGCAAAGTGAAGGATGAAATGGAATCCTGAAGGAGGGAGGAGCAATGTCTCTACACATGGTGCTGGTAACCCAGTTTTCACCATGGTACTTGCCCAGGGCACCACCGAAGTGGTTTTCACCGTTGGACGAAATTATTTCTCTTTACTTTTTTTGATTTTTCAATGTTTGTTTGTGTCACAAGGCGCCTGTTTGCCAAGTTTTCACCAAGTAACGATTTTTTATTTTATAACTTTTTTGTATTTTTGAAATTTTTTGAATTTTTTTGTATTTTTGAATTAGGATATTCTGAAGAGCTATGTGTAGAACTGGCGAAGGTGCATGCTGTTGATAGGATCCTCCAAAGGTTCACCTTCTGTAGTTGAGAGTTGATATGCCCCAGATCCATATGCTGCTGTAATGATGTAAGGACCAAGCCAATTTGGTTCGAACTTGCCCTTCTTTTCTCTGTCTTGCTGATTTTTGGGGTTTTCTTTGAGAACCAAATCACCTACCTCAAATGTGCGAGGTTTGACTTTATGATTGTAACTGCATTGTTCCTTGACTGAATGATGTGTAGATTGATTGAATGTCTTCCTCGATGAAGGAACTAAGATAGAATTACTAGTGTGTGGACTACACAGTCCCATATGCGTGTCACCTAAAGAAGTTTGGGCATCTCTGATAACGAAGTCCTTCGAGGAAGCTCCATTAAAGGTCCATGATGTATCACCAAAAGGGGATGGATGTGTGGAACAAGTGGATGAGTTATGAAGGCTTATGATTGTGAAAAGAAGTGAAAGTAGGATAGCATGATGGAGACTTAGGATCAACAAGTATGCTTTTTGACTTGAAATTTTAGAACTTTTGCCCCCAGTTATTTTGATATTAGGGGAGATCATCTCTTTCTCTTTTTTGTCTGTAGGATTTTTATCCTTGACCTTGATTTTTGCAGAGTCCAATAGCTTTTGATTTTGATTTATACTAAAGGACTCTTTATTTTTGACTTTTAGATTTTTATTTTCAAAGCTTGATTTTTGATCCCCAATAAGTAAGGGCTTTTGTAATTCTTGTTGATCCAAGTCTAGGAGAAGAGTGAAAATGGAATGAGTGGATGATATGGTAAAGCTATGTGAGTTATCAAGAGGGTTGGCGATATGATCAGTAGATTCTTTGTTGGAACCACTCTTAGGATTATTGATATCAAGAGCTGCTTGCACCACTCAAGGAGATTTGCATTTAGACTTAGTAGTCACAACACTAGGTGGTTCACACCCAATTCCTTGACATTGCAAATTGTTTGTAGATTGTTCCTATCGACTCAATCTCTTAGGAGATACTGGGAGTTGATCAACATGAAAGATATACTCACCACATCCCAGGTCTTTAAACTTGAACTTTTCTTTGATCTCTGCTTGTTTTGACATAGAAGCTTTCAAGGATTTTGGATCCACATATGCTGAAGAAGGAACAACTTGGTGATTGACTGGGATTGTTATTTCTGATCTAGGTTGCAGATTGTTGCAATATATGAATGGATTTGGATCCACTTTGACAGTCACTTCAACTCCATTGTGTGGAAACTTGATACATCGATGATATGTAGATGGGACTGCCCTCATTTCATGAATCCAAGGATGTCCTAGCAATATGTTGTATGTGAGATCAAGGTCTAGGACTTGACAAACCACATCTTTTGTAACTAACCCAACTTTGAGAGGTAAAGTGACTGTGCCCTTGGATGAGCGCTCTTCATCATCATATCCTTTGATGGTAATTTTGTTTATAGAATTCACAGCTTTATCAGAATATCCCAATTGTTTAATAGTGCTTAATGTACAAATGTTTAGACCTGCTCCTCCATCTATCAGGACTTGTTTGATTCTATGTTTGTGTATGAAGGCTTCAATGTGTAATGGTGCATTATGGGACTGACTTACAGAGGCATCATCGACTTCTGTGAATGTAAGGGATTGTGGAATGGAAAGGTATCCCACCATGGCTTGAAACTGGTCCACATTCAGATCAGTAGGAACAAGAGTGTCTCTCAATATTTTGTCAAGAATGGCTTTATGTGCGGGGGATATGCGTAAAAGCTCAAGAATGGAGATAAGTGCGGGTGTCTTCCCTAAGTGTTCTACAAGGTCATACTCAGGCTTAGTTGATGAGGAAGTGGTGTTCTTGGTTGGAGCACCTTGCAAAGTGATTTTACCTCGACGAGTTGTAACATGACATTCAGAGGTAGGTTTGGAAGAAGATCCAACACCTTTTAGGACAATCTGTTAGGGTTTCAAGAAGATCTGAAGCAAATATGAACTAACAATTATATGCAGATTTAAATACAAAAGATAAAGAAATAAAATAGGATACAGATAACACAGAGATTTAACGTGGTTCACCCAGAATGGGTTACATCCACCATACACAGTCGTCCAATCTTTCTTATTATCTAGCAAAAATAGTACATCAACCTTACAATGCCTTAAGCATCCCAGCCGCTTATAACATGTGTTTTTAGGGCAACAAAACAAAGTCGGCCTTTTTTTAAGGTTTTATTACAATGTCGATTTTCATCAACAAAAACGGCAAAAATTTTTTTTATCTCAGGGGCTGCCGCCCCTGAACCCCCGCTTTTCTTGGGGGCTGCCGCCCTCGAACCCCTGCCTGGGGCCCAGCCCGGCCCCGGACCCCGGTGAGGATATGTGCTGAGTGTACAATACATTGCTGATCAGTCACCATATTTCAACAATCTCCCACTTGGAGACTGATCAGGCTCCACACCGAACAATCTCCCACTTGGAGACTGAAACTACACGACACCACTGTACATGCAACATCCGCTGGATAAAACACTAGGACTTGACTGGTATAAATTCCACAATTATCAATCAAGAAGACCAATAGAAACTGATGAAGAAATCAGCTTCTCCTGTGGAACTGCCTTTGTGAACATATCGACAGGATTCTCACTTGTGTGAATCTTCTCAAGCCGTAACTGACCCTCCTCCAAAATAGTCCGGATGAAGTGGTACCTGAGCTGAATGTGCTTTGTCCTTGAATGAAAAATAGAGTTCTTCGCAAGATGAATGGCACTCTGGCTATCAGTATACAATGGGCTATCCTCTTGTGTCTGACCCAATTCCTTCAGAAAACATTGCAACCAAATCATTTCTTTGTTGGTTTCTATAGCAGCAACATACTCAGCTTCAGTGGTTGAAAGTGCAACAACCTTTTGCAACCTAGAAATCCAACTGACTGTAGTTCCCCCTATAGTAAAAACATACCCTATAGTACTCCTTCGTGAATCAATATCACCTATCAGATCAGAGTCAACAAATCCACTTAAAGTAGCATTAGATTCTTTGAAACATAATGCCTTCGTAGTAGTTCCTTTCAAATACCGAAGAATCCATTTCACAGCATTCCAATGTTCCATACCTGGATTACTCATAAACCTGCTCACAACTCCCACTACATGTGCAATATCTAGCTTTGTGCATACCATTACATACATCAGACTACCAACAGCTGATGAATACGAGATGTTAGACATTTTATTAACCTCTTCCTGTGCCTTTGGGCACATCTCCTTAGTCAATTTGAAATGACTAGCCAAAGGTGTACTAACTGCTTTTGCATCCTGCATGTTAAATCTTTTCAACACCTTCTTTATATACTCACTTTGGGACAAATTCAAGGTTCTATTTTTCCTATCCCATGTAATCCTCATACCAAGAATTTGCTTAGCTGCACCCAAATCCTTCATAGCAAATGACCTGGCTAATTTCTGTTTAAGATCATTTATATGTTGCATGTTAGACCCAGCAACAAGCATGTCATCAACATAAAGCAACAGGATAATATAACTACCATTATCAAATCTCTTAAAATATACACAATGATCAGAATGACATCTATGATAACTGTGTTCAGCCATGAAACTATCAAATTTTAAATACCATTGTCGGGGTGTTTGCTTTAGGCCATACAGACTTTTCTTCAACCTGCACATCAAGTTCTCCTTACCTTTGACCTCATATCCCTGTGGTTGCAGCATGTAAATTTCCTCCTCCAAATCTCCATGGAGAAAAGCTATTTTGACATCTAATTGTTCAAGATGTAAATCATCTGCAGCCACAAGACTAAGTACAGTTCTAATTGAAGTCATTTTTACAACTGGAGAAAATATTTTATCATAATTTATACCCTTTTTCTGTGCAAAACCTTTTACCACAAGTTTGGCCTTATATCTTTTCTGACCTCCTTCCTCCTCCTTCAACCGATAAACCCATTTGTTAGGCAAAGCTCTTTTTTCTGTAGGTAAAGGGACTAAGTCCCAAGTCTTATTTTTCATCAAGGAGTCCATCTCCTCTTTCATGCCTAGTTGCCACTATTGTTTGGCATCCACCTACATTGCTTCTTCATATTCTTCTGGTTCACCAGAATCCGTTAATAAAATAGAATACAAAGAAGGAGAAAATCTTTCAGGGGGTCTACTTGTCCTCATAGAACGTCTAACACTTGCAGGAGTTTGTGGGACAATCTATTGTTGCTGAGCATCACGTACCTGTGGCATTTCATTTTCAGGAATCTCATCCAACACCACATATTCTTGTTTGTCCTGTTCATGCTTCTTTTCTTGCATCTGTTCTTTATACACAACCTTCTCATTGAATATAACATCTCTACTTCTAATTATTTTCTTATTTTTAAAATCCCATAACCGATAGCCATATTCATCTATCCCATATCCAATGAAGGTACATTTCTGAGATTTAGCATCAAGCTTGGTTCTATTTTCTTTATCAACATGGACAAAAGCTTCGCAACCAAAAGTTTTTAGAAAAGAATAATTTACCTTTTTACCAGTCCATTCCTCCTCTGGAATACCACCATCCAAAGGGGTTGAAGGTCCTCTATTTATCAAATAGATAGCAGTATGTACAACATCTGCCCAAAAATGTAAGGGCAATCTAGCATGCAATCTCATGCTCCTCGCACGTTCCATGATGGTCCTATTCATTCTCTCTGACACACCATTTTCCTGTGGAGTTCTTGGAACTATCTTCTATTTTCGAATCCCATTTAAGGAATAGTAATCTTCAAATGCTTTGATGCAATACTCATCTCCATTATCTGATCTGAGACACTTCAACTTTTTTCCTTTCTCATTCTCAACCAAAGCTTTCCATTTCTTAAAAGTTTCAAAAACATCTGATTTTTGTTTTAGGAAATATACCCATGTTTTTCTGGTTGAGTCATCAATAAAAATAACATAATAACAAGAGCCACCAAGAGAAGATACCTGAGCCAGTCCCCATACATCTGAATGTACAAGCTCTAACTTCTCACTCTTCTTCTCTTTCCCAACCTTGAGAAATCTGACTCTTTTCTGTTTACCATAAACACAGTTTTCACAGAACTCTAAATCAATCTTCTTTAGTCCTGGCAATAGATTTTTGGAGTGAAGGATTTTCATCCCTTTCTCACTCATGTGCCCAAGCCTATGGTGCCACATTATCAAATCTGTTCTTGCAACATTTATTGTTGTTATCCCTGCAGTAACTTTATCTGTAGCAGCTAAGGTTGAGTAAGTGTTACCAGTACACAGATATAATGTGCCTACCTTCACACCTTTAGCTACTACTAATGATCCTTTAGTGACCTTCCACATACTGTCTGAGAAGGTAACTATGCAACCTTCACTACCTAGTTGCCCTGCAAAAATTAAATTTCTTCTTAAATTGGGAACATGTCTTACCTTCTGTAGAAACCAGTCATTACCATTCTGTAACTTGATCTTTATCTTTCCTTTTCCAATAATTTGACAGGGCTAATCATCACCCAAATATACCTGTCCAAAATCACCTTGAACATAATCTAGAAAATATTTTCTATGAGGTGTAGCATGAAATGAAGCCCCAGAATCTATTACCCAGGAATCATTAATATTATCCAAACATAAGATTAGAGCAGCTTGTAAAGTATTACTTGCAATATTAGCTTCCTTACTGTCATTTTCATTTTTGTCTCCTTTGTTTTTCTGAGGCCAACAGTCTTTCTTTAGATGACCAGGCTTTCCGCAGTACCAGCAATCTTTCTTTCCTCTAGATTGAGAGCATCCTTTCTTTGACTTCCCTTGTGACTTCTCATTCCTAGGGCCTTTTCCTCTTTCCTTTGATCTTACTCTATTCTCCACATTCAAAACACTACCCGATGATGTTGGAGTCTCACTTGTGCTTTTCCTTCGCATTTCCTCGCTTAGGATAACACCAACAATATCATCAAATACCAAAGTATTTTTACCAGAGACAGAGTTACTTACAGCCATAACCAAGCTATTCCAGCTTTCTGGCAAAGAACATAAAATCAAGAGAGCCCTAACCTCTTCTGCAAAGGTAATTTTTACCGAAGGCAATTGACTAGTAATTGTATTAAATTCATTTAAGTGCTCCGCTACAGATCCTCCCTCACTCATTTTCAAATTAAACAAACGCTTCATAAGAAATACCTTATTCGAAGCCGAGGGTTTCTCATACAACTTAGCCAATGTTGCCATCAAATCTACAGTCATTTTTTCTTCTGTTAAATTGAATGCTACAGACAATGCAAGGCACAATCGAATGGATCCCAGTGCCTTTCTATCTAAAATGTCCCACTCTTCATCTGATATTGTGGTCGGTTTCTTTGCCTTTCCTTCCAATGGCCGCCACAAATCCTTTTGATACAGGTAATCCTCCATCTGCATTTTCCATAACTGATAATTCTGGCCGTTAAACTTTTCGACCTTGAATTTGGAATCCTCCATTGCTCCCACTCAAATATGAAAGTCTTGCCAATTTACAGAAAACCTCACTCTGATACCAATTGTTAGTGTTTCAAGCAGATCCGAAGCAAATATGAACTAACAATTATATGCAGATTTAAATACAAAAGATAAAGAAATAAAATAGGACACAGATAACACAGAGATTTAACGTGGTTCACCCAGAATGGGTTACGTCCACCATACACAGTCGTCCAATCTTTCTTATTATCCAACAAAAATAGTACATCAACCTTACAATGCCTTAAGCATCCAGCCGCTTATAACATGCAATTTTAGGGCAACAAAACAAAGTCGGCCTTTTTTTAGGGTTTTATTATAATGTCGGTTTTCATCAACAAAAACGACAAAAAAAAAAAAAATTTCTCGGGGGCTGCCGCCCCTGAACCCCTGCCCAGGGCCTGGCCCGGCCCCAGACCCCGGCGAGGATACATGCTGAGTGTACAATACTTTGCTGATCAGTCACCATATTTCAACACAATCTTGGGTCTCTGGGTAGAATTCTCAGGGTTTTTGTCCTTGATGATAATGGTAGAGATGTAATTGTCCATTAAAATGTGATTGATAGTTGAATCATAGTTATAGGTTGCTTTGGTATAGTTGGTTTGGTCATCTGTGGCTTTAGCTTTTCCCTTGTCATGCTTTGGGAATGGTTCCTTAAACATCTCATGTTCTTGATTGGATGAGTGTCCTTCAATCTCAATGTCACCTCTATCAATGAGATCTTGTATGATGTTCTTCAGTCGATGACAATTTCCTGTCTTATGACCCTTGCACTTATGAAATTCACAATATTCCTCATCATTCCACCAATTTGGTTTAACCTTTGGTTCATATGGAGGAAAATCTAGAATTGTGATTACTTTGTTTGCCACTAGCTTCTTGAAAACTGACTCAAGTGGTTCTCCCAATGGAGTATACTTCCTTCATGATTTAGAAGTTGTTTGAGTATTCACCTGATTTGATCCGAAAAAAATGAATTTGGGTCGCACTGTGTTGGCATCAACAACACCATCATTGACTGTGTTCTTATTTTTATTCCAAAATCTCGGCTTGTCTTTTCCTTTAAAGTCATCTTTGTTTTCCTTGAATATCTTAATGACTCCTTGTTCAATTAGGACCTTCTTTGTTGCTAAGCCTTTTTCAATGATGTCCTTGAAGGTGGACAAACAAGCTTTCCTTGGATCATAGCCAATGTCTTTATTAACATTTTGGGTGGACATTTCTACCATTTGTTTTTGTGGAATTTCACAAGAGCATCTGCTGGCTAGATTCCTCCATCTTTGTAAAAATGATGCAAAAGACTCTCCCTCTTTTTGCTTGGTGTTGCACAAAGTAGTGACTAATATGTTTGTCTCTATATTGTAGGAGAAATGTTGAATAAATGCCTCTACTAAGTCACCCCATGACTTAATTCCAGATGGAAGTTGGGAGAACCATTCCATAGCTTGATCGCCTAGGCTCTGTGGGAATAATCTCATCAAATATGTCTCTTCTAAAGCTACCTCAATGCAAGCTATGAAAAACTGTCTTATGTGTGCCTTAGGATCCCCTTTGCCTCTATACTTATCAAATTTAGGAGTCACAAAGTATGTAGGAAAAGGAGGCATTGGAATGCTCTTATCAAATGGATAAGGACATATGTCTCTCATTGTGTATGCTGGCTTCGGTGTATTTATGTCCTCCATTTTCTTTTGTAAGTCCTTGATTTGTTGCTCCAAATTGCTCTTAGGTGGAGATCGAATTCTTGGACCATATCCCATGCTTGAGGCACCAATTGGAGGAGGAGCATGTTGCATATATGGATGATATTGATCATACACATGTTCATATGGAGGAGGTCTATAGTGATGCTGCATATATGGACCACTTGGTATAGATTCATGTTGAGGAACACCATATCTATTTTGTGCATGTATACCATACTCTACAGGCATGTCATGTTCTAATGTATTGCCCCCAAATTTGACACGTGGTTTCCTTGTGTCCAAATTTTGAGCATGCCTTTGAATATCCCATTGCTTTGTTGGTTGATCCTTAGCATTGATATGTGATTGAGCATATTTTTCTCCATAAGACTTCCATAATGGTCTGTGAAGGTGAGTATCATATGTTTGACCATGTGTATGTGGGACCTCTAGTTTTTGAAGCAAAGCTAATGGTGATTCAGGTACCATATATGGTTCTCTATTTCTCCACTATTAGGTCTCCTTTGATCCATGTTGGAGTGAGGTTGTTGCAAAGGTCAATTTTCCATTATTTGAGACATGTCAAAATCATGAGGTATCTTGGCTCCACTTTGTGCCATCATTTGTAAAAGTATTGTCTATCCCTCCTCATTATTTCCTCAACCAATCAATTGAAATGGGGATTCATAATGGATTCTTCCACATCTGCTGAATGTATAGAAAAGTTGTCCATATTGTCATTGTGTGTAGCATTATTTTTTATAGCGTCCATGTTCTCAACATTTGGAATGTTTCTATAGGCATCCATGTTAGGTAATGTAGTATGATCAGAATTGAAAAAGATATCATTGTCATACTCATAAGAACTCATGTTTGCAGACTCTTGAGCCTCTTTAGTTTCTCTCCTAGATTTTTGAAGATGGGTTTCAACCATGAACTAGGTATTGACTGAGATGTGTGAGACTAGATGAAAATGGAAAAAGTATGGAAGACCAAGAGTTGGATGGAATGTAAATGAATCTGAAGTGTACTTGCAATGTCCAAAGTGTAAGACCAAGTATGTATATAGTAGAGTAGGTGTGACTTCCAAAGAGAGGATAGTTTCTCTTGATGAGGTAAGTTGACCTTGACTCTAAGTAAGACCAAATTAGACCCAAAGGTAAGAAACCTTGATGAGGGACCACTTAGCAAAGTGTTGTTGTATGTAGTGTGTTGATGAAGTATGATGAGGACAAGCAAGTGACCTTTTGACTCAAGTTTAGACAAATGTGAATATAATGTAAGGTGTAAAGCAATGATGGATTTTGATAGACCCAAAGACAAGTTGAATTCTAGATGAAAACCTAGAGAAACAACCTAGGAAGCTCAAGAATTCCGAAATTGATTGCTCTTGTTTTGCTGGACTGTAAAATTTTTCCAATTTGTGAAGTTGTTGGTTGTGACCAAATCTGAATGTTTGACTATTTTTCATGACAAGAGGACACAATGTTGATGAGGACTCAATGTTTTCAAGTGTTTAGACTCAAAACGACTCTAAGAAAAGTGTGTTGTTTGATGTAAAAATGTTTTGAATACACTTGAAGACACAGAAGACACAATGTTTTGTTGTTTGGTCTTGAATGTTTTGAATGTTTAAAATAAGTCAAGCACAATTCTTATGGCTGGCCAAGACAATAGTTGTTGATCCCACATGAGGTTTTACCATTTAGGGGAATTTTGTAATTTCAACCATTCACAACTTAATAGGTTGCACTCATATTCATTATCATTATAAATCTATTTTTATTGAATCACATCTTTCATATTAGGATCACTTTTTAATTATACTCATTATCATTTTAGGTCCATTAATTGCATTCGTTTAGTTGCATTCATATTACATTCATTCCATTTTTACATGCATTTATTATACACATCTAAGATCATTCATAATTGCATCAATCAAATCATATGTACACAAAGACCAAATCATGAGCATAATATACAAAACATGAGTAGAAATAAAAAAACATTTACATTGATTTGAAATACTATAGGACATCTGTGTGCATTGCATCCATATAGCATAATCATCACATCATCAACATACATCATATGATAAGTATAACATGATAGATAACAATCACATATCATATAGACATACATCACATACATACATCTTGCATCCATAAGCATGTTAGAATATTATAAAACATACATATGCATATCATGTCCATCCATCCTGCATCACAAATAGGTTAGATCACATGCATCATCATATCATAAAATCATAATAATCATCCATAACATATAAATAAATAATAAAGTCCATGTACAATCCATAATAAATACACATGCATCTTGCCGCCAAAACTGCATCCCATCTCATATATATCAAAAAAATCAATATGTCCAACTATAATACAATGATATAAGCCCTGAAGGGTCAAAAGTATCACATATACATCATAGAGAACTAGCCTGTTCTCTCTCTATCACCCACTTCTCCTACTCCTGAACCTAAGGGACCACCTTGTGTTGGCCGTGTTACCCTCATCCCCACAGAGGCATTTGATTGCTGGCTTTGAGTCCTTTATGATTGAGTGATCTCTACATAAGAGGGTGCTCACTGATCCCTAGGTATGGCCTAATGGTAGAGATCTTGGTAATATCGAATCTCTCTCCCTATCCTCTTTGGTTGTTGTCTCTCCCTTGTGATCTATAATAGGAGGGGCCCCAATCCATCAAGAGCTAACAAATGCTGCACAATGTCCCTCTCCCCCCTCAACCTAGTGGCATCAGCCTCTACTCTACTCAGTCAGGCACATAGGGTCTCAATATCATCATCTATCCACCTCATCTCTGACCGTAGTTGCACTACCATCCCTCCACTCCTAGCCTCCTCCAACATCCTCTCCATCTTGTCTGCTTTGATCCTAATGTTGTCCCTCTCAAAAATCACTGCTGCCAGATCCTACCTTAGATAATATCCCTCCCTCCTCAATTGATCAAAATCCTCCTAGAGAATGAATCCTTGGGTTCTCTATTAGTCAACCCGCTGCCTCTTTGTAGTTAGCTGGTCATCTAGGCTCTGAGCCCTCACCCGCTCTATGTCCTGAGACAAAATAACTTGATCATAGTTAGCTTGTAAAACTTGTCTCTACCCTCCCTGTCCTTTTTCTACCCCACCCTCTCCCTCCTGTCCCCTTGTAGCTACGTCTCCTCCCTCCTACCCTCCCCCTCTAGCCGGTATGTCTATCGGCTCTACCTCATCACCTGCACCCTAATCCTATACTAATCCCTCAATTTGCCCTACTGGAACATGTACCTTCAAAGGCACCTCTACCCAAGGTATTTGTTGTCCTCTCCCCCTCCTCCTCGATGTCTATTACCAACCCCTCACTCCCCTTTCCTATCTTTGTCCCCTCCCCTCTTCGACAACCTCCCCCTCTCCTAGTGCATCAACCCCCTCCAACGATCTCATCTATAGATGGTGCTGACTCATCCTCCTCTATTACCCCTAGAATGGATAGACAAACTGGCTTATGCACCTCCCACCAACATGTGTAGGCTCCTATGCATCTAGGATCATCACTAGCCTGCACCCTCTCATCCCACGGGATCATCTCTGCACCTATCTAGCCAAGCCAACCTCAAGTGGCCCCACTGCCACCCCCCATGTCTTTGCCTGTCTCATGATCTGAGAATGAGTGAGCTCATGTTTGATAATATCCTGTATGAGGCCGAACTGTTGCATCACTCAGTGGGGCATGCATTGATCAACCACATGAATAATGCACCCAAAGTGCCAACACTCACTTTGTACACACACCAGCTACCAATCCCCCCTCCACCTTTCACTGTCCAAGTATGGTATGCATGTGAAGACCATCAACTCATCTAATACCCTCCTCCAAAACTGCACTATGCCAACCCGAGTATAATACAATAGGCCTTTGTAGTGGTCGACGTATGGGAACCACCATCACCGATCCTAAACTCTAATGGATCGAGCAACTGCAATGTACTCCCAAGCCTAGATATGTAACAAGGCAACACCTATCCCAAGGTTCCTGTAACCCTGGTAGACACACATATGGATGTCATGATACAACTAGCCAAGTATGATGGCCCCCATGCATACTCTACATAATCCTCCAGCATATAATAAACACACTGGCCCCATCTGATTGAAAATCCATGGCCTCTCAGGTCGGGCATCATCTTCTCGTTGATCGATCTGCACACAAATAAAACCAAGCTTGTAATTTTTTAAAGCTACATGGCTTCTCCTGGCCACATCCTAGTTTGGTCCATGGGTAAGTGGTCACACTCAAATTCTTTGAAGGTAGTGATCCCCGTGGTCCAACCAATACTCTGGGATGAATCCTTTGATGGGTACCTTCAGGATCCACTAGACATCAAGTAGTGTGATGCTGGCCTCACATATAGGCAAATGGAAGGTGAACGTCTCACTATCCCATCGCTCCATGAGAACTATCATCATCACTGTGTGTGCTTGGATCTGCGACCATCTTCTCACGAACCCCAATCCCACGATACTCAGTATCTCCCACTCATCACTCCTTAGCTACCTATATAGCCTCATCGTTGGCAACCAGTGCTACTGAGAAGTAATCGGATCAAGATCCTCCTACATCTAGCAAGATCACCTCATTAGCCCTTTTATTCTAGCCTACTTCTAAGCCTATCCTACCTGTGGGTCATCTATGTCCCCCCCCAAACCCTTTCTCCATTTTCTTCTATCTTCCTTTTTTCCCTTTTTGCCTTGTAAGAAGAGATGACATTTCTCCATAGTAGAGATGTTGAAACCATGGTGTAGACATCAATCCATAGAGTGGAGACATTGAAACTCCGTCATCCCCTCTCTTTTCTTCTATCCTTACAGACTGACGTCTGCACATATAGTAGTCATCTGTGTGGGTAGGGATTGGCCTCTTTTATCCTGTTTAGTGCTTGCACAGATGTTGATTGCCTGCATAGGCATCGATCCCCTATGCAGATGTTGATATGATGATCGACATCTGTGCCTTGACAAAATTTTCTCCCCATTAATGAGCCTAATTAATGCCCTACCTACTAAATCACAGAGCTGGGTTGGGGTACATACCGGTGGACCATACTCGGCCAAACGCTGGAAGCATTGAACCCTCTTTGTGTGGTGCTCATTGTGTGGGATGCATGCCATCTCTCTCCTAAGTTCTCTGAGCTCCTTCAATCTCTAAGGTGTATGTGTGACAATGACCCCTTCTTCCCTTTCACCATTTTTCTTCATATATAAGGGTCCCCCTTCACCCTTTTTCTCCCCTTTCACCATTTTTCTTCATGTTCCCCTCCAAATCCCTCTTCTCATCCTATTTTCTTTTCTCTCTCTCGTCCAACCGCTATTTTTCTTCTTTTCGAGAATTTTCCCCAAAAAATTCAAAATTTTCTAGTTAAATTCTCGAGGGGGCATATACCACTAGTGTCTTTACATTGGGGCATCTTTTTATGTCTTTTACCCACCGCCAATTTTTCCATTGCGTAAAAGAGGGGCAAAATGTAGACGTCTAAAATTAATTAAATTAAATATTTAATTAATTCATTCTTTCTACATAATTAATTTATTTAATTATGTTATTCATATTCTTCTCAGAGTTAATTAAATCAAATTAAATTAATCCTATCACTATAGTCTAATAATTAATTTGTTAAACAAATTAATTATTCCCCATTCATCTAAAGTCATCTAAATGATTAATTCTTCTAAGTCCCCTTTTAGTTAATTAATTTTAATTAATTAACTTAAGTCAAGTGATTCCTACAAATCACTTCTTCTAATCCCCACTTAAACTAATTAATTCTTCTAGAAACCTCATTATCATTATTATCCAATTTTTATTTCCTCCACTCATTCTCTCTCCTCTTGTCAAGTCCTCCTAACTTTCTCACTTGCTCTTTAATTATTGATTAATCCACTTAATCCTTCTTCCTAATCATTTGCACATTCCTAATCTTAATGATTAGAGAAAAGTCAACCATTTGCCATAAATGGATTTCCCCTCTCACCTTCCAAACCTTAAATGCACCAACTTTGGTCATTTCAAGGATTTCAAATTCTCCCACTTTCCAATGATCTCTCACTTCCCAATGAATTTTTCATTCCTTTTCTCTTCTCATTCCCCCATGCAATCCCTTATTTGAGAATTTTTAATTCTCTTCTCCTCCCCCAAGGAATTTTAAATTCCTTTTATTCTCCCAATATACTTGAGCATCTCTTCCCCATGTACCTTGAGGGGCATGGAGATAAGAAATGCCTTTATGGAAAATCTCTTTCATCCCACACCTTGTCCTCTCAATCCCTTTCATCATTTTCCTTCAATCCCAACCCTCAATTCCAAATCAATCTTAGCCCTCCATTCTCATCTCCTTAAATCTATAAATTGGGGTCTCCTTCTCTTCATTTGCATTCAATCCTCATGCAAATTTATGCTGCTAGAATAGAGTTAGAATCATCTCCACAGTATCCCCATTATAGCCATTTTGTTCCATATTTAGCCAACTATCCACTGATACCATTAACTCATCCATTTAGTTATATCCTTGTTGTTGTGTGTGGAAAGTAACCCACATCCCCTCATAGGACCAATCCAAACAAGATAAAGAGGGGTGCATCCTTGGCTTCATCGAAGGTCCAATCAGAGGAGCAAGAGATCACATTGTGAAGGTATTAAAGTTATTGGTGCATTTGATTGAGTCTTATGCTTTGTTTTAGTTTAATATAACCTTTTTATCATAACCTTGTTTTCCCTTGGTTCAGATAAGTAATAATGATTTTGCAAGGGTGATGATAGAGGATTCAAATATTTTTATAACACCTTATGAACTAAGTTTTCTAGTAGGAGATGTCAATTTTGGATTGAGAAACTTTTGAGACAGTGAGAGACGGTGGCCAAAAGAACCCTCTGCATTGAGAAAATCTTGGGAACGTCTCTGGTATCGAATATGGAGCTGGTATCAAATATGTATCTCCATATTTGATACACATCTTAGGGGGTAAGAGATGTGTCTCTCGTAACTATGGTATACAATTTTTTTTCCACTGGTATATAGTCTTCAACCACTGGCATACAATCTTATGTAGGAGATTTCATCTAGAATGTTGTCTCATGCCATCAAATCCTATCATGTTTTAGATCTCTATGAAAATATTGATTAGTAATATATCCTTCCTTTTTTCTCTGCGAGAAACCTTTGTTTATTCTAGGTAGTTTATTTATAATATCATTGTTAAAACATGATAAACAAATTACAGCCCAAAATTAAATTGAAAGAGATAAATCAAATAAACTATAAATGCAAATGAAATAAACAAAATAATAGTGATACTGAGAGAAAACTAGCGTGAAGTGATCCAAGGCAAAATAGCATTAGATTACTATCTCCAAATATATATAGGCCAACGAAAGGGTAGAGGTGGCAAAATGGACCAATAGGGAGAGGCCACTATGTGGGTTAAAGATAGCAAATGCCACCTCCCTTTTAGAATGTCGACACCTCAAATCACCCACTCATTAAACTCACTTTATTTAACCTAAGAAAGCTTAATAAAAGTGTAGGAAAAACCTAGGAAAAGGGAAAAAAAAACCCAACTAGGAAAATAAAAACCTACACTAACCCCCCCAAACCCCCAAGAATAGCTTATCTGGGTGAAAATATGGGCCCCAACAAATCAATCTTGATGAGGTATCCATGTACATAGAATACCTCCCCAAAAAGAGAGAGAAAGAAAAAACTATGAAGTCACCCCAAAAGAGGACAGTCACCGCACCCCAAGAAATCTATTAAATGAATGAACTCGCTCTCAGTGAAGGGTTTGGTGAATACATTTGTAGTTTGATATGATGTCTAATAGTACTGAAGATCAAGAACCTATTCATGAATCAAATAGTGCATGTCAATCTCAATGTGCTTGGTCTGTTGATGATGGACCAGATTGTGATAAATTTGAATGGCACTCTGGTTATCACAAAATATGGCTCTAGGCTTTTAGAAGGGAATGCTAAAAGTGAGAATATGTTGAAGCCATATGGATTCATTAGTAGAATTAATTTCTCTTTGATACTCAGCCTTAGTAGATGAAAGAAAAATGGTAGATTGCTTCTTCCTTGACCAAGAAATTGGACTAGAACCAAGAGAGAAGAAATACCTTGAAGTAGAATCGCGATCTCGAGAATCGCTAATCCAATCTAAATCTGTATATCCCACCAAGTCAATATCCACTCTCACTACATAGTGAATCCCATAACTAGGAGTTCCCTGTATATAGTGAAGAATCCACTTAGCTTCCTTCCAATGTAGCTCACGTGGCTCCTACATGAACCTAGAGACCAAGCCCACAACATATGAAATAGTAGACCTCGTGTGAGTCAAATATACAGGGCTTTCAACCAATTGGAAATAAAAGGTAGCCTCCACCAAAGGTGAAGAACAAGAAGCCTCAAGTTTTATCCCTAACAAAAATGGAGTTGGTTGAGGCTTACAGTCAGCCATGTGAAATCTGGAGAGCATATTAAGAGCATACTTAAGCCATGTAATGAAGATAACAAAAGGTGATTGAGTGATCTCAATCCCTATAAAGTAGTGCAATAGGCCTAAGTTTGACATCATAAAATGATCATGAAGGGCAGTTTTGACTACCTTATTTGCAGGATGAGTGTCTCCCTGTGATTAACAAGTCATCAACATAGAGAACAAGGAAAGTGAGAGTATCATCCTGCTACAAAATATAGACATTCAAATCAAAATCCCACCAAGTGAATCCAACTGAAAGAAGGAAGGAGTCCATCTTGGCATACCAGGCTTGAGGGGCCTATTTAAGGCCATAGAGAGACTTCAAAAATCAGCAAACAAGTGAAGGATCTTGGATGAACCCCTATGGTTTCTCCATATATATCTCCTCCTTAAGGTCATCATGAAGAAAAGCACTCTTCACATTGATTTGATGAACTTCCATCTGTGAGTTTCTGCAATGGTAAGGACAAGTTGGATGGAATGCATCTTAGCAACTAGTGCAAAAGTCTCATAGTATCCAATCCCAAGAACCTGGGACAATCCTTTGGCAACCAGGTGAGTCTTATGCTTATCAATTGGCCCATCTGCAAAAAATTTTGTTTGATAGATCCACTTACACTGAAAAAGTTTCCTTCCCTAAAGAAGTGGGAATAAATCCCAATTATGGTTCCTCTCTAAGGAATTGAACTCCTCTTGCATAGCAACATCCCACTTGGGGACATTAGAAGTTGTAGTAATGAAGAGATCTGTGCTTTCTCAAATGGTGACCTTGTTTTTCTTTCATTTGAAGGATCACCAACCCAATCATCTACTAACTCCAATGTTTGATAAGCCCAAAGAAGCCCAATAGCTAGAGAATAAGGAGAATTTGGAGGAGAATCATCACCCTCTAAATGATGACTAAGAGAGGAGGAAGATGAATCCTCATCATCATCATTCAAAGTGCTGGAAGAGGACTCCTCAAAAGGATCAGGAGGGTTAAAATCCTTAGAATAACTATCATCATTGAGTTTGGATGTCTCCATAGGAATGAAAAATGAAGTAGAAGAAGGAGAGATAGAAGTATCCTCCTCAAAAGAACACTCCTCTCGATGAAAAGATCATGAGTAGTAGATTGAATAAACCTGTAACCTTTGACACTATTAGGATACCTAACAAATATGCAAGGATTTCTCTGTGGATCCATAGCCTTCCATTTCTTTGTTGGAATGTGGGCCCATGCAAGAGACTCAAACACTTAGAAGTATTTGACTGTGGGTTTCTGACTGGTCCAAGCTTGAAAAGGAGTTACCCCCTTCATAGATTGATGAGGAACTCAATTCTAGATATAACATGCATAGTTGATGACCTCTACCTAATATTGAGGTACCAATGATCTGGAGGGATTCATACAATTATCCATTTCCTTCAAGGATCGGTTCTTACATTCCACAACTCCATTTTGCTATGGAGTGTAGGGAACTATGTGTAGAAGATCAATGCCTTCTAAGTTGCAAAACTACTCAGATCTTTGGTTGACATGTTTCCCCCCATTATTGGTGCATAAAACCTTGATGGTTTTCCTTGATTATTTTTTTACAAAAGGTTTTAATTCCTAAAAATCCTTAGAGATTTCAAACTTTTGTTTGAGAAAATATACAAAGGTGTACTGGGAAAAATCATTAGTGAATGTCAAGACATTTAGCCTTGCTATAAGAAGGATGTGGAACTAGTCCTAGCAAATCACTATGTACTAGCTCTAAAGGCTGTGTGGCTCTCTATGCTTTTTCTTTATCAAATTTTTCTTTATGATGCTTTCCAAGAATGCATCCTTGACAAAATCCATCAGAAAATTGAATAGAAGGTAACCCTATAACCATGCCATGCTAATTGAGCTACTAAAATTAGCTGTAGTTCAAGTGCCCAAACCATTGATGCCACAAATGAATCACCTCATCTCAGTGAGTGAGAAATACAAGTGAACGAGAATCATGATCAAAGTGAGAAAAGTGATACAGTTTGGACTGATGATTTCCCTTTCCCACTACAATTGTCGACCCATTGTTTATCTTGCTGATTACCACTATGTTTGGAGTGAACTCAATCTATTTTCTAGATTGAGTATAAGTGATTTGATAGACAAATAGTGTTAATATTAGAGGATCCAGTTAATACTGAGAGGGGGTGAATCAATATTAACATCAATTTCAAACTTAAAACTCAACCTTACAAAACTTCATCAAATCAATCATAAACCAGCAATAAACTCTTTACCAGTACGAATAATCACTACTAATCATCTGCTAAAGTGATTTATCATGTCTGCACATTAAGTGTTAATTTACCATGCATTAATTGAGAATAAACATAACAAAAAATAAGAAAATTCACCATATGAACACCATGTTTTTTATGTGGAAACCCAAAA
Organism: Cryptomeria japonica; assembly: GCF_030272615.1. Classification (NCBI taxonomy): domain Eukaryota; kingdom Viridiplantae; phylum Streptophyta; class Pinopsida; order Cupressales; family Cupressaceae; genus Cryptomeria; species Cryptomeria japonica. The sequence goes on along the minus strand of NC_081408.1, from coordinate 16,154,416 downwards.
AAGGAAAAACCATGGTGGGAATTAGTACCCACAAATATTTTTCACTCTTTCAAAATGCACCCTGTTAGGAGCCAAGCCCAATTAGAAGCTTACAATGATGCCCTGCTAGGAGCAGACCCTGTTAGGAGTCACCTAGTTAAGGGACTTAGATGATGAGCCCTATTAGGAGCTTTGACCTATTAGGATCAACCTCGCAAGAGGATTTAACACTCTGATATAGAGCTACCCAGTTAAGGAATTTACAATGTTAGGTCTGTTAGGACCTACTCAGCTAAGGGATTTTGACTGCTACAATTGTTAGAGAATGACAATAAATGATCTGGGTACAACACTTAACTGCTTTCTTGATTAGATCCAATTAAGCTCCAAATCTGCTACTCTCTGGTAGATCTCATACTCTGGTTTAGCTTCACACTTTTCTCAAAACCACTGACACAACAAAAATCAATTGTATTGACATAAATATCCTTTTCAACTTAGTCGATTACAAAACCCTAAGACTTATAACATAGATCATCACAGATCTTTTACAACTTATTATAGATTATCATTGATCATCATATGGATCATTACAATCAATTACAAATCAATTACAACCGTTGAATGATCATCACATCTTGATCTGATACAAAGTCGAATCCTTAGAACACTCCACTAAGAACTTTGCATATTCCCAAGAAATTTTCTCTCCAAACGTGCCAAAACAACTTTTAAACACTTCACGCAGTTTGTGCCATGTCATCACCATCATTTGAACTTGATGTAGATCACTGCCAAACCAAAAATCATTATTGGTTAAGAGAATTCTTTACCAGTCCTTAAACCCTAGCAAAATTATAACAAAAATCATAAACATGACTTCCAGTAACCAAATCATGATGCGGTTCCAATTAGATACATATTACAATGATAAAAACTTATATTCCAAACCACAACACTTCAATCATCACTAATCACTGGAATCAATCTAAACATCTCCTCGTTTACCGGTTAAGGTCCTAATTTTCAGTTCACTGTCCTCAATACTGGTGAGGCATTTCTGGTAGACCAAAAAGACTTAGATGACAAAATACATCATAGTAAATATTAGTTGCCATCAATGACAACACAAATAACTGATCATGTTCATTCGATCATGCAATCTCAATCTCTTCATCACAATGTCATCACAAATAGTTCTTTACCAGTTCAGTCACCATTATTGATCTACATCCATTCTTGATCTGCATTAGTTATGCCAATCATGCCAACATTATCCCCCTTTGGCATTGATGGCAACACCAACACAAACTCCAACATATTCAACTAAAATCATGCTGCTCAGTTCTTAAACTTCTTTGTTGTACTTCACTCTTTTGTCGGGTCACTCAGTTCTTCTTCACTTGGAACTAAATCTTCATTTCTTCTCCACCTTTTTGTTACACATCTCCTCCTCCTTAGGCTAATATATTTCTTCTCCCCCTTTGACAAAAATGCCAAAGGTGCATATTCATCGCCAATCATCAAATCTCATCTAAGATGCTCCCCCTGCAGAGTAGCCACCATTTCATCAATCCTCAGTGAAAAATATTTAGTAAGTCTACTGGATTGATGCATCTCCTGCATCCTAGTTTTTATTGAGTAGGGGTTTGACCCCTAATTTACTAGTGAGGTACTAAAAGGTAGTCTTTAGCAATGTTTTTGTGAAAATGTCTACAAGCCGCTCTTTGCTAGTCATGTATTCCATTTTGACTTGCTTCTCCTGGACTCTCTCCCTCAACAAGTGATATTTCAATTCTATGTACTTTTTCCTTGCATGTAACACAATATTTTTTGAAATATTAATAGAACTTGTTGTTTTTATTTGATCATTTGGTCAACTGGTAATGTAATGGGTGTTTGCTTGATGCTACCAGTATATGTCTATTGTGCATAGGGATTAGATTTATGTATGATGAATATTTTGTATGTTGCCATTGATGGCAACTATGTTTCTTTGAGTCATATAAGTCCCACAGTTCAACTGGCTAAACTTAACTAGTAAAGCAGAGACAATTTCATCAGAACCGGTAATTAGGAATTCAATCGGTAAATGAGAGAAAGTGTTATATTCTGACAACTAGTACACGAAAATCATGAAGATTGAGATGATGTGGTTTTGCAGCAGCATTGAAGATTATCAGATGAAAATATGTTTGTTACCGCATGTACAGAACCGATCATGTGAGGGAGATTTATTTGATAGAACAGATTAATGGATGGAGACTTAACCAGTAGTGATGAAAATAATCAGATCGGTAAAGTGGCACATAATTGGATTTGTTATGTCGGTGGCCGACATAAATAAAGTGTACAATGCAAGATTGTCTAGATACATTGAACCTAGGGAATTGTAACAAGGTTCTAGTCGGCCTTATGATAATTTTAATTCTGTGATGAGTTATGAAAGGATATATATACATGAGCTTGATAGTGTGATATGTGATGAGCGAATTTTGTATTTCTGATAAGTGCGAAGATCAGAGGAGTTGAGAGATGATGTGGTTGTGATGAAATAATGTTCTAAAGAAGATCTTATCAGACACAGAAGGTGTTATACTAAGATCATTTGTACTTGTTGTCTCCCTAATAGTTGCAGAAAGAAAATCCTCTCACAAGGTCACTCCTAATAGGGTGCAGTCAGATCCTAATATTTCTGATCATTAAATCCTTTAACTAGGTGACACATTAACTTGTGTTTGCAAATCCTAGGTACTGGGTAGCTCCTAACAAGGCTGGTCCTCATAGGCCTTTTTGTAAAGCTCTCAACCAGGCTTAGACACTTCTAACAGGGTGTGCCCCTAACCAGGTGTTGTAGACCTTAACCGGTCATATCTCTATACCGCAGATAGTGGATCTTGTGGGTAATAACTCCCACTGTGGTTTTTCCCATTTGGGTTTTCCATGTATAAACCCTGATGTCATGTAGTTTATGCTTTGTGTGGTGATTGCATACTTGGTGTTATTTCTTACATGTCTATTGAGTTTAAAGTTGGTGAAATTGATATTCAGATTTGTTTTGTTTTTACTATCATTGATTCAGCCCCCCTCTCAGTGCCTTATAAGTTCATCAATTGGTATTAGAGCCTAACTTACTTAAGGCTTAACTGCTTGGAAGGGATCTCTAATCCTAAGAAAAATATGGGTGAAGAAATTGTTGGCATTTTTGATGTTTATGTTGTGATTGTCATTGATGGACACACACTTGTATTGAGATCCCCTTTATATGTATGAGCTCATGCTCAACCAGTATTTGTTCCAATCGGTATGTTGTACTCTAGTCTTTAGACTAGTAGTGATTTTGTAAAATGTGTTTTCCCGGTCTGAAGCAGCATGTCAACCCCAAGCGGTTCACAGATCTCAAGCAGTACGAGGAAGTAAAGCGACACAACACATTCTTACCAGTCTTCATTTTTGTCAAACCGACAACTGGCATTTTGTGATGAGTTACAAATCCATCGATTGTTTGATGGTGCCAACACATTGATGGTGATTCTTGTGTCATGTTACTGAGTATGTCTAGATTCAATGAACCTAGGAAATTGTAATGTAATCCTATTGGACCGACATGAAATTAGATTCCTTTAAAAGGACATCATGTGTAGGGTTTTTGTGTTGTTGAAGAAGTTGCGAATAGGGTTTATGTTGAGCTAGGGTTTAAGGTAGAAGTGAAGAGCGATCTTATTTGAGAAGATCAAGTTGTAACTGAGAGAGATAGAGAAGACTGAAGTAATGCTAGAATGCATTAGCTGTGAGAAATACTGGATCTAACCAAGTAGTTTGTGCTAGTAGATAGATCAAACACTTGTTGATTACTCACATCTTTGACAAGTTTGTAGCCTTTAACCGGGTAGGCCTCAAAGCCATTGTAAAATCCTCTAACAAGGTGGTTCACACATGTGAATCTAAAATCCTCTAACAAGGTAGTCTTTAATCAGACTTATCTCCTAACAGAGATTGAGATTCTTAATAGGATTTGTTCTGGTGAAGAACGTTGTAAGACCTTAACCGGTCTGGTTTCTATTCTGCAGATAGTGACTTGTGAGTTCCATCTCACCATGGTTTTTCCCAGTTGGGTTTCCACATCAAATATCTTGTGTTATGGTTGTATTTGTTTTGTGGGTGAATGGTTTATTCGCATTTTGGTTTGTATGTGTGATAACCGGTTTGATTTTCAGACTGCTTTAGCGGTTTATCTCTAGACTATGTAAGTGTTTTAGTGCAGAGATTTTTGGCATACTAATTCACCCCCCCTCTTAGTATTCATCAATTGGTATCAGAGCCAACCTTTCTATAAGTTTAACCACTTGGAAAGAGATATGGGGGAATACACATTGAGGGAACTTACTCAATGGCCCACTAAGTCTGAGCAAGCCTATGATGATCTTATGGTCAAATACAAGGCATCTCAAGCAAAAAGAAGAGAACATGTAGAGAGGCTGATGGAACTATCTGAAAGTAGTTCTGAAGATGAAGCTAACATGGAAGCTATGATTGCTGAAGTGAATAAGCTGAATGATTCAAACTCCAATTTGAGAAAGGAGTTGGAAGGACTGACTATTCGGTTTAGCAAAGAGCTTGAGAACCAGAGAAAAGATAAAGATTTGGTAAAAGACAAAGATCATGAGATCTCCAAGTTGAAACATGAGATTAGTGCACTAACTGCTCACCTTCATGAGAGTGGAATGGAGAAAGAAGACATGCAAGGAGAACTGAACATTACCATCTCTGAAAATGCAAGTCTTATGGAGACAAACACTACTATTTCCAAAGAACTCTTTGAATCAAAGGAAATACTAGCTAAGTTTGGCAAAAGTACAGTCAGGCTAGAGCAAAAGCTTGAGTCATCTAGACCGGTAAAGAATACCAATGGTCTTGGTTTTTCTGGACATGAGGAAGGAGAATCCTCAAGAACAAATGCTGAAGCATCAAAGAAGCAACCGACACTCAAAGGAAAAGGTAAGAAAAAATTCAAACCTGTTTGCTTTAACTGTCTTAAAGAAGGACACACTACCAATGTGTGTAGGAGCAAAGCCTACAATAATTTTCCTTATTTTATCAACAATGTACCTAGATCAAATAAGTTCAATGGTCATTGTTATGCATGCAACAAGTTTGGGCATAGAGCATTTGAATGCAGGTCTGTAATGGATAACACTAGAAGATATCCTCAGAGGATCAAAGGAACTGGTCCTGAATCTTTTATGAATCAAAACCACAACCGGTTTATTGTCTTCAATCATCAGTCAAGAAGTGATGGTCATCAAACGGCAACCGGATGGAGAGAAAGTTGTATGATCTGTCATGGTCATGGTCACACTGCTGCAACATGCAGAAGGAAGAATGGAAACATGTACAATGGACCTTGGAGAGCACCTGGACTTGTTTGCTATCACTGCAACAAACTGGGCCACATTGCAAGTTTCTGCAGAAGGAGGAAAAAGTATATCTGATGATATACCGGTCACTCAGGAAGGGAAAATAGATGTTGAAAAAGTTCAAGAAGACAGGAAGAAAATATGGAAGAAGAAACCAGTATTATTGGAAGAGGAACCGGTTTCTGCACTTAGTGTGGAAATATCGGAACCGACAAACTAAGCCTCAAAGGCTTAGGGGGAGCAAATGGAAAAATGCTTTCAAACCCCTAGTTAACACCGGTAAAACACCTTAACCAGTATGCTACACCTGTCACTTGGCAGAAAACTAAAAATGGTAAAGAGGCAAATTAGGGTTTACGCCCTAATATAGGAGCATTAATGATGGTAGGTGGGATATATGTATAAATGCAATTTTCAAATCATTTCTCACTATCTGGTTTTCGAGCGAAGAAAAGTTTTCAAGTGCAGAGTGAAGTAAAGGCAATTTAAGCTTAGATTTCAAGAAATTGGATAGCTTTGAAAGAGATTCAAATCTAGTTTGCAAGCAGTAGTGGAGAACTCAAAGCGGTGATTTGGCATCCGACAGAGAACGAAGCAAAGCAGAACCAGGAAGCCCTAATTTTGCGTAAGAAAGGTATTTTTCATGTTCTTGAAATACTCTTCAATGGCTTCCGCATCTCATACGAGTTCAAGCACATCCATTGAGTCAGAAAATTTCATCCAGAGGAAGTCCAAGTATAATGCTTTGTCACAAGTCCCAGTTGGAGTTATAGTCGAAGAAGGAATTTCTGACTATATTGATTGCAAGATAGAAGACCTAGGGTCCTTAGCCATTCATACTCAATTAGGTCTATTTTGTGGAAAGGATAAAAGGATCAAACTGGAGTTCAGTATCTTAGAGAAGAAGAAACTCCATAATGCAGTGTATTTTATGGAAGATTTCATAGAGGATCACATCAGAATCACCCTGAGTAGGGTCCATGGTGACAAGATGTACCTAGAGAGAACACATGATATCACACCTGAGGCAATTCATGCAGTCACCAGTTTCTACAACACAGGGGAAGTACCAGCCTTGAGAATGGTAAGCAAAATGGAAAAGACCAAGCTCACCGACTCGATAAGTGATTCACAAGGTATGATAGCTAATCCTATCAAGGATGAATTGGTAAAATACGCCTGCATGGTGATAGGCTACAAAACATTCTTAGCTAGAAGAATTAATTATGTATCTGCTACAATAGTAAATTCCACTTACCGGATGATTATAGAGGACAAATCATTTGACTTATGCACCGGTATGAAAAGGCAACTCCTGTTAAATCTCAAGGAAATCAAAAAGGACAATTCACTGAGATTTAAGTTTGGACAACTACTGGTAGGGTTGTTTTTCTATTTCCAAGGCTACTTTCTGGGTGTAGGAGATGTCCAGTGGTCCCCTGACCAACCGGTAACCAAGTAGATAAAGGAAAGTGTGCAAGCCATTGGAACCGGCTACCCTGAGATCCTAAACAAATACTTTGATGAGTTCAGAAGAAAGATGAGTTAGAGGATGCGAATCTTAGGTGACATAGTGAAGAAGTATGAAGATGATATCTGTTTCACTATTCAGGTGGACAAATGTCTAATGGAGCCTATTGAGCCTAGAATAGAGGAAGTGGAGCCCATGGGCTATGAGGTCATATTTGACATGCTGGAAGGGTATGCTTCAACCCTTATTGCCTCACCTCTTGATCCTAAGGTGAAGTGAACTGGAACCTACTTGGAGAGGATCACACCGGTTGAAGAACCATCGGTGAAAAAGGGAAAAGAACCGGCAGCCAAGAAAGCTAAGGCAGTGCCTGCGGCATCAGCACCAGCTACCACTAAGACTCCAAGAGTGACCAAGTGGTCACCGGCAAAGAAGAAACAAGAGGTAACACTGGAAAAAGTCTTTGAAAGAAAGAGGAAGACTAAGGAAAATGAACCGGACTCCGAAGAAACTGAGTTTGATGAATAGCCAAAGAAGGCTAGACAGACCAAGAAGGTGAAGAAGAATGAACCAGCAACATCTGCATCGGTAAATATAGATATCTCCTCTTACAAACCTTTGACACATTGTCAAAGAACAGTAAAGAATATTAGGAGAAAGTTACTTCATGATTTAATTGATTATTATGATGATTTCAATAGTGAAGAAAAAGATGAAGTACTGCAGGAAATTATTCTTTATTTATGCAAAAATGACCGGTCACCATCAGAGATTAAATCTCAGACACTGGATTCATTGTATAAAGCATTGGATAACAAATGGCGCATTGCCATTGAAAAGGAACAAGAGATTAGGGAGAAAGTTTTTGCACATTACTTCCCCGAACTCTCAAATTTAGAATTATTTGATGTATTAGATCAAAATAAAGGTCTCTTCTTCACAAGGAGAAGGAGACTCTGGTTGTTGGAAGGGAGAGTTGATGATGTAGAAAAGGATACACATCAACACATGGCCCATGCTATCAGCTCACACAAAGCTCTAATGGCCAACCTCCAAGTAGAAAAGGAACCGGTTATTTCCAAACTGGACAAAGTTTTTGATGAAGAAGGAAACCTGGTGGAGGAACCAATTGACACCATAGATGTCGATGCCCTGGATACAGAAGATGTCACTCAGGATATACCATCTAAGGGAACTGAACAGGGGCAATAGGTCGATCAGGGTGGTGAACAAGCTGTGGACACATAGCAAGCGGCAAAAGATAAGGAAGAAGACAAAAAGAAGAAGGATGAAGATGAGAAACAGAAAAAGGAGGAAGAGAAAAAGAAAGAGGAAGAGGAGAAAAGAAAAGATGAAGAGAAGAAAAAGCAAGAAGAAGAAAGGAAAAAGAAAGAAGAAGAGGACATGGAAGAACAGAAGAAGAAGGAAGAAGACGAAAAGAGTAAGAAGGAAGAAGAAGAAGAAAAGAAAAAGAAAGAAGAGGAGAAGAGGAAGAAGGAAGAGGAAGAAAAGAAGAAGGAAGAGGAAGAAAAGAAGAAAAAGGAAGAAGAAGAGAAGAAGAAGAGGGAAGAAAAAGAAAAGGAAGAGCAGAAGAGGAGAGAAGAAGAGAAGAAAAAGGCAGAAGAAGACAAGGAAGAAGAGAAAAGAAGAGAAGCAGAAAAGAAGAAAGTTGAAGAAGCCAAAGAACATGAAGTGGCAAAAGGCTCTCAGTTGGAGACTCCGAAGGCAACCAGAAGTCAATCCTCACTGGTTGATCTTTCTAGTCCTATTGATCTCCAATCTACAAGCAAATCAGAGCTTATGCAAAGCATCAAGGTTGCTCAAGAGCACCTTGAGATCATTTGTAGGAAAAAGGAACAAGACATTATTCAGGCAGCTGTAGACACTCTTATTGGTTTAATCCCCAGTACTAATCTTCCTGACACTGATTCATCACTAGCACAACTCAAACTTTTGTGTACTGTAGTGGATGATCAGGTGCAAAGCCTAGAAGAAATAGCTAAGGCCAATGTAAAGAAAGAGCACCAAAAGGCTCTTAATGTTGCTCTGGTGAAGAAAATGAATGAGCTTAGGACTAAACTATCAAAGGATCAAAAGGACATAAGGAGTGCTTTGGATGAGGGAAACTTGCTACTCAGCAAAATCTGTCAACCTCATCTATTTTGTGATGATGTGCTAGCTAAGAAGCAACAGCTTCAAATGGACTTACATTCCTACTTAAGCACATTCAAGACTCCTTACGAATCCTTTGTGGCATATGAGAAAACCGTTCACTGGTTCTAGATCCAGTCAGCCAAGATAGAACAAGAGATCAACACAAGGTCTAGGGATTTGTAGGAACTCCAACTAGTATTACTTCCACAACTTCAAATTCTTCAGAAATGCTATCTGAACCTAGAAGCACTGACAGTCACCCAAGAACTGAGCACAATAGATGCCATGGAGGAACAGGTATCACAGATGCAGACAGAGAAGGAAGTGGTGACCTCCCTACTTGCGTCCTGGTCTCTCTCCATGAAATAATTTTTGCAGAACTACAAAGCGGTTTTTGACAAGTATTATTCATTATTGTCATAAACTCTTATATATATATATGGAAATAGGTTTTTGTAGTGATACTTTGTCATTGTTGGCAAAGGGGGGGAAGTATATGGTTTTAAAATTTTGATGGTCTTAAATTTTTGAAATTTTGATATATTAGGGGGAGAAGTATATTAGAGGGAGAAGTATCTGTTTTGAAATCTTGATATCTGCTATGATATATGCTATATGCTCTGAATGCAAAATTGCTATACACTCTATTGATTAAGGGATAGTGTATATGCTTAGGGGGAGCAATTTTGGTAATGACAAGTTTTTGTTGTAAAACACTTAGATGTCAAAATTTTATTTTCCTAAGTGTTGCCATCAATGCCAAAGGGGGAGATTGTCAGCATTTTTGATGTTTATGCTATGATTGTCATTGATGGACACACACTTGTATTGAGATCCCCTTTATATGTATGAGCTCATGCTCAACCGGTATTTGTTCCAACCGGTATGTTGTACTCTAGTCTTTAGACTAGTAGTGATTTTGCAGAATGTGTTTTCCCAGTTTGAAGTGGCATGTCGACCCCAAGCGGCTCACAGATCTCAAGCGGTACGAGGAAGCAAAGTAGCACAACACATTCTTACCAGTCTTCATTTTTGTCAAACCGGCAACTGACATTTTGTGATGAGTTACGAATCCACCGATTGTTTGACGGTGCCGACACATTGATGGTGATTCTTGTGTCATGTTACTAAGTATGTCTAGATTCACTGAACCTAGGAAATTGTAATGTAAACCTATTGGACTGACATGAAATCAAATTCCTTTAAAAGGACATCATGTCTAGGGTTTTTGTGTTGTTGAAGAAGTTGCAAATAGGGTTTATGTTGAGCTAGGGTTTAAGGTAGAAGTGAAGAGCGATCTTATCTGAGAAGATCGAGTTGTAACTGAGAGAGATAGATAAGACTGAAGTAATGCTGGAATGCATTAGCTATGAGCAATACTGGATCTAACCAAGCAGTTTGTGCTAGTAGATAGATCAAACACTTGTTGATTACTCACATCTTTGACAAGTTTGTAGCCCTTAACTGGGTAGGCCTCAAAGCCTTTGTAAAATCCTCTAACAAGGTGGTTCACACATGTGAATCTAAAATCCTCTAACAAGGTAGTCTTTAATCGAACTTATCTCCTAACAGAGATTGAGATTCTTAATAGGATCTATTCTGGTGAAGAAAATTGTAAGACCTTAACTGGTCTGGTTTCTATTTTGCAGATAGTGACTTGTGAGTTCCATCTCACCGTGGATTTTCCCAGTTGGGTTTCCACGTCAAATATCTTCTGTTATGGTTGTATTTGTTTTGTGGGTGAATGGTTTATTCGCATTTTGGTTTGTATGTGTGATAACCGGTTTGATTGTCAGACTGCTTTACCGGTTTATCTCTAAACTGTGTAAGTGTTTTAGTGCAAAGATTTTTGGCATACTAATTCACCCCTCCTCTTAGTATTCATCAGAAATGAGCTATAGCGAGATGGCTAGAGAACTTGCTGAAACCAAGGATGAGCTAGAAACCCTAAGAGGCAAGTATAAGAGATCACTAGCTAAAAGGAAAGAACTAACCAAATAATTGTTGGAGATCTCTAACAACAGCTCTTCAGATGAGGCAAATATTGATGCACTGGTTGAAGAAGTGGAGAAGCTGAATGGTGAGAAGACTAACATGAGAAGAGAGCTGGAAGCACTTATAATCTGAATGAGTGAGGAACTTGAAGTTAGAAGAAAGGCCCAGGATCATATCCAAGATAAAGAGCATGAAATATTTAATATCAAGCAGGAGAATGCAACTTTGTATGAACATTGGCATGAGGAGAAAAAAGAAAAATAAGCATTACAGTCAGATCTGGAAATGGCAATATCTCTTAGAGAGACCCTCATGAAAAGAAATGAAGATCTTCCAAAGGAACTTGCTGAGTCCAATGAGAAGCTTGATAAATTCAACAAGAGCTCCTATATGCTAGATGAACAGATCCAATCTCAGAGGATGAAAGGTGATACATCTGGGTTAGGGTACAATACATCTAAGAAGGGAGAACCTTTTAGTACCAAGAGAGACATGCATGGAGGTAAAACCACTTCTAAGGCCCAGAAGCCTACTGGTAAGAAATCTTACAAACCTATTTGCTTTAACTGTCATAAACCAGGACATACTGGTAATGTTTGTAGAAGTAGATCTAATGCTAATATTGGTTATAGACCTAATACTAGATATGCGCCTAGGAGATTTGAAGGTTATTGTTATACATGTAGTGTGTATGGGCATAGATCAGTTGAATGCAAATATGGAGAAAACAATCCAACACCTCACATGAACTAAAGACCTATTGCTAACTAGAGAAGGAATTTCACTAACCGGAGGAAAACAAATTAGCAAAGACCCTATGTTAACCCGTCTAGTCCTTATGAGATGGAAAAGAGAGTCAATGTGACTTGTTCAATCTACAACAATTTTGGACATGTGGCAATGAATTGCAAAAGAATAATAGGTAGAGGAAACTCAAAACCTTGGAGAGCATTTGAAATGGCATGCTAGCATTGCAACAAACTGGGACACATTGCCAAGTTTTGTAGAGCACAGAAGAATCAACCAGTGAATCATCCTGTAGACTGGAAAGGAAAGCAGAAGGTTGATATTGAAGAAACCAAAGCTGAGATGAATAGGATTTGGAAGAAGAAGAGTGATGACAAACCATCTGAGGAATTAGATTCTTCACCTAATGTGGAGAATCCATCTCCGATAAGCTAAGTTATTTCTACAACTTGGGGTGAGCTTATTGTCAAATCTTGAGTTGAACCCGAGGATGATGTACTGTAAGTTAAATATGTATATTCTGATGCATTTTGATGTTTTGATGTGTTTTTGGATCATAACCGGTAAATATCATTGAGTTTTTTCTAATGGTAATATGCTTTAAAGTTTGCTAAGGTATTTTAGGGTTTTGTCGGTAAATGCATTTATTGCAGTAGTTAGAATGCAAATAAGTAGAAATTTTTGAATTTCATTTGTCACTTTGCATCTTGAGAATTCTTGGCGAAGCAAGAAGAGCAGAGATAAGTTTGTGCAAGCAACATTCAGATCATTTAACAACATTCAAGGTGATTGAAGTAAAGTTTTTGACGGTTGGAAACCCTAGCACCGAAGAAGAAGAGGTATTTATTAGTGAATCTTACTCTTTGCTCCAAAGTTTTTCATATTGTAGTATGGATACTCCACATATAGTTGATGTGACTGAGAGGGAAAGACCTGAATACAAATGACATCCATACAAGTTGGAGGAAACTGACCCTATCGGTGCCCTATCTGGTGTACCAAATGGTGTTTTGCATGTAGAGGATGTAAAATCCTTTTATCACTACAAAATTGGAGACTTGGGAGTTGCAATTATTTATGAACAATACAAATCTTTGTGTAATGAATAGGGAAGACTGAAAGAATAGTTCAAAAGCATAGCTGATAAAGGTTTTTATCATGCGATCAATTTTGTTGATGTTTTTGATGACGGGTTGGTGAGATTTGTTTTGAGCCATATTCATGATTAGTTCATGGGGTTGGACATACCTCACAAAATCACTAAGGAAGAAATCCATGCTGTAACCAACTTCTACTCAACCGTTTAAGTGCCATTGCTTAGGTCTATACCTAAGAATGATGTTGAGAAGTTAACTGGATCTAGATTGGATAAAATAGCTATGACCATGAATGATATTAATGATCTTGCTATTAAATTTGCATCTATGGTGATTGGCTATAGAATTTTCTATTCAAGTAGAATGAACAGTATACCGACATTAATAATTCACATTTCCTACCGGATGATTAAGGAGGATGTTGATTATGATCTATGTAAATCAATCAGAAGCCAATTAATGGAAAATTTGGAAGCTGTCAGGAAGGACAAGAAACTGAGATTTAAATTTGGTCAACTAATCATGGGCTTATTCATTTATTTCATAACTTTTTCCCTAGTATTGGTGATGTACAATGGATAACTGGGACACCTGCCCTATTGCAGATGAAGAACAACATTAGGATTCTGAAAAACAAGTTTGATGATATTTCATGGGAATATTTTAAGAAATTTTAGAAGGAAATACGTGCTAGGGAATGCATACTGACAGAGGTAGTCAATCGGTATGAGGATTCTATCTGTTTTATGGTTGACATAGATACATGCTTGATGGAAGTTGTTATTCCCAGGACCACATGGGTAATGCCCATGGGTTATGAAGTAGATATAGATCTACTTGTTTCTTATGCTAATAATTTGTTATCTCAATCAATTGATACCACCGCTGAGAGGTTTGGAACCTACAAGGAGAAACTACTGAAAGTGCACTCTGATTTATAGAAATCGGTGATTGCAAAGAAAGTAAGAAAAGAGGTAGAAGCCTTTGTTGAGCGGACTAGATTCACAAAAGAATAGATAGTTGCAACAAGAGCCAAATATGAGGCTCAACAAGGTGGAACTTCCAATGTAGTAACCGGTACCCCCACCCATAAGACCAGAGTAGCCAAAGAAGCTGAGAAGAAGAAAGAAGAAGAAACTAAGGTGAAGCCTGTTGAATTCCAAAGAGGGAAACCCTCTAAAATACAATTCCAAAGGGAAGGTAAAACTGTTGAGCCACCTATTGTTCCTGTCCAAATTGGAAAAAGAAAGAAGGAGAAAGCTCACAAACCAGTGACAAATATAGAGGAAACAAAAGTAGAAGAAGATAAGAGAGCACTAAGGGCAAGTGCTAAGAAGTAGAAGAATACTTGAAAAGGTAAAGCAACTACACAAATATTGACACTTGAAGATTCTTTCACTAGAATGATTAGAATTATTAAGGAGTATGGTATTTACAAAGGTTTAAACATATTGTTTACTCATTTGTCTGAAAGTCAATGAAGGGAGATTGAAGATGAAGTCATCTTCAATATGAACAAGTTTAGTAGAGCCCTCATTGAATTACAAGGGCAAATTCTAGATTCCTTATATAATTTGATTGATGCTAGGTGGCAAGGGGCAATTAGCCTTGATAAAGAATTTATTGATTATACACTTTAGCACCTGCAACTGGAAGCCAATGAGGAAGAAATAGAAGATGCACGGGTAAATGCAAAATATTTTCTTAGATCCAAGAAAATACTAACTAGAATGTTAATAGGTGATACTAAATCAGTCCAAAAGGAGACTAAAATTTTGATAAAGAAATATTTAGGTCTCATCCCTAAATAAGAAGAAAAAGATGAAGAAGAGGAGGATGATACACTTGTTAAGTTAAAGGAAGAAGATTTTCCTGAGGGTGTTATGCCCAAAAATTTTGAGCCGGATAATAAGTACTTGTATGATGACCCTGTTGATATTGAGCCTATAGATATACTGGATGAGCATGACACCGATAATGCAGTTAATGATGACACAAATAATGTTGACAATACCAAAGATAATGTAAATGTAGTAGATATTGATGTACAAATGGATGATCCCCAAGATCAACAACAAGATGTAAATAATGAAGGAGAGAAGGAAACTGAGAAGAGCTCAAGTGAGCAACCAATGAATGCTCAATCTATAGGTACACAAACTCCACTGGTAAATGCAACCATAGATACAAATGTAAATGATGACAACAAGAAGGATATGGTTGAGGAAAAGAAGGTAGAGGAGGCACCGACTACTAAACAAAGTATGGAAATTCAACCACCATCGATAAAGGAATATCATGTTGAGACTCAACTACCACCAGTCACTACAACAACATATACGGAGCAAACAAAGATAGGGAAAGCGAAACCAGAGAAGAAGTCAAAAGAGAAAAAGGATGAAGAGAAGAAAACAAAGGAGAAGAAGAAAACCTAAATCAATGATGATGATGAGGACTCTGTGAGTATTAAAGGTCCTATAGATATGGACAATCTAAGTTCCTCTAAATTAATGGAGATTGATACTACTATGAAATCCTGAGCACATAAGAAGAGGTTGAAAGAGAAGAAATGAGAAGCACAGACCATTAAAACTGCGGTTGAAATTTTAGCAAGTCTCCTACCGGAGACTGATACAGATAATCTATCCACCCCTATTGCAAAGCTTGGACACTTAATTGTTGATGCAAGTGAACAACTAAAATCACTTGAAGAGGTAGCTCATGCTTTAGCAGAAAAAGATTACAAGAAGAGAAGGGGAGAAAAATTGATTTTAGAAATTGACAAAGGTAAGGTTGCTTTAATAGTGAACAAAGATCTTTTAAAAACCGGAATAGAAACTAGAGGTAAAATTTTGGCCACTATATCTAAAGTATCAGTATTTTATTCTAACTTAAAGAAAAAGAGAGAAGATACAAAGAAGGAACTAGAAAGGATTGTTGGTATTATGGATGTGTTCCATTGGTTTTGTCATTGATGTCAACACTTATCCTTCTAGAGATCCTTGGTTATGTTCACTCACAAGTTTAGTGACTTATGCACAGTCACCAGTAGGTTATATTGTTCACCGGCACTGAGGATGACTTGTTATCATCTGGGGATCACTTGGTTATGTCAAAGACATGGTTTGGACACTTGGTTTGGATATTTTAGTTATTGGTCTAATCGGGTTGACATATTTGTTGTTACCGGTAAATTGGTCTAGGTTATGGACTAGAGTGCATTATCTATTCCAGATCATCATGACATGTTATGGAGATGATTTAATCAATTGGTATTGTTGTAATTATATTGAGTAGACATGATGCATCACATCTTGACTTACTTGTAATTGATTTTATTGTAATATTCTTAATTAGTCGACCTACACATTTGGTCTTAGGTTTTGGTATATATGTAAGATCTCAATTGTGAGATGTAGGATATGGTATGTAAGGTTATGGTATTGTAACATGGTATGTGCAAATATATAAGATCTTATGAGACAACCATAGAGAAGGTGATTATCAGAGCTTAACCGGTACTAAATCTAGCATTGGAGATGCTACTTTGAGCAGTACATTATCATTGGATTTAATCATCCAATTGTAGTCAGTGTGACTCTTATTTGTGATTGAGTAGTGAGCTCTAGGCGGTTGGCCTTTTTGCATGTGCAAACCCCATTTATACACACATACTATATGCAGTAGTATCATCTAATTGTGGGTAAGGTTTCCCACCATGGTTTTTCCCCTTACAAGGTTTCCACGTACAAATCTCTGTGTTATGTGTTGTGGATGTTGTTTCTCTTTCTATTTCATGCATTAAGTTTCACCGGTATTGATATTTACAGTTAATCTGTTAACCAACATCAAGTTTGATTAAGTTATATTTGGGTTGAAATTAGTAGACAACTGATTCACCTCCCCTCTCAGTTACCTTTGGGTCCTAACAAGGATAAGTGAAGCATACATACCGGTATAGGACTCCGCTTTGGCTTTTGGTAAATCAGTTGATGCCTTACATCACATATTAGATATTTATGATTTTGAATAAGTGAAGCAGATAAGATCCTTGAAGGAGCTAAAGAATCAGTTAATTCCAAAAGTTGAAATCTTACGGAGAGCATACAGGGCTTTCGAAGCAATTTTGGCTACCCTAGAGATGAGTACAATTGATGCTATGGAGAAGTTTGCAGCTTAGATCTTGACACATGTTGAGATTGCCAAGACACTGTTAGAAACTTGGGACAATGATCTAAAAGAGTTGAAGTTTCATTTTAGTGATATTTTCTTAATAATTGCATTGTAAAGACCTTAAAATTTTTATCTTTATATATACATGCAGTTTTTGATGACAAATTTTGATGTAATGTATGTATTTTACTTCTTAATTTGGCATTGTTGTCAAAGGGGGAGTAGAATTAGTTTAAGTAAGTCAAAATTTTATATATGCTATTAAGGGGGAGTAATGATTTCATTTTTGTAATGGCATGGAATTTCTAAGGGGGAGTGTATGTCATGAAGTCAATTTTTGTTTTGAGCATTTGGTTGACAAAATTTTCCTAAGTGTTGCCATCAATGCCAAATGGGGAGATTGTTGGCATTTGATCATTTGGTCAACTAGTAATCTAATGTGTGTTTGTTTGATGCAACTGGTATGTGTCTGTTGTGCATAGAGATTAGATTTATGTATGATTACTATTTTGTATGTTGTAATTGATGGCAACTATGTTTCTTTGAGTCATCTAAGTCCTACAGTTCAACTGGCTAAACTTAACTGGTAAAGTACAGATAGTTTCATCAAAATCGGTAATTAAGAATTCAACCAGTAAATGACAAACAATGTTACATTTCGACAATTGGTACATGAAAATCATGAAGATTGAGATGATGTGGTTTTGTAGCAGCATTCAAAACTATCAGATGAAGATATTTTCATTACTGCACATACTAAACTGAACAGGTGAAGGAGATTTGTTTGACCTAACATATTAGTGGATGGAGACTTAACCAGTAGTGATGAAAATTACTCAGATCGGTAAAATGACACATAATTAGATTTGTTATGTCGATGGCCGACATAACTAAAGTGTACAATGGAAGATTGTCTAGATGCACTAAACCTAGGGAATCGTAACAAGGTTCTAGCTGACCTTATGATAATTTTAATTGTGTGATGAGGTATGAAACGATATATATACATGATCTTGATAGTGTGATATGTGATGAGAGAATTTTGTATTTCTGCTAAGTGCAGAGATGAGAGGATATGACAGATGATGTGTTTATGATGAAGTAATGTTCTGAAGTGGATCTTATCAGACACATAAGGTTTTATACTGAGATCATTTGTACTTGTTGTCTCCCTAACAGTTGCAGCAAGAAAATCCTCTAACAAGGTCCATCTTAATAGGATGCAGTCAGATCCTAACAGTTCTGATCATTAAATCCTCTAACTAGGTGACACATTAACTTGTGTTTGCAAATCCTAGTTACTTGTGTATCCCCTAATAGGGCTAGTCCTCATGGGCCTTTTTGTAAAGCTCTTAACCAGGCTTAGACACTTCTAACAGGGTGTGCCCCTAACCGGGTGTTGTAGACCTTAATTGGTCAGATCTCTATACTGCAGATAGTGAATATTATGGGTACTAACTCCCACCATGGTTTTTCCCATTTCGGTTTTCCATGTATAAACTCTTGTATCAGGTGGTTTATGCTTTGTGTGGTGATTTCATAATTGGTGTTATTTCTTACATGTCTATTGAGTTTTAAATTGATGAAATTGATATTCAAATTTGTATGGTTTTTACTATCACTGATTCACCCTGCCCTGGTGCACGAGCACATCCTCAACAAGCTATTTATGACCCTGATGATGAAGACTAGGACCATTAGGATGTGTCTTGTGTTTTATGAATGCAAATAAACCACACCATGTAAGCCCATTTTACCAATTAGGCAATTTGAGAAGCCAATTGGGACAATGTCATAAAAAGAGGTAGTAGATGGTTTAGATTTATGTTTAATAGGTTTTAGAAAGGTTTTGTGTGTGTTTGGTTGGTCCATGTGTGTGGATCCAAACCTTAGGAAGTATGACAAATTTTTAAGCAAAATTGCAAAAATGCAACTTTTGAGTGCAAAAGTGCAACTTTTTGTAATTCAGTTGGGGAAGCCTTTCAATGGCTCCAACCTAATCCAAATTTGGTGGGAAACCATTGGAGAGTTGTATAAGCCTTGTGCGCTCTATTCCCAAGGTTTTTGTTGTTGGAGTTGGTATTTGAGAATCAATAATACACAAAATATTGCAAATAGTGGATATTGTGGGTACTAACTCCCACTATGGTTTTTCTGATTTCGGTTTTCCATGTATAAACTCTTGTATCATGTGGTTTATGCTTTGTGTGGTGATTGCATAATTGGTGTTATTTCTTACATGTCTATTGAGTTTTAAGTTGACAAAATTGATATTCAAATTTGTATGGTTTTTACTATCACTGATTCATTCTGCCTTGGTGCAGGAGCACATTCTCAACAAGCTATTCAAGACCCTAAGGATGAAGACTAGGACCCTTAGGATGTGTCTTGTGTTTCATGAATGGGTGTAAGCCCATGTCACCAATTAGGCAATTTGAGAGGCCAATTGGGACAATGTGGTAAAAAGGGGTGGTAGATGGTTTAGATTTATGTTTAATAGGTTTTAGATATGTTTTGTGTGTGTTTGGTTGGTCCATGTGTGTGGAACCAAACCTTAGGAAGTATGACAACATTTTGAGAAAAAATGCAAAAATGCAACTTTTGAGTGCAAAAGTGCAACTTTTTGTAATTCGGTTGGGGAAGCCTTTCAACAGCTCTAGCCTAATCCAAATTGGGTGGGAAACCATTAAAGAGTTTTATAAGCCTTGTGGGCTCTATTCCCAAGGTTGCTGTTGTTGGAGTTACAATTTGAGAATCAATAATACACAAAATACTATAGTTTTCCCAAAAATTCTGAGTTTGCAGCTATTGTATGTGACTGTATGGACTGATTGGAACCCCACCATCCATGGAGTAGATAGGGAGATGCATTATATTTATTTTGATGTTGGTCTGAGGTCTTAATTATTCAGGAGTAGAGAGAACCCTTCATTTTACTGACCGTGACCCGAAAATTGAGGGTTTGGAGAGGGTTTTGAACCAAAATGGTTTTATCTTGTACTCCAATCTGTTAGAAGACTCTTCCTTTGGAGGGATGCAAGATAAGCCTTTGTATTTTAGTGTTTTTATGTTTTTTTGTAGGGGAGACCTTGTTGTGTGGATAAATGAATAGGTTTAGGTAGCCATCTCTATGTGACTACTTAGGACAAGTTTTAGGACAGTCATCATAATTTGTCTTAGCGATGGATTCCAGGCATGCAACCCTTGAATTAGAAGTTTCTCACTACCCCCCACATTCCTAATAAGTTGATTTTTCATTTGGTATACTGGTAAAGGTAGTTGCTTTGGAAAATAGGGCTAATTACCCCTATTAGGTCTCTTAGTCTCTCAAGGGAATAGACCTTATTTTGTAGATTTGACCAGATCATTTTGGGGATCTTTATAACTCCCAAAAGAGTGTTTGAAATGATAAGTTTTTTGTATGGGTGTGTGGAGTATTTTTGAGTTAAGGCCAAAACACTGATATAGAAGGGCTACTAGTAGAAGGGCTAGGTTTACAAAGGAGGTATAAGGATTTGATGCCCAAGATCAAAACCAGTGCTTGAAAGAGGTCTTAGATGTTGTGTGTTTATACTTATCCTTCTAGAGATCCTTGTTTATGTTCACCGGCAAGTTCAGTGACTTATGCACAGTCACCCATATTTGGTTCACCGGTAGGTTATATTGTTCACCTGCAGTGAGGATGACTTGTTATCATCTCGAGATCACTTGGTTATGTTGAAGACATGGTTTGGACACTTGGTTTTGGTATTTGGGTTATTGGTCTAATCAAGTTGACATATTTTCTATTACCGGTAAATTGGTCTAGGTTATGGACTAGAGTGCATTATCTATTTCAGATTATCACAACATGTTATGGAGATGATTTAATCAATTGGTATTGTTGTAATTACATTGAGCAGACATGATGCATCACATCTCGACTTACTTGTAATTGATTTTATTGTAATATTCTTAATTAGCCGACCTACACATTTGGTCTTAGGTTTTGGTATATATGTAGGATCTCAATTGTGAGATGTAGGATATGGTATGTAAGGTTATGGTATTGTAACATGGTATGTGAAAATATCGAATATCTTATGAGAAAACCATAGAGAAGGTGATTATTAGAGCTTAATGGGTACTGAATCCAGCATTGGAGATGCTACTTTGAGTAGTACATTATCATTGGATTTAATCATCCAATTGTAATTAGTGTGAGTCTTATTTTGTGATTGAACAACGAGCTCTAGGCGGTTGGACTTTCAACTTGTGTAGACCCCATTTGTACACACATCCTATTTGCAGTATTATCATATAATTGTGGATAAGGTTTCCCACTATGGTTTTTCCCCTTACAGGGTTTCCACTTACAAATCTTTATGTTATGTGTTGTGGATGTTGTTTCTCTTTCTGTTTCATGCATTAAGTTTCATCGGTATTGATATTTACTGTTAATCTGTTAACTGACATCAAGTTTGGTTTACCGGTATTATGTATCAAGTTTGATTAAGTTATATTTGGGTTGAAATTAATTGACAACTGATTCACCCCCCCTTCTCTTAGTTGCCTCCAGGTCCTAACAATTGGTATCAGGGCATTGTCCTCTTTTTGCAAAAGTTTAACAACTTGAAGAGATTCTATGGCAACTAAATTTTTCAAGAAGGATAGTCCGAAACTTGATGGAACTAACTATGGTATATGGAAGATCACAATGGAGACACATCTAAATTGCATTGGAAAAGATATATGGGATGTTATACAAAATGGCTATGTTGATTCTACACCGAATCAACATAATCCACCAACATTGGGTAAGGATCAAGAGAATGATTGCAAAGAAAGAGAAGCACTCATGAGTGCCTTGTCAGATCAATAAATCATGAGATTATCAGATCGATCTACTACTAAAGCTATTTGGAATAAATTGGAGACATTGAATGAGGGAGATACCACTATCAAAATTCCAAATCTAGAATGCTTCTAGGTCAGGTATGAAAATTTGAAATTGGAAGAAGATGAAAGAATTTTTGCTTTTATGGAAAGGGTTAATGAAATTGTTTTGGGAATATAATGCTTTAGAGGTTCCTTAAGTGAAGATGAAATTGTTTCTAAAGTTTTCAGAGCATTTCCATCGGCATACAAAATGAAAGTAACTGCTATTAATGAGTTGAGAACTATGCCTAATACATCAGTATCTAGAGATACCTTGGTTGGAAAACTTTCAGCATTTGAGCTTGAGGAATTTGGTCATGTTGCTACAATTAAAATAGATTTAGACTTCAAAGCATCATCATCATCATCTGATAAATCTGATTGGAAAGCACTTTATGCAAGAGAACTTGAAGATATCAGGAGGAAAAATGAAGAACTGGAAGAACTTGAAGCACTATTTGCAAGGAAAATGCCTAAAGGTCCTATTGGAAGTAAGTATGAAGGTAAAGCACCATTTAAATGTTTTAACTACAATAAAGTTGGTCATATGGAAAAGAAGCTAAAAGAACATACAAGCCTAATCCTAAATATCAGAGATACATATTTAAGAAGAATAGAGACAAATCATGTTACTATGTTGATGAAGGAGTTACTAATGGTTTTGATGAAGAACCAACAGAAAATGGATGGGCTTTTATTGCAATAACAAAAGATCAACTGACACCTACTGTTCCACCGGTAGAGCAGGCCCTAGTAGCTAAAATTGAAGAAAAGGATGAATGGATTATAAATTCTGGATGTTCACATCATATGACTTGTGATAAAAGTAAATTATTATCTTTTTAGGAATACAATGGAGGTCTAGTAAGATTTGGAGATGACAAAGCTTGTTTGATCAGAGGAAAAGGCTTTATATCTTTAGATGGTAAGCACAATACTAACAAAATTTATTATGTTGAAGGTTTGAAGCATAATATTTTGAGTGTTGGTCAATTAGTTGAAAATGGATTTCAGTTACAATTCAAGAATGGTAAATGCAAAATCATGAATAGAACTAGTTTGGAGATTGCAACCGCTAATCAGACTAGAGGTAATATCTTTCATTTGAATAACAATGAAAAGACATGCTTGATTGCACATATTGATGAAAGTTGGTTATGGCATAAAAGACTCTATCATGTAAATTTTGATTGTATTGTAAAGATTAGTTCATCTAAGGCAATAAGGGGTTTACTTAAGATTGTAAAACCTCGTAATCTGGTATGTAAGGAATGTCAAATGGGAAAGCAAGTTAGAATAACTTTTAAGAGTATTTCTGAGAAAACCAATGATGTTCTTGATTTAATTCATACTGACTTGTGTGGTCCAGAAAGAGAAAGAAGCCTACAGGGAGATAGATACTTAATGCTAATCATTGATGATTATTCTAGAATGTGGCAGGGTCCTTTTCTCAGGGAGAAATCATAAGCTTTTGGGAAATTCAAATTATTCAAGGCACTTGTAGAGAATGAAACCAGTAAGAAAATCAAATGTTTAAGACCAGATCAAGAAGGTGAATTAACATCTAAGGAGTTCAATACATTTTGTGAAGTGAATGGAATTAGAAGACAACTATCAACACCCCAGACACCTCAACAAAATGGAGTTGTGGAAAGGAAGAACATAACTATTATGCATGCAGCTAGAAGCATGATATCAGAAGCAAATGCACCTCATGTGTATTGCAGAGAAGCAGTGAATACAACGGTTTATACTTTCAACAAAGTTCACACCAAAGGTGAAACCGATAAGACACCCTATGAATTATGGTTTGGTAATATTCCTACTCTTAAATACTTTAGAATATTTGGAAGCAAATGTTACATTAGGAGAGATGAATATATAGGAAAATTTGATCCTAGAAGTGATGAAGGTATATTTCTTGGTTATTCATCTCTATGTGACTACTTAGGACAAGTTTTAGGACAGTCATCATAATTTGTCTAAGAGATGGTTTCATGGCATGCAACCCTGGAATTAGAAGTTTCTCACTACCCCCCACATGCCTATTAAGTTTATTTTTCATTTGGTCTATCGGTAAAGGTAGTTGCTTTGGAAAATAGGGCTAATTACCCCTATTAGGTCTCTTAGTCTCTAAAGGGAACAAACCTTATTTTTGTAGATCTAATAAAATCATTATGGGGATCTTTATAACTCCCAAAAGGGTGTTTGAAATGATAAGTTTTTTGTATGAGTGTGTGGAGTATTTTTTAGTTAAGGCCAAAACACCATTATAGAAGGGCTACTAGCTGAAGGGGTAGGTTTACGAAGGAGGTATAAGGATTTGATGCCCAAGATCAAAAATAGTGCTTGAAAGAGGTCTTAGATGTTGTGTGTTTACACTTATCCTCCTGGAGATCCTTGGTTATGTTCACTGGCAAGTTCAGTGACTTATACACAGTCATCGGTATTTGGTTCACTGGTAGGTTATATTGTTCACCCGCATTGAGGATGAGTTGTTATCATATGAAGATCACTTAGTTATGTCGAATACATGGTTTGGACACTTGGTTTTGGTATTTTGGTTGTTGACATATTTGTTGTTACTGGTAAATTAGTCTAGGTTATGGACTAGACTGCATTATCTATTCCAGATCACCACGACATGTTATGGAGATGATTTAATCAATTGGTATTGTTGTAATTACATTGAGTAGACATGATACATCACATCTTGACTTACTTGTAATTGATTTTATTGTAATATTCTTAATTAGCCGACCTACACATTTGGTCTTAGGTTTTGGTATATATGTAAGATCTCAATTGTGAGATGTAGGATATGGTATGTAAGGTTATGGTATTGTAACATGGTATTTGCAAATATAGAAGATCTTATGAGAAAACCATAGAGAAGGTGATTATCAAAGCTTAAGCGGTACTAAATCCAACATTGGAGATGCTAGTTTGAGCAGTACATTATCATTGGATTTAATCATCCAATTGTAGTCATGAACAGTGAGCTCTAGGCAGTTGGCCTTTTTGCATGTGCAAACCCCATTTGTACACACATCCTATTTGTAGTAGTATCATATGATTGTGGGTAAGGTTTCCCTCTGCAATTTTTCCCCTTATAGGGTTTCCACATACAAATCTTTGTGTTATGTGTTGTGGATGTTGTTTCTCTTTCTGTTTCATGCATTAAGTTTCACCAGTATTGATATTTACTATTAATCTGTTATTCAACATCAAGTTTGGTTTACTAGTATTATGTATCAAGTTTGATTAAGTTCTATTTGGGTTGAAATTAATAGACAATTGATTCAAACCCCCCCTCTCACTTGCCTCTGAGTCCTAACAATTGGTATCAGAGCATAGTCCTCTTTTTGCAAAAGTTTAACAACTTGAGGAGATTCTATGGCAACTAAATTTTTCAGGAAGGACAATCTAAAACTTGATGGAACTAACTATGGTATATGGAATATTAGAATGAAGACACACCTGAATTGCATTGGAAAATATATATGAGATGTTACAAAGAATGGCTATGTTGGTCCTACACCAAATCAACCTAATCCACCAACATTGGGTAAGGATCAAGAGAATGATTGAAAAGCAAGAGAAGCACTCATGAGCACCTTGTCAGATCAATAAATCATGGGATTATCAGATTGATCTACTGCTAAAGCTATTTGTTATAAGTTGGAGACATTGAATGAAGGAGATACCAAAACTAGAATGCATCCGGGTCAGGTATAAAAATTTGAAAATGGAAGAAGATGAAAGAATTTTTTCTTTTATGGAAAGGGTTAATGAAATTGTTTTGGGAATATAATGCTTCGGAGGTTCCTTAAGTGAAGATGAAATTGTTTCTAAAGTTTTGAGAGCATTGCCATCAACATACAAAATGAAAGTAACTGCTATTAATGAGTTGAGAACTATGCCTAATACATCAGTATCTAGAGATACCTTGGTTGGAAAACTTTCAACATTTGAGCTTGAGGAATTTGGTCATGTTGCTACAATTAAAATAGATTTAGACTTCAAAGCATCATCATCTGCATCATCATCATTATCATCATCATCTAATAAGTCTGATTGGAAATCACTTTATGCAAGAGAACTTGAAGATATCAAGAGGGAAAATGAAGATCTAGAAGAACTTGAAGCACTATTTGCAAGGAAAATGCCTAAAGGTCCTATTAGAAGTTATTAAGGTAAAGCACCTTTTAAATGTTTTAACTGCAATAAAGTTGGTCATATGGCATCCAGATGTCCTGACAGACATGCAAGATTGAGAGAAGAAGATAAAATAACATACAAGCCTAATCCTGAATATCAGAGATACAAATTTAAGAAGAATAGAGACAAATCATGTTACTATGTTGATGAAGGAGTTACTGATGATTCCAATGAAGAACCAACAGAAAATGGAAGGGATTTTGTTGCAATAATAGAAGATCAACTAACACCTACTGTTCCACTGGTAGAGCAGGCCCTGACAGCTAAAATTGAAGAAAAGGATGAATGTATTATTGAATCCGGATGTTCACATCATATGACTGGTGATAAAAGTAAATTATTATCTTTTCAAGAATACAATGGAGGTCTAGTAAGATTTGGAGATGACAAATCTTGTTTGACCAGAGAAAAAGGCACTATCTTTTGATGGTAAGCACAATAGTGACAACATTTATTATGTTGAAGGTTTGAAGCATAATCTTTTGAGTGTTGGTCAATTAGTTGAAAAAGGATTTCAGTTACAATTCAAGAATGGTAAATGCAAAATCAAGAATAGAACTGGTTTGGAGATTGCAACCGATAATAGAATAGAGGTAATATCTTTCATTTGAATAATAATAAAAAGACATGCTTGATTGCACATATTGATGAAAGTTGGTTATGGCATAAAAGACTTTGTCATGTGAATTTTGATTGCATTGTAAAGATTAGTTCATCTAAGGCAATAAGGGATTTACCTAAGATTGTAAAACCTCTTAATTCGGTATGTAAGGAATATCAAATGGGAAAGCAAGTTAGAACAACTTTTAACAGTATTTCTGAGAAGACCAATGATGTTCTTGATTTAATTCATACCGACTTGTGTGGTCCGGAAAGGGAAAGAAGCCTACAAGGAGATAGATACTTTATGCTAATCATTGATGATTATTTTAAATTATGATGGGTTGCTTTTCTTAGGGAGAAATCAGAAGCTTTTGGGAAATTCAAATTATTCAAGGGACTTGTAGAGAATGAAACTGGTAAGAAAATCAAATGTTTAAGATCAGATGAAGGAGGTGAATTTAAATCTAAGGAGTTCAATACACTTTGTGAAGTGAATGGAATTAGAAGACAACTAGTAGCACCCTAGACACCTCAGCAAAATGAAGTTGTGGAAAGGAAGAACAAAACTATTATGGATGTAGCCAGAAGCATGATATCTGAAGAAAATATACCTCATGTGTATTGGAGAGTGTTAGGTCCCAGAGACAACTGAGAGGGGGGGGGGGAATCAGTTGTCAAATAAATTTAAATCAAAACAACTTTAAACAATCTTAAAGCTTAATACCGGTAAACCAAATTTATGTCGGTAGACAGTTTTATCAGTTAATTGCAGTATTGGTAAAGATTAATGTATGAAATAGAAAGATAACAACATCCACAACACATAACACCAATATTTGTACATGAAAACCCTATAAGGGGAAAAACCACGGTGGGAAACCTTATCCACAATCAGATGATACGACTACAGATAGTATGTGTATACAAATGGGGTTTGCACATGCAGAAAGGCCAATCGCCTAGAGCTCACTGCTCAAACATAAATAGGAGTCACACTAACTACAATTGGATGGTTAAATCCAATGATGATGTACTGCTCAAAATAACATCTTCTATGCTGGATTCAGTATTGGTGTAGTTCTGATTGTCTTCACAAAAAACCCTCTTCAACCTTCAAATGATGTTTGCATGTATAGCTCTACTTATTCTTGCATATACCAAATTATTTCTTCCTTCGCATTCCACACACTGATCTTACAAATAAGATCTTACATTTATACCATAACCTAAGACCAATTTTAGTAGGTCGGCTCTAAAAGATATTACAATAAAATCAATTTACAAATAAAACAATAACCAATGCAATAAATGATATAACATGTCGGCTTAATGCATTTACAATAATAATAAATCATCTCTATAGCATGCCATGCTGATCTGGAGTAGATAAGCCCACCAGTGCTTATCCTGGACCTATTTGCCGGTAACAACAAATATGCAATTCAGAATATACCAATGAACAAATCTCCAAGACAAAGTTTCCAAACAATGTCTTTGACATAACCAGGTATTCTCCATGTTATTTCAAGTGCTAGTGAACAATATTTCCTACCGGTGAACCAGATACTGGTGACTATGCATAAGTCACTTGCTTGCCGGTGAATATTGCCAATTTTCTAGAGTGTTAACCAGAGTTGATAAGTGTTAATAGGTGTTGACATCAATGACAAAACCATATCAACATATACAAAATATCAACAATCTCCCCCTTTGGCATTGATGGCAACACAAGATGGAAAAACCATGAATGTGCCAAAACAGAAATGCCAAATACCAAAAACCAACAATCTCCCAAAAGAGATCATAACCAGAAATCAAAATTTCAGAATCAGAGAGTAACAATCTCTCCCAAAATAACAATCTCTCCCCTTGGAAGTAACATATGTTTTCTATGTGTTTTTCCATATCAATCTCTCCCCCTTTGACATCAAATGCCAAAGAAATACAAAAACTAGGTTCAAATACAAAATACAAACTTATTCAGTAGCCAACTACTCCCCCTAAGAAGTAGCTTTCCTCATGACAAACATCAATTGTCTAAGTCTCTACCAATGGGGGTATGACCCCAAGCTGGTCTCTGAGATATTCAAAAGTCTCCTTAGGCAAAGGCTTAGTGAAAATATCTACAATCTATTCTTTAGTATTCACATAAACTAGTTTTACTTCTTTTGCTTCAACATTCTCTTTCAAAAAATTCAGTTTGATAGAAACATGTTTAGTTTTAGAATGTAGTACCAGATTCTTAGATATATCAATTACTGCTATATTATCACAATAGATAGTTATAGGTTCCTTGCATTTTACCTTTATGTCCTTCAACATTTGTTTAAGCCATAATACCTATGTATAGTTAGTTGTTGCTGCAACATATTTTGATTCTGTTGTTGATAAAGATGTGCAACTTTGTTTCTTACTCAACCAAGAAATTAATCTGCTACCAAGAAAAAATGCTCCGCTGGTGTTGCTTTTTCTGTCATCTATATCTCCTACCCAATTTGCATTTGTGCATGCAAATAATTCAAATTTTTCATCTCTAGGATACCATAAGCCAAGATTTGTAGTGCCTTGTAAGTATCAAAAAATCCTTTTTACTGCTGATTCATGGTTTTCTCTAGGATTACTTTGAAATCTTGAAACAATACATACTGCATTCATAATTTCAGGTCCTGTTTGTGTCAAATATAGTAAACCTCCTATCATAGATTTGTACCTAGTCGGATTAACAAGTGTTGATTCATCCCTTAGTGATAATTTCTCATTTGTAGTCATAGGTGTGCTTACCGGTTTAGAGTTCTCCATGCCAAATTTATTTAACAACTCCTTTAAGTACTTAGATTGACTTAAGAATATACCTTTATCAGTTTGTGAAATTTTCAATCTTAAAAAGAATTTTACTTCTCCAATCATAGACATTTCAAATTCTTGCTGCATTTCAATAGAAAAGTCTTTACATAATCCATCTTCTCCTCCAAAGATTATATCATCAACAAAAACTTCTATAACCAAGATTTTATAATTAGTCACTTTATAGTATAAATTGCTGTCAACATTACCTTTAAAAAAACCAAATTTAAAAGATATTTATCCAACCTAGCATACCAAGCTCTTGGAGCTTGCTTCAACCCATACAAAATTTTCCTTAATCTGCAAACCATATCTTTGTTATCTGTCAAAGAAAATCCATCAGGTTGTTCAATGTAAACTTCTTCTTCAAGATCTCCATTCAGAAATGCACATTTGATATCCATTTGATATACTTTGTAGTTCTTGTGTGCTGCAAAAGCCAAGAATAATCTAACTGCCTCAATTCTAGCTACCGATGCAAAGGTTTCATTATAATCAATTCCTTCTTTCTGAGAATATCCCCTACACACTAGTCTTGCTTTATTTCTGATTACCTTACCATCTTCATTAAGTTTGTTTCTGAATACCCATTTTGTTCCAATTACATTTTTGTCTTTAGGCTGGGGAACTAACGTCCATGTGTTATTCTTCTCAATTTGTTGTAATTCTTCTTCCATAGCTTTAATCCAGTGTTTATCCTCATATGCCTCATTAATTGATGATGGTTCAATTTGAGAAATAAGACATACCTATTAATTTGCCAGTCTTCCTCTTGTCATAACTCCTTTATATTTGTTTCCAATTATCTGATCTTCAGAGTGATTCAATCTTACATATCGGGGTGTTTTCGTTTGCCATTTTTCTTCTGTTACAGTGGAATTTTTAGATGATACCGGTGTAACTAGATCTTCATTTTGTACTGGCATGTTCAGTGTACGTTCATTTGTCTATATCTTTGTTGCCAGTTCAGAGTCTTTATACCTTGAATTTCCTCTAAATTGTTCATCAATCTTCACATTTGTACTTTTAACAATTTTCTACAATCTTTTATTAAAACATCTATATGGTTTTCTCTTAGATGAATAACCAAGAAATATTCTTTCATCACTTCTAGGATCAAATTTGCCAATATACTCATCTCTTCTAATATAGCATTTACTTCCAAATATTCTGAAATATTTAAGAGTAGGAGTAATACCAAACCATAGTTCATGAGGGGTCTTACCAGTTTCATCTTTGATGTGAACTTTGTTGAATGTGTAGATTGTTGTGCTTACTGCCTCTCTCCAATATACAGGTGGAAGATTTTATTTTGATAACATACTTCTAGCTGCATCCAAGATGGTTCTGTTTTTCCTTTCTACATCTCCATTCTGCTGTGGTGTCCGGGGTGCTGATAACTGTCTTTTGATTCCATTTACTTCATAGAATGCATTAAATTCTTTAGATGTGAATTCTCCTCCTTGATCTGATCTTAGAAATTTGATTTTCTTACCGGTTTCATTCTCTACCATTGCTTTGAACAGTTTGAATTTCCCAAGTGCTTCTGATTTGTCTCTGAGAAAAGTAACCCAACACATTCTAGAATAGTCATCAATTATTAGCATGAAATATCTATCACCTTGTAGGCTTTTAGTTCTAGCTGGACCACATAAATCAGTATGAATTAGATCGAGAGCATTATTGGATTTTTCTGGTATACTTTTAAAAGATACTCTAACTTGTTTTCCAAATTGACATTCCTTACATATCGGATTGTGAGGCTTAACAATCTTGGGTAAATCTCTAATTGCCTTAGTAGTACTGATTTTTACCATGCAATCAAAATTTACATGATAGAGTCTCTTATGCCATAGCCGACTTTCAACAATATGTGCAATCAAGTATGTCTTTTCATTGTTATTCAGATGAAAGATATTACCTCTAGTTTGACTACCAGTTGCAATTTCCAAACCAGTTCTGTTCATGATTTTGCATTTACCATTTTTGAATTATAACTGAAAACCTTTTTCAACTAACTGACCAACACTCAAAAGATTATTTTTTAAACCTTCAACATAGTAAACATTATCAGTATTATGTTTACCATCAAGAGATATTGTACCTTTTCCTTTGATCAAACAAGCTTTATCATCTCCAAATCTTACTAGACCTCCATTATATTCCTGAAAGTTCAATAATTTACCTTTATCACCAGTCATATGATGTGAGCATCTTGTGTCACTGATCCATTCATCCTTAACTTCTATTTTAGCTGCTAGGGCCTGCTCTACCAGTTGAACAGTAGGTGTCGGTTGATCTTCTGTTATAGCAACAAAGACCCATCCATTGTTTGTCAGATCCTCATCAGAATCATCCATGACTCCTTCATCAACAAGATAGCAAGATTTGTCTTTATTCTTCTTAAATTTGTATCTCTGATATTCAGGGTTAGGTTTGTATGTTCTTCTAGCTTCTTCTCTTAGTCTAGCATGTCTATCAAGGCATCTTGAAGCCATATGACCAATCTTATTATAGTTAAAACATTTAAAGGGTTCTTTACCTTCGTACTTACTTCCAACTGGACCTTTAGGCATTTTCCTTGCAAATAGTGCTTCAAGTTCTTCATTTTCTCTCCTGCTTTCTTCAAGTTCTCTTACATAAAAGGCTTTCTAATTAGACTTGTCAAATGATTCTACAGATGATGTTGATGCCTTAAAGGCTAAATCTGTCTTTATAGTAGCAACAAGACCAAATTCCTCAATTTCAAAGGCTGAAAGTTTTCCAATCAATGTGTCCCTAGTTATTGATGTATTAGGCATTGTTCTCAATTCATTTATAGTAGTAACTTTCATTATGTATGCCAGTGGTAATCCTCTTAAAACTTTTGAAACAATTTCATCTTCACTTAAGGTTCCTCCACAACATTTAATACCTAAAATAATTTCATTAACTCTTTCCATAAAAGTAGAAATTCTTTCATCTTCTTCCATTTTCAGATTTTCATACCTGACCCAGAAGATTTCAAGTTTTGCAATTTTGACTTTGGAATCTCCTTCATTCAATGTTTCTAGATGGTCCCAAATAGCTTTAGCAGTAGATCTATCTGATAATCCCATGATTTTCTGATCTAATAATGTGCTCAAAAGTGCTTCTCTTACCTTGCAATCATTTTCCTCATCTTTTCCTAAGGTAGGTGGATTAGGCTGTCCGGGAGTAGGAGCAATATAGCCATTCTTTGTAACTTTCCAGATATCCTTTCCAATGCAATTTAGATGTGTCTCCATTCTGATCTTCCATATCCCATAGTTGGTTCCATCAAGTTTAGGACTGTCCTTCTTGAAATAGTTAGAAGACATTGGGTCTCCTCAAGCTGTTAAACTTCTACAAAAGAGGACTAGGTTCTGATACCAATTGTTAGATCCCAAAGACAACTGAGAGGGGGGGGGGTGAATCAGTTGTCAAAATTTTTTAAATCAAAACAACTTTAAACAATCTTAATGCTTAATACCGGTAAACCAAATTTATACCGGTAGACAGTTTTATCAGTTAATTGTAGTACAGGTAAAGATTAATATATGAAACAGAAAGATAACAACATTCACAACACATAACACCAATATTTGTATGTGGAAACCCTGTAAGGGGAAAAACCATGGTTGGAAACCTTACCCACAATCAGATGATACTACTGCAGATAGTATGTGTATACAAATGGGGTCTACACATGCAGAAAGGCCAAGCGCCTAGAGCTCACTGCTCAAACACAAATAGGAGTCACATTGACTATAATTGGATGGTTAAATCCAATGATGATGTACTACTCAAAATAGCATCTTCTATGCTGGATTCAGTACCGGTGTAGTTCTGATTGTCTTCACAAAAAACCTTCTTCAACCTTTAAATGATGTCTCTGTGTATAGCTCTACTTATTCTTGCATATACCAAATTATTTCTTCCTTTACATTCCACACACTGATCTTACAAATAAGATCTTACATTTATACCATAACCTAAGACCAATTTTAGTAGGTCATCTCTAAAAGATACAACAATAAAATCAATTTACAAATAAAACAATAACCAATGCAATAATCGATATAACATGTCGGCTTAATGCATTTACAATAATAATAAATCATCTCTATAGCATGCCATGCTGATCTAGAGTAGATAAGCCTGCCGGTGCTTATCTTGGACCTATTTGCCGGTAACAACAAATATGTAATTACGAATATACCAATGAACAAATCTCCAAGACAAAGTGTCCAAATGATGTCTTTGACATAACCAAGTATTCTCCATGTTATTCCAAGTGCCAGTGAACAATATTTCTTACCGATGAACCAGATACCGGTGACTATGCATAAGTCACTTGCTTGCTGGTGAACATTGCCAATTTTCCAGAGTGTTAACCAAAGTTGATAATTGTTAATAGGTGTTGACATCAATGATAAATCCATATCAAAATATCCAAAATACCAACAAAGAGAAGCAGTGAATACAATGGTTTTACACTTTCAACAGAGTTCACATCAAAGGTGAAACCGATAAGACACCCTATGAATTATGGTTTGGTAATATTCACTCTTAAATACTTCATAATATTTGGAAGAAAATGTTACATTAGGAGAGATGAGTATATTGGAAAATTTGATCCTAGAAGTGATGAAGGTATATTTCTTGGTTATTCACATAAGAGCAAAGCATATAGATGTTTTAATAGAAGATTGCAGAAAATCATTGAGAGTGAAAATGTGAAGATAGATGAACAGTTTAGAGGAAATTCAAGGTCTATGGATTTTGAACCGATAGTTGAGATGATCACAAATGAACCTATATAGAGTGCACCAGTACAAAATGTTGATCCAATCACACCAACGTCATCAGAGAATTACACAATGACTGAAGAACAACAACAAGTGAACACACCCAGGTATGTAAGACTGAATCACTCTAAAAGTCAGATAATTGGGAATAAGTATCAAGGAGTTATGACAAGAGGAATACTAGAAAATCAAGAGGTATGTTTAATTTCTCAAATCGAACCAACATTTGTTACTGAGGCATGTGAAGATAAACATTGGATTAAAGCTATGGAAGATAAATTATAACAAATTAAAAAGAACAATACATGGACATTGGTTCCCCGACCTAAAGATAAAAATGTAATTGGAACTAAATGGGTATTCAAAAATAAACTTAATGAAGATGGTAAGGTAATCAAAAGAAAAACAAGATTAGTGTGTAAAGGATATTCACAAAAAGAGTTACAATGAAACCTTTGCACCAGTAGCCAAAATTGAGGCAGTCAGATTATTTGTTGTATTTGCAGCACACAAGAACTATAAAGTATATCAAATGGATGTAAAATGTGCATTTCTAAATGGTGATCTTGAAGAGGAAGTTTACATTAAACAGCCTGATGGATTTTCATTGACAAATGATAAAGATATGGTTTGCAGATTAAGGAAAGCTTTATATGGATTGAGGCAAGCTCTTAGAGCTTGGTATGCTAGATTGGACAAATATGTTTTGAAGCTTGGTTACTGTAGCGTCATAAATTGTACGCACTTGCTAGGGTGGTACAATTTCACACCTAGTTTAGCACCCGCCTTGGCGCATTTTGCATTTTGCATTACATTTCCCCTTTAGCACTTAATTAATCAAATTAATTAGGTCTAAGGTTCTATTTTATCATCTCCCACATCATAAAGTTGGGCCCTTTCATCATAGTGTGCCCTTTTCATTTTATTCCTCCTATACATCATTTAATCAAAAACCCTAATTAGGTCCTATTTCGAACTTAGGGGCTTGATTTCGGGGGTCAAAACATCTCGAAATCACCTGTAACTTCGGGATTCTCTCTAAAATCATCATATCTGACAGCCCTGAAAATTTGGTGAAAAGTTGTTGGGACCATGGCGCCCGGAGTGCACATGGTCCTGGACATTTTTCCCGAAATTTTGGGAGCACGATCCAATCATAAAATAAAGCTTAACCCCAAGAAATTGGTGGGATATTCAATCTCTAGGTCAGCCAAAAGGTTGAAATTAAGACCTAGGGTTACATACATAAGAGCTCTCTTTCTTCATTTGAAAGGATCTGAATTTTGTTTTCAGGACCTCATATGCAGCGAAAGAGCAGATCTTTGAAGACTTCAACAACAATCAACATCCATCCATCAAGCATTCATCAATTTCATTCATTCATTTAGGGCTTGGAAGACATTGAAGAACAATAGGAGATTACCGACTGAAGATTGGCTTGTACCCCTCCCTTGGGGGTTGGGTATGATTTCATGTTGTTTTCATGTCTTTTTATAAGCTTCAATATATCACTTATTCATGCTTTAGATCATTTTGCATCTTGATTTGGAGCATTTACATTATCATTTACAAGCAATTAGGGTTTACTTTCTAGGTTGCTCTAGTTTGCTTTCTTGCATTTTAGGACCTTGCACACACACTAGGTCTGCACACACAATACATTTTACAATACAACTTGGCTATTCGTGGAGGTGGAAATCACCAAAGCGGGGGTTTGACTAAGGTAAAACCCTATATAGCCACCCAAACACCTTTTCAGATATAAGTGCAGGTTTCGGGACTCGGACGACGCCGCAGGTTGCAGATCCGGGAGAAGCAGACTGAGACCGACCTTCCCACCAAATTTTAGAGCAAAAGACCAGGATAGGGGCGTGGGGTGCCCTGGTCCCTGGGACAGGGGCGCTGGGCGCCCTGGTCCTCCTGACAGACAACATTTTCAGCATTTTTGACAGCTTTTCTAGAGTGCAAAAACAGTAGTTTCCGGAGCAGTTTCAGGGGCAGAATCAGGACAGTGGCGCCCGCGCCCCCGTCCCGAACATTTTCATTCATATTTTAACTTCGGGTACACATTTGCATTCTTGTCTCATCCCTGTATTTACAGCTTTCCATTGTTTAAGTTCAATTCTGCAATCTTGTCATTAGTTCCTACTTAAATTTTGGGGTTAGGGATTGAACTTGCATCATTTTATCTTTCAATTGCAACAAAGGAATAGAAATCCTAATAGGTAGCCCGTGGCTCTCTCTTCCACAAAAAGAAGTATCCAATTGTGTGATACCTCTAGGCTCTTTCGTATTCCACAAGTGTGTGGTTGAAAGTGAGATTTGGGCATGTTTGCTTAGTGTCACTTTTTCTCCTACACATTTTTGGTGAACCCGACGTGAACTCCAATCTTCTCTAATTCTGATTTATGTTTTCAAATTTGAGTGTTTATGCTATTTACAAGTTTTAATTTCTTGCAAGATTCAAAAAATTTAGAGGAAATTTTTGCTAAAACCCTAATTTTTCAATTCAAAGTTGAACTTGTGGATAGCTTATTTGGGATCAATAATTTCAAATCTGATTTAGGAACTCTTTTGAATCATAAATTTCATTTTCTAAATCTACATTCTAAGTGCTTGCATTGGTTAAAATTAAAAATTTCCTTCTATTTTGCATGTGTTATCATTTGAAAGAGGAAAATTGTTGTCATGATGCATTCATTTCATAGATGTGATAATGGGTTAGCTTCCCTTGTTTCAATTTTTCCTTCTCCTAAAGAACCTCCCCCAATCTATAACAACATTTTAGTGCCTAAAAGAGTTGCTACCAATCCCTTTGAGACTCTCCCATGTTCTAAGGATGAAGACTTTAAGTGTGATCTTGACAATTCTCCTAAAATGTGCCCTTCCTATTTAGCTATCCTAGAGGAAGAGAATAATATCATAAACACCTTTCTTAATGTTACTTTACCTTCCCTACATGATGCCTCTCTAAGTGAAAAGGTATTGATGGACATTGACTTATTTTCTCCTAAATTTGGTCCTTCCAATGGGGGCATGATGGTGAAACAAGAGGTTATGAACACTTCTTTCAAAGATCTCCTTCCTAAGCATGAATCTTTGGAGAAATATGTTCATGTTCCTCCTAAAAAACACTCCCTTCATGAGGATCCTTTTGTGCAAGAAGATGACATTATCCCTACATTTCCTAGTGATGGCATTTACTTTTTTGACAAAATTCCCACTAGAGATGATGAATTAATGATAAATGCTTACCCTTCTCCTAAAGTTTGTCTTACGCATAAGCATCCCTTAGAGAAAGAAGATGAGATAATAAGAAATTTCCTTAATTCTCTCTCCCCTAAAGATCATATTGAACATATTTTGAGGAAAGAGGATGAGTTTAACACATCTATTGATCCTCTCCCTCCTAAGGATGAGGAATTAATAAACAATGTTATCTCCTCTCCTGAAATTAACAATACTTCAAACATTCCTTTCAATCACTTCACTATTTGGGATGAACCATTAGAAGAAGGTGTAGATTATTCTCTCTCCCTTGATAATTTCTCACCTTCCTTGAATCTCAATTATTCTCCCTCTAAAAATAAAGCATCCCCCTCTCCTCAACTTGGTTCTACTCATAAGGAAACCCTAGTTCAAAACAAGATGGTTAACATCTCTTTCAAAGATCTCCCTCTCAAAAGTGAGACTTTAGAGAGTAATGTTGATCCTTCTCCTAGAGAGTTTATTCCCCATGTAGATTCTTTGATGATAAAGGATGATATGACCTTTCCTAGTATTACTCTGCCTACTAGAACATCAATGCCTACCCCTTGTCTCTCTCCTAAAATTGATTTAATCCGTGATGAGATTTTAGTGCAAGAGAAGACTATCAGCAATTCTTCCAACACTTTTGTTCATTCTCCTAAACCATCCTCAATCAATTTGATACATGTGAATGAGACACCTAACAAACCTCTCTTCACTATCTAAGGTGCTTGTCCTTCTCAAAATTCTCAACCATTAAATAAGCCTATCTTAGTGGTTCAAGGTGGTTATGCTAATGATTCTTTTTGCACTCCTAACAAACCTATTATTACTGTGCAAGGAGGTTATTCTACTAAGAGCCCTTATGAGTATGCTAAGCAATTGGCTAGAGAGAGTTATCATGCGGTTGCTCATACCTATAACACAAGAAACAATAGGCAACCTAATCCTCCTCCAGTTATCCCAACTTCACTTCCTCCTTCCCAACCTATTCTTCCTCAAGCTCCACATATTTCACAAGTTCTCGGTAAGGAATATGATCTCATAGAACAACTTAAAGCTACCCCTGCTAAGATATCCCTTTGGGATTTGATCCAAACTTCTTCCGCTCATCATGGAATGTTACAAGATGCCTTGAAAGATTTGAATGTTCCTCCACCTAATACATCTAGTAATATAGTGTCTTTGGTTAACTCTGTGATGAATCCTAAAGCTCAAATTGTGTTTACCCAAGATGAGTTGCCTACTAGTGAAATTCAACATCAATATGAGCCCTTGATGATTGTGGTTATCATAAATGACACTGCTATAAGATGAACACTGGTAGATAATGGCTCTGGCCTTAATGTGTGTAGCATTAATCTATTGCATAAGATGAAGGTGGATACATCCCTTATTGAGCCCGACTCTCGTCCCATTCGAGGCTTTGATAATGTGGCTAAGTCTTCATTAGGTATTATCACCTTACCCATCACAGTGGGACCTGTTACTTTGCCTACGCCTATCCATGTTATGTCAAGAAATCTAACATACAACTTGTTATTAGGGAGACCTTGGATTCACAGTATGCAAGCTGTCCCCTCTACATTGCATAGACAAGTTAAATTTATTTATAACAATAAGACATATACCTTGATAGGTGATACTAATCTTCAGGCTTGTTTGCAAACATCTACTTCCAAAGGGAGTTCTTCTAAGCCTTCCTCTTCTAGTGATGACTCTTTAAAAAAGATACCTAGGGAGGAATCCTCACTCTCTGATGATCAAAATTCTTTGAATGAGTCTAAAGCTCCTGAAGAAGATCCTTCTCGACTTGAGTCTACACATGAAAAGGCTTTTGATCCTGAGAAGGTTCTCGCAGAAGATGATTGGGGATCCCTTGACTTTAATCCCACCTTTGTAGGTGAGTATAGGGTTCCTCCTAGAGTGCTTAAAGTTAAAGAGAAGGAAGAAACTAGAGATCAATTAGTCTTACTTGAACCTATGAGCAATAATTTTGTGGCCGCTTCTCAAACTTCTTCTCCTCACACCTCTAATTATGAAGAGTTTGATTCTTTGTCTTATGAAAAACCACCTCCTCTTTCCGAAATGGCTGATCGTTATGGTCATGGTTTTCGTATTTTTGCTAAGCATGGGTATCATGGAAAAGGTTGTGGTGCTCATGAACAAGGGATAAAAGTTCCTCTAGAGACTAATTTTCACAATTATGCCTTTGGACTTGGCTATAATCCCTGCAAATGCACTAAATCATCTAAAAGACCATCTCTTAATGTGAATGCTATATTTAGTAGTGATGATGATCTCATTTCAACTAAATCATCTTCTACTTCTATCAACTCTCATTCCCCTCATAAGGAAATCTTGGCGATGAACAAATCTCTTTATGACTCCCCTCAAATTTCTAGATCCACTTATGAATCTTTATCTCCTATTCATCACAAAGTCCTTTCCTCCAGGGATAAGGCTCTAATAAATTACACTCATCTTTCTTCTAAGATTTCTCGTAACCGTCCTTCTTCAATTTTTATCACTTTATACATGTTTTTGATCTCACTTATAGTTGAGCATTTAGCATGTCATATTCAAATACCTCATTCAATCTATCATGTCTTTAAATAACATCAATGGCTATTATGTTTCCCATCATTATGTGACATTGGTAGCTCATTTACTGGGGGCTCATTGTCATTCATGATGGTACAATTTCAAGTGCAATCATATTTTTGAAGCAACATAATAGCCTAATTTTCTATGTTATCTCTTGTTCCTATGAGGACAAGAGTGATTTCATACATCTCTTCTTTTTCTTATGTCTAAATCTCTCCCTAGAAGATTGTGTAAGTCCTTCTCATTGAGGCAATGATCTTTACTTATTTTTATCTAAGGATCCACTTTTTCCTATTTCGTGGATGGTGTGAACTTTATTACTTGATGTTATTCCATGTATGCATTTGTTGTTGTTTGTTCAAGGATTCTCTCTTACAAGAGGTGTAAGTCCTTGACTACAACCTCTTTTGCACTTGGTAAAATACATCCATAATGAATTCACTCTCCCAATTGGGTTAAAAGGAGTGTCATCCTTCATTAAGAATCACTTTCACCTCATAAAAGAAGGAAGTATTGCATTCTTATTCTCTTCTTTGTCTTATTCTAGAAGATGTTATATTTGTCTAAGACAGTTCCTCTCAGGGATAGGTGTCTTTTGTACAAAGATCTCTTCTCCTCTAAGGATCTCCTTTACACATACTACAAGATATCCCTTTTCAACTATCTTATCCTTGCTTAAAGAGTGTAAAACTCTCTTGCTTGGATCTATGACATTGTTGCATTTTTGGGGTATCTTCTTTTGTGATGAAGGTAGGTATCCTTGTTCTACTTTGCTTATGACATAAACATTACACCTTTTGAGCAATGGATTATTCTTGGAACCAGAGCACAGACTATTAGAGCGAGATGTCTCCATTTTTCTTTTATGCAAGCTGATTATTCTCAGAACCAGAGCACAGACTCTTAGAGCGAGATGTCATGATTTTGTACTATACATATATAGGTTGTAGCATACTCGGGCATAGACTCCTATGAGATGCTTCTAACCTCCCTTACACACACATGCACGAGGTTGAGTGGAACTAGCGGCATAAGGCTAGACTTTCTCACTCTCCTCCCTTACATGGATCACCTAGACAAGATCTAGGGGTGAGAAGTCCATGTTTTCTCTCTCACTATTCTTTTCATGGATCACCAATGTGTGTATTCATGCTTTTTTTCCTTTCTTTTCTTCTCTTTGCATTTTATTTCCATTTACATCCTTCATCTTGTGTTAGAGAACTCTCAAATCCTCACACTCTTTGTTGTGTTGGAATTGAGATTTAGTCCTCTTTCTTACCAAATGATTCTCCATTAGTTTTTGATCTCATATCAAATCTTCTTGTGAGCATTTGTCACCAATATTCTTTAACAATTCGAAGTGGTAAACATGATACCCTATTTCAACTCACTAAAATTAGCAAGCCGAAACAGGGGGGGCATATAGCTACCCTCAAATTTTCATCACCTTCCTTAGTAAGCATTAGGTGATTTTGTGATCTAACGTGTGTTTTGTAGGGTGCGGTTCCTAACTGTGTACTGCAAATACCGCTGGGGGCTTCGTTCGACAGACTTATGGATATATCCTTTTTCAAATAATGTTTACTTTTCTGTACTTTAGCTTGCATATGCATGTAGTGTTCATATGACCGCTAAAGTGGGGGCTAAATGTAGCATCGTAAATTGTACGCACTTGCTAGGGTGGTACAATTTCACACCTAGTTTAGCACCCGCCTTGGCGCATTTTGCATTTTGCATTACATTTCCCCTTTAGCACTTAATTAATCAAATTAATTAGGTCTAAGGTTCTATTTTATCATCTCCCACATCATAAAGTTGGGCCCTTTCATCATAGTGTGCCCTTTTCATTTTATTCCTCCTATACATCATTTAATCAAAAACCCTAATTAGGTCCTATTTCGAACTTAGGGGCTTGATTTCGGGGGTCAAAACATCTCGAAATCACCTGTAACTTCGGGATTCTCTCTAAAATCATCATATTTGACGGCCCTGAAAATTTGGTGAAAAGTTGTCGGGACCATGGCGCTCAGAGTGCACATGGTCCCGGACATTTTTCTCGAAATTTTGGGAGCACGATCCAATCATAAAATAAAGCTTAACCCCAAGAAATTGGTGGGATATTCAATCTCTAGGTCGGCCAAAAGGTTGAAATTAAGACCTAGGGTTTCATACATAAGATCTCTCTTTCTTCATTTGAAAGGATCTGAATTTTGTTTTCAGGACCTCATATGCAGTGAAAGAGCAGATCTTTGAAGACTTCAACAACAATCAACATCCATCCATCAAGCATTCATCAATTTCATTCATTCATTTAGGGTTTGGAAGACATTGAAGAACAATAGGAGATTACCGACTGAAGATTGGCTTGTACCCCTCCCTTGGGGGTTGGGTATGATTTCATGTTGTTTTCATGTCTTTGCATAAGCTTCAATATATCACTTATTCATGCTTTAGATCATTTTGCATCTTGATTTGGAGCATTTACATTATCATTTACAAGCAATTAGGGTTTACTTTCTAGGTTGCTCTAGTTTGCTTTCTTGCATTTTAGGACCTTGCACACACACTAGGTCTGCACACACAATACATTTTACAATATAACTTGGCTATTCGTGGAGGTGGAAATCACCGAAGTGGGGGTTTGACTAAGGCGAAACCCTATATAGCCGCCCAAACACCTTTTCAGATATAAGTGCAGGTTTCGGGACTCGGACGACGCCGCAGGTTGTAGATCCGGGAGAAGCAGACTGAGACCGACCTTCCCACCAAATTTTAGAGCAAAAGACTAGGACAGGGGCGTGGGGCACCCTGGTCGCTGGGATAGGGGCGCTGGGCACCCTGGTCCTCCTGACAGACAACATTTTCAGCATTTTTGACAGCTTTTCTAGAGTGCAAAAACAGCAGTTTCCGGAGCAGTTTCAGGGGCAGAATCAGGACAGTGGCGCCCGCGCCCCCGTCCCAAACATTTTCATTCATATTTTAACTCCGGGTACGCATTTGCATTCTTGTCTCATCCCTGTATTTACAGCTTTCCATTGTTTAAGTTCAATTCTGCAATCTTGTCATTAGTTCCTACTTGCATTTTGGGGTTAGGGATTGAACTTGCATCATTTTATCTTTCAATTGCAACAAAGGAATAGAAATCCTAATAGGTAGCCCATGGCTCTCTCTTCCACAATAAGAAGTAGCCAATTGTGTGATACCTCTAGGCTCTTTCGTATTCCACAAGTGTGTGGTTGAAAGTGAGATTTGGGCATGTTTGCTTAGTGTCACTTTTTCTCCTACACAGTTACACTAAAGGTAATGCTGACAACAACTTATATTTCAAAGTGACTAATGAAGACATCTTGGTTATTGAATTTTTTGACATCATTTTTGGAGGAGAAGATGGATTGTGTAAAGACTTTTCTAATAAGATACAGGACGGATTTGAAATGTCTATGATTGGGGAGATAAAATTCTTTTTAGGATTGTAGATTTCATAGACTGATAAAGATATATTCATATATCAAACAAAGTACCTGAAGGAACTACTGAAGAAATTTGGTATGGAAAACTCTAAAACGATAAGTACTCCTATGAATACAACTGATAAACTATCATTGAAGGATGATTCAGCTCCTGTTAATCCGACAAGATACAAATTTATGATTGGAGGTTTACTGTATTTGACACAAACAAGACCTGATATAATGAATATAGTGTGTATTGTTTCAAGATTTTAGAGTAATCCTAGAGAAAATCATGAATCAACAGTGAAAAGGATTTTCCGGTATCTACAAGGCACAAAAAATATTGGTTTATGGTATCCTAAAGATAATAATTTTAATTTATGTGCATACATTGATGGTAATTGGGGAGGAGATGTAGATGATAGAAAGAGCACCACTGGCGGGGCATTCTTTCTTGGTAGAAGATTGATTTTATGGTTGAGCAAGAAATAGAGTTGTACATCATTATCAATAGCATAATCAAAATACGTTGCAGCAGCAACTAATTGTACTCAGGTATTATGGATTAAGAAAATGTTGAAGGACATAAAGGTAAAATGCAAAGAACCTATAATCATTTATTGTGATAATTCAGCAGCAATTGATATATCTAAGAATCTAGTATTTCACTCTAAAACTAAACATGTTTCTATCAAATATAATTTTTTGAAAGAGAATGTTGAAGCAAAAGAAGTGAGATTGGTTTATGTGAATACTAAAGAGTAGATTGCAGATATCTTTACTAAGCCTTTGCCTAAAGAAGCTTTTGAATATCTCAAAGAGCAGCTTGGGGTTATACCCTCACTGGTAGAGACCTAGATAGTTGATGCTTGGCATCAAACTGACAAAATTTATAGAGAAACCTTTTTTCGGCTTTGATGGAGGAGAGCTACTTCTCAGGGGGAGTAGTTGGTTATAACAGTTGGTATTTGTAATTGGTTCTATGAATTGGTTGTATCTAGTATTTGTATTGCTTTGGCATTTGATGTCAAAGGGGGAGAGATATTTATGGAAAAACAACATTATCCTTTGGGGAGAGATATATACACTCTGCATTAGTAT
This sequence comes from Cryptomeria japonica, assembly GCF_030272615.1. Taxonomy (NCBI): domain Eukaryota; kingdom Viridiplantae; phylum Streptophyta; class Pinopsida; order Cupressales; family Cupressaceae; genus Cryptomeria; species Cryptomeria japonica. The sequence goes on along the minus strand of NC_081408.1, from coordinate 16,109,581 downwards.
TTTGATTTCTGGTATTGATCTATTCGAGAGATTGTTGGTTTTTGGTTTTTGGCATTCTGTTTTGGCACGTAGATGTTTTTCCATATTTGTATTTCCATCAATGCCAAAGGGGGAGATTGTTGGTATTATGGATGTGTTGCATTGGTTTTGTCATTGATGTCAACACTTATCAACACTTATCCTTTTGGAGATCCTTGGTTATATTTACCGGCAAGTTTAGTGACTTATGCATAGTCACCGGTATTTGGTTCACCAACAGGTTATATTGTTCACCGGCACTGAGGATGACTTTTTATCATCTAGAGATCACTTGGTTATGTCAAAGACATGGTTTGGACACTTGGTTTTGGTATTTTGGTTATTGGTCTAATCAAGTTGACGTATTTGTTGTTACCGATAAATTAGTCTAGGTTATGGACTGACATGCATTATCTATTCCAGATCAGCATGACACATTAAGGAGATGATTTAATCAATTGGTATTGTTGTAATTACATTGAGCAGACATGATGCATTGCATCTTGACTTACTTGTAATTGATTTTATTGTAATATTCTTAATTAGCTAACCTACACATTTGGTCTTAGGGTTTGGTATATATGTAAGATCTCAATTGTAAGATGTAGGATATGGTATGTAAGGTTATGGTATTGTAACATGGTATGTGAGAATATAGAAGATCTTATGAGAAGAAAATAGAGAAGGTGATTATCAGAGCTTAACTGGTACTGAATCCAGCATTGGAGATGCTACTTTGAGCAGTACATTATCATTGGATTTAATCATCCAATTGTAGTGAGTGTGACTCTTATTTTGTGATTGAGCAGTGAGCTCTAGGTGGTTGGCTTTTCTGCATGTGCAGACCCCATTTGTACACATACTATATGTAGTAGTAACATCTGATTGTGGGTAAGACTTCCCACTGTGGTTTTTCCCCTTCCAGGGTTTTCACGTACAAATCTTTGTGTTATGTGTTGTGGATGTTGTTTCTCTTTCTGTTTCATGCATTAAGTTTCACCAGTGTTCATATTTACTATTAATCTGTTAACCGACATCAAGTTTGATTAAGTTATATTCGGGTTGAAATTAATAGACAGCTAATTCCCCCCCCCTCTCAATTGCCTCCAGGTCTTAACAAGGATAAGTGAAGCATACATACTGGTAAAGGACTCCGCTTTGGTTTTTGGTAAATTAGTTGATGCCTTACATCACATATTAGATATTTATGATTTTAAATAGGTGAAGTGGATAAGATCCTTGAAGGAGCTAAAGAATTAGTTAATTCCAAAAGTTGAAATCTTATAGAGAGCATATAGGGCATCCAAAACAATTTTGGCTACCCTAGAGATGAGTATAGTTGATGCTATGGAAGAGTTTGTAGCTTAGATCTTGACACATGTTGAGATTACCGAGACACTATTAGAAACTTGGGACAATGATCTAAAATAGTTGAAGTTTCATTTTAGTGATATTTTCTTAATAATTGCATTGTAAAGACCTTAAATTTTTTATCTCTATATATATGTAGTTTGTGATGACAAATATTGATGTAATGTATGTATTTTACTTCTTTATTTGGCATTGTTGTCAAAGGGGGAGTAAAATTAATTTAAGTAAGTCAAAATTTTGTATGTACTATGAAGGGGGAGTAATGATTTTATTTTTGTAATGGCATGCAATTTGTAAGGGGGAGTATATGTCATGAAGTCAGATTTTGTTTTTCACACTTGGTTGACAAAATTTTCCTAAGTGTTGCCATCAATGCCAAATAGGGAGATTGTTGGCATTTGATCATTTGGTCAACTAGTGATGTAATGTGTGTTTGCTTGATGCAACTAGTATATGTCTATTGTGCATAGAGATTAGATTTATGAATGATGACTATTTTGTATGTTGTCATTGATGGCAACTATGTTTCTTTGAGTCATCTAAGTCCTACAGTTCAACTGGCTAAACTTAACCGATAAAGTAGAGACAGTTTCATCAAAGTCGGTAATTAGGAATTCAATAGGTAAATGACAAACAATGTTACATTTCGACAACTGGTACATGAAAATCCTGAAGATTGAGATGATGTGGTTTTGCAGCAGCATTGAAGACTATTAGATGTAGATATTTTCGTTACTGCACATACTGAACTGATCAGGTGAAGGAGATTTTTTTGACATAACAAATTAGTGGATGGAGACTTAACCGATAGTGATGAAAATCACTCAAATTGGTAAAATGGCACATAATTGGATTTGTTATGTCAGTGGCTGACATAACTAAAGCATACAATGCAAGATTGTCTAGATGCATTGAACCTAGGGAATTGTAACAAGGTTCTAGCTGACCTTATGCTAATTTTAATTGTGCGATGAGATATGAAATGATATATATACATTATCTTGATAGTGTGATATGTGATGAGAGAATTTTGTATTTCTGCTAAGTGCGGAGATCAAAGGAGTTAAGAGATGATGTGTTTATGATGAAGTAATGTTCTGAAGTGGATCTTATCAGACACAAAAGGTGTTATACTGAGATCATTTGTACTTGTTGTCTCCCTAACAGTTGCAGCAAGAAAATCCTCTTACAAGGTCCCTCCTAATAGGGTGCAGTCAGATCCTAATAGTTCTGATCATTAAATCCTCTAACTAGGTGACACATTAAATTGTGTTTGCAAATCCCAGTTACTTGGGTATCTCCTAACAGGGCTAGTCCTCACGGTCCTTGTTGTAAAGCTCTTAACCGGGCTTAGACACTTCTAATAGGGTGTGCCCCTAACTGGGTGTTGTAGACCTTAACCAGTCAGATCTCTATACTGCAGATAGTGGATATTGTGGGTACTAACTCCCACCGTGGTTTTTCCTATTTCATTTTTCCATTTATAAACTCTTGTATCATGTGGTTTATGTTTTGTTTGGTGATTGCATAATTGGTGTTATTTCTTACATGTCTATTGAGTTTTAAGTTGATGAAATTGATATTCAAATTTGTATTGTTTTTACTATCACTGATTCACCCTCCCCTGGTGCAGGAGCACATCCTCAAAAATCTATTAATGACCCTAAGGATGACGACTAGGACCATTAGGATGTGTCTTGTGTTTCATGAATGCAAATCAACCCCACCATGTAAGCCACTTTCACCAATTAGGCAATTTGAGAAGCCAATTGGGACAATGTGGTAAAAAGGGGTAGTAGATGGTTTAGATTTATGTTTAATTTGTTTTAGACATGTTTTGTATGTTTTTGTTTGGTCCATGTGTGTGGATCTAAACCTTAGGAAGTATGACAACTTTTTGAGCAAAATTGCAAAAATGCAACTTTTGTAAAGTGCAACTTTTTGTAATTTGGTTGGGGAAGCCTTTCAATGGATCCAACCTAATCCAAATTCAGTGGGAAAAAATTGGAAAGTTGTATAATCCTTGTGGTCTCTATTCCCAAGGTTGTTGTTCTTGGAGTTGGAATTTGAGAATCAATAATACACAAAATACTATAGTTTTCCCAAAAATTCTGAGTTTGCAGCTGTTGTACGTGACTGTATGGACTGATTGGAACTGCACCATCCATGGAGTAGATAGGGAGATGAATTTTATTTATTTTGGTGGTGGTTTGAGGTCTTAATTATTCGTGAGTAGAGAGAACCCTTCATTTAACTGACCATGACCCAAAAATTGAGGGTTTGGAGAGGGTTTTGAACCAAAATGACTTTATCTTGCACTGCAATCCATTAGAAGCCTCTTCCTTTAGAGAGATGTAGGATAAGAATTTGTATTTTATTGTTTTTATGTTTTTTGTTAGGGGAGACCTTGTTGTGTGGAGAAATGAATAGGTTTAGGTAGGCATCTCTATGTGACTACTTAGGACAATTTTTAGGACAGTCACCATAATTTGTCTTAGCGATGGATTCTAGGCATACAACCCTGGAATTGGAAGTTTCTCACTACCCCCCACATTCCTATTAAGTTGATTTTTCATTTGGTCTACCAGTAAAGGTAGTTGCTTTGGAAAATAAGGCTAATTACCCCTATTAGGTATCTTAGTCTCTAAAGGGAACATACCTTATTTTTGCAAATCTGATCAAATCATTTTTGGGATCTTTATAACTCCCAGAAGGGTGTCTTTAATGTTAAGTTTTTTGTATGGGTATGTGGAGTATTTTTGAGTTAAGGCCAAAACACCAGTATAGAAGGGCTACTAGCCAAAGGGGTAGGTTTACAAAGGAGGTATAAGGATTTGATGCCCAAGATCAAAACCAATGCTTGAAAGAGGTCTTAGATGTTGTTTTTTTGCCAATTACAAAATATCAAGGAGTAGGGATCACCGGTAAGGTACTTTTGAAGAGTTGAAGCCGTTTACTCATCTTGAGTAGGCCCATGACTAGTGAGTGTGTGTGTAGTTTCATCCAAGGTGTAGATTCCTTCCTTGCAGGACCCTTGTGAGTAGTTGAAGGGTCAGTAGCCTAACCTGGTTTGGGCTTGTTATTAGGAGTTTCTGTAGGCCTCTGCATCAAGTGGTATCAGAGCCAAGGAGTGTCCTTTGGAATAGAAGGAGAAGACAATATGTCAGAAGAAGAAGGATCCCATGAGGCACCTTCCAGAATGACCAATGCAGATTTGAATGTCTAGGTGAAGAAGCAGATGGTAGAGAGAAGAGTAGTCAGGGCTAAGAATCAGGCCTTGAAAAATGAGATGGACCAATTGAAGGAGAGAGTGGAGAGGGGAGAGAGACTCTGGAGAAGAAGGGGATGAAGATGAGATCCCTATTAGGTCCCGGAGGAAACTAAGAGGGGGGGCTAAATCAGTTATCTATTAATTTTAACCCAAACATAAATTAATAAAACTTGATGCATAATACCAGTAAACCAAACTTAATGATGATTGACAGTTTAACAGATAATAACAGTACCAGTAAAGTTTAATGCATGAAACAGAAAGACAAATAACATCCACAACACATAACACAGATATTTGTATGTGGAAACCCTGTAAGGGGAAAAACCATGGTGGGAAACCTTACCCACAATTAGATGATACTACTATAGATAGTATGTGTGTACAATGTGGTCTGCACATGCAGAAAGGCCAACTGCTTAGAGCTCACTGCTCTATCATAAAATGAGAGTCACACTTACTACAATTGGATGGTTAAATCCAATGATAATGTACTGCTCAGAATAGCATATTCATATGCTAGATTTAGTATCGGTTAAGCTCTAATTGTCTTCTTCATAACTTCCTTTAATCTTCAAATGATGTTTGCGTGTATAGCTATGCTTATATTTGCATATACCTTATTACAATCCTTTTCCACACCTACATAATCTCACAAATGAGATCTTACATATAAACCAAAACCTAAGATCAAATATGTAGGTCGGCTCACTAAGAATATTACAATTAAATAAATTACAAATAAATTAACATGTGATGCATCATGTCGTCTCAATGCATTTACAATAATAAACAATCAATAAATCATCTCCATAACATGAGGTATTGATCTAGAATAGATAACGCTTGCTAGTCCATAACCTAGACCTATTTGTTGGTAACAACAAATATACAAACTCAATTAGGCCAATAACCAAATCACCAAAACCAAGTGTCCAAACTATTTCTTTGACATAACCAAGTAATCTCCACATGATAATAGATCATCCCCAGTGCCGGTGAACAATATAACCTACCGGTGAACCAAATACCGGTGACTGTGCATAAGTCACTGAACATGTTGGTAAACATAACCAAAGATCTCTAGTGCTGATAAGTGTTGACAGGTGTTGACATCAATGAAAAAGCCAATGCAACACATACATAATACCAACAATCTCCCTCTTTGGCATTGATGGCAACATAAGATGGAAAAACCATCTAAGTGCCAAAGCAGAAATGCTAAAAACCAAAAACCAACAATCTCCCAAAGAGATCAATTACTAGAAATCAAAATACATAATATCTCTCCCCAAAAGATAATGTATTTTTCCATAGATATCTCTCCCCCTTTGACATCAAATGCCAAAGCAATACAAAAACCAGATACAATCAGTTCATAGAACTAATTACAAATACCGATTCTTATAACCAACTACTCCCCCTGAGAAGTAGCTCTCCTTCATCAAAGTCGGAAAAAGATTTCTCTGTTAATTCTTGCTAGTCTAATGCCATGCTCCAATTGTCTAAGTTTCTACCAGTGAGGGTATAAACCCAAGCTTCTCTCTAATATATTCAAAAGTTTCCTTAGGCAAAGGTTTAGTAAAGATATCCATAATTTGCTCTTTAGTATTCACATAAACCAAATTCACTTCTTTTGCTTCAACATTCTCTTTCAGAAAATTGAATTTGATAGAAACATGTTTAGTTTTAGAGTGAAATACCAGATTATTGGATATATCTATTTCTGTCATATTATCACAGTAAATGATTATAGGTTCTTTGCATTTTACCTTTATGTCCTTCAACATTTACTTAATCCATAATACCTGAGTACAATTAGTTGTTGTTGCATCATATTCAGATTCTGCTGTTGATAATGATGTACAACTCTATTTCATGCTTAACCATGAAATCAGTCTGCTACCAAGAAAGAATTCTCTACTGGTGGTGCTCTTTCTATCATCTACATCTCCTGCCCAATTTGCATCTATGTATGCACATAAATCAAAATTTTCATCTTTAGGATACCATAAACCAAGATTTGTTGTGCCTTGCAGATACCAGAAAATCCTTTTCACTGTTGATTCATGATTTTCCTTAGGATTACTCTAAAATATTGAAACAATACATACTGCATTCATAATATCAGGTCTTGTTTGTGTCAAATACAGTAAACCTCCAATCATAGATTTATATCTTGTCGATTTAATAGGTGCTGATTCATCCTTCAATGACAGTTTATCAGTTGTAGTCATAGGAGTACTTACCAGTTTGGAGTTTTCCATACCAAATTTATTTAGTAGTTCCTTCAAGTACTTAGATTGACATATGGATATACCTTTATTAGTCTGTGAAATCTGCAATCCTAAAAAATAATTTTATCTCCCCAATCATAGACATTTCAAATTCTTCTTGCATCTTATTAGAAAAGTCTTTACACAATCCATCTTCTCCTCCAAAAATGATATCATCAACAAAGACTTCAATAACCAAGATTTCATCATTATTCACTTTGAAATATAAGTTGTTGTCAGCATTACCTTTAGTGTAACCAAGCTTCAAAAGATATTTGTCCAATCTAGCATACCAAGCTCTAGGAGCTTACTTTAATCCATATAAAGCTTTCCTTAACCTACAAACTATATCTTTGTCATTTGTCAAAGAAAATCCATCAGGTTGTTCAATGTAAACTTCCTCTTCAAGATCACCATTCAGAAATGCACATTTAACATCCATTTGATATACTTTATAGTTCTTGTGTGCTACAAATGCTAGAAATAGTCTGACTACCTCAATTCTAGCTACCGGTACAAAGGTTTCATTGTAATCAATTCCTTCTTTATGTGAATATCTCGTACACACTAATCTTGGTTTGTTTCTGATTATCTTGCCATCTTCATTAAGTTTATTTCTGAATACCCATTTATTTCCAATTACATTTTTGTTTTTAGGCCGGGGAACCAATGTCCATGTGTTATTATTTTCAATTTGTTCCAATTCATCTTCCATAGCTTTAATCCAATGTTTATCTTCACATGCCTCATTAATTGATGCTGGTTCAATTTGAGAAATTAGACATACTTCTTCATTTTCCAGTCTTCCTCTAGTCATTACACCTTGATGCTTATTCCCAATTATCTGACTCTCAGAGTGATTCAATCTTACATACCTAGGTGTATTTAGTTGCCGCTGTTCTTCAATCACTGTGGAATTCTCAGATGATGCCGGTGTGACTGGATCAACATTCTATACCGGTGCACTCTGTATAGGTTCATTTGTGATTATCTCAACTACCGGTTTAGAGTCCTTAGACCTTGCATTACCTCTAAACTATTCATCAATATTCACATTTGCACTCTCAATGATTTTCTGTAATCTCTTATTAAAACATCTATATGCCTTGCTCTTAGATGAATAACCAAGAAATATTCCTTCATCACTTCTAGGATAAAATTTACCAATATAATCATGTCTCCTAATATAACATTTGCTTCCAAATATTCTAAAATATTTAAGAGTAGGAGTATTACCAAACCATAGATCATGCGGGCTCTTACCGGTTTCACCTTTGATGTGAACTCTATTGAATGTGTAAACTGTTGTATTGACTGCTTCTCTCCAATACACATGAGGTAGGTTTGCTTCTAATATCATGCTTCTAGCTGCATCCAAAATAGTTTTGTTCTTCCTTTCCACAATTCCATTTTGCTGGGGTGTCCGAGGTGCTAATAACTATCTTCTAATTCCATTCACTTCACAGAATGTATTAAATTTGTTAGATGTGAATTCACCTCCTTGATTTGATCTTAAACATTTGATTTTCTTACTGGTTTCATTCTCTACCATTATCTTGAATAGTTTGAATTTCCCAAAAGCTTCTGATTTCTCCCTGAGAAAAGTAACCAAAAACATTCTAGAATAATCATCAATGATTAGCATAAAATATCTATCTCCTTGTAAACTTGTAGTTCTTGTTGGACCACATAAATTAGTATGAATTAAATCAAGAACATTATTGGATTTCTCTGGAATACTCTTAAAGGTTGCTCTAACTTGCTTTCCAAATTGACATTCCTTACATACCAGATTGTGGTTTTACAATCTTAGGTAAATCCCTTACTGCCTTAGTAGTACTAATCTTCACAATGCAATCAAAATTTACATGACAAAGTCTTTTATGCCATAACCAACTTTCATCAATATGTGCAATCAAGCATTATTTCTCATTGTTATTCAAGTGAAAGATATTACCTCTAGTCTGATTATTGGTTGCAATTTCCAAACCAGTTCTATTCATGATCTTGCATTTACCATTCTTGAATTGTAACTGAAATCCTTTTTCAACTAATTGACCAACACTCAAAAGATTATTTTTCAAATGTTGAACATAATAAATGTTGTCAGTATTGTGCTTACCATCAAAAGATATAGTGCCTTTTCCTCTGATCAAACAAGATTTATCATCCCCAAATCTTACTAGACCTCCATTGTATTCCTGAAACGTTAAGAATTTACTTTTATCACCAGTCATATGATGTGAACATCTAGAGTCAATGATCCATTCATCATTTTCTTCAATTTTAGCTACCAAGGCCTGCTCTACCGATTGTATAGCAGGTGCCAATTGATCTTCTGTTATTGCAAAAAAACCCATCCATTGTATGTCGATTCCTCATCAGAATCATCAATAACTCCTTCATCAACATAGTAACATGATTTGTCTCTATTCTTCATAAATCTATATCTTTGATATTCAAGGTTAGGCTTGTATGTTCTTTTAGCTTCTTCTTTCAATCTTGCATGTCTATCAGGACACCTAGATGCCATATGACCAATTTTATTGTAGTTAAAACATTTAAATGGTGCTTTACCTTCATACTTACTTCCAACTGGACCTTTAGGCATTTTCTTTGCAAAAAGTGCTTCAATCTCTTCCAATTCTTCATTATCTCTTCTGATTTCTTCAAGTTCTCTTGCGTAAAGTGATTTCCAATCAAATTTCTTAGATAATGATGATGATGATGTAGATGATAATGGTTTGAAAGCTAAATCTATCTTAATTATAGCAACAGGACCAAATTCCTCAAGTTCAAAAGCTGAAAGCTTTCCAACCAAAGTATCTCTAGATACTGATGTATTAGGCATTGTTCTTAATTCATTAACAATAGTTACTTTCATTTTGTATGCTGGTGGCAATGCTCTTAAAACTTTAGAAACAATTTCATTAACTCTTTCCATAAAAGAAGAAAACCTCTAATCTTCTTCCATTTTCAAATTTTCATACCTGACTCGGAAGCATTCCAGTTTTGCAATTTTATAGTGGTATCACCTTCATTTATCAGTAGATTGGTCTGATAATCCCATGATTTGCTGATCTGACAATGCGCTCAAAAGTGCTTCTCTTGCTTTGCAATCATTCTCCTGATCTTTAGCCAAGTTAGGTGGATTAGGTTAAATCGGTGTAGGACCAACATAGCAATTTTTTGTGACATCCCATATGTATCTTCCAATGCAATTTAGATGTGTCTCCATTCTGATCTTCCATATACCATAGTTAGTTCCATCAAGCTTCAGACTGTCCTTCCTAAAATAGTTAGTTGCCATAGAATCTCCTCAAGCTGTTAAAATTCTGCAAAAAGAGGACTTAGCTCTGATACCAATTGTTAGGACCCGGAGGCAACTGAGAGGGTGGGGGGGTGATTCAGCTCTCTATTAATTTCAACCCAAACATAACTTAATCAAATTTGATGAATAATACCGGTAAACCAAACTTAATGTCGGTTGACAGTTTAACATATAATAACAGTACCAGTAAAGTTTAATGCATAAAACAGAAAGACAAATAACATCCACAATACATAACAAAGATATTTGTATGTGGAAACCCTATAAGGGGAAAAACCACAGTGGGAAACCTTACCCACAATCAGATGATACTACTACAGATAGTATGTGTGTACAATGGGTTCTGCCCATGCAGAAAGGCCAACTGCCTAGAGCTCACTGCTCAATCACAAAATGAGAGTCACACTGATTACAATTGGATGGTTAAATCCAATGATAGTGTTAGCATTTGGCATTATAATAGACAATGGAAGATTGTTGGCATTTCAATAAGGATATTGAGAAGGTTGTTGAAGATTATAGATATAAATGATTATGGATGTTTACTATCTTGATATTATTATTTTGTCATTGATGTCAAGAAATTAATTTTCGAATTTAGTATGATGTTGCCATATCTTGAGAAGTATGATTTGAAGAATATAAAGATGTCAGTAAAAGACATAGAAAGTTATGATGAATAAGGGGATGAATAAGGTATTCAATGAGCACCTATTACTAAGTCAGACAATGATGAGATCATGATGTTTAGATTGTTTTGACATCATACATATGTTGTAAATTGTAAGGTTAATACTATACTATGTTACCAAGCAAGGAACCTAGTCGGTAAACCCTAAGGTTATCGCTATTAGTTAATGAAGGCGGAATGTCTACCGAGTAAAGTTTAGTATTCACCAAGTTGTAATTGAGCTGTAACAGAATGCATTAAATGTTTACATGCATTATTTAATGAAGGAAGCTGATGAGCTAGAACTGATTAAATTATTGGTATGTTGTAAATAAATTTTGTTAATTAATCTATGGCAAAGGAAGATCGACAAGAAGATCTACAACTCAGATTGAACCGCAATACCTTAGCATAAGTTCCAAGAAAAAATATGCAAGTTCCAAGGCGAGGTAAAATGTTTTCAGATAGAAAGATGCATTGAACTTGGACAAGATTAAAGATCTGATGGCTATGATTTATCATGGGAAATGTGATCAAGGAGATTAAGCGGTTAGCTAATTGTTTATAAATAGGGAACTGTTGATAAACAATGCATGTAGGCAAGTGTATGCACAGGGATGCTACATAGTGATTACCGAGCACAGAAGCTTGAAGATCTATTTTGATAACAGAGTATAGAGCCCAGTAGAGGGACAAGATAAGTCTTATGAATAGATTGTATTGAGCAAATAAGAATCTGCTTTAGCATTTTTAGATGTGAAGTTGCAGATAGATTTTTATTATTGTTATTTTGTGAAAGTGACAGAAAATCTCTTAACCGAGTGGACTTAACAATCTTATTTGTAAATCCTCTAGCAAGGTGACATTCTGATTGAGTGTTTGAAATCCTTTGACAAGGTCACTTCTAACAAGGTGAAGATCCTAATAAATTTGAGGGAAATCCCTTAACCAGGTCACATCTAGCAATGTGTTTGTAATCTTTAATAGGATTTGCTTTTAACCGAGCATACTCTAGAAGAGTATATTTCTTAGTGGGTCCAAAATCCCATAGTGGTTTTTCCCTATTTGGGTTTCCACATTAAATCTGGTGTTATGAGGTTTATGATGTTTATATGCTTTTGAGTTTGCATGTTTAGTAGTTTTGGTTATATTACTGAAATATATGTTATCGAGGTTGAATCTGATGTTTTTATGGAAGATTAAGTTTGTATGATTCACCCCCCCCTCTCATCTTGTTGGCTATTGGATCTGTACTTATATGAAGTATCAGAACTATCAGATAGTGTACTGCTCAGAATAGCATCTTCATATGCTGGATTCAGTACCGGTTAAGCTCTGATTGTCTTCTTCATACCTTCCTTGAATCTTCAAATGATGTCTACGTGTATAGCTCTGCTTATATTCACATAGACCTTATTACAATCCTTTTCACACCTTCTACATAATCTCACAAATGAGATCTTACATATATACCAAAACCTAAGACCAAATGTGTAGGTCGGCTAACTAAGAATATTACAATTAAATCAATTACAAATGAATCAATATGTGATGCATCATGTCGGCTCAATGCATTTACAGTAATAACCAATCAATAAATCATCTCCATAACATGTCGTGCTGATCTGGAATAGATAATGCTTGCTAGTAACAACAAATATGTAAACTCAATTAGGTGAATAAAAAAATCACCAAAACTAAGTGCCCAAACCATGTCTTCGACATAACCAAGTAATCTCTAGATGATAACAGATCATCCTCAATGTCGGTGAACAATATAACCTACCTGTGACCAAATATCGGTGACTGTGCATAAGTCACTGAACATGCCGATGAACATAACCAAAGATCTTTAGTGTTGATAAGTGTTGACAAGTATTGATAGGTGTTGACATCAATGAAAAAACAAATGCAACACATCCATAATACCAACAATCCCTATGTTCGAAGAACTAGAGGTACCTGCAGACTAGAGACCCCTGATGCGTGTCCTCAAGTCCATGGAGATAAGAAAAATGGATGTGAAGATGGATCTTCTAGTATTTGTAGGCAAGATGGAGTCTGACACCGTGATGGAGTGGATAGACTCTTTGGACAATTTTTTTGAAAGTGAAGACATACAGGATCACTAGAGGGTGAAGATGGTGATGAATACTAAGAGGGGGGGTGAATTAGTATACCAAAAAATACTAAACTTAAACTCTTGAATAGTTTAATAGTTAATCGGTATAACAGAGTTACCAACAAACCAGTTAAGAAAAATGCAAACCAAACAGCAAATAAAGCATTCACCCATAAGAGCACAATCACCATAACACAAGAGGTTTTGATGTGGAAACCCAAATGGGAAAAACCACGGTGAGCAGAAACTCACAAGTAACTATCTGCAGAATAGAAACCAGACCGGTTAAGGTCAAATCGGTTAAGGTCATACAATGTTCTTCACCAGAATAGATCCTATTAGGAATCTAGATCTCTGTTAGGAGATAAGTCTTGTTAAAGACTACCTTGTGAGAGGATTTTGGATCCACAGTTATGAGCCACCTTGTTAGAGGATTTACAAAGGCTTTTCTAGGCCTACCCGATTAAGGGCTTTAGACTTGTCGAAGATGTGAGTAATCAACAAGTGAGTGATCTAGCAAATAGCATAGTCTGCTTGGTTAGATCCTTGATATCTCATTGTTAATGCACATTTAGCATTACTTCAGTCTTTAGTATCTCCACACTCTGTACCTTCACATACACCTAATCTTCTCTTCTGTAATCATTCATATGAAAACCTCATGCACTTCTAAAACCCTATCAACAACTAAAACCCTAGACATGATGTCCTTATAAAGGAATCTGATTTCATGTCGGTCCAATATGATTACATTGCAAGTTCCTAGGTTCAGTGCATCTAGACACATTTGGTAACACAACACAAACTCACCGCAAAGTATCAGTGGATGATAACTCATCACAAGAATATTGGTTGGTAACTCATCACAGAGTAATACCGGTTTATACATTTTACCGATTACCTGTTCATACACATTACCGATTACCAGTTATCAAAATGAAGACTAGAAAAAATGATAACTGCCGCTTTAATCCTTCATTCTGCTTGAGATCCTCGAATCACTTGAGGTCTTCATATTGCTTTAGATCGGTAAACACTTTCTGCAAAACACCGATAGTCTAAAGACTATAATACATAATACCGGTTGAGCATAACTCATACATTCAAAAAGTGATCTCAAAGCAAGTGTGTGTCCATCAATGACAATCACAACATCATCATCAAAAATGCCAACAATCTCCCCCTTTGGCATTGATGGCAACACTTAGGAAAATTTTGACATCTAAGTGTTTTACAACAAAAATATGCCATAATCAAAATTACTCCCCCTAAGCATATACACTATCCCTTTTGCAAAAAATACAATGTATACTACTCCCTTAAAGAGATAAACATGAAAGTATACATAACATTCATCAAAATTTTAAATACTACTCCCCCTTTTCCAACAATGACAAAGTACTGCAGAATAACCCCTATTTCTCATTATTATTAAAATAATAAATGTTTATGACAATAATGAGTGAAACTTATCAAAAACCAATTTGAAATCTTGCATAAAAGTCTTCATGGCTAATGACCATGACTCAATTAATGAGGTATCAACCTCACTTTCCATCTGCATTTGAGAGATCTGTTCTTTCATGGCATCAATTGTGATCATTTCTTGAGTGGCTGTTAATGCTTCAAGGTTAAGAAAGTAATTCTGAAGTATTTGCAGTCTGGGTAATAAAACTAGTTGAAGTTCCTACAAATCTCTGGTCCTGTTGCTAATCTCCAACTCTATTTTGGCAGACTGGAGCTGAAATTGGTGAACTATTTGCCCATATGTAGTGAAGGAATCATAGGGTGTCTTAAAGGTGCTTATGTATGCTTACAAATCAGATTGCATTTTATCCTTTTGTGCAAGCATATCATCACAAAATAGATGGGGTTGGCTGATTTTGCTTAACAGTAGCTTGCCCTCATCCATAGCATCTCTTATGTCCTTCTACTGTTTTAGAAGTTCAGTCTAGAGCTCATTCAGTTTCTTCACTAAGGTGGTATTTAGTGTCTTTTGATGCTTCTTCAATGCATTAGCTTCAGCAACCTCTTCCAAGCATTGTACCTGGTCCTCCACAATTGTACATAGGAGTTTTAGTTGGGCCAAAGAGGAATCGGTACTGGGGAGATTAGTATTGGGATTGAAACTAGTAAGGGTGTCAATCATAGTGTGAATGACATCTTGCTCCTTTTTCCTCCTTAGTGCTTCCAGTCGCTCTTGTGCAAGCTTAATGCTTTGGAATAGCTCCGATTCATTTGCATATTGGAGGTCAATAGGACTAGTGATGTCAGCCAGTTTGGCTTGACCATCGGTTGCCTTTGGGGTCTCCATGTGTGTGCTCTTTGCCGCTTCCTTCTTCTCTTCAGCTCTTTGCTTTTCCTCTTCTGCCTTCTTTTGCTCCTCTTCTTCTTTCTTTTTCTTCTCTTCTTCCTTCTTCTTTTCTTCTTCCTTCTTCTTTTCTTCTTCATTCTGCTTCTCCTCATTTTGTTTTCTCTCCTCCTTTTCTCTCCGCTTCTCCTCTTCTTTATTTTTATCTTCCTCTTTCTTCTTCTCCTCTTCCTTCCTTTTTTCTTCCTCTTTCTTCTCCCCCTCTTTCTTTCTTTTCTCTTCTTCTTTCCTCTTCTCTTCCTCTTTCTTCTTCTCCTCCTCTTTCTTCTTTTCTTCCTCTTTCCTCTTTTCCTCTTCTTTTCTCTTCTCTTCCTCTTTCTTCTTCTCCTCCTCTTTCTTCTTTTTTGTATCCAGAGTGATATCATCACCATCCAGTGCATCCACATCAATAGTGTCCACCTTTTCTGTGGCTTGTTCTTCCTCATCATCTAATGCCTCAATTGGGTTTTTGATTTTTGGTTCCTGTTCAGCCTTTCTATTAGCTTTAGCTACTTGGTGCATTTTCAGAGTGGCTTTGGTATGGACGTGTGTATCTTTCACTACTTCAGATACTTTGCCTTCGAGTAACAAGAGTCTTCTTCTTCTCATGAAGAAGAGGCCTTTGTACCGGTTCAGGATTTCAAACAATTCGGAGTTAGAAGCATCAGGGAAGTATTCTGCAAAAATATTTTCTCTGGTCTCCTTTTCTTTCTCGATGGCAATGTGCCATTTATTATCTAAAGATTTATATAAAGAATTGGGTGTTTCAGATCTAATGTCTGATGGCAACCAGTCACAAACACATAAATAATTAATGACTTCCTGCTCTACTTCTTCTCTCTCACTATCACTAAAATCATCAAAGCATTCTTTCAAGTCACTAAGGAATTTTCTTTTAATGTTCTTAATAGTCCTTTGACAATGTGTCATTGGCTTATAAGAAGATATATCAATATTTGCCGGTGTTTATGAGGCAGGTTCATTGCCGATTGTCTTTGCCTTCTTCCTTGTTTGCCTAGTCTTTTTAGGCTGCACTTCAAGTTCTGTATCCTCAGAATCTAGAGAGTTACTCTTGGTCTTCCGCTTCCTTTTAAAAACCTTGGTAGGTGCAACTTCCAGTTTCTTCTTGGTAGGTGACCGCTTGGTCACTTTAAGAGTTGCTGAGGTAACCGGTGCCGATATCAATGGCTCTGCTTTTCCCTTCTTCACTGTAGGTTCTTCAATGTGTTGGTTCTCTTCTTCTTCAGATCAAGAGGCAAGGCAAGTAGGGTAGAGGCATACCCATCTAGCATGTCATACATCACCTCATATCCCATGGGTTCAACCTTTTCTTTTCTGGGCTCCACCGCCTCCATTATGCACTCTTCTACTCTGATGGTAAAGTAGATCTCCTCTTCATACTTTGTAACAATATCACTAGATATCCTCATCCGCTGACTCTTCTTCCTCTTGAATTCATCAAAATATTTATTCAAGACTTCAAGATATCTGGTTCCCACCGCTTGAAGACTTTCTCTGATTTGTTTGGTAACCAATTGGTCAGTAGACCATTGAATATCACTGACTCCCAAAAAATAGCCTTGAAAGTAGAAAAGAAAACCTACCAAAAGTTGTCCAAATTTGAATCTTAAGGCATTGTCTTGATTGATAGACTCCAGGTTTGTTGTCTTCAAAATCTGATTCCCTTTAACATCCTCAAATTAATATGGTTTAAAGCTTGGTGCAGAAGAGATATCAAAGATAAGGAAATTCTCAAGACAACATATGACAAGGTTTGGATAGACCTTCTACACTTCAGGCTTCCTCGGAGCCCAGGTGGGTATACCTTTGTGAATTAAATTCACACTTTCAAACATAAACCCACAGCAAACCAGTCCAGAAAACCAGTGGATTTATTCACCTTGAAATCAACTGAAAACAAAGGATAGAAATTGTAGTTAAATTCAGCATTTCGACCAACAAAGCATGCAATAAACAACTTCAATTAATACCAGTGCCTTATCCAAGGTCACAGAGTCATCTAAACTCAAATAAAACTCCTTAAACAATACATCTTTATACTTCCCGTCGGCTTGGTTTCCATTAATCCTTATATATGTCTGACACATACAAGAATTTAAGCATTCCAAACTAAGCTATGGTCCTCAAAATTCAAAGTTCCCCCCAAAGAAATTACTGGTATGAGTGATCACGCATATTTAATTTCTCTCCTAAAGAGAAAAGCTAACAAACACTTATACTAAAATTGCTTTGCAATTCCATTTTAAACAGAACAACCCTGGACTATTCAGAATGAAAATAGTAAATAAATTTGTGAACAAACTTAAAGACAACACAAAGCTTTACTCAAAACCGATGGCCTGTATATTGATATTCAATTCAAGAAATATTACAATAAATTTTGATTCTCCGTTAGACTTAGAAAAGCTCAGATAAATTTCTGAGTTTTCTTGCAAAATTTTTGTGATCCCTTTTCCCATAATCCTGGTATCCATTTATAACAACATGGATGCACAAAGCTTTAGACTTCTCTAGGAGAGTTTGTTATAATCATTTCTTTTCAAAAATAAAGAGGTTACAACTTTTCCACAAAAAACAGTTACAAGCTCTTTTCAGCCTCTACAGTCTGTTCAACAGGTTGTTCGGTTGCAACCTCTTCTGTCGTTTCAGGGGCACTCTCCAACTATTCTGGATCATGGGTGGCATACTTAATTTCCCACTCACTATATATCTCTTCTGTCGGCCATGAAAAATTAATCAAATCATCTTTAATCTTAGTCAACCTTTTCCAAGAATTTCTTAGTTTGTTGACTTCTGAATTAAGAAAACCATAATGTGATTTAATTTTCTCTATTTCCTGTATTGTCACAACAAAGAAAGAAGTATCATAAAGATCAATGATGTCTTTAACCCTTGCTGACAATTTAGCTTCTATCTCCTTAAGCCATATTTGCTTGTCTTTTAGCTGATCCAGATTAGCAAAAATTCCTGGGAGCAACTCAAAAACTTGATCAGTGTATTCCTTCTTACACAAATTAACCTTTCTATCCACATTATCCACTTCTGTTGCCAATTGCAATAAGACTTTAGCGACATCAGAAGTGGATTTGATAATAGGATTGGCTCTTGCTTCATCACAGGATACACACATGAACTCTAGATCTTGCTCCCTAGGCCTCCATCTGTCAAAAATGGGTGTCAAAATGGCCTTATCTCTCCTCAACTCATTCCATATCTCCATAATTTTTCCTACACTGTTGTAAAGCAATGAGGCATTTATTGTATCTGCAAAACTAGAGATTGTGGCCCTTACTTTCTCCCCATATTTCCCTACATATAAAGCTTGAGCCTGTTTCAGGTTTTCTAGTTCCTGGGGAGTAATCTCAATCATTTGAGAGCTGGAGGGTGCTGGAGATGGTGGAAGTTCAATGATGGGACTAGTAGGTGGAGGTCTTGCAGGAGAAGAGGAAATCATCAGTGTTGAAGACTCACCTTGTTGGTGTTGTCCCATTAACTGGCTTTACAACTTAGCAATGATGCTATCGTTACCTCTCACCTCCTCCTAGGCACTGTTATAGGCCTTCAAAACTGTTTCCAACTTAATTTGGAGGGCCTCTTTTTCTTTAGCTTCCTTCTCTACCACTGCAACACTGAATTTTTCAATTTCTAACACAGTGCTAGCAGCCTCTACTACCCCTGTACTCTGTACTCTCTTTACCATCATTCCACCAAGGTAACTTGACCTTGGGGTGTCTTTGCCTTTCTTTCTCTCATTTCTCTTGAGAGACCACATGACTAATGTACCATTATCCTTATTGAAGCTAACCCCTTCCATGGGTTTGGTCTCTTTTCTTACTGCATCTAACACTAGGGCATCTGCAATATCCCACTCTGGTAAGATATGCACTCCAGCTTGTGCTACCATATCGCTTCCTTGCTCAGGGGTGATGGTTTTGAATTCCTCCATCATCTCTTGTTTTATTTGTTCTTCCACTGAGGTTAGATCTTTATTGGGCTGCTCAGCCTTTCTTGTCTCACATCTAGCATTATATCTATCTATATGCTATTTCCAAATGAATTGCACAAATGCTTCCGATGTGACAAAATTGTCATCAGCTAGAAAGACACTACTTGCCTTTTTTATCTCAGGATCCCACTCCTGGCTTTTAAGTTCAATAGAGGTGATGTCCATTTCAGCATCAATGGGTTCTTTTTGCATCCCTTCCTCCACTTCATCATAGTTGTATGCAATTTCCCCTAAACTACCCAACTGCAAGAGGTATTCAGCTGCTGCTTGTTCACCTCCTATATGGATAGGGGATTGGGATGGGGAATACAAAGGTGTATCCGATTGCACTTCCTTCCCCACCTTTTTCTTCTTTGGGCTATCTTGGATGTCAATGACATCTTGTATCTTCCTCTTTCCTTTGTATGTAGAGGGCTCCCCTATTGTAGGCACTAACATACTGTAACCTGATTTCTTGTGCAGTGTGTAATCACCAGGAGGAACTGATTTGCTGGAAGCTGACCTGCTTAGGATCATTCTAGCTTTTTCAGGGTTGTTCTTAATCATAGCTTCCCTCTTCTCCTTCAGTGTTTGCATCACATCTTCAAAGCAAACAAACAAAAATTTTATTTTTTCTTCTAATGGGAAGAAGCTAGATAATGGGTCATAGCTAGCATCAAACTGATGCATAAAATCCAAGGATTTCTTATAAGCCACCCACTTTTCTTTCCTTAATTCCTGCTCATCTAGATCAAATTCATTTCTGATGAGGTCTTTAGGAAATTGGAATTGCTGAGGGCTACCTCTGCATGCTACCTTCTTCCTAAACACATCGTTGAAGAAGTCCTCTGGATCAGCACACCTGGACACTGTAGTGGACAAATGATAAGGTTTGAGAAAATCCTCAAAGCAATTCCAGTCTCCCTTCATTATTATGAATTAGTGGGCTATGGTAGCTGCAGGGAAAATAGTCCCTTTACCTCTGCCTGTTAACTCTGCCTCTTCTAGGCCACCAATTTGCCTAAGGATCTCCGCTATTCCTACTTTGAGAGGGACCTGGTAAGGTAACAAAAATGGAGTACCCCTGAAACCAAAAACTCTGAAAACTTTGGAGACTGGATATAAATAGATGTCACCCCAGTTATGAACAATTTTGATGATCTCTACGAATTCTTTTGGCCTTATGAATTCCAGAAGAACCTTGGGGACTCTTGGGTTATCAGAGCAGAGGAGAGTCCTTATTTTGGATGCAAAATATTTATCAAACTTTAAGAAACTAGCATCCTCTCTGTCCCATGAGAACACAGTACTCCATAATTGTACTGACATTTTTTCTCCTTCCTTCTCCTTAACCAGGTCTAGTCCACTGGCGAAATAATCACCACCTTTGAAGAGAAAAAGGTTCATTAAGAGTGAATACCATCCGAAAGGTCTGTCCACCTTTCCATTCTTTATTCCTATCAACCCTCCATGGATAGCATCAGCAATGAAAGAGGCATAATCAAATGTGATAGCAAGAGAAGGATTCAAAATCTGGGCAATCATTAGCAAGTAATGATTGGGCATATTTGCTTCAGCATCCTCTCCTAGAACTTGACAAAGTGCCCAATACATTCCTTTAGCCCTCAGGGTAAACATACTTAATGAGAAGGGCTCTTGTGAGTTGGGTCCTACAACTGTTAACCCTCCTATTTTCACAAAAAGTTCCTTGAGAGGCCCATTCGTAAGATGACTCCTCTGTGCACCATAAACTTGGGCTAATGCTGTGAAATGTATAGGTTCCAAGAAATTTGTGAACTCACTAAGTCCAAATGCTACCCTAAATTCTTCAGCATTAATTTCCACAAGGGTTTTCCCATTTACATCCCAGATGCATCTTGTGACTGGATCATAATTTAATGCCATTTGGGTTAGCAGGTCTGTATCCATTAATACCCCTAGGACTACTAGTTTTCCAACATTTAGTTCCCAGATACTGTTTTGAGGAGCAGGAGAATTTGTCATTCCAAATCCAACTTTAAACAACCCCAACCCGGATAGCCCAACCTGTGGGTCTCTTAGCCAATTACCTTTGTCATACAATCCTTCTCCTATCTTCAGATGGGTAGCCCTGGGCACTAACTCTTTGACTTTTGATGCCTGATTGGTTGATAACATCAACTGTTCTAAAAAATCATCACATACACTTCTTTCTAAATAGTTAACCTTGCCGGAAAATTCCCTTTTAGGAGCCATTTTGAAAATGCAACAAAATGAATATCACTCTTAAACAGTCCTGCAACAAAAGAATTATCTTACTTAGAACACCACACAAGAATTGCTACAAAAATATGAGAGAACCTGATGTTAGCTTGAAGGAATTTTCTCTGCAACTGAACCATCTTGCTTTGTATGTGAAGAAGATAACTCTGCGTCTGCTCTTTTGCAAAATCTCTTAAAAGATATCTTCACTTAGTAGTTAGGAAATCAAATATTGGTACTCAGGGTCTTAACTATAACATTGATTCCGCATGCTCCGGGCATCCCTTTGAAATTGAGTTCATATGATAATTCATATTTTTTGCTCCAACGGGTCAGAAAATTCCTGCAAGTGTTCCATTTTGCTCTTTCGCAACTTCACGAAGCATAACTGTTTGGCAACTTAGTCCTGCGAAATAGCGCCAACTGTTCGATCAAAAGAAACTTGATCGAGCGTTAGATTAATTGACGGCTTGGGCTTTTTTCTGGGTCTTGCTTTTTTATTGGCTACATAATACCACGTGGCATCGAATCATTGGCCTTGAATTCCCCTTCACATTCCACTTGACACTGGCCACGTGTTTTTCTTTTATACCGACGTTTCCACCTTGGCGGGCCCATACTTTCTTCTTAGACCACATGTCATCATGACACGTGGACGGTCCTTGTTCATCCTCTCTATTTCACGGGCATAAAGAGTGAGCACTTTACCCTTGTGAAATAGCATCGACTGTTGGATCATTTCATAAGTTGATTGGCATTTAATCCTTTGAAAAGGCTCTCAGGAATGGTGGGCCCGCTGACTCATCATAAACACCTAGCGCCCTGTCACCTGCGGAGATGACTTGTCACTCTGTCATTCGCTAGAAGGAAACCATGGGGGCCCCACTTTCATTTCAACAGCTCTATCATCCAGGTCATCATCATGACACGTGGATGGTCCTCGTTCATCCTCACTATTTCGCGGGCATAAAGAGTGAACACTTTACCCTTGTGAAATAGCATCGACCATTGGATCATTTCATAAGTTGATCGGCATTTAATCCTTTGAAAAGGCTCTCAAGAATGGTGGGCCCGCTGACTCATCATAAACACCTGGCACCCTATCACCTGCGGAGCTGACTTGTCACTCTATCATTCGCCAGAAGGAAACCACGGGGGCCCCACTTTTGTCTCAACAGCTCTATCGTCCAGGTCATCATCATAACACATGGACGGTCCTCGTTCATCCTCGCTATTTCGTGGGCATAAAGAGTGAGCACTTTACCCTTGCGAAATAGCACCGACCGTTGGATCATTTCATAAGTTGATCGGCATTTAATCCTTTGAAAAGGCTCTCAAGAATGGTGGGACCGCTGACTCATCATAAACACCTGGCACCCTGTCACCTGCGGAGCTGACTTGTCACTCTGTCATTCGCTAGAAGGAAACCACGGGGGCCCCACTTTCATCTCAACAGCTCTATCATCCAAGTCATCATCATTTGCAACTTGACTCACCTCTGGGGCCCACCTTTTAGCCTTTAATCCTGACCCGCTGACTGTTGTGACCCGTGCCATGTGCCGCCATTTTACTCGCTGTCAACAACCAGCTGGACTATCTATGTGGCATGCCATGTGTTTTTTGCAACTTCGTGGGTTTTAAACTATGTGCAACTTCACCTAGCGAAATAGCGCAAGCCGTGGATTAATTTGCGAGATGCGCACTGGTTACTGGGCCGGACAACTTTAGAAGAAAAATACACAAGGCATAAATTTTTCAATTAATCAACATGATCCGCCTAGACAAACAAACAGGGGGAAGACATCCTACGACCCCATGACCCATTACTTAAGTGAATAAAGTAATGACAGATTAGAAACCAGAGGGTTTAAAACAAATACGATAGGATCTAAAATCAAAAACCCTTAAACCCTTAAGGTCTAGAACAAAGCTGAAGCACTTGGAATTACACCCTACTCAAAAATTTCAACATACCATATCCAATCATGGGAAAAGAAAAACCCAATTTTAATCAGTGATAACAACGGCTCTGACTGGGGATGGTTGATTGCGATATCAACACAAGAAAACTCAGAAATTTTGGAGAAACAGACCAAAACACAGACCAAAACCAGAAAAGAAGGAAAGAAAACAAAATATGTACAAACAAAGGACCTACCACGCATGGACATTAAGAGAAATAATGCTTCAGGAATTGTCCATGCACTGGAAATTCCTGCATCTCATCATCCATATTTTTCAAGAAATATGAATCCTTACTATTTAAGTCACAGACCACAAAAGGGCCAATCCATAGTGATTCAAATTTTTTATGCTTTCCTTTATCCTGTCCTTTTGCATTCCACTGAAGAACCATGTCATCAATTTGAAACTTCCTTAGTGATGTCCTTTTATCAAAAAGATACTTTGACTGCAACTGGATCTTCTGATTTTTCTTATGGGCAGCAGTCCTAAGCTCCTCCATTTCTACAATTTGGATCATTCGGTTTTCCATTGGTTCAGATAGCTCCATGTCCTCATTCTGCAAAAACTTATATACTAGAAGTAGGTTATTTACCGGCAGTCTAGCTTGGGTACCATAAACCAACTCAAAAGGTGACATTCCAATGGATTTTTTAACTATTATTCTATCTGCCCACAGAGCTAACTTCAACTTTTGATCCCAAGATCTTTTATTCTCCTCTAGGATTTTCTTGATGATATTCAATAGGCTTTTATTGCTAGATTCTACTTGTCCATTCCCCTGAGGGTGATAAGGTGATGAATATGACATGAGTATACCGTGACTATTGCAAAAGCCTACAAATTCTTTTGATCTGAAACACATAGCATTATCCATTACCAATTTTGCAAGTGTTCCAAATCTAGTCACAATGCTATCCATCAGGAAATCAATGACAATTTTACTAGTAGCTCTTCTTGTAGGGATGGCTCCTATCCATTTGGTGAAATAATCAGTGGCCACTATGATCCATCCATGACCTCTCCCTGACTTCTCAACAATTTCTCCAATGAAATCAATGCCCTAATGGACAAAAGGAGCTTCTACAGAGACTGGATTTAGGGGTAAGGCTCCTTCATACTTAAGCTTGGAGGAGAATCTTTGACATGGATCACATCTCCAAACATATGCATGGGTATCTTTAAATAAAGTGGGCCAATAATACCCAGCCCATATTATCTTACCAGCAGTAGTCTTACCAGAGTAGTGACCTCCACATACTCCATCATGCATTTCAATCAACACTTGTTTAGCTTGAAATTCATCCAAACACATTAGTAACTCTCCATCTCTTTTTCTCCAGAAAAGATCACCCTGAATGAGCACATACTTTTGGGACTTGAGTTTTAAAGTTCTTTTTTGATTGTATGTCATTTCTTCTGGGAGTATATCACCTCTCAACACTTGGATAATTTTTGTGTACCAGGGTTGCCTCTCTATACTTGTGACCAAAGTATCTCTAACCTCAACATTGTGTACTTCTACATTCATGAGATTTGACTCAGTCATGAGCTTAGCCAAACCTAACCCTCTCACCAATTTGGTGATCTTTATCTCCAAGTTGAACTCCTGAATCCTATTAATCCATTTGCATCTCTTCCCAGTAACCTCAGACTGAGACAAAATATCTTTAACTGCAGTGTGTGGGACATAGGCAATAATGTTTGCATTAACTAGATATGGCCTAAAAGCCTTAACAGCCTTTACTAGGGCATAAGCTTGTTTCTCCATGGTTTCATATTTTAGTTCTGCTACTTGCAAAGATTTACTATAGAAGGCTATGGGATGTTCATATCCTTCATTTTCCTTTTGTAATAGTACTGCAGCCACCGTGTGATATGAGCAAAAAAAAATAGAGAAAAAGGCTTACTATAATCAGGGGATTTCAACACTGGTGCCTCTTGGATTGCCTTCTTAATCTCATCAAAAGCTTTTGAAGCTTCTTGATCCCAATGAAACTTTGTGTCCTTTTTAAGCAATTTGACAATAGGCTTCACTATCTCTGCGAAGTTTGCAATGAATCTCCTGACAAAATTTACTTTGCCTAGAAAAGATTGGATACCTTTCACACTTTTAGGTTCAGACACCTTATTGATTGCTTCAATTCTCTCAGGGTCTATTCTTACCCCTTCCTTGGAAACTATGTGTCCCAATAACTTTCCTTCAGTGACCCCAAAATGACATTTCTTGGGATTCAGTGACACACCAAATTTCAGGGCTTTATCAAACACCTTCTCTAGATGTCCACAATGATCATCAGCTTTCTTTGAGAAATAAGTTAGATCATCTTGGTAAACCACCATGATAATATTTATGAATTCTTTAAAAGCCACATCCATAGCTCTTTGAAATGTAGCTCCTACATTTTTTAACCGAATGGCATTCTCACATATACATAGGTTCCCCATGGAGTAGTGAAAGTTGTTTTAAACTGTTCAGACTCATTTACCAACACTTGATTGTATCCTGAGAAACCATCCATCATGGATAAAAGATCACAACCTATCACTCTTTGTAGCATTGCTTCCATATTTGGAGATGAGTAATTATCTTTTAGGGAAGCA
Organism: Cryptomeria japonica; assembly: GCF_030272615.1. NCBI lineage: Eukaryota > Viridiplantae > Streptophyta > Pinopsida > Cupressales > Cupressaceae > Cryptomeria > Cryptomeria japonica. The sequence continues at coordinate 16,083,359 of NC_081408.1, read as the reverse complement.
GCATTCAAATTCCTAAAATCTACACACAATCTGATGTCTCCATTCTTCTTCCTTACTGGGACCAAATTGGAGACCCATGAAGAATGTCTTATTGGTTTGATAATCCCCCCTTCTCTCAATTTGGTCAACTCTTGTTGCATTTTAGTTTCTAATAAGAGGTTGATAGGTCTTTGTTTCTGTCTAAAAGGCCTAGCATCTGGAAGTAAAGGAACTTCATGCTGAAAAAGATCTTGTCTATACACCTTTAGGTCTTCGTAAGACCAAGAAAAGACATGCTTATACCTTTTCAATAAATTGATAAGGTTAGTCCTAACATGAGGGGGTAATTTCTTTCCGATATATACTAGCTTAGGAAATGATTCTGTCCCCAGGTTTACCTCCTCTAATTCTTCTAACTTGGTGGTAGATTGCTGGTGTAAATGACTATCATTATAACTAAACATGCTCTCCAGCTCCACCAAGCCTTTAGGTATCTCATTGGTTTCCAACTTGACAACATCATTTCCAAACACTGTCTCTCTATTATCAACCACTTCCACCAATGCATTGCAATCAATCTTTTGTCCATCATAATCATCAACACATTGTATAAACCTAAGAATGTCTTCATCATTAGCAAAAACTTTCCAATTGTACACATTATCAGGGATAGCAAGCCTAGATTTTATTTCCACAGTGCAAATATCGGTTAGTGTTGCATCATCACTTTTCAAAGCAACATTAGCTAGGAAATCTGCCATAATATTTTTGGTTCGCTCTATCCAATTGATAGAAAATGCATCAAAATGCTCAATAACATCCCAAACAACATGCTTGTATTGCTTCAATCTATCATTCTTGGATGCATATTTAGATCTCACCTGAGAAATAACCAATTCTAAATCCCCCATTACTTTCAATAGTTGAATTCGATGCCTTTTGGCAACCTCAAGTCCTAGTAACAGGGCTTCATACTCTGCAGTATTATTTGTGCACTGGAATGCCAATAAAAATGAGTACTTAAAAGTTATACCTGACAGGGATACAAAAAGAACCCCTGCTCCAGATCCTTCTTTGGAGCAAGCTCCATCAAAATCCATCTGCCACAACCCATACTGCTGTGCTTGTAACTCGACTACAATTGGGTCAGTATTCTTCAATTGTGGTGAGATTGGTTGAAGTCTGAAGTTATCTAAATTTACATCAATCATACAATTAAGCATACTAGGACCCACATTTTCAATTACCTTAGGAGCTTGTGGATCTCTGTATAGTTTGACCTGATTATCACCAATAGGAATAGTAGCATAAGACAAGTCTAGTTGAACATTCCCCCCTATTGTTGTTGCCCACTGCCTGGAAAGTAACATACCATAGTGGGGTTTAGTATCAATAACAATAACATCCATTTTGTAAGTGGCTTCAGGAAATGTTGCTATTTTTACTTCTACATCTCTCATTGTATCTATCACAGGCACTTCTCTATTATCCATGGCATAGCATTTCCCATACACAGTGGTTACTGATAACCCTAATTCTTTCATAACACCATAGGGCATTACATTAGCAGCAGCTCCTGAGTCTATCATACAATTTTTAATCAACCGGTTATTGACTAACAAAGTAACATAGAAGGGATCTACCTGAGAAGGCTCCTGAGTGATAGTGGTTCCAACATAGACTTCTGGGGTTTGGAACTCTTGATCCTTTCTAACTTTAGCCAAACCAGTGGGTAATGTTGTGTCACTATCATATATACTAGAGAATAAAGACAAAGTTGCATCCTTATGTTCTTTAATCTTTAGCAATTCTATTAATGGAACAGTGACTTTCATTTGAGTTAAAGCTTGGGCCATATCAAATGTAGAATTATTACATTTTTCAGTATTAACCTTAACTTTTTCTGTTTTGAATTGGCTTGCCTTTTTTACTGTCTCTGCTCTTTGTACATCACCCATGGTTTTGTCATCTATGCCTTTGGGTAGATCTTTAATTGATTCCTCTTTTCCTTTACTGACCTTGGGAATAATAGTAGCACTGCTTGATGCCCCTTTTTTGTGACTTCTTTTACAAACATAGACCCTGGCTCACCCTCATCAGTATCTCTCTTGGTGCTTCTTAGATTATAGTTATGTTTTGCTTTGGCAATTGCAGCCTTAGTGAGATTTCTAACTTCTTCCTCACTAGGCCTCCTAAGATGAACTTCTTCATCTTCAATTGTTACCACATTCAATGTAGGATGCCAACCTAAGGCTAACTGTCCTTGCACTAACCCTTCACTATCCAACACATCACTGTATTCACTTTGCATAGATTCCTCATCACTTTCTACAATAATTTCAAACATATTAATGTCAGGCTCTGCTTCTGGTCTCATAGATTCTTCCAAAGCTTGAGCCACTACACACTGATGAGGAGAATGTGGTTCGTCACAAGCAATACACCAAGGAGTATTTTCTATATTGTTAACAGTTTTCCCTTTCAAAGGATCCGGTGTGTCTTGACTTTGGGCAATTTTGGGCTTCTCAATTTGGGGTTTACCATTTTTCCAATTTGTATTGTATGGCATATCATGTAATCTAGGAGGTCTATCTTGCCAGTTATAATGGGGCTTATCATTTTTGCTAACCTTGGCAGTCAAATCTTTCATAGAAGTAACCAGTTTCTCCATTTTATCATCCTCTTTAGCAACTTTGTTAGGTTGTTGTTTGGTTTCATGCCATAATCTACCATTTGTCCTTCTTCCTAATTTTTCAGATGCTTTTCTATTGCTTTCTACATTTATAGCAATTCTAAAAGCATCCCTTAAGTTATGAGGATTTTTATCTCTCAAAATATAGGCCATTTTGGAATCAAATGCATTGTAGTATGTATTAAGACACATGTTATCATCTAACCTCATCACTTGATACAACCTGTGCATAGTTTTCTAGAATCTGGCATTGAAATCAGTGACTATTTCATTTTCAGATTTTCTAATATTATTGAACTCATTCAGTATGAAACTCACATTAGTCTTGTCACCATACTGTTCTTGAAAACAATTTTTAAAATCATCCGATGAACCTATGCTACTTACTGGAAGACCTCTGTACTAGTCTCTTGCATCATCAACCAGAGATTGAACAAACAACTTCATAATAACATCTTCATTTGCTATCTCATAATCATTTATTAAATCCCCAAAAGATTTCAGATGTTCCTCAACACTAATTGCATTGTTCCTAGCAAACTTATGGAGTCTGTCTCTTAGCTCAGTAGGAACATGATTTGGATATCCTGGGATCCCATCAAAAAACAATTGCCTATATTGTTCTAGATTGATTGGCCCTCTTTAAAAAGGGGCAATAGCACTGCTATTTCCCATGGTCATTTTAGCTTTTGGGATTGAAGATTGAGGTGCTTGGGTGTACTGTTTATTCAAGGGTATTTGACTTACTGAGGCAATATTAGCATGTACTGCAAGTTGAGTATTGACCTGATGAACGGAAATGTGTTGGGGGTTAGGCTTGCTAAGATCTTCCAATGGGAATGTAATAGGGGGAGCCTTTAAATAATTAATCTTTCTTTTAACTTCCTGATTTGCTGCTTCCAACTCAGCCTTTTCCTTCCTCATCCTTTCCATCTCTCTCTCATGTGCTAGAATCCTATGAGAAATCTCTTCTGCAGCTTTAGATTCTACTCCATCATCTACCCATTTCTATTTTCCTTTATCTAAATTAGCTTTAGGAGGCTGGGAGTCATTAAATACTTCCCTAATTAGCTGGGCTACTGACTTACCAGCTTGTCTATTTTTAGGGATTAGGATTTCCCTAATCACAGGGCCTTCCTCATCACTTTTTTCCTTTTCTTTAGTAAGCATTTCAAGATCAGCTATTTGTCTAAGAAGCCTATCTCTTTCCATTAACTTGGCTTTTATTTCCTTCTCCTTATTTGCCTCCTTCTGGGCTCTTAGGGAGATTAAATGATGGACTCTTTTATTCAAATCCTTGATCTCTTGAGACATCTTATCCTCATCAGGGAAGTTTTCTTCAGAGTTAGATGCATTAATTTGATCTATGTCAATTAGACTAATGTTCCCATCTATTGTCCTAGGAATTGAGTGCCTAATTGCATTTGAACTGGTTCTATCTTTTGCGAAAACACTAGCATGAGATAGATCTTGATTTAAAATAGGTGCATCATCAATATTTCCAAATAATCCATAATGAAAACCTAAAATATCATGCTCTAAATCTCTAGAAGATGAATTAGACTTTGCATAGATAGGTCAATTAGGAATCTTACTAGTATTATTGCTTTTCTGCACCCACACAGCATTTGATGGCTAATGCACCATAGATCTCTTCTGACCTCTTCGTGACTGTTCTGGCAGACCTTCTTGCAAGGTTTCACGAGGATGTTTCTTCATGAATGATCTTGTGTTCTTGTTTCCTTGTATCTCACTTGTCTTCTTTTTAGAAAATTTGTATCTCACAAGGACTGGTTCAATAGTAACAGAGTCACCACCCACAAAACTATGGGAAAAATGAAAACAAGCAGTCTTACCCACAAACACACAACAAATTTCTTTACAAATCTCGGCACAGATCGGTATTTATATCTTTGTTATAGCTTTCCTCAGCAGAGTCGCCACTTTTGTTGTCTTCAAAATCTGATTCCCTTTAACATCCTCAAATTAATATGGTTTAAAGCTTGGTGCAGAAGAGATATCAAAGATAAGGAAATTCTCAAGACAACATATGACAAGGTTTGGATAGACCTTCTACACTTCGGGCTTCCTCGGAGCCCAGGTGGGTATACCTTTGTGAATTAAATTCACACTTTCAAACATAAACCCACAACAAACCAGTCCAGAAAACCAGTAGATTTATTCACCTTGAAATCAACTGAAAATAAAGGATGGAAATTGTACTTAAATTCAGCATTTCGACCAACAAAGCACGCAATAAGCAACTTCAATTAATACCAGTGCCTTATCCAAGGTCACAGAGCCATCTAAACTAAAATAAAACTCCTTAAACAATACATCTTTATACTTCCCGTTGGCTTGGTTTCCATTAATCCTTATATATGCCTGACACATACAAGAATTTAAGCATTCCAAACTAAGCTATGGTCCTCAAAATTCAAAGTTCCCCCCAAAGAAATTACTGGTATGAGTGATCACGCATATTTAATTTCTCTCCTAAAGAGAAAAGCTAACAAACATTTATACTAAAATTAGTTTGCAATTCCATTTTAAATAGAACAACCCTGGATTATTCAGAATGAAAATAGTAAATAAATTTGTGAACAAACTTGAAGACAACACAAAGCTTTACTCAAAACCGATGGCCTATATATTAATATTCAATTCAAGAAATATTACGATAAATTCTGATTCTCCATTAGACTTAGAAAACCTCAGATAAATTTTTGAGTTTTCTTGCAAAATTTTTGTGATCCTTTTTCCCATAGTCCTGGTATCCATTTATAACAACATCGATGCACAAAGCTTCGGACTTCTCTAGGAGAGTTTGTTATAATCATTTCTTTTCAAAAATAAAGAGGTTATAAGTTTTCCGCAAAAAACAGTTACAAGCTCTTTTGAGCCTCTGCAGTCTATTCAATAGGCTATTCGGTTGCAACCTCTTCTGTCATTTAAGGAGCGCTCTCCAACTGTTCTGGATCATGGGTGGCATACTTAATTTCCCACTCACTATATATCTCTTCTGTCGGCCATGAAAAATTAATCACATCATCTTTAATCTTAGTCAACCTTTTCCAAGAATTTCTTAGTTTGTTGACTTCTGAATTAAGAAAACCATAATGTGATTTAATTTTCTCTATTTCCTGTATTGTCACAACAAGGAAAGAAGTATCATCAAGATCAATGATGCCTTTAACCCTTGCTGACAATTTAGCTTCTATCTCCTAAAGCCATATTTGCTTGTCTTTTAACTGATCCAGATTAGCAAAAATTCCTGGGAGCAACTCAAAAACTTGATCAGTGTATTCCTTCTTACACAAATTAACCTTTCTATCCACATTATCCACTTCTGCTGCCAATTGCATTAAGACTTTAGCGACATCAGAAGTGGATTTGATAATAGGATTGGCTCTTGCTTCATCACAGGATACACATATGAACTCTAGATTTTGCTCCCTAGGCCTCCATCTGTCAAAAATGGGTGTCAAAATGGCCTTATCTCTCCTCAACTCATTCCATATCTCCATAATTTTTCCTACATTGTTGTAAAGCAATGAGGCATTTATTGTATCTGCAAAACTGGAGATTATGGCCCTTACTTTCTCCTCATATTTCCCTGCATATAAAGCCTAAGCCTGTTTCAGGTTTTTTAGTTCATGGGGAGTACTCTCAATCATTTGAGAGCTGGAGGGTGCTGGAGATGGTGGAAGTTCAATGATGGGACTAGTAGGTGGAGGTCTTGTAGGAGAAGAGGAAATCATCAGTTTTGAAGACTCACCTTGTTGGTGTTGTCCCATCAACTGGCTTTGCAACTTAGCAATGATGCAATCTTTACCTCTTACCTCCTCCTTGGCACTGTTATAGGCCTTCAAAACTATTTCCAAATTAATTTGGAGAGCCTCTTTTTCTTTAGGTTCCTTCTCTGCCACTGCAACACTGAATTTTGCAGTTTCTTACACAGTGCTAGTAGCCTCTACTACCCCTGTACTCTGTACTCTCTTTACCATCATTCCACCAAGGTAACTTGACCTTGGGGTGTCTTTGCCTTTCTTGCTCTCATTTCTCTTGAGAGACCACATGACTAGTGCAACATTATCCTTATTTAAGGTAACCCCTTCCATGGGTTTGGTCTCTTTTCTTACTGCATCTAACACCAGGGCATCTGCAATATCCCACTCTGGTAAGATAAGCACTCTAGCTTGTGCTACCATATCCCTTCCCTGCTCAGGGGTGATGGTTTTGAATTCCTCCATCATCTATTGTTTTATTTCTTCTTCCACTGAGGCTAGATCTTTATTGGGCTGCTCAGCCTTTCTTGTCTCACATCTAGCATTATATCTATCTATATGCTATTTCCAAATGAATTGCACAAATGCTTCCGATGTGACAAAATTGTCATCAGTTAGAAAGGCACTACTTGCCTTCTTTATCTCAGGATCCCACTCCTGGCCTTTAAGTTCAGTAGAGGTGATGTCCATTTCAGCATCAATGGGTTCTTTTGGCATCCCTTCCTCCACTTCATCATAGGTGTATGCAATTTCCCCTAAACTACCCAACTACAAGAGGTATTCAGCTACTACTTGTTCATCTCCTATATGGATAGGGGATTGGGATGGGGAATACAAAGGTGTATCTAATTGCACTTCTTTCCCCACCCTTTGCTTCTTTGGGCTATCTTGTATGTCAATGACATCTTGTATCTTCCTCTTTCCTTTGGATGTAGAGGGCTCCCCTGTTGTAGGCACTAACATACTGTAACCTGATTTCTTGTGCAGTGTGTAATCATCAGGAGGAACTGCTTTGCTAGAAGCTGACCTGCTTAGGATCATTCTGGATTTTTCAGGGTTTCTCTTAATCATAGCTTCCCCCTTCTCCTTCAGTGTTTGCATCACATCTTCAAAGCAAACAATCAAAAATTTTATTTTTTCTTCTAATTGGAAGAAGCTAGACAATGGGTCATAGCTAGCATCAAACTGATGCATAAAATCCAAGGCTTTCTTATAAGCCACCCACTTTTGTTTCCTTAGTTCCTACTCATCTAGATCAAATTCATTTCTGATGAGGTCTTTAGGAAATTGGAATTGATGAGGCCTACCTCTGCATGCTACCTTCTTCCTAAACACACCATTGGAGAAGTCCTCTGGATCAGTACACCGGGACACTGCAGTGGACAAATGATAAAGTTTGAGGAAATCCTCAAAGCAATTCCAGCCTCCCTTCGTTATTATGAATTGGTGGGCTATGGTAGCTACAGGGAAAATAGTCCCTTTACCTCTGCCTGTTAACTCTGCCTCTTGTAGGCCACCAATTTGCCTAAGGATCTCTGCTATTCCTACTTTGAGATGGACCTAGTAAGTTAACAAAAATGGAATGCCCCTGAAACCAAAAACTCTCAAAACTGTGGAGACTGGATATAAATAGATGTCACCCCAGTTATGAACAATTTTGAAGTTCTCTGTGAATTCTTTTGGCCTTATGAATTCCAAAAGAATCTTGGGGACTCTTGGGTTATCAGAGCAAAGGAGAGTCCTTATTTTGGATGCAAAATATTTATCAAACTTTAAGAAACTAGCATCCTCTCTGTCCCATGACAACACAGTACTGCATAATTGTACTGACATTTTTTCTCCTTCCTTCTCCTTAACCAGGTCTAGTCCAGTGGCAAAATATTCACCACCTTTGAAGAGAAAAAGGTTCATTAAGAGTGAATACCATCCCAAAGGTCTGTCCACCTTTCCATTCTTTATTCCTATCAACCCTTCATGGATAGCATCAACAATGAAAGAGGCATAATCAAATGTGATAGCAAGAGAAGGATTCAAAATCTGGACAATCATTAGCAAGTAATGATTGGGCATATCTGCTTCAGCATCCTCTCCTAGAACTTGACAAAGTGCCCAATACATTCCTTTAGCCCTCAGGGTAAACATACTTAATGAGAAGGGCTCTTGTGAGTTGGGTCCTACAACTGTTAACCCTCCTATTTTCACAAAAAGTTCCTTGAGAGGCCCATTCCTAAGATGACTCCTCTGTGCACCATAAACTTGGGCTAATGCTGTGAAATTTATAGGTTCCAGGAAATTTGTGAACTCATTAAATCCAAATGCTATCCTAAATTCTTCAGCATTAATTTCCACAAGGGTTTTCCCATTTACATCCCAGATGCATTTTGTGACTGGATCATAATTTAATGCCATTTGGGTTAGCAGGTCTGTATCCATGAATACCCCTGGGACTACTAATTTCTCAACATCTAGTTCCCAGATACTGTTTTGAGGAGCAGGAGAATTTCTCATTCCAAATCCAACTTTAAACAACCCCAACCCGGACAGCCCAACCTATGGGTCTCTCAGCCAATTACCTTTGTCATACAATCTTTCTCCTATATTCAGATGGGGAGCCCTGGGCACTAACTCTTTGGCTTTTGATGCCTGATTGGTTGATAACATCAACTATTCTAAAAAATCATCACATACATTTCTTTCTAAATAGTTAACCTTGCCAGAAAATTCCCTTTTAGGAGCCATTTTGAAAATGCAACAAAATGAATATCACTCTTAAACAGTCCTGCAACAAAAGAATTATCTTACTTAGAACACCACACAAGAATTGCTACAAAAATATGAGAGAACCTGATCTTTGCTTGAAGGAATTTTTTCTGCAACTGAACCATCTTGCTCTGTATGTGAAAAAGATAACTCTGCGTCTGCTCTTCTACAAAATCTCTTAAAAGATATCTTCACTTCGTAGTTAGGAAATCAAATATTGGTACTCAGGGCCTTAACTATAACATTGATTCTGCATGCTCCGGCCATCCCTTCGAAATTGAATTCATACGAGAATTCATATTTTTCACTGGAACGGGTCACAACATTCCTACAAGTGTTCCATTTTGCACTTTCGCAACTTCACGAAGCATAACTATCGGGCAACTTAGTCTTGCGAAATAGCGCCAACCGTTCGATCAAAAGAAACTTGATCGAGTGTTAGATTAACTGACGGCTTGGGCCTTTTTCTGGGTCTCACTTTTTTATTGGCTACATAATACCACGTGGCGTCGAATCATTGGCCTTCAAGTCCCCTTCACATTCCACTTGACACTTGCCATGTGTTTTTCTTTTATACCAATGTTTCCACCTTGGCGGGCCCATACTTTCTTCTTAGACCACATGTCATCATGACACGTGGACGGTCCTCGTTCATCCTCGCTATTTTGCGGGCATAAAGAGTGAGCACTTTACCCTTGCGAAATAGCGCCGACTGTTGGATCATTTCATAAGTTTATCGGCATTTAATCCTTTGAAAAGGCTCTTAGGAATGGTTGGCCTGCTGACTCATCATAAACACCTGGCGCCCTGTCACCTGCGGAGCTGACTTGTCACTCTGTCATTCGCTAGAAGGAAACCATGGGGGCCCCACTTTCGTCTCAACAACTCTATCATCCAGGTCATCATCATGACACGTGGACGGTCCTCGTTCATCCTCACTATTTCACGGGCATAAAGAGTGAGCACTTTACCCTTGCGAAATAGTGCCGACCGTTGGATCATTTCATAAGTTGATCAGCATTTAATCCTTTGAAAAGTCTCTCAGGAATGGTGGGCCCGCTGACTCATCATAAACACCTGGCGCCCTGTCACCTGCGGAGCTGACTTGTCACTCTGTCATTCGCCAGAAGGAAACCACAGGGGCCCCACTTTCATCTCAACAGCTCTATCATCCAGGTCATCATCATCTGCGACCTGACTCACCTCCGGGGCCCACCTTTCGGCTTTTAATCCTGACCCGCTGACTGTTGTGACCTGTGCCATGTGCCACCATTTTACTCGCTGTCAACAACCAACTGGACTATCTATGTGGCATGCCATGTGTTTTTTGCAACTTCGTGGGTTTTAAACTACGCGCAACTTCACCTAGCGAAATAGCGCGAGCCGTGGATTAATTCGCGAGATGCTCACTGGTTACCAGGCCGGACAACTTTAGAAGAAAAATACACAAGGCATAAATTTTTTGATTAATCAACATGATCCACCTAGACAAACAAATAGGGGGAACACATCCTACGACCCCACGACCCATTACTTAAGTGAATAATGTAACGACAGATTAGAAACTAGAGGGTTTAAAACAAATATGATAGGATCTAAAATCAAAAACCCTTAAACTCTTAAGGTCTAGAACAAAGCTGAAGCACTTGGAATTACACCCTACTCAAAAATTTCAACATACCATAGCAAATCATGGGAAAAGAAAAACCCAATTTTAATCACTGATAACAAGGTTTACCAGAAGTTGCCTTTGCATACAGGTGCATAGATCAAATGAGGCATCTTCCATGATCATTCTGTAGGTAGTAGAGACAAAGTTAATTTTGCTGGCATAGAACGTCCAGTATCCAATCACCATGCAAGCATATTTGACCAGATCATCCTTGACGATGTTGACGGTCATTCCCCGTTGGTCGCTCACAGAACCAGTTAACTTAGTCATTTTAGTCTTGATGACCTTTCTTAGGGCAGGTACCTCACCAGTGTTGCAGAAGCCGGTAATGGCATGAATGGCTTCAGATGTAATATAATGTGTCCTCTCAAGATACATCTTGTTGCTGTGCACTCTACTCAGGATGATACGGATGTGATCTTTCGTGAATTCTTCAAGAAAATACATCACATTGTGAAGTTTCTTCCTTTCCAAGATGTTGTACTCTGGTTTGATCTTTTTGTCATCCCCACAGAACAGACCTAGATGGGAATGGATCACTAGAGATCCTAGGTCTTCCAATTTACAATCAATGTACCCTGAAATATCACCTTCCACTATAACTCTAGCGGGTATCTGGGATAGGGCATTGTATTTCATCTTCTGTTGGATAAAATATTTTAAATCAACAGGTGCACTTGAATTGGATTGCGATGTAGAAGCCATGATTAACTAATAAACAAGAATTTCAATAAATACCTTAAGAATTTCAAAATTTAGGGCTTGCAAATTTAGCTTCTCTTCACACTACTTTGGTTGTTGGATTACCGCTTTGTGTTCTTCACATAGATAGGTTGCAAGTACCTCAGAATTATTTTGCTAGATTTCAATTCACTTTGAATCACAAGTTGAATCACCTTTGGTCACCCAGCTCTTGAAAATTTATTCGCTTGCAAATTGATAAGCGAAAATGAATTGAAAATTCCTTTTGAATGAATTCTTCACGTACCATAATAAATTCTCCACCGTTAGGGCATAAACCCTAATTTTGCCTTTTACCATTTCTAGTTTTCTGTCAATTAACAGGTAACCCATACCAGTTATGGTCTTTTACCAGTATATACTGGGGGTTCAAAACATTTCACCAATTTGTTCCCCCTAAGCTTTTCTGAAGCTTAATTTGCCAGTTCAGAGACTTCCACACTAGGTGCAGAAACCGATTCATCTTGTGACACTACTTCAAGTTTCTTTTTCCATGTTTTATTCATACCTGCTTGAATGGTTTCAACATCAATATTTCCTTCTAGAGTGACTAGTATATCATTCGATATTTTCTTTCTCATCCTACAAATTCTGGTTGTGTGACTCAGTTTATTGCAATGATAGCATATCATTCTAGGTGCTCTCCATGGTCCATTATTCATATTTCCATTCTTTCTTCTGCATGTTGCAGCAGTGTGACCACTACCATGACAGATCATACAAGTTGCTCTCCAACCGGTTGCAGTTTGATAGCCACCACCACCTGACTGATGGTCATAATCATTATACTAGTTTGGATTCCGATACATAGAAGATTTAGGAAAAACTCCTTGACTCCTTTGAGGATATCTTCTAGTGTTGTGTATAACAGACCTGCATTCAAATGCTCTATGCCCAATCTTGTTGCATGCATAACAGTTTCCATTAAAACTATTGGATCTAAGCTTATCGTTTAGGAAATAAGGAAAATTATTGTAGGCCTTATTTCTACACACATTAGCAGTATGTCCTTCCTTGGGACAATTAAAGCAAACAGGTTTAAACTTTTGCTTACCTTTATCCTTTGATGTTGGTTTCTTCTTTAATGCTCCATCTTTTGTTCCAGAGGTCTCACCTTCCTCATAATCGAAAAAACCAAGCCCAGTGGTATTCTTTACCGGTTTTGCTGATTCAAACTTTTGTTCTATCTTAACAGTAGTCTTATTGAATTTGGCAAGTATTTCATTTGACTCAGTGAGTTCCTTGGAAATAGCAGCATTTGATTCCTTCAAGGTTGCATTCTCAGAAATAGCCATGTTTAGTTCACCTTGCATTTCTTCTTTTTCCACTTTACTCTCTTGGAGATGAGTAGTAAGGGCATTGATTTCTTGCTTCATCTTGGAGATCTCATGATCTTTGTCTTTTACTAGATCTTCAGCTTTCCTCTGGTTCTCAAGCTCTTGACACATTCTGATAATCAGTCCTTCTAGTTCCCTTCTCAAGTTGGCATTAGACTCATTTAGTTTTTCAACTTCTTCAAATAGGGATTCCATGTCCACTTCATCAGAAGAACTATTTTTAGTAAGCTCGATCAGTTTCTCAGCATGCTCTCTTCTTTTTGCCAAAGAGGCCTTATAGTTGACTTTGATTTCATCAAAGGCTTTCTCAGTCTGAGTGAGACGATGAGTAAGCTCCCTCACAGTGTATTCCCCCATATCTCTTTCCAAGTGGTTAAACTTATAGAAAGGTTGGCTCTAATACCAATTGATGAATACTAAGAGGGGGGGGGCTGAATTAGTATACCAAAAAATATTGAACTTAAACTCTTGAATAGTTTAATAGTTAACTGGTATAACAAATTTACCAACAAATTGGTTAAGACAAATGAAAACCAAACAACAAATAAAACATTCACCCATTTGAGCACAATCACCATAACACAAGAGGTTTTGACATGGAAACCCAAATGGGAAAAACCATGGTGAGAAGAAACTCACAAGTAACTATCTGTAGAATAGAAACCAGACTGGTTAAGGTCAGACTAGTTAAGGTCATACAATGTTCTTCACCAGAATAGATCCTATTAGGGATCTAGATCTTTGTTAGGAGATAAGTCCTGTTAAAAACTACCTCGTGAGAGGATTTCAGATCCACAGTTATGAACCACCTTGTTAGAGGATTTACAAAGGCTTTTCTGGGCCTACCCGGTTAAGGGTTTCAGACTTGTCGAAGATGTGAGTAATTAACAAGTGAGTGATCTAGCAAATAGCATAATCTACTTGGTTAGATCCTTGATAGCTCATTGTTAATGCATATTTAGCATTACTTCAATCTTCAGTATCTCCACACTCTGTACCTTCACACAGACCTAATCTTCTCTTCTATAATCGCACATACAAAAACCTCATGCACTTCTTAAACCCTATCAACAACTAAAACCCTAGACATGATGTTCTTATAAAGGAATCTAATTTCATGTTAGTTCAATAGTTGCAAGTTCCTAGGTTCAATGCATCTAGACACATTTGGTAACATGACACAAAATCACCGCCAAAGTATCGGTGGATGATAACTCATCACAAGAATACCGATTAGTAACTCGTCACAGAGTAATACTAGTTCATACATTTTACCGATTACTGGTTCATACACTTTACCGATTACTGGTTATAAAAATAAAGATTGGGAAAAATGATAACTGCCGCTTTAATCCTTCATTCCTTTTGAGATCTTCAAACCGCTTGAGGTCTTCATATCGCTTGAGATCGGTAAACACTTTCTGTAAAACACCGATAGTCTAAAGAATATAATACATAATACCGGTTGGAACAAATACCAGTTGAGAATAACTCATACATACAAAAAGTGATCTCAAAGCAAGTGTGTGTCCATCAATGACAATCACAACATCATCATCAAAAATGCCAACAGATGGCCCAATCCAAAATGAAAGGGGCTGCACTAAATTGGTGGAATTTCATCCAAGATGAGAGGGTGAAAGAGGGAAAGAGAAGAGTAGCTACATGGAAGAAGATGATTACTTTAGTGAAAGAAGCATATGTACCAATGGATTACAATATCCAATTGCATAGGAGGAGACAGAATTTGAAACAAAAGGAGATGGAGGTGAGTTCCTATACCGAGGAGTTCATGAAGTTATGTGTGAGGACTGAGGTGAAAGAGAGTGAAGATGAGAAGTTGGCAAGGTATTTCAATGGGTTGAGGTTTACAATCCAAGAAGACTTGAATCTCCACACCCTGGAGACAGTCCAAAAGTGTTTTCAATTGGCACTAAAAGTGGAGGAGAAGTTGAAGAGAAGGTAAGATCAGAATGGTAGAGGTAAAGGGAGACAACAAAGAGGAGGAAGAGGCCCTGTTAGAGGCAGGGGAAATGGTTTTGGTTATCAAGCAGACTCTAATCAAGAAGCCAATAGAGGAGAGAGTAGTTACAATCAAGGAGGGGGCTACAATCCAAGAGGAAGATTTAGGGGGAGAAGACCACTCTCTAGAGGGAGATCCCAAGGTAGAGGACCTCCTAGGTGCTACAACTATAATCAAGAGTGGCATATGGCCAATAGATGTCTGGAGAAGGCTTCTAGCTCCATGGGAGAAAGGAGAAGCAATTTGGTGTAGGAATTTGATTTTCAAAGTGTGGCAAGTGCGATAACTTATCAAAGGGTTAATGCTCCTGATAGTTATGGATATCCTAAAAGAGGAGAGGCTCTGATGATGAGGAGAGTAGTAACCACCATGAAGGTACCCGACAAGGAGACTACACAAAGGAAATCTCTTTTCAAAACCACTTGCAAGGCAGGAGGGAAGGTATGCAAGGTTCTGATCGACTCTGGTTCCACTAAAAATTTTATATCACTTGAAATGGTAGAGAAGCTAAAACTTAGGAAGCTACCTCAACCCTATCTCTATAAGGTTTCATGGCTCACCCAAGGTCACTAAGCAGTGGTGGAAGAGCAGGCTTGGGTGGAGTTTCACATTGGATCTTACAAGGATAGATTGCTTTTTGACGTAGCCAAGATGGATGCATGCCATCTCTTGTTTGGGAGACCATAGTAGTATGACTTGAAAGATCATCATGATGGGTTGAGAAACACCTATTCAATCACCAAGGATGGTAAGGTGATAGAACTCTTACCTCTGATAGAGGAAGAAATAAAACCAAAAGGGAAGGATATAAGAGTGTTGATGATAGAAGGTAAACAATTCATGAAGGAGATTGCAGAGAAAGGTGTAGTTTGTTGTGCCCTCATGCCTAGCCCAAAGGTGACAGGGAAAGTGCAGTATACAGAAGAGAAAGAAGGAGGACCAAAACACCTAGAACCGACAGCCAGATAGTTGCTTGATAAGCATCAAGGCATCATCTTAGATGGAATGCCAAGATCCCTACCATCGGTGAGGGACATCAGTTATTGCATATATCTGATTCTTGGATCTACATTACCAAACAAAGTAGCATACAAGATCACCCCAGACTAGAATGCAGAAATGGCAAGACATATTGAAGAGTTGCTTGAATCGAGACTAATTGAAAAAATTCTAAGCCCATGTACAGTACCGATAGTCCTTGCACCCAAGAAAGAAGGCATTTGGAGGCTTTTCACAGACTCAAGAGCCATGAACAAGATAACCATAAGGTATAGGTTCCCAATCCCTAGAATAGAGGGTTTTCTTGATTGCTTAGGGAGTGCTAAGTATTTTACAAAAATGGATCTAAAAAGTGGATACCATCAGATTAGAATAAGGCTAGGGGATGAATGGAAAAAAACCTTTAAAACTAATGAGGGGTTATATGAATGGAAAGTCATGCCTTTTGGGTTATCCAATGCCCCTAGTACCTTTATGAGGTTAATGAATGAAGTTTTGGTGGAATTCATAGGAAAATTTGTCATAGTATACCTAGATGATATCTTGATCTTCAGTCACACAAGGGAAGTGCACATCAATCACATAGATATGGTTCTCAAGAGGTTGCATGAAAAGAAACTAATGATCAATTTGGAGAAGTGTTTGTTCATGCAAGAAGAAATCATCTACTTGGGTTTTGTAATCTCACAAGGTGAGTTGAAAATGGACTAAGAGAAGGTAAGTTCTATATTGTCTTGGCCTCCACCTAGAACTATGAATGATGTCTAGAGCTTCCATGGTTTAGCAACTTTTAATAGGAAATTCATAAGAGGATTTAGTCATATTTGTGCACCCATGCTTGACACCATAAAGGGAGGACAAAAGTGCAGGTTCAATTGGACCAAAGAGGCAAATGATTCATTTGAGACATTGAAGAAGAAGGTTGCAGAACAACCAGTCCTTTCCTTAACAGACTTCAACACGATATTTCAGGTGGAATGTGATGCAAGTCACATGACCATTGGAGGAGTACTTAGTCAGGAAGGAAGGCCTATTGCTTTTTTCAGTGAAAAGGTAAATGATGCCAAGAAGAGATACTCATCTTATGACTTGGAGATGTATGCTCTAGTACAGTCCTTGAAGAAGTGGAGGCACTATTTATTGCCTAAGGAGTTCATAGTGTTTACTGATAATCAGGCACTCGGTTTCATAAATAGTCAAGAGAAGCTTAACCACTAGCATATGAAGTGGGTAGAGACCCTACAAGCTTTCACATTTACCCTCAAACACAAGAAGGGAGTCAAGAACAAAGTTGTAGATGCTTTGAGCAGAAGGGTTTTGACTGTAAACCAAATCAAGATGGAGAGTATTGGTATTGATTCCTTGAACAATATGTATGTTGTTGTTGAAGATTTTGGAGAAATATACAAGGTATGTGAAACTTTGAATGACCGATATCATATTGAGTTTTATGAGTTTTTGATACAAGATGGATTGTTGTTTAAGGGAGCACAGTTGTGTATTCATAAATTTTCCATGAGGTTGAATATTATTAGGGAGAAGCATTGTGGAGCTATGTCAGGTCATTTTGGCCTTGACAAGACCCTAGACCTTGTGAAGAGACATTATTTTTGGCCAAAGTTGTAGACAGATGTAAGAAAGTTTGTGGAAACATGTGTCATATGTCAAAAAGCCAAGGGGAAGTCTACAAATGTAGGGCTATATCGGCCTTTACCCATTCCTTCTAAGCCATGGGAGAGAATAAGTATGGAATTTGTGTTGGGTTTGCCTAGAACAAGGAGAGGATTTGATAGTGTCTTTGTAGTAGTGGACATGTTTAATAAAATGACTCATTTCTTGCCATGTAAGACTTCTTGTGATGCATCATATGTTGTAGACCTATTATTCAAAGAGATAGTCCAGATACATGGATTGCCCATAAACATTGTTTCAGACAGAGATGTGAAGTTCATAGGTCACTTTTGGAGGACTCTTTGGAAGAAGTTGGGGACTAACCTAGCTTTCTCATCAGCCTACCATCCTCAAATGGATGGGAAAACTAAGGTTGTCAATAGGTCATTAGGAAACCTATTAAGGTGTTTAACAAGGAAACATGGAGAGAAGTGGGATAACATTTTGTCATAGGTAGAATTCTCATACAATGACACCATAACTAGGAGTACCGGGAAATCTCCTTTTCAGATTGTTTATGGCATACACCCAAGGGGAGTGTTGGAGTTAAGAGATTTACCCAAAGAAGAAGCCATTAATGCAGATGGTGAAGCCTTTGAATCAGCCATTAAAGAGGTGCATGATCAAGTCAAGTCTCATCTCCAACAATCTGTAGTGAAGTATAAAGCTCATGCTGATAAGAAAAATGTTGAATTGTGGTGACTGATAAGCAAACTACTGTACACTTAGCATGTATCCTCGTTGGGGTCCGGAGGCGGGCCGGGCCCCGGGCAGGGGTTCGGGGGCGGTAGCACCCGAGAAATTTTTTTTTGCTATTTTTCGTTGATGAAAACCGACATTGTAATAAAACCCTAAAAAGGCCGACTTTGTTTGTTGCCCTAAAAATGCATGTTATAAGCAGCTAGGATGCTTAAGGCATTGTAAGGTTGATGTACTATTTTTTCTAGATAATAAGAAAGATTGGACGGATGTGTATGGTGGACGTAACCCATTCTGGGTGAACCACATTAAATCTCTGTGTTATCTGTGTCCTATTTTATTTCTTTATCTTTTGTATTTAAATCTGCATATAATTGTTAGTTCATATTTGCTTTGGATCTGCTTGAAACCCTAACAATTGGTATCAGAGCGAGGTTTTTTGTAAATTGGCAGGACTTTCAGATTTGAGTGGGAGAAATGGAGGATTCCAAATTCAAGGTCAAAAAGTTTAACGGCTAGAATTATCAGTTATGGAAAATGCAGATGGAGGATTACCTGTATCAAAAGGATTTGTGGCAGCCATTGGAAGGTAAGGCAAAGAAACTGACCACAATATCAGATGAAGAGTGGGACATTTTAGATAGAAAGGCACTGGGATCCATTCGATTGTGCCTTGCATCATCTGTAGCATTCAATATAATAGAAGCAAAAACGACTATAGATTTGATGGCAACATTGGCTAAGCTGTATGAAAAACCCTCGGTTTCAAATAAGGTATTTCTTATGAAGTGTTTGTTTAATTTGAAAATGAGTGAGGGAGGATCTGTAGCGGAGCACTTAAATGAATTTAATACAACTACTAGTCAATTATCTTCGATAAAAATTACCTTTGCAGAAGAGGTTAGGGCTCTCTTGATTTTATGTTCTTTACCAGAAAGCTGGAATAGCTTGGTTACGGCTGTAAGTAACTCTGTCTCTGGTAAAAATACTTTGGTATTTGATGATATTGTTGGTGTTATCCTAAGCGAGGAAATGCGAAGGAAAAGCACAGGTGAGACTCCAACATCATCGGGTAGTGTTTTGAATGTGGAGAATAGAGGAAGATCAAAGGAAAGAGGAAAAGGCCCTGGGAATGAGAAGTCACGAGGGAAGTCAAAGAAAGGACGCTCTCAATATAGAGGAAAGAAAGATTGTTGGTACTGTGGAAAGCCTGGTCATCTAAAGAAAGACTGTTGGTCTTGGAAAAACAAAGGAGGAGACAAAAATGAAAATGATAGTAAGGAAGCTAATATTGCAAGTAATACTTTACAAGATGCTTTAATCTTATGTTTGGATAATGTTAATGATTCCTGGGTAATAGATTTTGGGGCTTGATTTCATGCTACACCTCATAGAAAATATTTTCTAGATTATGTTCAAGGTGATTTTGGACAAGTATATTTGGGTGATGATGAGCCCTGTCAAATTGTTGGAAAAGGAAAGATAAAGATCAAGTTGCAGAATGGTAATGACTGGTTTCTGCAGGAGGTAAGACATGTTCCTAATTTAAGAAGAAATTTAATTTCTGTAGGGCAACTAGGTAGTGAAAGTTGCATAGTTACCTTTTCAGATAGTATGTGGAAGGTCACTAAAGGATCATTAGTAGTAGCTAAAGGTGCGAAGGTAGGCACATTATATCTATGCACTGGTAACACTTACTCTACCTTAGCTGCTACAGATAAAGTTACTACAGGGACAACAACAATAAATGTTGCAAGAACAGATTCGATAATGTGGCACCATAGGCTTGGGCACATGAGTGAGAAAGGGATGAAAATCCTTCACTCCAAAAATCTATTGCCAAGAATAAAGAAGATTGATTTAGAGTTCTGTGAAAACTGTGTTTATGGCAAACAGAAAAGAGTCAGATTTCTCAAGGTTGGGAAAGAGAAGAAGAGTGAGAAGCTAGAGCTTGTACATTTAGATGTATGGGGACCGGCTCAGGTATCATCTCTTGGTGGCTCTTGTTATTATGTTATTTTTATTGATGACTCAACCAAAAAAACATGGGTATATTTCCTAAAGCAAAAATCAGATGTTTTTGAAACTTTTAAGAAATGGAAAGCTTTAGTTGAGAATGAGACAGGAAAAAGGTTGAAGTGTCTCAAATCAGATAATGGAGGTGAGTATTGCAGCAAAGAATTTGAAGATTACTGCTCCTTAAATGGGATTCGAAAGCAGAAGAGAGTTCCAAGAACTCCACAAGAAAATGGTGTGTTAGAGAGAATGAATAGGACTATCATGGAACGTGCGAGGAGCATGAGATTGCATGCTGGATTGCCCTTACATTTTTGGGCAGATGATGTACATACTATTGTCTATTTGATAAATAGAGGACCTTAAACCCTTTTGGATGGTGGTATTCCAAAGGAGGCATGGACTGGTAAAAAGGTAAATTATTCTTTTCTAAAAACTTTTGGTTGCGAAGCTTTTGTCCATGTTGATAAAGAAAATAGAACCAAGCTTGATGCTAAATCTCATAAATGTACCTTCATTGGATATGGGATAGATGAATATGGCTATCAGTTATGGGATTTTGAAAATAAGAAGATAATTAGAAGAAGGGATGTTATATTAAATGAGAAGGTTATGTATAAAGAACAGATGCAGGAAAAGAAGCATGAACAGGACAAACAAGAATATGTGGTGTTGGATGAGATTCCTAAAAATGAAATGCCACAGGTACCTAATGCTCAGCAACAACAGATTGTCCCACAAACTCCTGCAAGTGTTAGACATTCTACAAGGACAAGTAGACCCCCTGAAATATTTTCTCCTTCTTTGTATTCTATTTTATTAACGGATTCTGGTGAACCAGAAGAATATGAAGAATCAATGCAGGTAGATGCCAAACAACAGTGGGAGCTAGGCATGAAAGAGGAGATGGACTCCTTGATGAAAAATAAGACTTGGGACTTAGTCCCTTTACCTACAGAAAAAAGAGCCTTGCCTAACAAATGGTTCTATTGGCTAAAGGAGGAGGAAGGAGGTCAGAAAAGATATAAGGCCAGACTTGTGGTAAAAGGTTTTGCACAGAAAAAGGGTATAGATTGTGATGAAATATTTTTTCCAGTTGTAAAAATGACTTCAATTAGAATTGTACTTAGTCTTGTGGCTGCAGATGATTTACATCTTGAACAATTAGATGTCAAAACAACTTTTCTCCATGGAGATTTGGAAGAGGAAATTTACATGTTGCAACCATAGGGATATGAGGTCAAAGGTAAGGAGAACTTGGTGTGCAGGTTGAAGAAAAGTCTGTATGGCCTAAAGCAAGCACCCTGACAATGGTATTTAAAATTTGATAGTTTCATGGCTGAACACAGTTATCATAGATGTTGTTCTGATCATTGTGTATATTTTAAGAGATTTGATAATGACAGTTATATTATCCTGTTGCTTTATGTTGATGACATTCTTGTTGCTGGGTCTAACATGCAACATATAAATGATCTTAAACATAAATTAGCCAGGTCATTTGCTATGAAGGATTTGGGTGCAGCTAAGCAAATTCTCGGTATGAGGATTACACGGGACAGGAAAAATAGAACCTTGAATTTGTCCCAAAGTGAGTATATAAAGAAGGTGCTAAAAAGATTTAACATGCAGGATGCAAAAGCAGTTAGTACACCTTTGGCTAGTCATTTCAAATTGACTAAGCAGATGTGCCCAAAGGCACAGGAAGAGGTTAATAAAATGTCTAACATCCCGTATTCATCAGCTATTGGCAGTCTGATGTATGCAATGGTATGCACAAGGCCAGATATTGCACATGCAGTGGGAGTTGTGAGCAGGTTTATGAGTAATCCGGGTATGGAACATTGGAATGCTGTGAAATGGATTCTTCAGTATTTGAAAGGAACTACTACAAAGGCATTATGTTTCAAAGGATCTAATTCTTCTCTAAGTGGATTTGTTGACTCTGATCTGGCGGGTGATATTGATTCACGGAGGAGTACTACAGGGTATGTTTTTACTATAGGGGGAACTGCAGTCAGCTGGGTTTCTAGGCTACAAAAGGTTGTTGCACTTTCAACCACTGAAGCTGAGTATGTTGCTGCTACAGAAGCTAGCAAGGAGATGATTTGGTTACAATGTTTTCTAGAGGAATTGGGTCAGACACAAGAGGATAGCCCATTGTATACTGATAGCCAGAGTGCCATTCATCTTGCAAAGAACTCTGCTTTTCATTCAAGGACAAAGCACATTCAGCTCAGGTACCACTTCATCCGGACTATTTTGGAGGAGGGTCAGTTACGGCTTGAGAAGATTCACACAAGTGAGAATCCTGCCGATATGTTCACAAAGGTAGTTCCACAAGAGAAGCTGATTTCTTCATCAGTTTCTTTTGGTCTTCTTGATTGATAATTGTGGAATTTATACCAGTCAAGTCCCAGTGTTTTATCCAGTGGATGTTGCATGTACAATGGTGTCATATAGTATCAGTCTCCAAGTGGGAGATTGATCGGTGTGGACTTTGATCAGTCTCCAAGTGGGAGATTGTTGAAATGTGGTGACTGATCAGCAAAGTACTGTACACTCAGCACGTATCCTTTCCGGGGCTTGGGGCCGAGCCAAGCCCCGGGCAGGGGTTCGGGGGCGGCAGCCCCCAAGAAATTTTTTTTTGCCATTTTTTGTTGATGAAAACCAACATTGTAATAAAACCCTAAAAAGGATGACTTTGTTTGTTGCCCTAAAAATGCATGTTATAAGTGGCTGGGATGCTTAAGGCATTGTAAGGTTGATGTACTATTTTTGCTGGATAATAAGAAAGATTGGATGGCTGTGTATGGTGGACGTAACCCATTCTGGGTGAACCACGTTAAATCTTTGTGTTATTTGTGTCCTGTTTTATTTCTTTATCTTTTGTATTTAAATCTACATATAATTGTTAGTTCATATTTGCTTCGGATCTGCTTGAAACCCTAACAAAAAAGAGATGTACAATTTAGTGTTGGGAATTTGGTATGGGTACATTTGAAGGAGAGGCTACTGAAAGGAAAATACACCAAACTCATGTAGAGGAAGATTGGACCATGTCAGATATTGAAGAAGTGTGGACAAAATGCCTATGAGATCCAACTTCCTCTTGATCTTGGATTATCACCCATTTTTAATGTATGTGGTCTTACACTTTTCAAAGGTACTTACAATGACGAAGAGGAACCAATGTAGGTTGCAGCAGACAATGACATTCCAAGGTAGGAATCACCTAAGATGAGAAAAGTGATTGACACTAGAATCAGAAAGAAGACAAGAAACAAGGAGTACATTGAGTACTTGGTGGCTTGGCAAGGTAAACCACACTCTGAGGTGGTTTAGATGACAAGTGAGCAAATATCCAATTATGGTGCAAATTTACAAACTCTGATCTGAAGTGGGCTTGAGATCTCTTCTCCTGGGGAGTATGGTATAGGAGCACCTCATCAATAAGATATTCATGAACCTGAGGATGAAGACTAGGACCATTAGGATGTGTCTTGTGTTTTATGAATGCAAATAAACCCCACCATGTAAGCCCATGTCACCAATTAGGCAATTTGAGAAGCCAATTGGGACAATGTGGTAAAAAGGGGTAGTAGATGGTTTAGATTTATGTTTGATAGGTTTTAGACATGTTTTGTGTTTTTTTGGTTGGTCCATGTGTGTGGATCCAAACCTTAGGAAGTATGGTAACTTTTTGAGCAAAATTGCAAAAATGCAACTTTTGTAAAGTGCAACTTTTTGTAATTTGGTTGGGGAAGCCTTTCAATGGCTCCAACCTAATCCAAATTCAATGGGAAAATTTTGGATAGTTGTATAAGCATTGTGGGCTCGATTACCAAGGTTGTTATTGTTGGAGTTGGAATTTGAGAATCAATAATACACAAAATACTATAGTTTTCCCAAAAATTCTGAGTTTGCAGCTATTGTACATGATCATATAGACTGATTGGAACCACCCATCCATGGAGTAGATAGGGAGATGAATTATATTTATTTTGGTGGTGGTTTGAGGTCTTAATTATTCAGGAGTAGAGAGAACCCTTCAATTTACTGACCGTGACCTAGAAACTGAGGGTTTGGATAGGGTTTTGAACCAAAATGGCTTTATCTTGCACTCCAATCCATTAGAAGACTCTTCATTTAGAGGGATGCATGATAATCCTTTGTATTTTAGTTTTTTTATGTTTTTTTGCAGGGGAGACCTTGTTGTGTGGAGAAATGAATAGGTTTAGGTAGGCATCTCTAAGTGACTACTTAGGACAAGTTTTAGGATAGCCATCATAATTTGTCTTAGTGATTTATTCTTGGTGTGGAACCCTAAAATTAGAAGTTTCTCACTACCCCTCACATGCCTATTAAGTTTATTTTTCATTTGGTCTACCAGTAAAGGTAGTTGCTTTGGAAAATAGGGCTAATTACCCCTATTAGGTCTCTTAGTCTCTAAAGGGAACATACCTTATTTTTGTAGATCTGATCAAACCATTTTGGGTATCTTTATAACTCCCAAAAGGGTGTCTGAAATGATAAGTTTTTTGTATGGTTGTGTGGAGTAGTTTTGAGTTAAGGCCAAAACATCGGTATAGAAGGGCTACTAGCCGAAGGGGTAGGTTTACAAAGGAGGTATAAGGATTTGATTCCCAAGATCAAAAAAATTGCTTGAAAGAGGTCTTAGATGTTGTGTGTTGGCCAATTACAAAATTTCAAGGAGTAGGGATCACTGGTAAGGTACTTTTGAAGAGTTGAATCCTTTTACTCATCTTGAGTAGGCCCATGACTAGTGAGTGTGTGTCTAGTTTCATCCAAGGTGTAGAGTCCTTCCTTGTAGGACCCTTGTGAGTAGTTGAAGGGTCACTAGCCTAACCTAGTTTGGGATTGTTATTAGGAGTGTGGGTAGGCCTCTGCATCATCCCCTCTCAGTGCCTTATAAGTTCATCACTTGTATTGTCACAATAAATAGTTACCGGTTCAGACATATCAAGTTTAAAATCTTCTAATACATGTCTTATCCAGATTTATTGCATGCAATTCATTGATGCTACAACATACTCTACCCCTTCTATTGACTCTGATACACAATTTTTCTTCTTACTTTCCCAAGCAACCAATCTACCTCCAAGAAGAAAAGCTCCATTGGTAGTTCTTTTCTAGTCATCAACATTGTCTGCCCAGTCTACATCAGTAAACACTTCCAAAGAGAAATCATTTTTATAAGGATACCATAAACCATAGTCTATTGTGCCTTTCAAGTACTGAAATATCCTTTTCATCGCTACCAAATGAGTCTCCTTGGGATCCTTCTGAAATCTAGCAAC
Organism: Cryptomeria japonica; assembly: GCF_030272615.1. Classification (NCBI taxonomy): domain Eukaryota; kingdom Viridiplantae; phylum Streptophyta; class Pinopsida; order Cupressales; family Cupressaceae; genus Cryptomeria; species Cryptomeria japonica. The sequence continues at coordinate 16,057,661 of NC_081408.1, read as the reverse complement.
CAAACCTACAACATGTGCAATATTAGGCCTCCTATGAACAACATAATGCAACTTACTGATCATGGACCTATATTATTTTCATCAACAGAGGGTGATGTTATCACTATTTTGATCATTGGGTGATTTTTTTCTCTAATCTGCTAAAATCTACAAAATTGTGCTTAGTACGTCATTTTGCCTCTGAGGGTTATTGGTCCAAGGGTTTAAGGTTTTTGCAATTTACCCTTTTATATCTTGAAATCCCTATGTTTTATTTCCTTGTTACTTTTTCCACTTAAGTGGAAGGGTCGGTCCATCATGAGAAGAGGTTCCCCCTTTAAGTTTTTCCTTAGGCAGGTCTTTAATAATATTTTAATGTTTCACCTTCTCCTAAGTTTTTATTTCTTTGTTGGGCTTCGTAAAGATTGTGCAAGTTTTAATTGATCTAACGGTGCATGCGATCTTGCAAAGGGAAGATGCATAAAATTTACCTTTCATGAAGTGGCAAAAAGGTGGTAGGCCTGAGAAAAGAAGTCATAGGGAAGGCTAAAGGCCAAGTATCTTCCAGTTGATCCAACGGTCTGTGTGATTTTGCATGGAAAAGTGAGCGAAGTTTATCCTTCGCGAAGCAACGAAAGGATGTTGGGCCCCAAAGGTAAGAGGATCCCTTGGTTAAAGACCGAGTATCTCTAAGAAGATCCAACAGTTTGTGCTATTTCACATGGAAAAGATGTGCAAAGTTTACCTTTCATGAAGTAGCGAAAGGGCAGTGGGCCCAGTAAAAGGGTGGCTTGCAGGATAAAAGAAGTGCATCTCCAAGAAGATCCAACGGTGCACGTTGTTTCGCAACCCGAAGCAACATGAAGTTTACTCTTCATGAAATAGAGAAAAGGAGCTGGTAGTTACATGGTGAATGAGGTGGCAATGCAATTGGATGTTTGGCTGAGGCAAAAGGTGATCTGTCAGTAGGACACGTGGCTCCGAATGGATTGTGAAGGGCCCATTTGATTAAGCGGCAATATTGATGAGATCCATGACTAGATAAGACACATGGTGGTTTAGATGTGGAGATGGATAGAGTTCTTAAGCAAATGAATGACCAATAAATGGAGGCTATTTTCCAGAAATCGATAGGACAAGTGGATTCCGCGTAGAGGGCCCACTTTGAAGGTTAAAAAAGTTAAAAGTTTCTCATCTCAAAATTGGTCCAACGATGTGCATCTCAAAATTGGTCCAACGATGCGTGTTGTTTCACAAGGAAAAGATGCGAGGTAATTAACCTTTGCAAAACAAAAAAAACCATTAGTGGTGATGGTTTCATGTGGTTAGTTAAATATACTAGTGGTCATCATGGAGAATAACAGTTGAACAGATGATAGAAGATCCAACAGTCAGTGCTGTTTCACAATGAAAAGATGCATGAGATTTATGCTTTGCAAAACAGCGAAAGGAAGGTGGGGCCTATTTATAAGCAGGATGACCCAAGTAAGGTAAAGAATGTGCATGTTTTTTAGGATCCGATGGATGGCATTTTTTCACAATGAAAAGATGTGAGGTTTTTATCTTTCACGAAATAGCGAAAAGGCAAGATACTTAGAAAATTCTTTGTGGTCCGTTGGAGCCATTTTTTGAATTCAATTGCGAATTGACTGCCGAAGCATGTGGCTTAATGTTTCTATTCAATGCTCACTTGTCATAATAAGCTTCACATCAGATGAAACCTTGGCATCATTTTGAAAAGTCTTGCAGAGGAACCGGTGCACAGAGTGAATTTCTTCTAGCAACAATAAGTTCTACATATTGCTTGACAGTTACAGTTTGAATTGATATCACCGGGTCCTTGATTTCTCAGAGGTTTGTTTAAATTTTTAATTGAAATAACTGTAATTCCAAGATGGCACCATGAAGATATTTCATAGGGAAGGTCAATTACCAGGAGAGAGCCATTTGTGATGACTTTCTAGAACAATTAACTATGTCTACTAATACCACAGCTAAAATGAAAGAATTAGTGCCCAAGGCTCCCCGTCTGAGAATTGGTGACGGTTTGTATGACAAAAGGAACTGGTTAAGGGATTCACAGATAGGGATATCAGGTCTGGGACTCTTCAAAGTGGGATTTGGCCAGAGAAATTGCCCTACTCCAATGAATAGTATATGGGATCTAGATGTTGGAAAGCTCATAGTCCTTAGGTTTTTCATGGATGTGGACTTGTTGACCCAGATTGCAAATAACTATGATCCTGTTGCTAGGTGTGTTAGAAATGTAAATGGGGGATCTTTAATTGAGATAAATGATGATGAGTTTAGGAAAGTGTTCAGACTCAGTGAGGTGTCAAATTATTTAGAGCCCATCAATTTTGAAACACTTGCATAGGTCTATAATGTGTAGAGAGATCACCTCAGCAGTGGCCCTTTGAAATATTTTTTTGTCAAAATAGGAGGACTGATTGTTGTAGGCCCTAGCACCATGGAACCCTTCTCTCTAAATTTATTTACTTTGAGGGCTAAAGGGATGTATTGGTCCCTATGTTAGATTTTTGGGGAAGATGCTGAAACAACCATGCCAACCCACTATATGCTCATGTTAGCACAGGTTTTGAACCCATCTCTAGCAGTGACTTTTGACTTTGCACGTTATCTCACTGATGCCATTCATGAAGGGTTGATGGGGATAAAAAATGCTAAGGTAGAGAGACCTTTTGGATGGTATTCTCTTCTTATGCACATGCTTTTATTCAAAGGTGCTGATTATTTTGCTAATGATATGGACCTGATTAAGGAAAAGGATGATGAGGAGATGCCTGTTCAATTGTGGAGCACAATTTTTTCCTAGGATAGAGAGGATGTGATTTACTTGAAGTTTGATAGATGTTTTGCATCTAGGATTAGGATCCTCTTGTGCCCACAAAACCCTAGGATCCCTAAAGCTCTCCTTGAATTCCTTAGGCCTAAGGAATTTGCTCAACATATTAAGATTGTTCACAACTGGGGTGATATATACTTGTACCCTGTCTCTACTATGTTCAGAGTCTATGGTTTTAGAGGAACTCCATATTTGCTTCCCTATTAAGTCCCATTGAAGGTAGAAATTGTAGAGGTCCTGAGGCAAATCAAAGGTTTGCAAGATGCAAAATTAACAAATAGGGGGAAATGGATAATTTTCCCAACTATCATCATTGCACATCAATTTGTAATCACCAAGGTTGGTTGGAAACATTTTGATGACTTCTTTCATCCATATAGGTTGTCTACTGCAGTATCAAGGTTTGGTGACCCTGAAGACTTTTTTAATGGCATGTTCAAGAAGAGAGCCATATGTAAAGGTAGACCACACCAGTTCCATTTTCCTAAGCATTTGATCAAAAATGAATTCAACCTTGATGAATAGGAATGGAGAAAGGAAAAATGGATAGCATATAAAAGGGCTCTTGATTTTATCCACCAATTTGATATTGGTTATAACCCTTTGTCTAGTTTTACTCCCTTTGAGGAAAAGGCTAAAATCTTGATACTTTATTTTGAAGATTTAATGCATACCTTAAAGGAGAAAAGGGAAGTTATATTGAAAAATGATCTTGAAAAGGTTAAGTTGGTTCTAGCCAAGCCTGCCTTTGCTAAGGCCATCCCTCCAAGTGAATATGTGATGCACAAGAGGCCAAAATATAGTGTGCTAGTGCCAGTCAGGGGTGAGCCTTCTACTTCAAAGGGGAAAAGAGCAATAGAAGATGTAGTTGAAATCCAAGATTCCCCTAAAAGGCAAAGGGTGGGAAAAGAGGTGCAAACAAGTGAGCCTTTATACTCTCCATCCCAATCCCCAATCCGTGTGGGAGATAAACATGCAGTGGGTGAGCAATTATTATAGTTAGGAAGTCTTGGGGAGATTGCCTATACTTATGAAGAAGTACAAGAAGGGATGCCTAAAAAGCCACCAAGTGCTGAAATGGATTTGACTGCAGAGGAGTTTAAAGGAAAAGAGTTAGACCCTATCATTAAACAGACCAATGAAGAATTCCTGGCTAATAATAATTTTGTTACAACTAGATCTTTCATGCAATTTGTTTGGAAGCAAAATATAGAAAAATTCAAAGCCAAATGTGAGAAGAGACAAAATGAATAGCCCCACAAAGATGCATCTACAGTGGAGGAAGAAGTAAAACAAGAAATGATGACAAAATTCAAAACCATTACACCTGAGCAAGGGAGAGAAATGGTAGCAAAAACTAGTGTACTAATTCTCTGTGAGTGGGATATAGCAGATGCACTAGTGCTTGAAGCAGTAAGGAAAGAAACAAAGCCCTTGGAAGGAGTGACATTTAGCAAGGACCATGCTACTTTGGTCATGTGGTCTCTAAGGAGGGATGAGAGCAGAAAGAGGAAGGACACTTTAGAGTCCAATTACCTTGGAGGTATGATTGTGAAAATATTGTAGGATACATGGGTAGTAGAAGCTATCAGTACAGTTTTGGAATCAACAAAATTCAGTGTGGCAGTAGCTGAGAAGGAAGCGAAGGAAAAAGTTAATATCTAGGTAAAACTAGAGACAATATAAAGGCCTATAATGAGGCAAAAGGGGAGATAGCCCATAGGGATAGTATCATTGCCAAATTGAAGAATCAATTAGCAGGGTAGTACCAGAAAGGTGAATCATCTACTTTAATGTTTGCCTCCTCTCCAACAAAACCTCCATCCACCAGTCCAATCATTGAATTTCCCCCTTCTCCTATGACTTTTGGTTTTCAATCAACTGAGACCATACAAGATGAAGTGGAAAAGTTGAAGCGGGCTTAGGCCCTATTTGCAAGTAAGTATGAGGAAAAGGTCAGAGGCACAATCTTGAAGTTTGCTGACACAGTAGGAGCTTCTATTGTGTATATTTATATGAAAAGAATTTTGAATATGTTGATTGATCTAAAAGAAGACAAGGCTACTATGGAGCCAATTTTGAATAAGTGGATACCTAGAGAGGTGGATTTGGAACTTATGTGCTCCTATTATGAAGAGGCTAAGGCTGATGTAAATATTAAATCCACTTGTGAGTTAGTGAAAAGCATGGCCAGGTTAGTAGAAGAGCCGGTGTAGAGAGAAATGCCAACTTGTATAGAAAAGAATATACTAACCATAAGTTTGAATTGTTTCCCGGGGGTTTTGTTAGTTCAAGTTAGTTGAAAGATGAAAAGGTGTGGCTTGATGAGCTAGGATATAACTTGTCTCAATGGATAAATGAAGTCATCAATACAGATGACACATCTTTATTTATTCGGATAATTGAAGAAATTGAGAAAATGAAGTCACATTATGGGTTTTTGGAGGCATAGGTCAAGCAATTAAGAAACACATGGAAAAGGTTAAATAAACTAAAGAATAAAATTGTTAACTTCTCCTAGCCTGGTGATGACGTGTTCCAAGAGTGGAAAAACAAGTATGCAGTGCAAGAAGAGGAGGTTCAAGAACATTTAGAAGATGCTACAATGGAATGACAAACTTCAAAGCCATTAGGAATGAAATGATTGTAATTTCTTTTCAGCGGGAATCATGGTTGTAACAAAATTTTTCTAGGGAAGTCCGAAGCTTTTTTGCATCCATATAATTATAAATGGATACTAGGACTTTAGAAAAAGGCATCACAAGAATTTGTAAAGAAACTCTGCTGAAATATATCTAGGGTTTTTTGGTTCTTTCAAAAATCACCTTGAGTTATGTAAGACTTTCAAAAAATGAATATTAATATACAGATCAAAACTTTCTGAGCCTAAATCATCATTGTGTTCTGGTGTGCATTCATTAATTTACTGATTTCTTTTGAATAATTTAGGGTTATTCAATTGAATAGGGATTGCAAGGCAATCTTACAGATATGTTTTAGGCTTTTCTCTTCAAGAGAGGAATTAAATATACATGGAATATCTGTGTTAGTAAATCAATTGCTTGCTACTTTGAATTTGATAAATGGTTTTAGCTTAAAGGGAAAGGACTTATATATGTTAGGCATATATTAGGTTAATGAAAGCCAAAGTGATGAGATGTATGAGAATGTCCAGATTTGGAACTCTTGTTTAAATCAAGTGACTCTATAGACTAGATAAGGCATTGATATCAACTGTGGAGTTTTTTCTATCTTTCTTGGGGTCAAGACTAAAAATGAACACATGTTTTCTTTTAATGTTTTAGTATTATTGAGGTGATGAGGTTCATAGGTTTTTAGCATTGGTTTGTTGTGGATCTCATATTAAAACTATGAAAGTATTCACAAGAGGTATACCCACTTGAGCTTTGGATAAGCTTAAAGTGTAGAAGGTTTTGTAGGAACCTTGTTATATGTTTTTCTGGAATTCTATTTTCTTGTTGTCCTCTCCATATGCAACAAAGGTTTCAATTTTCTTTCAGAGGGGATTGGGGAAATCAGAATTTGAGAACAATAGATGAATCATCTTCTTTAGATAGTTTACAACCTGTCACCATCAGAGTACTAACCAATTTGTAATCTTCCATACAAAATGTTTTCAACACTTCCTTTACATACTTAATATGATAGATAAATATTCCACCATCCAATTGTTGGACCTGCAACCTAATGAAAAACTTAATCTTACCAATAAGAGACATCTCAAATTCTTTCTTCATCTCCTCAGCAAACACCATACATAAATCATCATCACCTCCAAAAATTCTATCATCTACAAATACTTCAGCTATCAATACTTTATCTCCATTAGTCTTGAGATATATGTTACTATCCTCACTGGCACACTAGAATCCTATCTTGATTAGATGTGCATGCAATCTTTCAAACCATGCTCTTGGTGCCTGCTTCAATCCATACAGTGTGGTATGTAACTTGCAAACCATATCTTTATCCTTAGTTAAAGCAAATCCATCTGGTTGTTCTATGTGTACTTCTTCCTTAAGGACGCCATTAAGAAAACTTGATTTAACATCCATCTAGTAGACCTTAAATCCTTTAAATGTAGTATAAGCAAGTAACATTCTTACTCCTTCCAATCTCGCCACTAGTGCAAAGGTTTCTCCATAGTTTTCTCCTTCTTCTTGTATATATCCTTTGCATACCAACCTTTCTTTATTCCTCACAACCTTGCCTTCTTCATTCATCTTGTTTCTAAAGACCCATTTAGTGCTAATAACATTCTTGTCTTTTGGTCTGGGAACAAGTGTCCATGTCTTGTTCTTCTCAATCTGATCCCATTCCTCATTCATGGCATTAATCCAATCATCATCCTTCAATGCCTCTCTTACTATTTTAGGCTCTATAGTTGAATTTAGACAAGAGTTTTTTCTGATTTACCTTCTTGTTTTTACACCAACATTCTTATCTCCAATAATTTGTTCTTCTAAATGATTCAGTCTAACATACCTTGGTATTACTGGTTGTGGTGATGTGCCTTATACTTCACATTCTTTAGCTTCTTCATTGCTATCTTCATTTACCGATTGAGCACCTATTACTTCATTGTTCTCCTCATCAATCTTTTGTACCTCCAGTTCAATAAACACAAGTTTATCTTCATATTTATTAGGTTCAAATTTGTTGGTCTCATCAAATTTATCAAAAAGTTCATCTACCTTCACATTAGCACTCTCAATGATTCTTTTTGTTATCTTGTTATAAAATTTGAAAGCCTTACTCTTTGTAGAGTAACCAACAAAAATACATTCATCACACTTTGCATCAAACTTCCTAGTGTAATCATCATGTTTAATGAAACATATACTCCCAAATTTTTTAAAGTAACTTATAGTAGAAGTCTTTCCATGCCATAATTCATAAGGTGTTTTGTTGTTACCTTTCTTGACAAGTACCCGGTTCAAAGTGTAAACAATAATACTATTTTCTTCTCTCCAAAACATTTTCGGTACTTCACCTTGAATCAAAATGGTTCTTGCAGCTTCAACAATTTTTTTATTCATCCTCTTTTCTATCCCATTCTATTGTGGAGTTCTAGGAGTTGACATCTGCCTCTTGATTCCCTGTTCATCATAGAACTACACAAATTCATCAGAAGTAAATTCTCCACCTCGGTCAGATCTTAAACATTTCAAATTCTTCCCGGTTTCTTTATCAACTAAATCTTTGAATGCTCTAAATTTACTGAATGCCTCTAACTTTTCTCTTAGAAAAGCTACCCACATCATCTTGGAAAAATCATCAGTGAAAATCATGAAATATCTATCACCAAAATAACTCTTAGTCCTCATAGGACCACAAAGATCAGTATGAACCATATCAAGAATATTTTCTAAAGAGAAAGACTTACTCTTGAAAGATACATAAGTCATCTTACCCATCTGACAGTCTTTACATAACACATTATCTAGTTTAACAAACTGGGGCAAACCTCTCACAATACTTGATTTACTAACCTTTATCAAATTGTCAAAATTAACATGACAAAATCTCTTGTGCCATAACCAGCTGTCTTCAATATTTTCCACCAAACAAATATTCACATTAGTATTTAGATGAAAAAGATTACCTCTTGTCTACTTTCTAGTAGCAATCGATTCTCCATTATTTCCAAGAATCCTGCACACTCCACTTTTAAATTCTAGAAAATAACCCTTATCATTTAATTGACCAACACTCAAAAGGTTATGTTTCAATCCATCAACCCAAAAGAGATCATCTCCATTGATTTTTCTATTTAATGAAATAGTTCCTTTACCTTTAACCATGCAGGGTGAGTTGTTACCAAATCTTAATATACCTCCATGAAATTATTCAAGGGATAAGAACTTGTTTCTATCACCAATCATGTGGTGTGAGCAATCACTATCTATTATCCATTCATCACTCTTATCCATGTGAGACACCAATGCCTTTTCATCAGTCAGATCTTCCTTCATAACAACAAACACTATCTCCTGATTTTCATCATCTTCTGATTCTTCATTAGTTACTCCTTCATCAACTGCAACATAGTAATGTTTCTATCCTTTTCCTTTGAAATTTCTGAACTTCTCTTTCTTATTATTGTTAGGATAGTTAACAACTATGTGTCCAATTTTATTACAAGAGAAACACTTCAAGGGTAATTTACCTTTATACTTACCAGTACCTCAAGTTCCATCAAATGATCTTCATTATCATCCCCACCTCTTCTACCACCATGACTAGACATGTAGGCATGATTATGACAAATATCCTTTCCTTTCCTAATAGATGTACCGGTAACAGAAGCTTTAAAAGAAGATTCAAATGGGTTTGAAACACTATTATAAAAACTGTTTAACTCAAATGCAATCAACTTTCCAATGAGAGAATCAATAGTGACTTTATTTTTAGAAATAGACCTAATTTCTTGAGTTGCAGAAACTCTAATAGCATACTATGGTAGGAGAGTTCTAATCATTTTACTAACAAAAAATATCATCATCAATCCTACCTCCGGCTTTCTTAATACCACCTACAACTTCTTTAATTCTTTGACCATATTGTGAAATGTTCTCAACATCAACCATTTTCATGTCATCAAATTTGCCTCTCAAACTTTCTTCCTTAGCTCTTTAAACATGTTCATCTCCTACAAAAATCAATTCTAATTTCTCCCATACCTCAAATACAATTTCTAATCCATGAACATCTATATACTCAGAATCAAATAAATTACTTACAATTGATTCCAAGGCTTGAATGTTTTCTTGTTCTTCTTAAACTTCATCCGATGTAAAGGGATTGGTAGTAGGAGCAACATACTTCGTTAACACATGATTCCAATACCGAGCACCCAATCCTTTAATGTATACCTTAATACAGTCTTTCCATATCCGATAGTTATCCTTGGTAAACTTGGGACCCTCCTTCTTCATCATCTTTCTTAAGGATCTTTCCCTCAAGTTGTTAGGCTTTCTTCACACAGAGGACCAATGCTCTGATAACAATTGTTAATCTTAGAGGATCCAGTTAATACTGAGAGGGGGGGTGAATCAGTATTAACAACAATTTAAATCTTAAAACTCAACCTTTCAAACTTCATCAAATCAATCATAAACTAGAAATAAATTCTTTACCAATACCGATAATCACTTCTAATCATCTGTTAAAGTGATTTATCATGTCTTCACATTAAGTGTTCATTTACTATGCATTAACTGAGAATAAAAATAACAACACATAAGAACATTCACCATATGAACACCATGTTTTTCACATGGAAACCCAAATAGGGAAAAACCACAGCGGGAATTGGTACCCATAAATATTTTGCACTCTTTCGGAATGCACCCTATTAGGAGCCAAGCCTGATTAGAAGCTTACAATGACACTCTGTTAGGAGTCACCTGGTTAAGGGATTTAGATGATGGGCCCTACTAGGAGCTTTAACCTGTTAGGATCAAACTCGCAAGAGGATTTAACACTTTGATATAGAGCTACTCAGTTAAGGGATTTACAATGTTAGGCCTATTAGGACCTACCCGGTTAAGGGATTTTGAGTGTTGCAATTGTTAGAGAACAATAGTGAATGATCTGGGTATAGCACTTAACTGCTTGCTTGATCATATATAATTAAGCTCCAAATCTGCTACTCTCTTGCAAATCTCATACTTTGGTTGGCTTCACACTTTTTTCAAAACCACTAACACAACAAACATCAATTGTATTGACATAAATAACCTTTTCAACTTAGTCGGTTACAAAACCCTAAGACTTATAACATAGATCATCATAGATCTTTTATAGCTCTTTACAAATCATCATTGATTATCATATGAATCATTACAATCAATTACAAATCAATTTCAACCATTGAATGACCATCGCATCTCGATCTGATACAAAGTCAAACCCTTAGAACACTCTGCAAAGCACTTTGCATATTCCCAAGAAATTCACTCTCCAAACATGCCAAAACATCTTTCAAATACTTCACATGGTTTGTGCCATTTCATCACCAACATTTGAGCTTGATGTAGATAACCGCCAAACCAAAAATCATTACCAGTTAAGAGAATTCTTTATGGGTCCTTAAACATATAACAGAAATCATAAAAATGACTTCCAGTGACCAAAACATGATGCGGTTCTAGTTAGATACATATTACAGTGATAAAAAATCATATTCCAAACCGCAACACTTCAATCATCACCAATTGCTAGAATCAATCAAAACATCTCCTCATTTACCGGTTAGGGTCCTAATTCTCAGTTCACTGTCCTCAATATTGGTAAGGCAATTTCGGTAGACGAAAAAGACTTAGATGACAAAATACATCATAGTAAACATCAGTTGCCATCAATGGCAACACAAATAACTGATCAAGGTCATCAGATCATGCAATCTCAATCTCTTCATCACAATGTCATCACAAACAATCCTTTACCAGTTTAGTCACCATTCTTGATTTGCATCCATTCTTGATTTGGATCAGTTATTCCAATCATGCCAACAAATAGGAGATTAATCGACATAGATGGAACACAAAGGATATCCTAAAATGTTCCTTCCCTTACATCAACAAACCCTCTTCCATGCACTTCAGTAGGAATGTCATCATCCAATAAAATAAATGGCATAGAATATGACTCCAAGGAGAAAAAACTAGAGCCTTTCCCTTTGCTTTCCCCTTACTTGTGTCCTTTGAAGATTGCTGAGATGAAATTGGTATGACACAATCAGGCACCTTGATGTTGTTCTATTCAATAAGATGAGACAAGTGATCAATTTGCTTTATGTTCATCATGACCAAGTTTCTTACAATAGGAACACTTAGTTTTCTCCTTCTTGGGCTTATCTGATGAATAATTATGAACAATAAATACCCTAACTGGTACTGAGAGGGGGGGGGGGGGGTGAATCAGTATATACAAAAACTTCTCTGCAACTTATCAAGTTAAAACAATGCTAACCGGTTGTCTTCATTATTGAACTTAACAATGGCAACGCCAGTTAAACACAATAAGAATTCAGACAACATAAACTGGTAAAACTGAACACTTCAAATACATTCAATACTTGATAACTACTTCACCCATAAACATATGCATGTGGTGTATCAGCAATACCATAACCATTAGATTTGCAAGCATAATCACTCAAACAAAGAATACTTAATCATCACATGAAAAATGCACAACTCATGACACACAGATTTTTCACGTGGAAACCCAAATGGGAAAAAACACGGTGGGGATGAATACCCACAAGCTTGTTTTCAACTCTTTTGAAGCTCATTTTGTTAGGAGCCTATTCCAGTTAAAGACTTTACAATAAGGTTCTGCTAGGAGCTGATCCTGTTAAAGATCACCCGATTAAGGGATGGCTATATACCCTGTTAAAGGTTGAAACCCTGTTACCTGTACATACAAAAACTTCTCTACAACTTGTCAAGTTAAAACAGTGCTAACTGGTTGTCTTCATTACTGAACTTAACCATGGCAATACCAGTTAAACACAGTAAGACTTTACACAACATAAACCAGTAAAACTAAACACTTCAAATACATTCAATACTTGATAACTACTTCACCCATAAACACATGCATGTGGTGTATCAACAATACCATAACCATGAGCTCTGCATGCATAATCACTTAAACAAAGAATACTTAATCATCACATGACAAATGCACAACTCATGACAGATTTTTCATGTGGAAACCCAAATGGAAAAAAGCATGGTGGGGATGAATACCCACAAGCTTGTTTTGAACTCTTTTGAAGCTCGCTCTGTTAGGAGCCTAGTCTGGTTAAAGACTTTACAATAAGGTTCTGCTAGGAACCGATCCTGTTAAAGATCACTCGGTTAAGGGATGGCTATATACCCTGTTAAAGGTTATCTCACTAGAGGATTTAAAGAGCTCAATGAACTTGAGTCACCTGATTAGAGGATTTATAGTAAGCCTATTAAAACTACCTGGCAAAGGGATTTTCCTTCTGTTGAAATGGTTAGAAGACAATAGGTAAAACTCTGATCTGATAATAGCACTATATGCTAATGTAAATCCTTTTCAGTTCCTCTTCTCTGCAATCACACTCTGTAGTTTTCACTCACTAGTCTGACAAGTATCTAATCATGTGGATACATACACAAATTTTGCCAACACTTACAATAACAAACATCATCGACCTTATAGACAACAATTAGGTCGATAGCATAAACCCTAAACCCTAAGCATCTTAGGTTTACAATTACAAGAGGTCCAATCCTGACGGTCCAAACACTTCATAGAATGAAACAATCTCAAATAGATCACAAGCCATTTTGCATCGTCCATTCTTCACCACACATAGAAATTAGTAACACATCACACTTTCTTCTCATACTGCTAAGAAGAATGTTCATTCCTAAGGTAAACATTTAATGCAATTGATCATCTCGTGCAAGATCCTCAAGGAAATCCTTCACGTGCACAAAAATGATGTGGCATTTTGATCTCATCCTTATCTCTTAGCTAACTCATCACAGAATATCATAGATTGCATCACATAAGTTAGATTGTCAAACCAGAAACCCTATAGCTGAGACTACCAACCGGTAGTCACACTTAGTGAAACCCCAACACCGGTTCACTACATCTCTTCATACCGGTTCTCCAACTTGATCATCAATAACAACTTCTTCCAATCTTCATACCGGTTGACCTATACTTATTGACATAAAAAACAACATACATTATTATTATATTATCATACCGGTTCATCAAATGCCAACATTATCACCTTTTGAAGAAGATGAATCATTAACTATTGTTTGTGCAACCGATTTCTATTCTTTTTCCTTTTCTTCTTGGTTCTTTTGTTTCTTTTCTTTCTTAGAAGACACTTTTTGATCTTTTGTGCTTTGATTTTCAGCCAAGGCATGAGATTTAGAGGGCTTAATTTTGCCCATTTGAATCATATTATCTTGTTCTTTTGTGATTTCATTTACAAAATCATCAAGAGAAGGCATTTTATAACTAGCCCATAATGCACTTTTTGTGGCATAGAATGTAGAAATAAAAAATGAATGATTATATGTATGTCATATTCAGTTGGTTTATGATGCTATTTATTATGTTCTAGACTACCGGTTGATGTTCTTGGTACTGGTTGGTGATATTTGATGAAATGGTTAAGTGGTTTTGATGCAGCTTCTAGAAATGGTTCTTAACATGCTAAAGGTGTTCTTGATTGTGTCCCAATTGTTTGGTGGCTTTGCATTAGCTAGCGTGAAGATTTGGTGATCCTATTTGGGTTTGGTAGGATATTCTATGTTATTGACACTGAGGGTTTTTCTCGGTTGGTGTAACGTGTTGCGATTGATCTTCGCAAGATTTTTGATGGATGTAATTGTTTGAGAATTTGAATTAGGTCCATGCTATGTAATGCAAATCATAATATTGGTCCGGCGGTTGATCTTTGTATCATGTAATGTAATTTTGGAGTTGAGGGTTGATTAAGGGTTTAGCCGACCTTGTTATCAAGGTTGATAATTTGTATATATATGAGATATGCTTATGTAATTTGTGTGTTGGTATTTTGTCTACATTATCAGGGAGAGGTAAATGTGAGAACAAGGATATATCATCTAGTGAAGTGTTGTGGAGAGTTTTTTGTTGCAGAGCAGACAATTGAGCTTAATCTAAAATGTAACCAAGCATTAGGAGATGCTATTTCCATAGTTCATTTCCTTCGGATTGTATTAGGATGATTATGTAAGTCAGTGAGACTTCCCTTTTGTGTTAAGGAGTGTCCTCTAGGTGGTTGGTCTGATTGCAAGTACAATCCCCACTGTAATATTTTCACATACTACTACAGAAGTATTATCTGATTGTGAGTAGGGTTTCCCACAATAGTTTTTCCCATTATTGGGTTTTCCACACCAAAATATTGGTGTTGTGTGTTGTGTACTATCATGCTTTATCTTTCACTATGCTATTTTCATTTTGCTTCCGTAGAAGGTTTATAATCTACAATAATTGTTTAACTTGTGGAAAACTGATTCACCCCCCCTCTTAGGTTTCCTTTGGTTCTTTCTAACAATTGGTATTAGAGCAAGGTCCTCTCTATAGAAGCTTAACCATTTGAGGAGATCTGATGGCATCAAGTTCTTCATCTAATTTCTAAGAGAAGGAGAGTCCCAGATTTGATGGCACAAATTACAAATTATGGAATGAAAGAATGGAGATTCATCTGAGATGTCTTGGAGTTGAGATATGGGAGATAACAAAAAAAGTTTATATACCTCATGATCCTAGTTCTGGAAATCCGACACCTGCTGATGAACAAAAGAATGCTGATAATGATGTCAGAGCAAAAGAAGCATTGTTAAGTGTCCTATCAGATGAAAAATTATTGAATGTCATTGAGCTAGAAAATGCAAAACATATTTGGTTGAAGCTTGAAACTCTATATGAAGGCGACCAAGCAGTAAAGATTGCAAAACTTGAAGGTTACCGGGTGAGATATGAAAATTTAAAGATGAAAAGATAAGTTCTTTCATGGATAGAGTGAATGAGTTTGTCATGGGAATCAAATGTTGTGGTGGAATAGTTAATGAGGATGAGATTGTTTCAAAAATTCCAAGAGTTTTACCATTAGCTTATAAAATGAAATCAACTATAATAAATGAACTCCAAAAAATGTCAAATACCCCTATTACTAGAGATACATTACTTGAGAAATTGACTTCTTTTGAACTTGAAGAGCTTGGAGATCAGAATGCTACTAAAATAGAAACTTCATTTAAAGCATCTGCCTTCGATAGGCAGAAGATAGATTGGAAAGAGTTATATGCTAAAGAGATGGAAGCCATTGAAAAAGAGAACATATAACTTGAAGAATTGGAATCCATAATTGCCAGAAGAATCCCTAAAGGACTAGTTGGAAGTAAGTATGAAGGAAAAGTTCCATTTAAATGTTTTTCATGCAATAAGATTGGTCACTTTTCTTCTAGATGTCCTTAAAGAGCTGCAAGGAATCATGAATGATTTTTGAGGAATTATAAACATAATCCAGAATATCAGATCAAACCTAACTATAAAAAAGAATAAGGACAAATCATTTTACTATGCTGGTTATGATGATTCTGATGATGATGAACCTATAAGTGGCTCCAGTAATGGAAGCTTAGGTAGTGGAAAATATTGGGTCTTTATTGCTATCAAGGATGAATCTTCAGAACCTATCAATGATACAGCTCATACTAAGGAAAAAGCCCTAGTTTCTAAAATTGAAGAAAAAGATGAATGGGTTATAGATAGTGGTTGCTCACACCACATGACCGGGAGGAAATTCCTAACTCTACAAGAATTTGATGGTGGACTAATTAGATTTGGAGACAACAAGGCATGCAAGATCAAAGGAAAAAGAACAATATCCTTGGATGGTAAGAACAATATTAACAATGTTTATTACGTTGAAGGTTTGAAGCATAATCTCTTGAGTGTAGGATAGATGGTGGATAAAGGATTTCTTTTATAATTCAAAGATGGAAAATGCAAGATTATCAATAGATCTAGATTGGAAATTGCATTCAGAACTTAGACCAAAGGAAATATCTTTCATTTGAACTCCAGTGAGAAGACTTGCTTGATTTCTCAAATTGATGAAAGTTGGCTATGGCATAAAAGGATGTGTCATGTGAATTTTGATTGCATAGTAAAGATTAGTTCAACCAAGGCTGTCAGAGATTTGCCCAAGATCATCAAGCCTTATAATCTGGTATGTAGAGAATGTCAAATGGGTCAGCAATTTAGAACTTCTTTCAAAATCATACATGACAGATCTAATGAAATTCTTGATCTTATTCATACTGATCTATATGGTCCAGCAAGGTCTAAAAGCTTTCAAGGAGATATACACTTTATGTTGATTATTTATGATTACTCTAGAATGATGTGGGTTGCATTTTTGAAAGAAAAATCAGAAGCCCTTGAAAAATTGAAAATATTCAAAGCTATGGTTGAGATAGATATTGGATTGAAGATAAAATGCTTAGGATCAGATCAAGTTGATTCAACAATTTTTGTGAGAAATATGGAATCAAAAGACGATTATCTCCACCTAGGACTCCACAACAGAATGGAGTAGTGGAAAGAAAGAACAAAACTATCTTAGATGTTGCAAGGACAATGATGATGGAAGCCAAATTGCGTGATATTTATTGGAGAGAAGCAATCAATATTGCAGTCTACACTTTCAATAGAATACACATAAAAGGTGATACTAATAAGACTCCTTATGAATTATGGTTTTCTCATACTCGTATTGTCAAGTATTTCAGAATTTTTGGAAGTAAATGCTATATCAAAAAGAGATGATGGAATAGGAAAATTTGATCCTAGATGTGATGAAGGAATATTCTTGGGTTATTCTTGTAGCGTCCTAAAATTGTGACACTTGCAATTTCGACTGCATTTCAGTCTTCATGATGGCGACGCAACACTAAACCTGAATGGAGACCCCGAAACTTGTCCATGACATCAAAAACTGCATTTTTCTAGCACCCTGGCCTGATCCTCCTTGCACCCTGCTGTCCCGGGAGGTGGGACCAGAGCGCCCAGCGCCCTGGTCCTTCAGGACTAGGGTGCCCAGTGCCCTGGTCCCCCAAGACCATGGCGCCCAGCGCCCTGGTCCCTGGCCCTATTTTGGGCCCAGTCTCTTATGGGGCTTCGAGTCTTTATGTTTGCAAATTGGAAAATATTGTTTCCTGGTCGGCCTAAGGTCAGAAAAATCAGTCTATCAACCCTAATTGGCAAGTATATAAACTAAATTTTCCTCTCTCATTTGGATGGATGGGAAAAAGGTGGAAGCGATACTCAAACATTCAAGCATTCAAGCATTCAAGCATTCCTTCAAGCAATTGATCATTCTAAGTCTCCATTCAAGGCTAAGTGTTGCATTCAAGACAAGGATTCAACCACTGAAGAGGAGATCACATACCACATACCACATACAACATACAACATACAACATACAACAACATCTACACCTTCGCATGTAAGAATACAAACATTCTTACAACAAGGTACTAGTACTTGTTTTACAATCATTTACATTTACAGCATTTCTCATTTCTTGGTTAATTCCAAAACCGGGGTTTGACCTAAGGGCAAACCCCTAATCCCTAACCCCCCAATCATCTTCGCTTTTCTGTGTGTAGGTTGTAGGTACACAGCTGAAATTGAAGATCTGGAATCCTTGTGCAGAGACGAACAGATCCCCCTTCGTTTCGTGGATTTTTCGGAGGACTGTGTGCACGCCGGGCGCCATCGTCCCGTCAACTTTCGCTCAAATTTGTAGGACAGCACCGTCTTGACATTTTACTGCTAATTCCAGGTCCGCAGCTTCATCCTATATCCCTATCTCTATTTATAAGTGGATCTTTCTCACTTTTCATGCATTCCTAGCTTAATCATTCTATCTACATTCTTTACAAAAGAGGGTAGCCTTGCTGTCTTAACCCTTGAAACTCATTTAGAATCCAATCTTGCATTGTGTGGGATTGGATCTTGTGGGTTTCAACCCCTCTTTTGAATGTAAAGTCTCCCCTAAGTGAAAACCGACAATCTTAAGTGACCCCCCTTTCCCCTTGGGAGTGGTGGAGGGAACACTTAGGGTTCGCTCGCGATTTTTCGCTTTACATTTTGGTGAACCTGGCGTGAACATCCTTTCTGATTATTCATGGTTAGATCTGAAAATTGGATTCCTTGATTACATTTCCATGTTTGATCTTTTGCAAATTTTAGAGGTTAATTGCATAAAAACCCTAAATTTTTTTTTTAGTAATTGAGCTTGTGAAATGTTTAATTGTTAATGCTTGTTTTAGATCTACCCTTATATTACAAATTATCAATTCATATTTGTGCTTTAATTTTGAAAATTAAGTGGTTAAGTGTCAAAACCCTAATTTTTGAAACCCTCTTGATTCAACCTTTGTCCGACAATTTCACTGATCAAAACATCTCCAAATCAGCTGTAACTTTGGATTCCGCAACAAAATCATAATATATTTCATACCTGAAAATTTGGAAAAAAGTTGCGAGGACCGTGTGCACTCCGAGCGCCATCGTCCCTGACATTTTTTTCGAAATTTTGGGAGCTAGATCTTACTGTATTTTTCTGCTAAAATCCAGAATTTTGGCTGATTTTATCAATTCTAACACTTTCAAAATTAAAGTCAAAGTTGGTCTTGTGATTGCTTGGATTAAGGCTCTTAATCATTCAAAAATTGTTGAAATTGAAATTTTGTGTCAAAATTGTGTTCTTATTGTCCTAAATCTGAAAATTGTGTTGGTGTTCATTCAAAATTTCAGTGCTTTATTCAAATTCTTGCAATTTGTGACTTTTGAAATTAAGTGCTTAATTACAACAACTTTGATTTCCACTTTCAAAATTGAATTTCACGTGAAATTGAGTCAACTTTTAAATTTCAAAACTTGCATTGCTTTTGGTATTCCCTCTAAAATCATAAAATTCAAAATTCCAGTTTCCCTCTCTTTTTCAAAATTCAAATTTTGCATTTTTTGACAATCTGGGTAGGGTTCAATTTTGAGATTGCAACTTTAATTTGGCCTATCTACAGATCGTAAAATCACTCAATTTTTTCAGATTAGCTTTAAAATCATCATAACTTTCATCTCTGCAAATTTCAAAAAAAGTTGCGAGGACCGTGTGCACCCCGAGCGCCACGGTCCCTGACATTTTTTTCCGAAATTTTGGGAGATTGTCGTGATTGCATTTAACAGCTTAAATCTAGAAGATTGGCTGATTTTACTGAAATTTGCTACCTCTAAATTCAAAATCTTCTCTCCCTCTCTAGTGCATGAGTTTTACAACAATAAGCCCTACTTACACTATTCCCGTTAGATGAAGTCGTAGAATTAAGTCTTTCCGAGGTTTAATTACCGAGGAGATGGAACCTAATTTGAATAGCCTTTTTAACGAGGACATGGGTAATTCCTCTAATCCTCCTAATGATGAAGAAGCTCTCCATGAGGTTTCTGTAGAACAACTTTCGAAATTAGATAATCAATTTGACAATTTTCGACAATGGATGTCTCAAGAATACCTCGATAGTCAAGCTCTTCCTTTAATTGAGGGTCTAAAACATATGCTTCAAAGTGATAAGAATGGAATTGATATTTTGCATGGTATTTCACACATTGTGGATTCGAATGTGATTCCTATAAAGAGTTGTGCCGAAACTTTAGGTTATACACAACCTCCCACTCAAGTCAATCATTCTATTCCTTTGACAACTTCTATTGCTAGTATACCTACCTTTACATCAAACATAATGGCTACTTCTATACAAGACATTCTGCCTATGATCACCAGTCATGGGGGCAATCCTTCCTCTTCAATTAATCCTCTTCCTTCATTTAATCCAACTTCTTCATTCATTCCTTCAATGAGTGTTCCTATTACATCTCCACAAATGAACATGACACAAGGGGGCAATTCATTTAACCATTCCATTCCTCCTTGTAGTGTTCCTCCTTTCCAATCCTCTCCTATGACTAACTATCATAGTGTCCCGCCACCTTACTCTCTACCTTCTTTCAATAACATAACACCTCCATCTCAATCTAACACGACTAATATGAATTCTTTGACTAAAGCAACCATTAACAATCTTGCACAAACTGTCTCTTCTTTATAGCAACCTCTATGAATCAATCTAAGTTTAGTGTGCCCACATTTGATGTTGCGAGCCCACTTTCTCTTGACATTGTCCGAGCTATCCCTCCTAAACATGTTGAAATCCTGCATTTGGAGATTTATAATGGTAAAGGAGATCCTCTAACACATGTTAAGACTTTTCAAACAATATGTACCGATTTTGCTTATGACCTAAGGTTGCTTGCAAAACTGTTTACTAGAACATTAAGAGACAAAGCCCTACAATGGTATTGCTCGTTGCCTTCTTATTCTATTACTTCTTTCGAACAACTTGCAAATGCTTTCATTCAACAATTTCAAAACAATATAAGTCCTAAAGTTACTTTGATTGATTTAATGCATTGTAAACAAGGTGTTAAAGAAAAAGTGACTGATTTCATTGGTAGATATAAGCATTTGTATGCTCAAATTTCTTTTCCAGTGCTTGATAATGATATTCAAATAATCTTTATTTCTAATTTACAAAAAGATATTCGAGATAAACTTCTGTTTTCTGAGTTTACTTCTTTCCAACAGTTGTGTGCAACTCTTCACAATTATCAACTGACTGTGAATCAAATGGAACAATCACATCCTATGGCTCCGAGTGATAAGGGTGATAGTAGTCAACAACCATTTGGAAAGTTTAAACCAAACAGAGATTCCATCAAATTCAATGAAAATATCATCAACAACAATGTGAATGTAGCATCGAGTGTGCCTCCTATTTCTAAGTTTTTCAAGAAAGAAAGAAAGTTTACTCCTTTGAATGAATCATTGCATAGTATTATGAATAAGTTATTGGAACAAAATGTGCTTACTCTTCCTCCTATAAGGCAAATCGATCCTACAAAGATTAATTCACCCTATTTTGATAACAAATCTTTTTGTCAATTTCATCGTCAACCTGGGCATGATACTGAAAAATGTTTTGCTTTAAAGGGTAAAATTCAAGATTTGATTGATAATAATACTATCTCTGTTTCTGGAGTGAATGATAAAGGCAACACATCTGTAGCTCCTCCTAACCAAAATCTTTAGATTTTTACTGATCCATTACCTTCTCATACCTCTAATGCAATTGAGACTAATGATTCCTCTTTCTCATCTGATGGTCTTGTGTCTATGACTCCGAATGTGATTAACTTTGTAGAGTAGCAAGAAAACCCTAAAGAGCCTTCCATCACATTTGATTCTAGTGAAATTATCAGGGCACCTGATGGTCCTTTATACATAGTTGCAAAAGTCAAGAATACACCTTGCCGTGGAGTGCTTATTGATCCTTCGTGCATGGTTAATGTTATTACTGAAGAATTTCTTTTTACTTTGCAATTGAATCAAGTGATCTATGACAAAATAGATGTGGTTGTGAAATTATTTGATGCATTTTCTTCTCCTGCAATTGGTTCTATTACATTACCTATTGAGGTCCATAACAAATCCCTTGATGTGAACTTTGCTATTATTCCTTCTTGCGAACAATTTCGTGTGAAGCTTGGCTATCCTTGGCTATCTTCCATGAAAGCTATTGCTTCTCCTATACATAAGTCTTTGAAATTTCCCCATAATGGTGAAGTTGTTACTGTCAATCATAGTCTCTTTAAACCAGCTGAAAGAACTTCTAGTGTTCCTATTGATTATTTTTGGCCTAAACAATTCCAATCTCTTCCACTGCGAAGTGATCATATTTTTAAATCTTATCAAAAGTGGAAAAAAGATATGATCTTATCTCTAAGTGAACCTAGAACACCCAAACTTGATATTCCTATCATTCTTGAGAAGGAAGTTCTTCCTTTGAAAGATAAAACTAATGTCTTTCTTCAAGAAGATTCCCAACCCGCTCCCATGGATGTGACTATGTCTATGTCTAACAAACTTTCTAAAGGTAGACCTATACCTCCTCGTCATGATGGACTTGGTCTCCTTCCTAAACCAAATATTCTTCCTCTATATGGAGCAGTTCCTCCTCCTTCTTTTTATAAAGAGAAGAGACCTTCCTCTTCTCCTATTATCCAGCCTAAGAGACCACAACCTAAACACCCAAGTGATAAGGATGAGAACATTCCTCCTCCTCAATCTTCTCCACTTCCTACTAAGACTAGATGAAACCATTCTACACGTGAATGCCGACGAAAGCGTCGTCTTAGAGCTCAAGCAGCTGCTTCTCAAACTCTACAATCTCCAAAAACACCTTCAACAAGCATTATTCCATTTTCTCCAAAATCTCCTAAACATAAGATGCATGATGATCTTGATCCTGTGCGAGTTAAAGATCCTATTTTTATAAATCTTGATGATGCTATAGATGAAAATGTTATTCATGATGAAAATGTTACTTCTCTTGCTTCTAATAGTGAATATGAACTTGTTGATATTGATAACCATCTATCTAACGAATTTTCTAAAGCACTTATCCTAGCTCCTAGACAAGAACAACGTGGCTTGGAACATGAACATAGCCCTTGTTTGGATCTTGTGATAGCTCCATCTGCTGTGTTGGATGTTCTTCCTCTAGCGTGTTCCCTACCTTCCCGAAACATTGATCAGCAAGATCGGGGGGTAGGTGACGTGCTAGACTAGTTACATTAGCATAGCAGACTCTCTCCTCCTCTCTTTTGTTACTTCTTCTATGTGTTATTCTCATTCTTCTATTTGTTGTCCTCAGTGTTGTCTACTTGAGGACGATGCAAAGCATTGAGATCTCTTTTGGTCTCTCTCATGTTGACTCAAAAGACACATGTGTTCCCTTCTTCTAGGTGACCTTTCTTGATTGGGGAATGAAGAACAATTATGCATACATACATATGATATACATGAATAATCATATAGCATACTAACCCCGAGGAAAGTGAAGTCACCTCGTGCTTTGTGTTTTATTATCCTTGGGTTTATCTCACACTTGGGGGCTAAATCTTTGTGATAACGTGCTCCTTTCCCTTCTCATTTCTTATGTGTATCACTACCTTAAAGCAATCACCCCCATTGAGGCGTGTGCGATCACTTTAACGTAGGGGGGCATACACCCCGTCTATCCCTTCGGGATACTTGAAAATTTCTTGGCAAACTTAGCTTTGCCTTGAAAATTTTTGGTATTTCTCTTGCATGACTCATAGTGAGGGAACCTTACTACGGACAGTCATGGTTCTCCCTCATGATCTTCCCTTTTACTTTGTCAATCAAAGTCGTAAGATCCTTAGTCCACTGGGGGCTTGGTGTGTCTTGCCTCCTTGACAAGGTGAAAGTCTTTCAATGTTGTTTCCTTGTACTTTACCGGAAGTATGAGCGTACGCTTATACTCCCGCTAAAGTGGGGGCTAAATGTAGCGTCCTAAAATTGTGACACTTGCAATTTCGACTGCATTTCAGTCTTCACGATGGCAACGCAACACTGAACCTGAATGGAGACCCCGAAACTTGTCCATGACATCAAAAACTGCATTTTTCCAGCACCCTGGCCTGATCCTCCTTGCACCCTGCTGTCCCGGGAGGTGGGACCAGAGCGCCCAGCGCCTTGGTCCACAAGGACCATGGCGCCCAGCGCCCTGGTCCCTGGCCCTATTTTGGGCCCAGTCTCTTATGGGGCTTCGGGTCTTTATGTTTGCAAATTGGAAAATATTGTTTCCTGGTCGGCCTAAGGTCGGAAAAATCAGTCTATCAACCCTAATTGGCAAGTATATAAACTACATTTTCCTCTCTCATTTGGATGGATGGGAAAAAGGTGGAAGCGATACTCAAACATTCAAGCATTCAAGCATTCAAGCATTCCTTCAAGCAATTGATCATTCTAAGTCTCCATTCAAGGCTAAGTGTTGCATTCAAGACAAGGATTCAACCATTGAAGAGGAGATCACATACCACATACAACATACAACATACAACATACAACATACAACAACATCTACACCTTCGCATGTAAGAATACAAACATTCTTACAACAAGGTACTAGTACTTGTTTTACAATCATTTACATTTACAGCATTTCTCATTTCTTGGTTAATTCCAAAACCGGGGTTTGACCTAAGGGAAAACCCCTAATCCCTAACCCCCCAATCATCTTCGCTTTTCTGTGTGTAGGTTGTAGGTACGTGGCTGAAATTGAAGATCTGGAATCCTTGTGCAGAGACGAACAGATCCCCCTTCGTTTCGTGGATTTTTCGGAGGACCGTGTGCATGCCGGGCGCCATCGTCCCTTCAACTTTTGCTCAAATTTGCAGGACAGCGCCGTCTCAACATTTTACTACTAATTCCAAGTCCACAGCTTCATCCTATATCCCTATCTTTGTTTATAAGTGGATCTTTCTCACTTTTCATGCATTCCTAGCTTAATCATTCTATCTACATTCTTTACAAAAGAGGGTAGCCTTGTTGTCTTAACCCTTGAAACTCATTTAGAATCCAATCTTGCATTGTGTGGGATTGGATCTTGTGGGTTTCAACCCCTCTTTTGAATGTAAAGTCTCCCCTAAGTGAAAACCGACAATCCTAAGTGACCCCCCTTTCCCCTTGGGAGTGGTGGAGGGAACACTTAGGGTTCGCTCGCGATTTTCCGCTTTACAATTCTACTAAGAGAAAAGCATATAGATGCTTTAATAAAAGATTGCAAAGGATAGTGGAAAGTATAAATGTTAGAGTGGATGGGAAAAGTAACAATTAGATCAGATCATGACTATGGACCAAAAGATGAGATTGTTAGATCAGAACCAGTAGTGCAAGAATAAGATTAGAGCATTGATCTAGTTGCTCCGGTAACATCAAAAAATTCCATAGTAACTGTTGAAGAGCATAAAGAGTTAGAAAGTCAAGATAACCCATTTAGACTCCCAGGTATGTAAAGTTGAATCATTCTGAAGATCAGATCATTGGAGATAAGAGAAAAGGTGTGATGACAAGAGGAAGGTTAGTTGCTGAAGAGGTATGTTTAATTTCTCAAATTGAACCGGAATTATTTATTGAAGCATGTAAATATGAGAATTGGATGAAAGCAATGGAAGAGGAATTAAATCAGATAGAAAAGAATAACACATGGGAATTGGTTCCTAGGCCTAAAGATAAAAATGTTATTGGAATTAAATGGGTATTCAGAAACAAATTAAATGAAGAAGGATGAGTTGTAAGAAACAAAGCTAGATTGGTTTGCAAAGGATATCACAACAAGAAGGAATTAATTATGATGAAACTTATTCTCTAGTTGCAAGGATTGAAGCAATAAGACTATTTCTTGCCTATGTTGCACACAAGAACTACAAGATATATCAAATGGATGTCAAATGTGCATTCCTAAATGGAGATCTTGAAGAAGAAGTCTACATTGAGAAGCCTGATAGATTTTTCACTATCAGAGGACATGGACATGGTTTCTAGATTGAGGAAAGCCTTATATGGGGGCGTGTGCACAAAGATGGTGGTCAGAAAAGTGGACACCACCCAAAAAAAACTTGGAAAACAAGCAATGCGTACGCGGTTTTAAAATTTGAAATTCCCGTGTACGCACTTAGGTTTGTTCTTCCCAAGCCTAGAAAAGGTAGCGCGTACGTGCTTCTTTTAGGAAAATGAGCGCATATGCACTATGCCTAGGAAAATTAGCACGTACACGTTGCTCATAGGAAAATGAGTGCATACGTGCTAATAATCCAAATAAAATCACGTACGCGGTGCCTAGTAAAAAAAGTTTTAAAAAAAAATTTAGGTCTCATTTACCCGTGAATCGCGTTTTTAACTTTGTTTTTCCCCATTACCTCTCCTAAACTGCAAACGGGGTCTAGATTTATCCTCTAGCTATGGATCAAGGTTAGTTTTTGTTTATTTTTGTCTTTCTTTCTGGTTTATGCAATTTGTTTTACATTTTGAATTTAATTTCATTAATTTTGATTAGTTTTTTTCATTTTTTGTTTCAAAAACCAGATTCTTCTAATCTAGAACATGAACAACCAAATGCACCTCCTGAAAACCCACAAGAACAACCAAATACACCTCTTTAAAACACACAAGAACAACCCCAATTCCTCCTTTTGACTGCACAACCGAAACATAGGAAGAATTAATTAATCAGTTAGGACAAAATACGTCTAAAATCAATATACTGATTGTAAAATTGAAAACTTCTAAACTTGACCATCATCAATCCCTGGCCACTAGCCTATAAACATTAGCTAGTGGTGCCATAGCTATTTCCACAAAAAATTACCAAATGGGGAAGCTTTAGGGATAGGTGTCGTCAATTCTATGCCAATGGGCTTTCATACGATGGAGTAAAAAACAAAAATATTTCTAAACAACAAATATGTGCCCTTTTTGTTGATCCCAAAACTAGTCAGTCATTACCTCTTAATGCAAAGAGGTTTCCCATACATTGGTGTACCAATGTGCAGATGAAAAATATTTTTTGGCAGAGGTGGTGGATGGTCTTTGATGATCCACCTTGTAATAATTATGAGGTGCAATTATATTTTTTGAGAAAAATATATTGTGAGTTTGTGCTCAATGTACAGCCAAACTATTTTGACATGAGAGAGTTTCATGGTAGAGGTGGTGGCTCTACCCAAGATAGACCTGGAGCCTGTAGGTGATTAGCCGTAGAGATTCGCCGCCCCCTAGCACCCAAACCCAAGATGCATCAGGTTGTCCCATTAGAGTTGAAAGATTCGATGGAGCTACAGACTCTTCAAGAAGCCACAACATTGATTGGTGCCATCATCCAGCATGGGACATCATTAGCACACCCTATTGTATTGGATGATGAGCTGTTAGATGGTGAGAGAGAGCCCATCGAGCATATGTGTGTCAGTTGCTCGGGGATAGATGATGCAGCTGGTGCAGATGGATACTCATATCATCTATGCACGATTTGCGGTTGTAGATGTCAGGCTCACACGGTTGAGGATGTCACACTGATAGATGAGTTGATGGACATGGTGTTTGCCCATGAGCCATAGACACATGTGTGTTGATTTGAATTCATAACATTTTATTTATCAGTCACTTTAAATTTGTAATTACATAAATAAATTTTCATTTATACATCGATTTAAATTGAGACAAATAATATGCATTTCAGGATGCAGCAGCAGTATCCCATACACCTCCCCTAGTTACTATAGCTGCAACTTCGATGCCTGAGGTATAAATTTTGTAACATGTTAAAATAGAATAGTACACTTTGAATTCAAAAAAATACAAGATATACTAACTATCTTAAATTCTTGGTCCAATTTCTAGTTTGTAAGTGTTGACAGGGGATGAAATGTCCCAGATTGATGACATCACACTCTCAGCGATCGATTTTGGCCTACAAGGCTATACTGTATCATATTTTGTACAACTCTTTTTATGTATTGTTTTGATGGAATATGCAAGTCATTTCATTTTAGATTTTTAAAATTATGTTTAATTTATTATCTATACTAATATCTCATGTTAATTTTGTGTTTTTAGGGTACCCCCTCCGCGTCTAGGGCTCGTCCTAAGAAAAATAATTCCTCGAAGATGCCAAAACGTGTGAAGAAGGTAATTGAACACATTTTTAGTTGTATAATTATTTGAAAATGTTGAAATCAAGTATTAGTTGGGGTTTGTAGATTGATTAGTGTTTTTTGTCTATTTTACATGTACAACGGCCATTGAGCTTTGTGGATATGTTGAATGCACCTAATTCGCTCGCAGATCAAGAGAGGGCGGAGGTATGTATCTCTACTTTATTTTCTTGATTTCATGATTATATGCACACGTACATGTGAACTTGTGATATATTATAATCTTATAATTTTTTCATATAGGAAATATCCATACCTATTTCGTCAATGGCGAACCCTCCTCCTTGCACTGGAGAAGCATATTAGGATCTGGTACACTTTTGTTTGATATGTAAAATTAATTGTTTTTAACCTTCAATACTTATCATTATATTAATTTTATTTAATCTTTGTACATTTTTTGTATAGGTAATAGCGACAGTTTCTACATTGATGGTGAGCCATCCTCAGTCCATTGGAGAAGCATCTCAGGCACAAGTATGTCATTGTTCTATATATTATAGCTTTTAAGTGTTTTTGGTATATTTATGTTAGTACATTGTATTAATTGTACATTTAATCTACAATAGACTCCTTCGCGGTACGGCCATAACGTGGATCCATTTAAGCATGTCTTCAAGAAAACTCCTAAGAGTGACAAGGAGAGGAGAGCAAAGACATTAGCTCCTGGATCAGCCGATGAGGTAATCTACATTTCAATTGCAAGGGAATTAAAGTTAAATGCATAGTTATGTTGTTAATTGTGAACTATTTTCTACAAAAGAATTCTAACTTGGCTTTTGAATTGTGGTCTTGCAGCCATCTACAGAGCCGCGTACTGTGCTGAAGAGGCTTGATTTTGATGATCCACCACAAGTTTAGGATCACATAGTGTTAGTTTTGGTCATAGAATGACCAATACATGTAGATATATTCTACATTTTTATTGTATATCGATTTGGACATGGCACATACCATATTTTTGTAATACTTGTATTGACTTGGCAAACATGCCTTTTTATATATATATAAATATCGATATTCGATCCAATAAATGTGTAATGAGTTCATTATTTTGTATTTGTTGTATTTTGTGGTTGTCCTTTTATAAATTTAAATGAATATTTGCATATGTAATCAACAATATGAATATAAACAACAAAAATAAATGATATAAAACATTGCAATCATGGAATATGATTTGATAAAAATTTTAAAATGTTGAATTAACCCTACAAAACTCCTTGTATTCAGTTCATTATTGTGTATTCATTGTATTTGGTGGCTGCCCTTTTATAAATTTAAATGAATATTTGTATATGTAATTAACAATATGAATATAAATACTGATTAAAAAAAACAATATGAATATAAACAACAAAAATCAACAATATGAATATAAACAACAATGTGTTTGGTGCGAGAGCACCCTAACGCTCGCAATTGTCAAATTTTGTTCATCATGTGCGCAAACCGATGTCACAAGTGCGTTTGGGTGGGCAGGTATATGCTAGGCATGCCCCTGTCATGCATCCC
This sequence comes from Cryptomeria japonica, assembly GCF_030272615.1. NCBI lineage: Eukaryota > Viridiplantae > Streptophyta > Pinopsida > Cupressales > Cupressaceae > Cryptomeria > Cryptomeria japonica. The sequence goes on along the minus strand of NC_081408.1, from coordinate 16,028,038 downwards.
AAAGTGCTAGAACATCGAGAGTCATACCATACCGGTGTGATCTCTCAAGTGCCCTGAGTCCAAAAAATTGTCAAAATTTGACAGACTGTTTCTTCCAATCTAGGACACATATGGTCAATCTGTTTGATCCCATGGGGTTGTGTGAGGATCCTCTACAATGGCCTATCTCTATTTTCGATGACTCAGAACCATTTTCAATTAGTAGCATTTTTTCGCTTGCTCCAAAAATCATCAGTTGCTTGCAAGGAAAAGTTGCAAGATTGGCTAGAATTGATTCGGTTCATCATATGCACAAACCAACATTGTGAGTACATCCAGGTGGGTAGGTTTATGCTAGGCATGCCCTTATCATGCATCCCAAAGCACCAAAACTTTGAGAGTCATACCGTACCGATGCGATCTCTCAAGTGCCCTGAGTCCAAAAAATTGTCAAAATTTGACGGACTGTTTCTTCCAATCTAGGACACATATAGTCGATCTGTTTGATCCCGTGGGGTCATGTGAGGCTCCTCTACAATGGCCTATCTTGGTTTTCGATGACTCGGAGCCATTTTCAATTAGTAGCATTTTTTCAGCTGCTCCAAAAACCATTAGTTGCTTGCAAGGAAAAGTTACAAGATTGGCTAGAATTGATTCGGTTCATCGTATGCACAAACCGACATCATGAGTGCATCCAAGTGGGAAAGTTTACACTAGGCATGCCCCTATCATGCATCCCAAAGCACCAAAACTTCGAGAGTCATACTGTACTGGTGCGATCTCTTAAGTGCCCTGAGTCCAAAAAATTATCAAAATTTGACAGACTACTTCTTCCAATCCAGGACACATACAGTTGATTTGTTTGATCCCATGAGGTCACGTGAGGATCCTCTACAATGGCCTATCTCAGTTTTTGTCGACTTGGAGCCATTTTCAATTATTAGGATTTTTTTGCCTACTCCAAAAACCGTCAGTTGCTTGCAAGGAAAAGTTGCAAGATTGGCTAGAATTGATTCGGTTCATCGTATGCACAAACCGACATCACGAGCGTGTCTAGGTGGGTAGGTTTGTGCTAGGCATGCCCCTGTTGTGCATCCCAAAGCACCAAAACTTTGAGAGTCATACTTTACCGGTGCGATCTCTCAAGTGCCCTGAGTCCAAAAAATTGTCAAAATTTGACAGACTGTTTCTTCCAATCCAAGTTGTTTGACAAGTGATGATCATCATATACTACCACTTCCATGCATACAACAAACTTTAATTTCTTTAGGTGACAGGCGTTGTGTAACAACATGGGAACTCTCGCATACCCACCACTATCATTCTACAGGACATCATCTGTGTTACTCTCCCTCTTTCTCTCCCTACCTGTTGTTTTCTTCTAAAAAACATATTGCAGGTACTTTGACTCATCATGTTGCTTTGTGACACTATTTTCCACATCTGCTCTGCTCATTAAAAACACATTCAAGAAGAATATTGCTACAGGTTTCCTTGTTTGTCACGGTAATACACCCGTGGTTCAATTTCAAACCCTATTCCTCCTATTCAATATACACACAAAAATCCATCAGTCAATTTTTTTAGGAGAGGATACATGATAAAAATCAAAGAGGAAGTTGCAGACAAGAAATAAATTCACTTACTTCTATAGAAGTGCAAAAAAAGTTGCAGTGGGGTATGGAGGAAGGGAGAGGGAGAGAGGGAAGGAGGGAAGGAGGGAGAGGGAGAGAGAGGGAGAGAGGGATAGAAGAGGGGGGGAAGGGAGAGAGAGGAAGAGAGGTAGAGGGAGGGAGAGAGAGAGGGAGAGAGGGAAGGAGGGAAGGAGGGAGAGGGAGAGAGAGGGAGAGAGGGAGAGAAGAGGGGGGGAAGGGAGAGAGAGGGAGAGAGGGAGAGAAGAGGGGGGAAGGGAGAGAGAGGGTGAGAGGTAGAGGGAGGGGGAGAGAGAGAGGAGGGAGGGATGAAGGGAGGGGGAGGAGAGAGAGAGGGAGAGAGGAGAGAGGGGGAGGGAGAGGGAGGGAGAGGAGAGGGAGAGTGAGTGAGAGAAGAGGGGGGAAGGGAGAGGTAGAGGGAGGGAGAGAGGGAGAGAAGAGGGGGGAGGGAAGGTAGAGAGAGGGAGAGAGGGAAGGAGGGAAGGAGGGAGAGGTAGAGGGAGGGAGAGAGAGAGGAAAGGAGGGAGGGAGAGGTAGAGGGAGGGAGAGAGAGGGAGAGAGGGAAGGAGGGAAGGAGGGAGAGGGAGAGAGAGGGAGAGAGGGAGAGAAGAGGGGGGAAGGGAGAGAGAGGGAGAGAGGTAGAGGGAAGGAGAGAGAGAGAGAGAGAGAGAGAGAGAGAGAGAGAGAGAGAGAGAGAGAGAGAGAGAGAGAGAGAGAGAGAGGAGGGAGAGGAGACGGAGAGAGAGGGAGAAAGGGAGAGAAGAGGGGGGAAGGGAGAAGTAGAGGGAGGGAGAGAGGGAGAGAAGAGGGGGGAGGGAAGGTAGAGAGAGGGAGAGAGGGTGGGAGAGAAGAAGGGGTATGGAGGAAGGGAGAGGGAGGGAGGGAGAGGAAGAGATGAAAAGAGAGAGAGAGAGAGAGAGAGAGAGAGAGAGAGAGAGAGAGAGAGAGAGAGAGAGAGAGAGAGAGAGAGAGAGAGAGAGAGAGAGAGAGAAGGATGGAGAGGGAGAGAGGGAGAGAGAGAGACGGGGGAGGGAGAGGGAGAGAGAGGGAGAGAGGGAGAGAAGAGGGGGAAGGGAGGGAGAGGGAGCGAGAGGAAAGGGGGAGTGAGAGGGAGGGAGAGGAGAGGGGAGAGAGAGAGAGAGAGAGGGAGAGAGGGAGAGAAGAGGGGGGAAGGGAGAGGTAGAGGGAGGGAGAGAGCAAGAGAAGGGGAGGGAAGGTAGAGAGAGGGAGAGAGGTAGAGGGAGGGAGGGAGAGATAAGAGGGGGTGGGAGAGAAGAAGGGGTATGGACGAAGGGAGAGGGAGAGAGAGAGAGAGAGAGAGAGAGAGAGAGAGAGAGAGAGAGAGAGAGAGAGGGGAAGGTAGAGGGAGGGAGAGGGAGAGAGAGAGAGGGAGAGGGGGGAGAGTAGGGGGGGAGGGAAAAAGGAGGAGTCTTAAGGGGTCACAGGATACCATATGACCTCTTAGGAAACAATACGACCTCTAATGACACCTAAGGGGTCATATGGTGGGCTAATAAAATGATATATTAAATTTAAAGTTATGAATAGAACATCATACAACGAGACTCCAAGCAAACAAACAATGAGGCTTCACTAAAAAGCAAGTGTAAGAGCTTGACCTAACCCTAAGAGTACTGCCTAAGTTCTAAAACATATGATGCTATTAAATTTGCAAGGTTATAAGACTGATCTCGATTGTGACTATAGGAATCACACACTTGATTTCTTTCATGGGTATATACTGTTCCAAGCTATTTGACAAGTGATGATCATCATATACTACCACTGCCATGCATACAACAAACTTTAATTTCTTTAGGTGACAGGCATTGTGTAACAACATGGGAACTCTCGCATACCCACCACTATCATTCTACAGGACATCATCTATGTTACTCCCCCTCTTTCTCTTCCTACCTGTTGTTTTCTTCTGAAAAACATATTGCAGGTACTCTGACTCATCATGTTGCTTTGTTGACACTATTTTCCACATCTGCTCTGCTCATTAAAAACACATTCGAGAAGAATATTGCTAAAGGTTTCCTTGTTTGTCACAGTAATACACCCGTGTTTCAATTTCAAACCCTATTCCTCCTATTCAATATACACACAAAAATCCATCAGTCAATTTTTTTAGGAGAGGATACATGATAAAAATCAAAGAGGAAGTTGCAGACAAGAAATAAATTCACTTACTTCTATAGAAGTGCAAACACAATTGCAGTGGGGTATGGAGGAAGGGAGGGAGAGAAGAAGAGAAAGAGGGATGGGGTATGGAGGAAGGGAGAGAGAGAGAGAGAGAGAGAGAGAGAGAGAGAGAGAGAGAGAGAGAGAGAGAGACCTTGTATGCATTTGAGAGGGGGAGACAATACATTTACACGTGTATATATATGTTTAATATATTATATATATACATATATTATATGTATATAAACATATTATATATACAATGTCATATTATACACATATTATATATTACATATATTATATGTATATACATATATTATATATAGAATATCATATTATACAATAGCGCGTACGTGTTGTTTATAGTAAAGGTAGCGCATACGCGCTATTTATAGGGAAACAAGCACGTACGCGCTACTTACACTATAAGTACCCCATACACGCTTTTTAAACCATAATAACCTCGTACGCGCTTTTGACTGTTTAGGCTTGGAAATAGGCCTGGATGACAAAGCTACGGATTGGAAGTTTGATTTCCCTCCATTTCTCTCATTTTTGACATGTTTTATTTTATCAACTTGGTTTATCGACTTTGTCATCATCAGGTTTACACTTCATAAAGTGGGCATTTCTAAAATTTCCACCATATTTTCACCCATCTTCTGAGCTTTCTAACCATATAATTTGTTTTCAATTTGAACAACAATAACATATTTTTATTGAATTTCTTTTACTAGTGTCTCCATAGTTCTCAGAGACATAGGTGCACCATTTTTTGAATAACTTTTGATATACTTATCCAAATTTAAAAAACTTTATATATTATTGTAGTGCACTTGATTATTTACAATTTAAAAAAAAAAATTGTATTTTTGATTTGTTTAGTGCAACTTATGCTTCATGCACGAATAGTTACCTAATTTTCAGGATGTGCTTGATTGGAAAAATCATAAAAAACAAAATACTTAACAAAAAATTACAAAAAAATACACAACTTCTAGTGCTCACTCTTCGCTATCTTTCTGCCAAAAGATTTGTCAAAATACTAAATATAACTATAATTTGTTTGATGCGCATGTCAGACACTATGTTATGTTTTTCAGAAAAAAATTAGGGTCAGTTTTTTGTGTGCAAAGGATTTGACCCCCTTAGTCTTATCCAATTTTGAAAAAGTTTAGTAGTTTAGAAACTAGATTCAGAGTACTACAATATCTTTTCTTTGATTATCTTCATATCTTGAGTGGATGACTTTCAAATTTTGCCTCCAAGTTCAGGTTCACCTGGTTTTAGAAAAAAAGTGTCCACTTATACCCCCCTTTTTGACAACCATCTTTGTGCACTTACCCATGGATTGAAAAAAGCCCCTAGAGCCTAGTATGCTAGATTGGATAAACATTATTTTAAAGCTCAGGCTTAGAAAAGGTAATACTGATATCAACTTATATTATAAGATTGAGCATGATGACATATTGATCATTGAAGTCTTTGTTGATGATATCATTTTTGGAGGAGAATAAAATCTACGCATGACATTTGCCAATAACATGAAGAATGAATTTGAAATGTCTATGATTGGTGAGATGAAATTTTTCTTAGGTCTACAGATCACTCATACTGATAAAGGTATTTTCATTTATCAAACTAAATATGTGAAAGAATTGCTAAAGAAATTTGGACTTGAAAACTTAAAACCAATTTGAACCCCTATGATAACCGGTTGGAAACTGTCAAAGAAAGATGAATCTCTTAAAGTGAACTCAAATAGATATAAATCAATGATTGGTGGACTACTGTACTTAACTCAGACTAGAGTAAATATAATGAATGTTGTGTGCATTGCTTCTAGATTTTAGTTTGATCCAAGAGAAAATCATGACATTATTGTTAAAAGGATATTCAGATATTTGAAAGGAACAACAGATTATGGGTTATGGTATCCAAATGATGATGATATCAGATTATGTGCCTATACAGACTCAGATTGGACAAGAGATATTGATGACCGAAAAAGAACTACAGGTGGTGCATTCTTTCTTGGGAAGAAATTAGTCTCATGGCTTAGCAAAAACAATCATGCACTTCATTATCTACTATTGAAGCTGAATATGTAGCTACTGCAACAAATTGTACTCATATCTTATGGATGAAGACAATTTGTTGAAGGATATAATGGTAATTTATGATGAGCCTATTCTTATTCACTGTGATAATACAACTGCTATTGATATGTCAAGGAATTTGATATTTCATTCCAAATCAAAAAATATATCTATCAGATATAATTTCTTGAAAGACAAGGTTGAAGAAAAGGAAGTCGGATTGCTATATGTGCCCACTCAACAACATATTGCAAATATTCTAACTAAACCATTGCCTAAAGATACTTTTGAATATCTTTGAAATCAATTGGGGGTCACCACCCCTCTGGAAGAGACTTAAGAGATGCATCAATCCGGTGATCTTATAAAAAATATCTTCTAATCCGAGTTGATGAGATGGTGCTTCTACTCAAGGGGAGTAGTCAGCTGATTGGTTCAATACCTTGGCATCGACCCTTTATCATTGATGTCAAGGGGGGAAAAATGTCCATGTGAAAAACAAAAAAACATATTTCAATATGGGGAGAGATCAGTCAGTTCTTTTGTTGTTATCTTGGGAGAAAGTTTCTTGGAGATTGTTGGCATTCCTAGGCACTTGAATGTTTTTCACATTCAGTTTTGCCATCAATGCCAAAGGGGGAGATTGTTGGCAATATGCAGGAATTGATTATGTGTTGTCATTGATGTTAACACTGCTCCAGTTGGTTGCTGACCTACTCCGGTTGGACATGGTTTTGGTAGAGGTTATCACAGATTCTACTTCAGTATGTTTAGATTGTTAGATTCAGTTTTGGAAGGATATTCATAATGATTATATGTATGTCATATTCAGTTGGTTCATGATTTGGTGCTTCATAAGCTATTGATTATGTTGTCGACTATTGGTTGATTTTCTTGGTACTAGTTGGTGATATTTGATGAAATGGTTGAGTGGTTTTGATATGGCTTCTAGAAATAGTTCTTAACGTGCTAAAGGTGTTCTTGACTGTCTCCTAATTATTTAGTGGCTTCACATTGGATAGTGTGAAGATTGGGTGATCCTATTTGGGTCTGGTAGGATATTCTGTGTTATTGACACTGAGGGTTTTTCCCTGTTGGTGTAACATATTGTGATTGATCTTGGTGAGATTTCCGATGGATGTAGTTGTTTGGGAATTTGAATTAGGTCCATGCTATGTAATGCAAATCATAATATTGGTCTGGTGGTCAATCTTTGTATCATGTAATGTAATTTTTGAGTTGAGGGTTGAGGGTTTAGCTAACGTTGTTATCAAGGTTGATGATTTATATATAGAAGAGATATGCTTATGTAATTTGTGTGTCAGTATTTTATCTATATTATCAGAGAGAGGTAAATGTGTGAACAAGGATATATCATTTAGTGAAGTGTTGTGGAGAGTTTGTTGTTGCAGGGCATACAACTGTGCTTAACTGAAACTCTAACCAAGAATTAGGAGATGCTATTTCCATAGTTCATTTCCTCTGTATTATAGTCCTGTGGTGGCAAAAAAAGCGAGATCGGGTGACTAGGACCTAATCCTACTTTTTCCAACACATTAAGAATACGTAAGAGCTTAGAAAGATAGATCACTTTGGCTAATTTTTGTGGGAAAGAGAGAGCCAAGTATTATCTCTTTAGGGTTTCTATTCCTCTTGTTGTAAATGATGAGAAAAACTAGGGTTTGAATGATCAACTAGGCTAGGAGATAAAGAATGAAGCACAAATGAACTCAGAATTGAACAAACTTGCAGATATGAAACTAAGATAATGAAAGAATTAAAGGGGGAGGATTTTGGATGTGTACCTAATGCTTTACATTGAACCAAACTGACCTGGACCAGGGTGCCACACCACTATCCTATTTTTGCAGACAGGAGGCTGCAACTGAAAGACTGCAAATCTGATGACCTGAAGCTGCAACCTACTAAAAATAACTGAAAAATAGAGGGACCATGGTGCCATGCCACTGTCCTGGGTAGGAATAGGGTGCCAGGCCCTTGTCCTAGGTAGATTAGGGCAGATCTGATGATTCTGGGTGATTCCCGTGCCTTTTGCTGAGCTGAAAGTGCCTCCGGGTACCTGTTTCTACACTTGCAACTGAAAAGGGAAGGTTTGGGTGGCTATATAGGGTTTTTCCTTAGTCAAACCCATATGTTGGTGATTTCCACCTCCACAAATAGCTGATAATATACTAAAAATGTGTGTGCTAGAACCTTGTGTGTATGTAAGATCCTAAAATGAAAGTAAACAATCTAGAGCAACCCTAAAGAGTAAACCCTAATTGCTTGTAATTGACAAAGTAAATACTCTAAATCAATGATGAAAAGTGATCTAAAGAATGAATGTAAATATGAAAGTTGAGGTAAATTATCTCATACAAAGACATGAAAATAACATGAAATCATACCAATCCCCAAGGGAGAGATATTGCCACAAGATCTCCTATTACTCTTCAATGTCTTCAAGGCTTCTAATTGATGATGAATGCTTGATAAATGTTGATGAATGTTGTTGAATGTTGTTGAAGACTCCACATAGGCTTATCTTTCACTACATAGAAGACTCATCATGCTCCAAAAACCTGCTCTTAGATTCTTAGACCGATCCCATTGATAGTTCTTAGTTGCCTTCAAATTAAGAAAGATAGCTCTTATTTATGAAACCCTAGATCTTAATTTTGACTTAATTTTGCCTTTAGGATGACCTAGGAATTGAATTTCCCACCAATATTTTGGGGTTAAGCATTATAATATCATATAATTGTGCTCCCAAAATTTTGGAAAAAAAGTCGAGGGCTGTGGCGGGAACGCACATGGTCTGACCAAATTTTCACCAAATTTTCAAGGCCGTTAGATATGATGATATTAGAGCGAATCCCAAAGTTATAGCCGATTTTGAGGTGTTTTGATATGCGAAATTGGGCCTTAAATGTCGAAATAGGACATAATTAGGGTTTATGATTAAATGATTTATTGGAGGAATAAAATAAAAAGGGGCACACTTAGGGTAAAGGGCCCAATTTTATAATGTATTAAGTGATGAAATATGACTTTAGATTTAATTAAATTAATTAATTAAATGCTTAAAGGGAAATAATAATGCAAGATGCATACACACTAAGGCCAGTGCTAACCTAAGTGTGAAATTGTACCACCCTAGCAAGGGTGTACAATTTACGACACTACAAGTCCGATGATTATGTAAGTCAATGAGACTTCGCTTTTGTGTTGAGGAGTGTCCTTTAGGTAGTTGGCCTGATTGCAAGTGCAATCCCCATTGTAATATTTTCACATACTGTTGCAGAAGTATTATTTGATTGTAGGTAGGGTTTCCCACCGTTGTTTTTCCCTTCACCGGATTTTCCACATCAAAATATTGGTGTTGTGTGTTGTGTACTCTCATGCTTTATCTTTCACTGTGCTGTTTTCATTTTTCTCTGGTAGAAGGTTTATAATCTGCAATAATTGTTTAACTTGTGGAAAACTGATTCACCTCACTCCCCTCTCAGTTTTCCTTTGGTTCTTTCTAATAGATAGATGGCGGCACTAGGGTGGCAACCAAGATGCAGGAAATGGCAGTGGTGCTAACAGTTTGTAAGACGCTAGTGGCTTGTAAATCGCAACCGCTAAGGGGATTATTGTTAGCGCTTAGCATATTTTAATTTTTTTCACCTCGGACTGCATGTAGGGAGGCTGCATGACCTTCCTAAGAAAAAAACATTGTCTCCAAATTTCTTGACACCAAAATGGGGCAAACTATATATTAAAATGGGTCTGAGATGCCTTCCGAATGCAATAGCAGGGTCCTTTTGGCCTGAAAATGCTTGGTTTGAAAGCTCACCTCCAAATCTGAGCTTCAAAACCCTTGTTCTGCAGTTGCAACACATGATCTCTAATTTTGGTGAAACAAAAAAATCAAACTTGACTTTCTCGAGTATCCCAAACGCAATGGAATAGTCAGAAATGCTTCTAGAATGCCCAAAATGAGAGTAATCATCGAGATCAAGGAAAGAAAAATACATGCAAAACAAAGATTACTGGATCTTCATAAACCTTTGCTGGTTATCTAGATCATGCAAAATGCGAGAGAAAACACAACAAGATTTTACAAGATCTCTACAAATAATCTAATCTTCCAAAACATGGTTTGATACCATATTAAAATCTGAGAAGCAGATCACAATCCATAATCGAATTGAAAGAGATAGATCAAAAAACTATAAATGTAGATGAAATGAACAATATAATAGTGATACTAAGAGAAAATTGATGTAAGGTACTCCAAGGAAAAATAGCATCAGATTACTATCTCCAACTATATGAAAATACAAGAAAGGTAGTGAGTCTATATAGGCTAAGGAGAGGGGAAATGTGGCAAAATGTACCTATAGGGAGAGGCCACTATGTGGGTTAAAGATTGCAAGAACATCTTCCCAAGATAGCAAATGCCACCTCCCTTGTAGGATGTCGACACCTCAAATCATCCACTCACTAATTAAACTCGATTTATTTAACCTAAGCAAGCTTAATAAAAGTGTAGGAAAAACCTAGAAAAGAGAAAAAAATAAACCCAACAAAAAAATAAAAACCTACACTAACAATCATCGTATCCAAAAATTACTGTATAACAAGGTCACATCTTTAGCTACTCATTAATACAACATGGAGTGAGTAAATTCATATACATCTACCGTAGATCTATCTTACATAACGTCCAGCAAAGGCAAATTATTTTGAGGGTGAATATTCGATTTGGCTTGATCTTTGATAGATATTTTTATTTAGTTTTAATTGCCAAAAGTATCACTAGCTACAATATGACCTATAAGTACATTGCGTAATGTATACAAAAAAATCCACAATTTCTGCTGCAACTTACGTACACACTGTTGGAAAGAGAAATGCCAACTAATAATGCAGCTGCAATAATCAATACAACAATTAGAGAAGGCATAGTAGTTGCAGTATTGAAGACATCTACGAACCTTATCCTTTCTAAAAATCTTAACTTATCCTATCAAGAAATTTGTTATTAATCAAAAGCTCGTCCATAGCTGTTCAATCTTACTGAGTTTGCAATTGTTACTCATTCTTTGGAGTCCAGCTCTGTAGAGCTATATTACTGAGTTTGCAATTGTTACTCATTCTTTGGAGTCTAGCTCTGTAGAGCTATATGGAGCTGTAAAGAGATATGAAGCTCAGTTGTAATCTTTCAGTCTAATTAAGATAATTTTGGTTCTATTTTTACTCCCTCTATTTTCTACATTTGGCATCAGAGTTAATGGTAAATTATTTTGAAAAGGAGATAATTAGTAGGAAGGTTTAGGGAGATCTAAGGCTAAAGCCATTGTAGATGAGTTTGTAGATGTGACAAGAAAAGAAGAAATTGATGTTTGTTACTAGTAAAAGAAAATGGATTGTCACAAAAAGTGAGATTGCTAAGTTAGTTGACCACTGCTAAAAGATACTTGATTGAAGCTATTAGTCTAATAAAAGTCAATGTCACTAGGAATTGTAGCAATTTAGAAGACATCATCGTGGGAAGAAAAGTGCCAAGAACAAAAGGAGATTGCAAGTTTGTTTTCTAAAAGTATGCCATAATCAATGTTTTGTTAATGGATGAATCAAAGGTAGTCAAAGTGTGTGTAGAAATTTGAGGTTTGGATTGCCGATTTGGAAAATAAAGTACCTAATGATTAAAACAGAACACTGATGTTGCTAGCAGTCTCTCCCAAAATTGCATGGGTGTTATATAATATCATCAAGACCACTCTTAATCAATTGAACCAAATGCGTTCTTGATAGGCATTAGTAGAGAAGGAAACATGTTTGGTATTATTAAGGACAACCTGTTATAGAGTTGGACTACTATTGTTTTGTTATCTAAGTGTATTTCTTATAATAAGTTTCTCTTCAGAATTAGGTCTCTAGTTTATCAGATCTGCAAATTCATGGGAGTGCTTGTTGTGAGTATCATTGGTATGTGATATGACCCACAAGGTTCTTTCTCCTTTCCTAAATGAGGAGGGCAAGATGAGATACTTAGAGATCTATTAAGACTATGTGTTGGTGTTGGTCTTTAAAGACATAGACCATAAGAAGCCTTAGAAGAAGTTGTTATTTTTTTGATTAAAGTCTAATTAAGTGAATAGAAATTTGCTGAAGAGGAAATCTGGTTTGAGCCATTGGTGAAGGAGTACTCAAGGGTAAAGCTTCTCTAAAATAAAGAAATTGTTAAACAATTTGGTGAAAGCTCTTAATGAAAAGGAAGGATGCTGGTTAGATTAGATGTAAGGTATATAAGAGAAGCCATTTGAAGGGAAATTCAAACTATCAGCAAGGTGAAGAAGATCGTTGAAGTGTTTGGATTAGAGGTGAGAGTATACGCATGGTAATGATATGCAAATGGACATAGATAATGGGATCGTATTTTTGTGCAAATGTTTGAATAATTTGGAATTCTTATTATATCTGAGTTGTTGTAGGGGTGCATGATCGGTTGTAACCGACACCCCAAAGTTTATTGTTTCAAATATGTAAAACTTAGTCATAAGGAAGTTTAATTTTTACAAGTGCAAGCAACACATGTAATCATGTAGCATGTATCCTCTTGTGCATAGAGATGTTGTGGCATAAAGTTGTAGAATTATGGTGAATCAGAGAAGTTGAATCTTTGATTAAGGGGAAGTGTGAGATGAAACAATCTCAAAGTGTGAGGGACCAAGATAATAATTATATGTGAGTTTAAGATATTAATGGATCATGCAAATGAAAAGGATTCGTATAGAACTTGGCAAGTTATTTATGCATCTCAGTAGATGGATCACTTTTTATATGGACGCAATAATTATTTATAATACAAGTATAGAAGAAGAAGCTAGTATCCTCAAGCACCAACAGTGCCTGTTTATGAGAGGTGTTAATGAAAGAAATTGGAATTGGTAGTTGCGATTAAAAGAGAATGTTGGAAAGAATAATCCCAACTATTGATACAACTATAGTAATCAGTACTGCAATCAGAGAAGACATAATAGCTGTAGTATTGAAGACAATTATGAACCTTATCCTTTCTGCAAAGTTTATCTGATCTTATCAACAAAATTTATTATTCAGTAGAAGAAGCCCATCCATCTATTGTAAAGAATCTAATGAATGCATATTCAAGAGTGTGAGTTCTACCACATGCACAAAATATAATAATATCACCCGACATGTCATGATATCAACAATGATAAGAAATCAAATCAATTAATCTTCCCTCATTATAAAGATAAATAAAGCATTGGAAATAAGTAGATCATGCTCTAATGAGAGCCATGAGAAGGTGTTAAAGAGTCCAGAGGATCCAAATAACAAATAATTATGGGCATTCTTCAGTAGACTACTGTAGAAAGATAAAGCAACCATTGAAGTCTGGAGATCCCTAATTGAAGTGTTTGGAGGAATAACGTGAGGATATCTCCCAATAAAAGATATGTTTTAAGAAGGAAGATTGGTAGTGAAATCTGTGATCCACATTCAAAGCACTTTTTGGATGACTCAAACACAATTTTTTCCCAAATTTCAAGAGATGTATCTTCAAATGAAAATTAATCAAATATTTTTTGAACTGGTAAAGGCCTTTTATGTCAAAATAAATGACACACGCAACTTGTTTTTGTAGGGTACATGTTGAATTTTCTAATAATTATAATGTTTATTGACATATATGTGTAGATTTGTTGTACTAACAATGTTTTGTAGGAATGCAATATAAAAGTTCCACCTACATTTTCAAGACATTTCAAGCATATTATGTGAAAGAGTGGATGGTTAACTATTTTACAAGAACTTAAGCTTGGATGTCACATGTATTCATTGTGGTGGCTTACAATATTTCCCAATTTGTGAGTATATGGAGAGTACACATGCAATTGGAAATGAACTAACTGGAATCTAAAAATTATAAAACAATGGCCTACAATTTAATAGATGGAAAATTTGCAAAAAAGGTGTGAAATGGTCAATGAAAAGTTTTGAGTGTATCAGCTTATGGGCCTTTTTCATGAGAATATAGTGTATGAGTATGAAAGGCATATTCATAGAGCTCGATGGTCAGAATTCTAGTTCAAGTTATGCAAGGACACATTTCCACTTCATACCATCATTTTAGTTGTTGACTTTATCGATAACTACACACTACAACTGCAAAATGAGGTGCAATTGTAGTATAAAAATTCCACATATCTTTCTATATTTGTGTATATAGCTTTCATTCATGCAATTGATAATATATAGGACAACAAAAAGATATTGAGGGAGTGCTATTTTTACATCAACAATGATCACACACATTCTATAGAGATTGTGCAAGGTTGCTTTTCAAATGTTCTATTGTGATTTGGCTAGAAGGGGCATATCATTTTGTCAGTATATCTATGGTCAAATAATTGTGTATTATAATTCAAGAGCTCTCAGATGTTTTACTGGTTGATACAAAGCATGATATCACTAGTGTTTAGCATACGCGGAATTTTTTTGAGGCTAGGCATGGAAAAGGGGAGCATGATGGTAAAGGGGCATGTGTTAAAATATATTTAGCACAAGAAGAGTTAAAGTACAAAGACAACGTAAAGTTGATAGATGCAAAATTTATCATTGATTGACTTATCTTGAAATAGCTTGTTGGGTCCACTTGTTTGGGGTGGATGAGGCAATGTTTCACATGGTTGGGATTGTTGCACCTGTGAAGACATAAAAGGGAACCCAAACAATCAAGATGATCAACATGAATTTTCTAGCTTATCATCTTGGCTAGATATATGAGGTAATGATCTTATATTTTATTATTTCCTTACATGGTTATGTATGAATTTAATCTTGATTTTTTGTTCGAAATTGATTTTGGCACTTTTATATATTTTGATTTTAAGTGTAGACAAAAAATTGTTCTCATGGCTAGGTTTTTACATATTGGTTGTGCAATTCCATAGAAAACATATGATGATTATTACTAGTGACAATAGCATAGGAACATGATTATAAATAATTCCGAGGCGTTAGTACTTCATGAGTTTAGGTTTTATATTTTCACAAGAATATTTGCTAGTTTAAGGAGTTCATGTTTCGTAGTTTTCTTTTCAACCAACAAGTTAGGATTGCTAGAATTAGTTTTGGTGGTAGGCTCATGGGAAGGAACTATACTGAAATAATTGGTACAACTAGCACAATCCAGTAGTACAATCATACATAGATATTTTCAAGATGGTAGGTTCTACATTATTTTAAGTCTCACCAATTCATAGAAAAGCAAAGACTTGAATTTCTATCTAGCCATCCTTACAATTCATATTTGAACATTAGACCTTTAATTTACACATATATTCCTTTGAGCTAAGTAAGAAAGATTCATACAACTATAATGTCTAAAGACATTTTCTAGTAGGGTAAGAATGATTGAAGACACTATTTTCAAGGTTCAGAGATGTTTTTTCAATTTTTACATGCTTAGACTTTAGAGAGGTTGAGTTCTAGTTTTATCTTTCTTAGTTGGATTAGTATAATGTAATTGTTTATTCTTATTTGGGTAGCATGTTGACGGTTCACCTTTAAGTAATTTCTATCTAAAGGTTGAGTGCACCTACACATACCTATCTTTGTCACCTCATTTGGAAGACCAAATCCACCAAAATGGTCAACCATGCAATAATAGTGCTCTATGGAAGGTCAGTTACAATAATCTTGATTCATACTGATAATATACTTCCTCCCCTCATCTACTAGGCCTGCAAGGTTGTAGACATTAATGCTTAATACTTGCCTCCTCACTTTTTGTCTACACATGTACTCCACTACCTCCTTTCATCTCTCCAATGTTTTGGAAAAACAACTACTGCAATTTTTGTATTTTTTCAATTTTTATCATTGCCAACATTTGACATTTTTTCTATTTATGTCGACATCTGTTGGGACTCCTCAATCAATGCAGCTGTGTGTAATTTATTCTATAAATTGTAAAAATATGATTATTATTCATTCCTTTTTGTATCTTTACGTTGTAGTTATTTCTTCAATATACAAGGGAACTTTGTAGCACTGTTTGAAAGCTATTTGAATATGTCTGCTAATAGTAATGATGTATTATGAACACGGGAGATGAGTTCATTTTTTTTCTGTAAAACTGCAGTTATAAAGCACTGTATTGGTTGTTATATGGTTGATATTCCATCTGTAATAGTTGATGTTCTTCAAATGAACCAATATATTTCTTTATTGCTATAGCAATATAGTATTTTTTTCTGAATGAATTGTTCTATGATTTATTAAATGTTTTTATTTCAAACTCTATAATTTGTAACTGGTTTCTCCTTTAAAACCAATATGGGGTATCAAAGCATTCAGGAGTTAGGAAACTTTGTTTATTTCTTGAATTGCAACTGCTTCAAATGTAGGTTGGCTCTTACCCGAGAAGCTAGGTATGATAAGTGTAGTTGTAGAACTACATAGGTATAGTTTTTGTGGAATTTGTGAGAGGAGATCATTTGTGAATTTATTTTTTTAAAAGAAAATATGAGAACAAATAATTAAGGTTTAACTCAGTTTCAAGAACATGTATTGAAAGGATAAAATTATGACTTCTAGAGTATAAAAAACGAAAAACATTATTTATGCCTCAAGATGTGTGGGAGTTGGTAGAACAAGCATATACAAAGCTTGGAGGTACTCAAGCCCTTGCAACCTTAATTCAGGCGCTAGGAGATAAATTGAAAAAAATCAAGAAAAAAGACACAAAAACCTTGTTTATCATTCAACAAGTTCTACACAAGTCAATTTTCCCTAGAATTGCTACAACTATAGAGTCCAAACAAGCCTAGGATTTGTTGCAAAATGCTTCTCAGGGAATAGATAAGTTAAGACAATAAAATTGTAGATGCTTAAAAGGGACTTTGAAAATTTGGTCATGAAAGACTCATAACCCAGGCAAGAATTTTTCACTTGTGTGATGAGTTTTGTTAATTAAATTAGGTCCTATGGGGAAAAAATGGTTGATAAAAAAATTGCTGAAAAAAAGCTTTAGATGTCTCCCTCCTAGTTTTGATCCTATTGTAGTGGCTATTGAAGAGTCAAAAGCATAAGTCTTCTCTTTGTAAATGAACTTATAGGGTCTCTTCAATCTTATGAGCAAAGAATGAATAGATCTACTAAAAAGCTATTTCAAACAAGCATTGAAAACCAAGATAAATGTCTCAAAGAAGAAGGAAAAGAATTCAAAGAAACATCTCATAGGAATACAAGAATGTTTAGAGGAAAAGGAAAAAGCAACAATTTTAACAGAGGAGCTAGTAGTGGACAAAGTAAAAATTATTTTGGAGGAAGAAGTTCTGGTGATAGTCAAAATTATGATAAACCACAAGTACAATGTCACGATTACAAAAATTTTGGTCATTATGAATGAGACTACTGAAAAAGTAATAAGCAACACACACATTTCTATAAAGGAAAAAAAGAATAGTTAGATAATAATCTATTTCTAGTTTGCAATTCTTTAAAGGAAGAGTCTGAAAATCTATAGATTTTAGGTAGTGGTTGTAGTAGCCACATGACAAGAAATAAAATTATTCTTGTAGATATGGATGATTCTACTAGAACACAAGTGTGGCTTGGTGATAAAAATGAAGTTAAAATCATAGGTAAGGGGACAATGGTAGTAAATACAAAACAAGGTCAAAAAAGTGTATCCATGATATTTTGAAAGTACTAAGATTAACACATAATTTGGTAAGTATGAGGAAATTGGTTCGAAAGAGTTAATCTGCAATATTTGAAAGTAGTGAATGTGTCATTTATGAAAAAATACAAATAAACCAATAGTGGTTGAAGTTGGCATGTTGCAAAATATGATTTTTCTTTTGTCTTTCATATAATGAAACTCAAGTCCTTCAAACTAATTACAAGGATCATTTTTAGTTTTTAATTACTTTAGTAGGGAAAGAGCCCTGAACCCTCACAAAACCTTAACAATAGAGAGCAACAAAAAAACCTCAGGCATCACATAGCTAGGCACCCAGCACAAAACAAAGAAGCTAGCCCTCATAAGTAATCAAAAACATATAGATGAAAGTAGCAATCCATAATCAACCTACCATATTGACTCCACCCTAACCTAACTATACTAGCATAGATATGGGCTTTTAAATTTCAAAGGACATAAAAACCTCTCTCAAAAGAATATGGTGAGAGGACTACCACTTACCTATCGTGATGATCGGGTGTGTGAGGGTTGCATTGATGGTCAACAACATCACGAGTCGTTCCTAATAGGAAGATCTTGGAGAGTGAAGGTTCCACTTGAACTGGTACATTTTGATATTTGTAGTCCAATGCAAATATCATGTCTTCATAAAAATAGATTTTTTTTTTATCTTTTTGGATTTTAATAGGATTTGGGTCTATTCATCATAAAAAAACTAATTATTTTTAGTAAATTTAAGCAATTAAAGGTTAGCATGGAAAAAAACATTGGTTGTTCTATCAAATTCTTACATTTAGATAGAGGAGGAGAGTTAACCTCTAATGAATTTTAAGGCTGTTGCCAAAATAATGGAATACCAAGGCAATTTATTGCAAGTTATACTCAACAAAATGGAGTAGCAAAATGCAAAAATTGCACCATTTATGGAAATGGATAGAATCATGCATAAAGCTAAGGGTCTAGCAAATATTTTTAGGGTTGAAGATGTTGCAAAATCCATGTATTTGTTGAATAGATGTCAAAAAAAAAGTGTGAAAATTATGACACCTTATGATGCATGGTGTGCAAGAAAATCCGGTATTGCACACTTGAGGGTTTTTGGATGTATAGCTTATGATAACATAGCTAAATAAAAAAGGTAGAAATTTGATGATAAAAGTAAAAAATATATTCTCATTGGATATAGAGAGGAGACAAAAGGTTATCATTTATTTAATCAAATAAATGAAAAATATATTCCCATTTATAATGTAGATTTCTCTATAATAGAAATTACAGACATGGAGAGTAGGGGAAGACAAGTTGTAACATGGACCAAAGAATGTGTCAACTCTCCATTTTAAATGTTGGTTCTACTTGATACCAAAGAGTAGCATTGATAGAAAGAAGAAGAGATTTAAAAATCAGGAGGGTCTTTTGAATCAAAAGAGCGATTAGGGAATATAGCTACAAAACCAAAGGGCAATATTTGAGAGTCTTGTAAGATTGGAAAAACACCTAAGTCCATTTCCTTTGTAAGAAAATGTAGGCAAGTTGACCCTTCTAAGGCTAAGGATTCAAAAGAGACAACCTCTACAAAAGGAAAAGGCAAGATCATCCTAGTGGAAGCCAAGACCTATAGAAGAAAGAGTTTAGAGATTTAGTTATATTTTATGAGCTATGATGAAGAGGAACAAAAGCAAGAGATTCCTCTCTAGAGGAAGAAGAGATCAAGTGGTTTCACCACTACAAAAGGAGTCATCATCCTCTACTCCTTTGCACGAGTCACCTCTCCCATCTCCATCACCATAAAGGAATCCTTCACTTCCCACTTTTATAAATATTTCATCTCTACATACCAAGATTCCAACTCCCCCACATAATCATCATACAATGCATCTCCACCAAAGGGGCCTAGCATCTCTTCTTTATAAAATTAAACTAAGAAGATGCAAATATTGAGTTTGAGATAACTTTTTTAGTCAGGATAGATCTTAGAGAAAAGGAGAATATGCTTATGAAAATGTGCCATTCAAACAAGACAAAGAAATGTGGCAAGAGGAAACTCCTTGAAAGGGTGAGCTAGGAGAAGAGAATATTGAAGGAGATGCTGAGAAAATATAGCAAGAGAATGGGGAATATTTTGAAGGGGATAATTAGAAGAAGCGGATGTAGAATAAGTGACATAGAAATACCTCAACAATATCAATAGGAAGAACAAGATAAGGAGAAATGCTAAGAAGTATTGCATGCAAAAGATGATGGTAAGGTCCCTGAGAAATAATTTGTACAAGACACTCAACTCAAGGGTTCCAAAGCCACCACACTCAAATCTAATGCTGCAAGAATTTAAGTGTTGTTGAACTAGGTGGTGCAAAATGGAAAAGAAGATATGTCCATCCAGAGGAATAATACTTTGCAATTTGGATGAGGCTTTCAAGACCCTAGGAAGTAAAAGGAAGCAAGCTATAAGGGTAGCCATAGTGAGTATCAAATCACATAAGCATAGGATTATTCAAATAAAAGTCTCACTGGTAGACAATCCTAAAAGAAAAATGTAATCTTAGGATTACCAAATTAAAGATGTAGGTCAAGGAGTGCAAATAAGGGAAGGAAAAATGATCTCTGCAACAAGTTTTAGCCAATTGACATCCTCGATCATACAAGAAAGGCCAAAAATACTAAGGAAGAGTTGAAAGAATAAATCACACATCTCAAAACATATATAATCCATCTAGTGAGAAAAATAGATGGTTATTCCTTCATTAAGTCTAAATACAATTTTGAGTTAATTGAGTCAACCCCAATATTTGAATGTATTTCCTCCTACTACAACAAAATGCAGAGAAGACCTCAAGAACTTAGGAGACCAAGTTATCAAGAAGGCAATACCAATCTAGCATTCTATTAGTGATGAGGTCATCTTGGTATAACAAATGCAAATGGAAGTTCATATTTGTAATGATGTGTGAACAATGTCTCAATTTATGGATAATGAAGTCCATTTAGATGAACCTGTAATGCCCACATTTTGAACTCTTTATAATTATAATTTGTAATGTCTAAAATTTTCACTAAGAAAACTCAATCATTTTTTTTTTTGAAAACTAACACAAAACTAACTAACATATGACTTTATGATCATTGTAATGCTAAAATTTTCAATTAAAAATATGACTATTGTAATTAATAATATTATAAAAATTAAAAATAATTATTAAATATTAAAATTATTGAAAATTTAAATGATTTAAAAAATAATTTTGTAATAAAGATGATTAGAAAATGAATAGAATTGTTTTATAACAATATGTAAAATAATTTTTTTCATGAATTGAATTATTATCCTCAATTTAATGTAAATATAAAATAACAGATGCCAAAATTAAATGATATGTATCATTTTTAATTTATAGTTAGGGTTAGCTTAAGGTTAGAGTTAAGTATTGGAACTAAAGTTAGAGTTATTATTAGGATTCAAGTATAGGATTGTCATTCTAGGATAAAACTTGGGTTAGAGTTAGATTTATCATTCATAAAATTGATGTATAGTATTAATGATATTATTATTCTAGATGACATGAATGTTGTAAATATTTTCATAATAATTGTGAGATTTTGCCAAGATCAAGAGCCCAATGAAATGTACAAATAGAGACAAAATATAGGACAAGAATAAACTGTATTCTCATCAATAGATAAAAAAAGATCATTACATACAATGTAGATGAGCCTTCTTATATAGGAAAGGCTATATGGATATGTGAGCACACAAACATGACATGTGGCTCAATAAGAAACAAGGGTAGGTAGGAAATAGGTATGGGTAGGTAGGAGAAACAATAAAATATTCCACATGAGGTGGATCACCCACCAAAGGTGGAATTATCACTCCACAATAAGTGGATATGATAAAGTAGTAACAAGGTCAACACCATAAAAGGTGGAAATTCTCTTACACACACTATCCCAATGTGGCACAAACACCCAAGTGTCTCATACCCAAACTACTATGTGTATGCGGGAAAAGCGGGTTGGTAGAACTCAAAATGTGAAAAATGGAGCTCTATGGAGCCTTGCTCACACACCCACAGGACTTCTTGTTGCAAGCTATGGAGTCATGAAGTATGGCTCAGCTTCCCAAGGTTGGTTCCATGGTTCTCTATCTTACACGGTCCCTCAAACCAATGTTTTTGCTTTCAGATCACTGAGCAAAATGGTTTAGGGATGACAAATGCAAGAACAAGGGATGCTTTGATAGATTTTTAGAATGAAATGCATCCTAAGATATGCATGGTCTTAAAATGCAATAAACTAGATTATAAGATGACAAGGTTAGTATAAATACTATCCTAACATGATATATTAGTCTATGTTTGAGCTAAATGATAAAGAAAGTATTCTAAACATGCATATTTAGACTAATTCCTAGTTAAAAGAGAGGCTAAATGATGAGCATAAATGATATATGAAAGCTTGAATGTATTTGAGCATAAGTGTGATGCTAAAGACATGGATGATATATTTATAAATGGAGGAATGAGAGCTCTATTTATAGCAAAAATAGGGCAATGGATGGCCAGGATTGAAAGAATTAATCAAGGGTTGAGTTTGAAAGTTGGGAATCCATGTTTGTAATTTGCACCAATGAAATGGTGACAATTGTCAACATAGGGTTAGGTTGAGAGAAGGGGTTGGAGGCATTAAATGCCTAAGAAGACCTCATAGTTATCCTAGGGGTGAGGGTTGTTGATTTTGTAACTAGGTTAGAAAAATAAATAGGATTCGGATTTCCTTAAGGCATCATCCGAATCCTTATAGGGTAGGGCCCTATCTATTGTATTTATGTGTAAAACAAATAGGGCTGGCCCCCTTATATCCTCCACACCAAACATAAAAGAAACTCATGCTTCATTATAGGGCTGACCCTATATTGAAATGTACTAAGTTAAGCCTACACTCCAAACGTGTGGACCTATCCACATCATTGTTATATGCAAAAATGGTTTTAGCGCCCAAGGTTAAATGGGCCGACCTAGAGATAAGTAAAAAGATGAACCTCATATATATTCCATCCACTTGCAAGGCTTAAAAGGCATATACACATTCAGCAAATATTATCTCTGTTATCAAGCAGCGAACTACCTTCAGTGATCAGCGAATTTCATCTAGAAGACAACAAACATATCCAGTGAGCAACGAACATATCTAGAAGACAACAAACATCATCAATACACAACAAACCCTATTGGTATCATAGTGGTAGCACAATGAACTTGCTTAGGAGCACAACGATCACCTTTGAAGGTCTGCAAATTACATTTAAGGGGCAACAAACTTCATTCTTGTGACTGTAACATCGACAGATAAGCTCTCTATTACAGTGTTCCCTAGGTTAGAATTATTACTATGATTAGTTTAGCTTCAAGTGTGAAGCTCATTGTAAATTCAATTGGTTATTGCCTAATCAAATCTAAGGATCTATTGTTGCTGGGTTTTTCTTCCTAGAGGGAGGTTTTCCCAGGGTACTTGTGTCTTTGTGTTCATTTTGCTTATCTCTATTTATCAGCAAACAATCTAATTAGGAGCTAATTCTGATTTCTGGGTTCTTATATTAATCTGAAAGGCTAATTTCAACATGGTATCAGAGCTCTAGTTTCGTATAGAGGTTGTGATCAGATTTGTTCTCCTATCTAACCTATTGTTCAAAAGTTTAGTCCTCATGGCTTCTTATATTAGGGCTGAAGATAGGTTGGAAGGCCACACAAACTACTCTTTTTGGAAGGTCAGGATAATGATGGCATTGAATGATCTTGCTGAATATGTTAGCAAGAATGCTAAGGAACCTAAGAATGAAAGTGAGAAAGAAGCTTGGAAGAAGAAGGACTTCCAAGCTCAAAGGATAATAATAGAGTCCATCAAAAATCACTTGGCGCCATCCATCTCCTTGAAGAAGACCGCTAAGGAGATGTTCACCACATTGGAAAAGATGTATGAAGTCAACAACACTAGCTACTTACTTGCTTTAAGGAATCGGCTCTCTTACATCAAATTAGAGAAAGAAGAATCTGTTGCTGCTTACTTCATGAGAATCTCTAACCTAAGAGATCAGCTTGCTATAGTTGGGAAGAGCGTTGAAGATAGTGACTTATCTATAACTGCCCTAAATGGTCTTCCTCCCTCTTGGGAACCATTTGTTCAAGGAATCAGTGCTAGAGTTGAGCTTCCTAAGTTTGATCAGTTAATGGGAGATTGCATTCAAGAAGAGTCTCGGCTGGCTGCAAAAGGAAAGATTAAGAAACCCTATGATGAGCAACATGTCCTCTTGGCTAAGAAGGAAGGCAACCATTGGAAGAAGAATGATCTCAAGAGAAATAGAGATTTCAGATCTGCTACCCCTCATTCAAGGAAGAGACCAAGAGACTTATCTCACATCCGATGCTTCCGATGCAACAAGCTCGGCCAATTTGCAAGGGACTGTCAAACTCAGATCGAGCAAGAAGATGCAAACATAAATGAAGTATCAAATCATGAAGATTTCCTCCTTTGATCTATTGGTTCGTTGATCTACTAGTAAGTAATAATGTATTAGGAAACTAATCCTTACAGTTGATCTATTGAAAATTATTGTTTTACAAGCATGATCCATGAAGGCCCACTTTAGCCATTGCCTTCGGATCTAGATTTGAAAGTCTACTCTAACTTTCTCATTATTAAGGATACAAATTTGATGAACTCTATTTTAGGATTGAAATTTGTTGTGGATTTATAATCTAGACAGGCTTTTAGAGGGAGCCTCATGTTTTCTTGATTTTGATAAGTTCTAATCATTGTGTTTCAGATAATGAAATTGATATGTCCAAATGAATTACTTGATTATTGCAAAAATTTTATTTTATGATGATACTAACCATGATACAATGGGTGTATCATCCACCCTCTACGGAGTGCAAGGTGGTAGTTCTCTCTCACCCTCTACGGAGTGCAAGGTGAGTCCACCCTCTGTGGAGTGCAAGGTGGCAGTTCTCTCCACCCTCTACGGAGTGCAAGGTAACGATTATTTCCCACCCTCTGTGGAGTGTAAGGTGGTAGTTATTCCCACCCTTTGCGGAGTGCAAGGTGGCGGTTATTTTTCACCCTCTGCAGAGTGCAAGGTGAGTTCACCCTTTGCAGTGTGCAAGGTGACAAATTGTCCTTCTCTGGGAGAAGTTTATGTATCCTCTGCGGTTGTGCATGATCTATGTTATATGGTTATGTATATCTTTGAGTATTAATTATTGCAGGTGTGCATATGGAAAGGTCTCTTTCATCCTTTGTGGATGTGCATGATGAAAGATAATGGTGTTATATGCAGGTTCCCAGGAAAGTGTGAAGTTATGAAGTGTTGGCTTCTTCCTCTGCAAGCATTGCTAGAGAAGATCATGTAAAGGCTCATTGTAATGTAATTGCGTGATCAAATCATGAATTGTATATTGATTGAACTATTAGGGCTGGGCCCTAATCCTAAAACTTGTAAATGTTCATGCCATGGATTTGTCCATGTGAATTTGGTTATGTATTTATTTTCCTCCCTAGTTAAGAGGGAGTGTTGATTTTGTAACTAGGGTAGAAAAATAAATAGGATTCGGATTGCCTTAAGGCATCATCCGAATCCTTATAGGGCAGGGACCTATCTATTGTATTTATGTGTAAAACAAATAGGGTTGGCCCCCTTATATCCTCCATGCCAAACATAAAAGAAACTCATGCTTCATTATAGGGCCGACCCTATATTGAAATGTACTAAGTTAAGCCTACACTCCAAACGTGTGGACCTATCCACATCATTGTTATATGCAAAAATGGTTTAGCGCCCAAGGTTAAATGGGCTGACCTAGAGATAAGTAAAAAGATGAACCTCATATATATTCCAGCCACTTGCAAGGCTTAAAAGGCATATACACATTCAGTGAATATTATCTCTATTATCAAGTAGCGAACTACCTTTAGTGATCAGCAAATTTCATCTAGAAGACAACAAACATATCTAGTGAGTAGCGAACATATCTAGAAGACAATGAACATCATCATGTAAAGCGGAAAATCGATCGAACCCTAGTTGCTCTCCCCTCTTCCAACTCCAAGGAGAGAGAAGGGAGGTCACTAGGGTTGATGGTTTTCACTTAGGGGAGACTTTACATTCAAAAGAGGGGTTGAAACCCACAAGATCCAATCCCACACAATGCAAGATTGGATCAAGGGTTAAGACAGCAAGGCTACCCTCTTTTGTAAAGAATGTAGATAGAAAGATTAAGCTAGGAATGCATAGAAAGTGAAAAAGATTCGCTTATAAAATGAGATAGGGATATAGGATGAAGCTACGGACCTGGAATTAGCAGTAAAATGTTGATACAACACTGTCCTACAAATTTGAGCAAAAGTTGACGGGATGATGGTGCCCGACGTGCACACGGTCCTCCAAAAAATCCGCGAAACGAAGGGGGATCTGTTCGTCTCTACACAAGGATTCCAGATCTTCAATTTCAGCCGCGTACCTGTAACCTACACATAGAAAAGTGAAGATGATTGGGGGGTTAAGGATTAGGGGTTTGCCCTTAGGTCAAACCCCGGTTTTGGAATTAACCAAGAAGTGAGAAATTGCTGTAAATGTAAATGATTGTAATGTAAAACAAGTACTAATACCTTGTTGTAAGGATGTTTGTATCCTTATGTGCGAAGGTATAGATGTTGTTGTATGTTGTATGTTGTATGTAGTATGTGATCTCCTCTTCAATGGTTGAATCCTTGTCTTGAATGCAACACTTAGCCTTGAATGGAGACTTGGAATTATCAATTGCTTGAAGGAATGTTTGAATGCTTGAATGCTTGAATGTTTGAGTATCGTTTCCACGCCTTTTCCATCATATCCAAATGAGAGAGAAAATGTTGTTTATATACTTGTCAATTAGGGCTGATAGACTGATTTTTCCGACCTTAGGCCGACCAGGAAATGTTATTTTCCAATTTGCAAACAAAAAGATCCGAAGTCCCAAAGGAGACTGGGCCCAAAATAGGGCCAGGGACCAGGGCGCTGAGCGCTCTGGTCCCACCTCCCGGGACAGCAGGGTGCAAAGGAGGATCAGGCCAGGGTGTAAGAAAATGCAGTTTTTGGTGTCGTGGACAAGTTTCGGGGTCTCCATTCAAGTT
Organism: Cryptomeria japonica; assembly: GCF_030272615.1. Taxonomy (NCBI): domain Eukaryota; kingdom Viridiplantae; phylum Streptophyta; class Pinopsida; order Cupressales; family Cupressaceae; genus Cryptomeria; species Cryptomeria japonica. Next base: position 16,001,225 of record NC_081408.1, on the reverse strand, counting down.
CCGTGTTGCGTCGCCATCATGAAGACCGAAATGCAATCAAAATTGCAAGTGTCGCAATTTTAGGACGCTACATTTAGCCCCCACTTTAGCGAGAGTATAGGCGTATGCTCATACTTCCGGTAAAGTACAAGGAAACAACATTGAAAGACTTTCACCACGTCAAGGAGGCAAGATACACCAAGCCCCCAGTGGACTAAGGATCTTATGACTTCGATTGACAAAGTAAAAGGGAAGATCACGAGGGAGAACCATGACTATCAGTAGTAAGGTTCCCTCACTATGAGTCATCCAAGAGAAATACCAAAAATTTTCAAGGCAAAGCTAAGTTCACCAACAAATTTTCAAGTATCTTGAAGGGATAGACAGGGTGTATGCCCCCCTACGTTAAAGCGATCGCACATGCCTCAACGGGGGTGATTGTTTTAACGTAGTAATACACATAAGAAATGAGAAAGGAAAGGAGCAGCATGTTATCACAAAGATTTAGCCCCCAAGTGTGAGATAAACCCAAGGAAAATAGACACAAAACACAAAGAACGAGGTGACTTCGCTTTCCTCGGGGTCAGTATGCTGTATGATAAGTCATGTATATATATCATATGTATGTATGCATAATTGTTCTTCATTCCCCAATCAAGGAAGGTCACCTAGAAGAAGGGAACACATGTGTCTTTTGAGTCAACATGAGAGAGACCAAAAGAGATCTCAATGCTTTGCATCGTCCTCAAGTAGACCACACTAAGGACAACAAATAGAAGAATGAGAATAACACATAGAAGAAGTAACAAAAGAGAGGAGGAGAGAATCTGCTATGCTAATGAGACTAGTCTAGCACGTCATCTACCCCACGATCTTGCTGATCAATGTTTCGGGTAGGCAGGGAACACGCTAGAGGAGGAACATCCAACATAGCAGATGGAGCTATCACAAGATCCAAACAAGGGCTATGTTCATGTTCCAAGCCATGTTGTTCTTGTCTAGGAGCTAGGATAAGTGCTTTAGAAAATTCGTTAGATAAATGGTTATCAATATCAACAAGTTCATATTCACTATCAGAAGCAAGAGGAGTAACATGTTCATCATGAATAACATTTTCATTTATATCATCATCAAGATTTATAAAAATAGGATCTTTAACTCGCACAGGATCAAGACCATCATGCATCTTATGTTTAGGAGATTTAGGCTCAATTTCCGGCTGAGGAGAAAATGGAATAATGCTTGTTGAAGGTGTTTTTGGAGATTGTAAAGTTTGAGAAGCAGCTGCCTGAGCTCTAAGACGACACTTTTGTCGGCGTTCATGTGCAGAACGATTTCGTCTAGTCTTAGTAGGAAGTGGAGAAGATTGAGGAGGAGGAATGTTCTCATCCTTATCACTTGGGTGTTTAGGTTGTGGTCTCTTAGGCTGGATAATAGGAGAAGAAGAAGGTCTCTTCTCTCTATAAAAGGAAGGAGGAGGAACTGCTCCATATAAAGGAGGAATTTTTGGTTTAGGAAGGAGACCAAGTCCATCATGACGAGGAGGTATAGGTCTACTCTTAGAAGGTTTATTCGGCATAGACATAGTCACATCCATAGGAATGGGTTGGGAATCTTCTTGAGGAAAGACATTAGTTTTATCTTTCAAAGGAAGAACTTCCTTCTCAAGAACGATAGGAATATCAAGTTTGGGTGTTCTAGGTTCACTTAGAGATAAGATCATATCTATTTTCCATTTTTGATAAGATTTGAAAAGATGATCACTTCGCGGAGGAAGAGATTGGAATTGTTTAGGCCAAAAATAATCAATAGGAATGCTAGAAGTTCTTTTAGCTGGTTTAAAGAGACTATGATTGACAGTAACAACTTCACCATTATGGGGAAATTTTAAACACTTGTGAATAGGAGAAGCAATAGCTTTCATGGAAGATAGCCAAGGATAGCCAAGCTTCACACGAAATTGTTTGGATGAAGGAATAATAGCAAAGTTCACATCAAGGGATTTGTTATGAACTTCAATAGGTAATGTAATAGAACCAATTGCAGGAGAAGAAAATGCATCAAATAATTTCACAATCACATCTGTTTTGTCATAGATCATTTGATTCAATTGCAAAGTAAAAAGAAATTCCTCGGTAATAACATTAACCATGCATGAAGGATCAATAAGCACTCCACGGCAAGGTGTATTCTTAACTTTTGCAACTATGTATAAAGGACCATCAGGTGCCCTGATAGTTTCACTAGAATCAAATGTGATGGAAGGTTCTTTAGGGTTTTCTTGCTGCTCTACAAAGTTAATCACATTCGGAGTCATAGACACAAGACCATCAGATGAGAGAGAGGAATCATTAGCCTCAATCGCATTAGAGGTATGAGAAGGTAATGGATCAGTAAAAATCTGAAGATTTTGGTTAGGAGGAGCTACAGATGTGTTGCCTTTATCATTCACTCCAGAAACAGAGATAGTATTATTATCAATCAAATCTTGAATTTTACCCTTTAAAGAAAAACATTTTTCAGTATCATGCCCAGGCTGACGATGAAATTGACAAAAAGATTTGTTATCAAAATAAGGTGAATTAATCTTTGCAGGATCTATTTGCCTTATAGGAGGAAGAGTAAGCACATTTTGTTCCAATAACTTATTCATAATACTGTGCAATGATTCATTCAAAGGAGTATACTTTCTTTCTTTCTTGAAAAACTTAGAAATAGGAGGCACACTTGATGCTGCATTCACATTGTTGTTGATGATGTTTTCATTGAATTTGATGGAATCTCTGTTCAGTTTAAACTTCCCAAATGGTTGTTGACTACTATCACCCTTATCACTCGGAGCCATAGGATGTGATTGTTCCATTTGACTCACAGTCAGTTGATAATTGTGAAGAGTTGCACACAATTGTTGGAAAGAAGTAAACTCAGAAAACAGAAGTTTGTCTCGAATATCTTTTTGTAAATTAGAAATAAAGATTCTTTGAATATCATTGTCAGGCACTAGAAAAGAAATTTGAGCATACAAATGCTTATATCTACCAATGAAATCAGTCACTTTTTCTTTAACACCTTGTTTACAATGCATTAAATCAATCAAAGTAACTTTAGGACTTATATTGTTTTGAAATTGTTGAATGAAAGCATTTGCAAGTTGTTCGAAAGAAGTAATAGAATAAGAAGGAAACGAGTAATACCATTGTAGGGCTTTGTCTCTTAATGTTCTAGTAAACAGTTTTGCAAGCAACCTTTGGTCATAAGCAAAATCAGTACATATTGTTTGGAAAGTCTTAACATGTGTTAGAGGATCACCTTTACCATTATAAAGCTCCAAATGCGGGATTTCAACATGTTTAGGAGGGATAGCTCGAACAATGTCAAGAGAAAGTGGGCTCGCAACATCAAATGTGGGCACACTAAACTTAGATTGATTCATAGAGGCAATTTGTTGCTGTAAAGAAGAGACAGTTTGTGCAAGATTGTTAATAGTCGCTTCAGTTGAAGAATTCATATTAGATGTGTTAGATTGAGATGGATGTGTTATGTTATTGAAAGAAGGTAAAGAGTAAGGTGGCGGGACACTATGATAGTTAGTCATAGGAGAGGATTGGAAAGGAGGAACACTACAAGGAGGAATGGAATGGTTAAACGAATTGCCCCCTTGTGTCATGTTCATTTGTGGAGATGTAATAGGGACACTCATTGAAGGAATGAATGAAGAAGTCGGATTGAATGAAGGAAGAGGGTTAATTGAACAAGAAGGATTGCCCCCATGACTGGTAATCATAGGGGGAATGTCTTGTATAGAAGTAGCCATTATGTTTGATGTAAAGGTAGGTATGCTAGCAATAGAAGTTGTCAAGGGAATAGAATGATTGATTTGTGTAGGAGGTTATGTATAACCTAAAGTTTCGGCACAACTCTTTATAGGCATCACATTCAAATCCACAATGTGTGCAATACCACGCAAAATATCAATTCCATTCTTATCACCTTGAAGCATATGTTTTAGACTCTCAATTAAAGGAAGAGCTTGACTATCGGGGTATTCTTGAGACATCCATTGTCGAAAATCGTCAAATTGGTTATCCAATTTCGAAAGTTGTTCTACAGAAACCTCATGGAGAGCTTCTTCATCATTAGGAGGATTAGAGGAATTACCCATGTCCTCGTTAAAAAGGCTATTCAAATTAGGTTCCATCTCCTCGGTAGTTAAACCTTGGAAAGACTTAATTCTACAGCTTCGTCTAACGGGAATAGTGTAAGTAGGGCTTATTGTTGTAAAACTCATGCACTAGAGAGGGAGAGAAGATTTTGAATTTTTTAGAGGTAGCAAATTTCAGTAAAATCAACCAATCTTCTAGATTTAAGCTATTACATGCAATCATGACAATCTCTCGAAATTTCGAAAAAAATGTCAGGGACTGTGGCGCTCGGAGTGCACACGGTCCTCGCAACTTTTTTCGAAATTTGCAGGGATGAAAGTTATGATGATTTTAAAGCTAACCTAAAAAAATTGAGTGATTTTACGATCTGTAGATAGGCCAAATTAAAGTTGCAATCTCAAAATTGAACCCTACCAAGATTGTCGAAAAATGCAAAATTTGAATTTTGAAAAAGAGAGGGAAACTGAAATTTTGAATTTTATGATTTTAGAGGGAATGTCAAAAGCAATGCAAGTTTTGAGATTTAAAAATTGACTCAATTTCACGCAAAATTCAATTTTGAAAGCGGAAATCAAAGTTGTTGTAATTAAGAACTTAATTTCAAAAGTCACAAATTGCAAGAATTTGAATAAAGCACTGAAATTTCGAATGAATGCAAACACACTTTTCAGATTTAGGACAGTAAGAACACAATTTTGACACAAAATTTCAATTTCAATGATTTTTGAATAATTAGAAGCCTTAATCCAAGCAATCACAAGACCAACTTTGATTGTAATTTTGAAAGTGTTATAATTGATAAAATCAGCCAAAATTCTGGATTTTAGCAGAAAAATACAGTAAGATCTGGCTCCCGAAATTTTGGAAAAAATGTCGGGGACGATGGCACTCGGAGTGCACACGGTCCTCGCAACTTTTTTCCAAATTTTCAGGGATGAAAGATATTGTGATTTTATTGCGGAATCCAAAGTTACAGCTGATTTGGAGATGTTTTGATCAGTGAAATTGTCGGACAAAGGTTGAATCAAGAGGGTTTCAAAGATTAGGGTTTTGACACTTAACCACTTAATTTTCAAAATTAAAGCACAAATATGAATTGATAATTTGTAATAGAAGGGCAGATCTGAAACAAGCATTAACAATTAAACATTTCACAAGTTCAATTACTAAAAAGAAAATTTAGGGTTTTTATGCAATCAACCTCTAAAATTTGCAAAAGATCAAACATGGAAATGTAATCAAGGAATCCAATTTTTAGATCTAACCATGAATAATTAGAAAGGATGTTCACATTGGGTTCACCAAAATGTAAAGCGGAAAATCGATCGAACCCTAGTTGCTCTCCCCTCTTCCAACTCCAAGGAGAGAGAAGGGAGGTCACTAGGGTTGATGGTTTTCACTTAGGGGAGACTTTACATTCAAAAGAGGGGTTGAAACCCACAAGATCCAATCCCACACAATGCAAGATTGGATCAAGGGTTAAGACAACAAGGCTACCCTCTTTTGTAAAGAATGTAGATAGAAAGATTAAGCTAGGAATGCATAGAAAGTGAGAAAGATTCGCTTATAAACTGAGATAGGGATATAGGATGAAGCTGCGGACCTGGAATTAGCAGTAAAATGTTGATACGGCGTTGTCCTGCAAATTTGAGCAAAAGTTGACGGGACGATGGCGCCCAGCGTGCACACGGTCCTCCGAAAAATCCGCGAAACGAAGGGGGATCTGTTCGTCTCTGCACAAGGATTCCAGATCTTCAATTTCAACCGCATACCTGCAACCTACACACAAAAAAACGAAGACGATTGGGGGGTTAGGGATTAGGGGTTTGCCCTTAGGTCAAACCCCGGTTTTGGAATTAACCAAGAAGTGAGAAATTGCTGTAAATGTAAATGATTGTAATGTAAAACAAGTACTAATACCTTGTTGTAAGGATGTTTGTATCCTTATGTGCGAAGGTATAGATGTTGTTGTATGTTGTATGTTGTATGTAGTATGTGATCTCCTCTTCAATGGTTGAATCCTTGTCTTGAATGCAACACTTAGCCTTGAATGGAGACTTGGAATTATCAATTGCTTGAAGGAATGTTTGAATACTTGAATGCTTGAATGTTTGAGTATCGTTTCCACACCTTTTCCATCATATCCAAATGAGAGAGAAAATGCCATTTATATACTTGTCAATTAGGGCTGATAGACTGATTTTTCTGACCTTAGGCCGACCAGGAAATGTTATTTTCCAATTTGCAAACAAAAAGACCCGAAGTCCCAAAGGAGACCGGGCCCAAAATAGGGCCAGGGACCAGGGCACTGGGCGGCTCTGGTCCCACCTCCCGGGACAGCAGGGTGCAAACGAGGATTAGGCCAGGGTGCAAGAAAATGCAGTTTTTGGTGTCATGGACAAGTTTCGAGGTCTCCATTCAGGTTCCGTGTTGCGTCGCCATCGTGAAGACCGAAATGCAGTCGAAATTGCAAGTGTCACAATTTTAGGACGCTACACATCAATACATAGCAAACCCTATTGGTATCACAGTGGTAGCACAACGAACTTGCTCAGGAGCACAACGATCACCTTTGAAGGTCTGCAAATTCCATTTAAGGGGAAACAAACTTCATTCTTGTGACTGTAACATCGACAGATAATCTCTCTATTACAGTGTGCCCTAGGTTAGAATTATTACTATGATTAGTTTAGCTTCAAGTGTGAAGCTCATTGTAAATTCAATTGGTTATTGCCTAATCAGATCCGAGGATCTGTTGTTGCTGGGTTTTTCCTCCTAGAGGGAGGTTTTCCAAGGGTACTTGTGTCTTTGTGTTCATTTTTCTTATCTCTATTTATCAGCAAACAATCTAATTAGGAGCTAATTCTGATTTCTGGGTTCTTATATTAATCTGAAAGGCTAATTTCAACAAGGGTTAAGGTTAAGTTAGGATTACTCATTGGATCAAGCTTTAATCCTAAGGATAAAATTTTGTGCAAATGATTAAGGGATAACCATGGTCAAAGAAATGAATGCTTGATGAGACCCTTGGGTTACATGGAGGTTGAGTTAAAATAAATTCTTTAATCATGCTAAAGGGTTGAGTTAACCATTAATGGTTTGGAAGACTTTGGAATATTAAGTGGTTGAAGCCTTTAAAGGTTTTCAAAGACTTTGAGGATTTGAGAAGTGACCTCCCCTTGCTTAGGGATGTGACAAAGTTTAGGAGATGGGTTAGGGTAATTGGAAGTAATTAGAAGAGTCTAGAAGGGGGTTAGGAATAGGGTTTAGGAGGCAAGTGGGAGATGTAGGATTTTGCAAGTGGATGGAGGGATAATAGAATTTAATTGAATAAAATGAATTTCATTCAATTTGGTTGCAATTTGGGGAAATTAAATAAATTAGATTTATTTAATTTAGGATAACTATTTAATTAAATTTGAATTTAATTAAAAGTGGATAGGAGGGATTTAATTGAATAAAATGATTTATTCATTAAATGGTAAAAAGGAGTCTAGTGGATTTAATTTAAATAAATTGAATAATTTACTTAATTTAAATAGAAGAATGTGGGTGATTTAATTAAATAGAGAAATGAACATAAAATATTCATTTAGGAATATGGTCATTTTTATACGTCTACACTATGAAATGCATTATCCTAAGTAAACTTAAGTAAGGTGTAATAATATCCATGATGAATAATTATTTACACCAACAATAACAATACTATTAGCAACATGCTTATAAGGTATATACTTGGTTTTGGGTCTTTATATAACTTCCCTCTCCCGAAACTCATGGTTTCGATGCACACCAAGAAATTTACAAAGGAAGTGTTAATAAAAATAATCAACTAGAAATTGCACCTTGGTATGCAATGGGTACGCTAAAGAGATTTTGGAAGGCTAATTAGAATAAAAATTGTTCTATTATTTGTATACATTTGTGGATCACATGAGGTCAATTGATATGTCATTTAGAAAGTATTTTTGTTTGTGTGCAACAATGTTCTAAATGGATATGTGGTAACTTCAAATCAACTATTTGTCCACTTAGAAGGATTCAAACACGACTGAAACAAAACATTTGAATTAGGAACACACTTAGGCTCCATTAGAAATTGAGAGAGAGAGAGAGAGAGAGAGAGAGAGAGAGAGAGAGAGAGAGAGAGAGAGAGAGAGAGAGAGAGAGAGAGAGAGAGAGAGAGAGGTAAGTTGTTAGATTTGTACATATTACTTTAATTTACACACTATAGTATTATGTTATATTTATATTTGATCATCTCTATTATAGAATCTAATATATAATAAAATAATTTGAAAATGATTTTAATAAAAATATTATATCTTAATTGTATGCTATATTATATTTATATTTAATCATTTCTATTATAGAATATGATAGATATTTATAAATATAGCTCTAATATTTAAAAATATATATATATAAAATATAATATAATATTTTATATATATATATATATATATATATATCAAGACCTGGTCATTGGAAAATTCTAAAATATATATGTCATAATAATAATTATTATAATTAGATTGAGGGGAGAAATATTGAGAGGGGAAAAAAGGTATATAATTTTTATTTTTTTATTTTTTTAAACTATGATTTTAAAATAAAAATTAACTTTATTTTTAAAATAATAATTATATTTGATCATTTAAATTTCTATAATAATAATTATTAATATTATTTTTTTAAAAATATTTATTAAAAAAATTATTATTTTTAAAAAATAATTTTTGAAAAGTTATACAATAATATTATTAAAATTTCTATGTAAACTATTATAATCATTTATTTATATTTATAATATATAATAATTATTAAAAAAATATATATATTTAAAAAATTAAACATGGAATTTATTATTTATATATTATGATATAGTAATTACTATTAAAAACTTAAAAATAAAAAAATTATAAATTTAGAAACCTAAATATACAAATAATTGAAAGGTCCAAATGTTAAAATGTGTTTGCTTATTTTTGTTTGCTTTAACCATGTGTAACTCTTTGTGCGCATAAACCAATGTTTGACTAAAAGGTTAATAGTCATTTATGTTAGTAATGATAGAAAAGTTAGCTAGATTTTATATATCTATATCTTTATTTGTTATGTTTTGGGTTTATTTTCTTAATTTTTTTTATAATAATAAATTAAAAAATGATATTTTGGGTAAAACTTAGTTCATGATATTATTTTAGTTTTATCTTATAATTATTTACCATGTAGGTTAATACATGCAAATATAGTGTTTACCTTAAGTCATTTCTATATATACAAATTTAAACCTTATGAACTTCTAATTCAAAATTTAAACCTTGCCAATCTTTTCACTAGTCATTATGTGTTGACTTAGCACATAAGTGAATTTGTGTAGTATATTGTTGCATTTAAAGACATTCATAATTCATTTATAAATCATTAAATATTATTCAACATATTGTTATAAAGCAATCTTGATAAATATAAAACACCATAATAGGAGCATACATAATCTTAGTCATCCCATTTCAAACAAAATATGTAAAAGCCTCATACTTAATCTTATAAAGAGACGATTAAAATTTTTCTAATCTACAAATTTAGACCAAATATAGATTGATAGCCTATTCTATATCTAACCCTAACCCTAATTAGCCTTAGAGTTAAATATTTTAAGTAAAGTTATCTCTTAACATAATTTACATATAACTCCCCTTTCACATTATGTGGTTTCCATACACACCAAGAAATTTACAAAAGAAGTGTTAAGTTAACTAAAATAATCAATTAAATAATTATGAAATTAGTATTTAGTTATACTTGAGGATAATTAATCTCACCTCGGTAAATTATGTATATAATATTCCTTATCAATCACAAAGTTATACATTCACACATAAGTATAATGTAAGTTAATATAAGTATATATGTGACTATATCTTTCTAAAATAAAAAAGTATCCTTCCAATCTTTTGTATATAACCTTCATAATTTTTTATTTTTTAAATATATATACTAGCTTTTTTTCTTCCCCCTTGTTTTTATTTTTTTAAAACAAGTCTTAAAAATGATAATAACATTAAATTATATATATATATATATATATATATATAACAAATAAATTTCTATTTTAAAACAATAGATATAAACGACAAACTTTGCCAAATCCATGGAAAAGAAGTATTCATTATGATTTAATAGAGTTGGCTAGGCTAGATGAAGTATAAATTATGATATTTTATTTATTTTTGCAAAATTTATTTATTATTTAGTTATGAATGAAATTGTTTTACTTTTAGAAGATTTTTTTTTACATGAAGCTCAAATACAATCTTTAAACACTTAATTCTACATATAATATATTAAATCAGGTAATATTAAGGATAATATATGAATTTAATCAAGTAATATTAAGGATAATATATTAGTTTACATGATAAGAAATTCATAAAACAATTAGTTAGCCTATATAAAAAACTAATCATCCTGCAATCAAGTAACTGTTCTACTTGAAGTAAAGAAAGAGGTCTAGATTCTTATTCTTATTTATCTAGCCATCATATCACATGTAAATTGTTCCTATAAATTAGCTACTAAATAGAGGAATTATAATGATTGGTATTGTCTACTGTTCTTCTGTTTGGTTGTGGCTCTGAATTTCTCTAATTGTAGTGCCTAATTTGTGTTCCTTCCGGTTTTGTTTGAGCTTTTGGGGAACTTTGGTACAACCATGCTAGTAACATTTTTTGGTTATAAATATGGTCCGGTACTATTTGTCATTTTTATCTGAGTAATTGCAATCTGAATATAACGAAAGTAATACATACAATAAATTTCTTCAAATTCATCATACTAACATTGGTCACATACAAGCTGATCCAAATTGAACTTGGGTGGTGTAATAAGCATGAATTATTGGTATAATATCATACGATTGCTTACTTGCTTTCACTGCACTCACTTCTTCTCCAAGCTTCTCACCTGCTACAATGCAAATGTGAAACTATAATGATAGCTTCCAAATGCTTTCTGGCATTTATTTTTTTATTTATTGTTATTATTAATAAAATATGGAGAAAATAATAAATAAAATGCCATCCTAATCAGAGAATTTAGATTATTACTATTATAATAGTAATAATAATAATAAGGAAAAAAACCTAGAAATCATTAATGCATCAAATCGATGCAATAATTAAATTTAATTGTCACAATCTTATCATCTCTAGGGAGTGCTTTTTGCCATTTTTTGAATATATTATTATTAGTTAAATTTAATTCTCGCAATCTTATCATCTCTTTTCACTGTTTTTTTGCCAATTTTTGGAATTTATTATTATTATTGATAAGAAAGAAAAAAAAAATGTCATTATTATCAAGAACAAGATTATTTATTTTTTGATTTATTGTTATTATTGATAAAATAGGGAGAAAATAAATAAAAAAATGTCATCCTAATCAAACAACAAGATTATTACTATAATAAAAAATAAGATTATTATTATTTAAAATTTAGAAATCATTAATGCATCAAACCAATGCAATAGTTAAATTTAATTAGCCAATCTTATCATCTCCATAGAATGCTTTTTAAAATTTATTATTATTATTGATAAGAAAAGAATATAAAGAATAAAATGCAATTCTTATCAAGAACAAGATTATTATTATTATAGAAAAAATAATTAAATAAATTCAATAGCATGATCCAGTTAAATTTAATTTGGCAATCTTATCTTCTCTTTTTGCCTTTTTCTTTTAATTTATTATTATTATTGATAAATAATCAGGAAAATAATAAATAAAATGCCATTGTTATAGAGAACAAGATTATTAAAAAAGGGAGAAAAAAGAGTTTCCAAAACGACTCTCTGTTTGCATTCACCAATCACAGATAAATAATTTAATTTGATTTATAAAAATCAATATTTCACTTCAAACATAGTAAATATGACCAACAAAATAAAAATAAATACATGTCTAATGCATCTAAGATGCTATTGGAAGGAACTAATAATGGTTAATGAGTATACTAAGACCATTTATTGTTAAGTAAAAAAAAAAATTATAAAAAGATTTATAATTAGAACATTAAAGCTTCAAATGAAAAGTTACAATTTTATCATTTAAAATTCTATTATTTTTTCCATTCTTCTACGGATAACACTAGAACTTTATTTGACATCTATAAACTAATTATGAGCTAAGAAAATGAAAGATACATAGCCCAAGTGATTTATGATCTTATCTTACCATTTTGATCTCACATATTATTATTTTGTGAATAATACAACTATAAATAATTATATTATATTTTCAAGAAAATTTATTTATGCATTTACTATAAAAACTCATTATATTCTATTAAGTTTTTTATTTAATTTCTATTTTTACTAAAAAGCTATGCAACTTGATAATATTTTAACCTTAAAATCAAGGATTAAATACAATAGAGTTTAAAGGCATGTGTACTAGCATATGCATTAATATGATGATACAAAGGAGGATAGAACGTTTTAAAGGAAAATATAAGATACAACATGATTTTATATTTCAGATTTTTACATAAGTTTGATGTCATTTATTTTACCCATTTGTATTGCAGGTATGATCATATTGTGGGACACAGCTATTGTGTCTTCAAAATGGTGTGTGTTATTGTTTCTTTCAAAAAATCAGAGCTGTCATTTTTTTGATCAATGGTCAAAATTGCATTTGTAAATGTGTGTTATGCACATTTCCATAGTACGTTAGATCGGTTTTAAAGCCAGAATAGTCGCAACCCATATTGTGCCCATTTGTATTGCAGGCATGATCAAATAGGAATGCAATTTGAAGTTCCAGGATGACATGTACCAAACTAGAGGAGCAAAGAAAAAGAGACATGTCGTAACCGGTTAGTCTTAAACCCCACACACTAAGAAACCTATTAAGTCTAGATGATGTTAGTCAACTCAGAGTTTTTAACACTTTTAAGCCTATAAGTGTATTCTTATTGTGACGACACACATTAAGCAACATACTAAGCCTAGAAAATGTTAGTCAACTCTGAATGTTTAATACTTTTAAACCTAGAAGTGTAAGCTCAATATGTATGATTTAAGTCATTCTATCATGACTAGCCTTTTCACCAATTCACAAGGGTGCTAACCCTAAGGAAGAACTATTACCATACACTTGCATTGACAACAATAACACCACAATGGACTGCACCAATATAGAAGCCTTAGTCTCTTTCGCAATACAAAATATTTCTAAGAAATATCTTGTGCCTCATTATCTAATAGATTAAGTTGACCTAGATCTAGATCTAGCTCAAGTTGGGATTTAGCTCAAGGAGGAGATTGATGATACCATAAAACTTACGATGGAGAGATGGAAGATTTTGTGCATCCAATATACGAGGAGATATCTTCTACCATGACTGTACGAAGTTGACAATGACCCTAGACTAGCATTGCAAGTTTCAAGGTTATATGATTTGGTGATAGTTTTGTATACAAATGAGACATAATTTCAAACTTGTATAGTGCAACAATATTACAAACGAAGTTCGATATAAATGCATGAGGTAGGAGGGAAGGTGAAACATCTCAATAAAATAGAGATCAAAACTTCTAGCTAATAAAATTCCTAAACACAATCTTGTACAATTTATTTGGTTGTCTTGTCATTAAATTCATACATGATCTTTCTCATGTAGGCAAGTTGATGCCCTTGTTGTACACATGGTTCAATAATGTTACTCATTCCTATGTATGGCAGTTGAATGAAGTGTTTTGAGGAAGGATTTTTTTTTAGTAATAATATTCATTAATCATACTTCCTTCCTTCTTTCTACATGTACATATGCTTTTATATTGGACAAATAGTTGTAAAATTTTATCGCTCACAAGTATTGATGCGGGAGCATTCTTGGTTCTTGGCAATGCATCAACCAAAAACATTTTCTTTTCAGTTTGTTCTATTTTGTAGTTTCAACATTTTTTTCTGCATTTTCTTGCATTTGATTACCAGAGCTTGTTGAGCTGGATTTTTCTTCGGGACATGATCATCTTCTTTTTCCCCAATCTGCAGACATTTGGACATCTTGCCGACAAGTTATCGATTTTGAACTCTGAAATAGTTTCCTGGCTTAGACCACCAGAACTGCTTGGATCTTATTTTTCTCTTGGCGAGTTTTCCAGATCCCTTCCATAACTTGCAGAGCCTCATTTTGGTGATTCCAATGTTCCTTGGTGTGTGGACGACCTTGCTTTTGATTTTCACTTCATTCTTTGGATTTTCTAGAGGAATCTCTTCAGCAAAGGTTGACCTTGTGGTTTTACATGTTTGATCTTGTTATTCGGTATTAGATCCCTTTTGGGCCAACCAGATCTTCTGGATCATATAAATCAGTGTAATTAAGCATTAGAAAGAAATCAACAAGAACATAGAAGATAGATCTTGAGATATAGTGGTATGGAGTTGACCGATTTTGTATGTTTGTAGTAGGCCAGTGAGCTGAATCTTGTACCCAGATGTTATCGGTTATTTGTAATCAATTTTCATGACATAATCCATCCAGTTTTACATTGCCTCCATCATATCCTCTTGTTTTCTATTGTGTTTACTCTTGCTGCTCGGTTCAGATTGATCTCTTTGAGGTCCCTCTTAACCGGTGACTGCAACAAGTGGTATTAGAGCGATATTTTTTTTCGGAGACTACGTGATCCTGAAGATTTTTTTGTAGGGTGGTGGATTGTGGATTCAACCTATAGTTGAAGAGGACTGGCATGAAGATGGTGCAAAGAGAAAATAGGAATGGTGGAGCACGTGGGAATGTAGACTCTACTATTATGGAAATGTTGTGAGGAATTGTAGCCCGATTAGAAGCTATTGAGACATCCCAAAGAAGAGGTTGACATGTTGAAGATGTGAATATGAAGAAGAAGAAGCACTTGTAGAACAAGAAACAAACCCATCGACGAATGATCCGGATGAGGAGAGGTTTATAAGAGCATTGTCAAGAGAACATAACAAACTCCATTTTAGTCCACTAGATTATGATGGCAAGTTGGATTCGGATGAATTATTATATTGGATCACAAAGATGGATAATAATTTTGATTTTGAAGGCATCGTGGAAGATAAGAAGGTAAGATATGTTTGTATTAAGTTGAAAGGCCATGCATCCGTTTGGTGGGAACATTTGCAAGTTGATAGACAAAGAAGAGGTAAAAAGAAGATCAAATCATGGGAGCAGATGGTTACCAAGTTAAAATTGAAGTTTATGCCAGCAGATTATCAAGTGAATCTGTTTCAGAAGTTGAAAAACCTAAAGCAGAAGGAATCTAGTGTGGAGTATACCAAAGCATTTTACAAGTTGAATATCAGATCTAGACATACCGATGATGAATTTGAACAAGTTATAAGGTATTTGAATGGGTTGTGGATGTCTATACATGATGAGCTCAGTTTGATCAATTTGGAGAGCGTTAAAGAGGCCTATCAATATGGCCTAGAAGTACAAGAAAAGTTGAACAAAAGACATGAGCAAAGACAAAGAGGTAGAGATAGAAGGTTTCCCGGAGGAAGATTTCAAGGAGGAAGAGGAACCTATGCAAATCAGAATAAAGAAATGTTGGTAAGAAAAGATGGTAGTTCATATCGTAAAGATGATAGAAATTTCAACTGGAGAAGGGGACTTGATGGATACCAGAATGAGGGTTATGGAAAAGATAACAGACAACAAAACAAAAGAGTGTTTAGAGGAGCCTTCTTTAGGTGTGGAGGAGGACATCATGTTTATGTATGCTTCATTGTTTATCTCCTAGCATTGATGGACTTGAAAAGAACTGAGAGTGGGGGGGGGGGGGTGAATTAGTGACACCAAAACAAAGACTACTTTAAACACAAACCAGTAGATGAACTTAATCATGCAGTTAAACAAAATACATGCTATCCAAAATGAAATAACAACATTCACATAAATTAGAACATCCACCATAACACAAGTGTTTGTACATGGAAAACCCAAATAGGTAAAAACCATGGTGAGACGGAACTCACAAGTTAACTATCTACAGTAATAGATAATTGACCGGTTAAGGTCTTACAAAAGATCTACTAGGAGCGAATATAATTAGAGATCCCAAGCTTGATTAGAAGCTTATACCCTGTTAGGAGTAACCTCGTTGGAGGATTTGAGAATCCAAACTAATGGATCACCTTGTTAGAGGATTTGTACAATGAAGCTAGTTAGAGCTTACTTGGTTAAGGGATTTGATTTTGTTGTAATGGTTAGAGAACAACAAGAATGGTTTGATTTGTTCTGAGTAGCAAAAAACTTGCTTGATCAGATCCTTCTAAGTACATTCAACACTGCTCTTCATCTCAACACTTATCGCTTTTCAACAAAAGCTTTTTCACACTTTTCACATAAAAATTCTCTGTGTGTTATCCTCATCAAATAATTCACTAATATGTCTTTAAATAGACATTCATATCTTATGTTGGCCTAAGGAAATCACAACACAATTTCCTAGGTGCAATGTATCTAGACAAGTAAAGATAACTCATCATAAAAAATTACCGCCAAGAAAACGGTGTTGGTAACTCATCACCAAATCAAATACCGGTTAGAATAGTCAAAAACGGTTGGAATAAAACTAGTGAACCGTTGTCTTGGAATCTTCCACTAGATCTCCATCTTTATCTTCATTTTAATTTTGATGCCTACTTAGTATAGTCATAGATTATCTCTTATGCACATACCGGTTGACACAAAGTATCGGTTAGAGATAAACATTAAATATACACACTGGTAGTCAATGTAATCATATATATGTGTGAGAGTGTTTCATCAATGACAACAAGTGATGAATACATTACAATCATCATCAAGCCAACAATCTCCCCCTTTGGCATTGATGGAAACACTTAGAAAATTTTAGAGTAATACAATACCGCTAAGTGTGCATACACATCATATTTACATATATACTCATACTCCCCTTGAATGTAATACTCCCCCTTAATGCATACATAAATACAAAATTTTCAAAAACACACATACATCTTATTACTCCCCCTTTGACAACAATGCCAAAATGATAAAGTAAAATGTATACATATATATAGAAAATCTATATCAAAAGTGTCCAACATATATTACAATTTTGAAAAAAAGTTCATGCATTGGCTATCCTCATGAAAATATTATTGAAATTCTGCTTCATCTAGGATAGAGAATTCTTCCATGATTCTAGTATGTTATCCGTATACTCAGAGGTAGATAGCAACTAGGAATAGAATTCTTCCATTGAGTCCAGCATGCAAGTTTCAGGAGTAGCAAGAATAGCTTCTGCATTGGAGTAGGCTCTCTGAAGAATGTCAACCTGTGAGGTGAGTTGACTCTTGAGCTCTCTTAGAGATTGGAATCTCTTAGCTCTCTCATTATTATTCCTATTCAGTCTGTCATGCAGTTCATCTATAGACCAATTAAAGGCATGAATGGAGTCCTGGAGTGGGACATATGCCTTGCATAACCTTTCTAGTTCCTGCTCAGTTTCAACTTGATTCTTAGAAATATCAAAATAAAAGAAAGTAATACTGGAGGTAGAGGCAAGATACTTTCCTCCAAATTCAATATCTTTCTTTAACAGACTGCCATTACAAGATAAAGCCATTTTTCTATTTTCAATGTGCTTAGCCAGTTTATCTCCATATACCTTCTTGTGGCTCTTCTCAATAGATATTTGAGAAGCATCTTCAAGCAATTTGATTTGATCAGATGCATCTGCAACTAACTGACCAAGTTTGCTAATTGGAGTGGGAAGATGTGCGATAGAGGTTTCTGATAGTAAACCAGACAAAGTTTCCACAACATTCTGAATTGTCTTTGCTTCAATCCTCTGCTCTCTTAATCACTTATTGTGTGCATGAGATTGCATAATATTATAAATCTTCATCATTTCTGATGCACTCAGGTTATCCATGTTAATAGGTCCTGAAATATGTAAAGAGTCTTCATCATCATCATCAAGTAGTTTTTTCTTTACTGGTTCGGGAGGTATACTCTTAATGATGGCTCTTTCTATGTTTTTCTCTATTGTATCTACTATTTGCTGAGTAATAGCTTCCTTAGTAGACTCCTTTTGAGTAAACTCAATGACCGGTGGAGATTGGGGTTTCTCTAGTTGTTTAGTTATCGGTTCACTAACTACTTTTAGTTGATTATCTGGTTGATCACCTGATGTAACCTGTACTTATTTGATTGTTGGAGGATCCATATCTTGTGCAGTGACGTCTCCAAATAGGTCTACTGTGTCCTGAGTATCTTCATCAACAAGAATAATGGAATCATCCTTCTTCTTGGTTGGATAGACTATATCAACTTGAACAATTTTCTCTGCCTCCATTTCCAATAGAGAATCATCTTTTGTAGTATTATCTTGATTGCTAGAGTGGATGGCCTCTTCCCTCTTTTTGATTATACAGGCTAGCTGACGTGTCTCTGACTCAACAACTGACCTTTTTGCATTAAGAAGCTTCAATCTTCTCACTTTAAAATCAAAATATGCTTTGTATTGCTCCACTAAAGCACTGATTCCATCTGATGATAATGTGGGAAAATATTGCACAAATATTTCATCCATAATCTTCTTTTCTAATTGAATAGCTTCTTCCCATTTATCTAACAAAGCATTATACAAAGAGACATAAATATCTTTCTCTAAATCATTCGGAAATATATTGTAGTGATTCAACAGAGTTATTACCTGATGGATTACTTGCTTCTACTCATCTTCAGTAAAAGAATCATAATGTTCTTTGACATTATCAAACCTGTTTCTCCCTAATGCCTTCATTGTTCTTTCAAAAATAGTGTCAGGTTTGTAGGTAGCAATATCAATTGGTGTAGTTGCCTTTGGCACAACCTTTACCTTTTTAGGAGTTCTGTTAGTTGCTTTTTCCTTCTTTGGTTCTTCTTCAGAATCTGTACCCTCAGACTCTAGTTGCAAAATCAATTTCCGATTCCTCTTCTTTAGTGCACTCTCCTTCTTTATATATACTTTAGGTGCTGGTTCCTTCTTGGTTAGGATACTTCGAGTCACCCTTGTGGTCTTTTTCACGAGAGATTTTTCATCAGACTTCTTTTG
The DNA here is from genome assembly GCF_030272615.1 of Cryptomeria japonica. Lineage (NCBI taxonomy): Eukaryota > Viridiplantae > Streptophyta > Pinopsida > Cupressales > Cupressaceae > Cryptomeria > Cryptomeria japonica. The sequence continues at coordinate 15,981,949 of NC_081408.1, read as the reverse complement.
CTTTCCTTTCTCTTTAGCTATAGGTGGTGTACCGGTTTTAGTTGGTGCAACTTGGATTGTCACAATGTCAAATATTGCCTTCTTTTTATCTTTAGGCAATGCTAACAGAGTATTAGCATAGCCAACTAGTAAGTCATGATTGACCTCGTAGCTCATATCTTCCATCTCTTCCTCTCTAGGTTCAATTGCTTGCATCAAGCAAAAGTCAATGGTTACTGTGAAGACTATGTCTTTTGCAAATTAATTTACCACATCTTCCAGTAGCCTCATTCTCATGCTCATCTTCTTTTGGAATTCATTAAAGTACCTATTCACGACAGCTGAAAATGTATTCTTCACAACCTTAATGCTCTTCTTGATCTGTGCATTGACCAGTTGTTCTTTGGACCATTCAATGTCACCTATACCCGGTAGAAAGTTCTAAAAATAGAAGAATAACCTAGCTAACAACTGACCATATTTCAACTTATGAGTGTTGTCCTTCTTAATGGATGTCAAATTTTGAAATAATTGGCTTCTTATGGCTTCACAAATATCAAAATCTGCATTATCAACAATCATTCTATGTGCTATGTGAATTGTTGTAGATGGAACATTGTCAAGTCTACTGGAGTAAAATACCTGATAACCTATCACCATTGCTGCAAGTTTCACCGTAGGATCTCTAATATTGTTAACAGAAAAATTATGCTTATCAGATGTAGAACCAGTTAACTTGAAGACAATATCTTTGGAAATTCTCCTCAACTCAGGGATTTCACCAGTTGAGAAATAACCCGTTACAATCCTAATAGCCTCCTTAGTTATTGTGTGAGTCCTCTCTAGATACATATTATCTCTGTGGACTCGACTCAAAATTATTATTATGTGATCGTACTCAAAATCTTCAAGAAAGTAGGCGGCATTATGAAACCCTTTTTTAAAAACCCTAGCATATTTATTTTCAATCTTTCCGTTCTTATCACAAAGTGATTTCAGCTGTGTATAGATGTGTAGATTTCCCAAATCTTCAATTTTGCAATCTATATAGCTGGACAAGTCACCTTTGATCACAACACTGCTCGGGACTTGCGATAATGTGTTATAGGACATAATTTCATCTGCCTTCAGAGCTTCCTCGGGCTCAGCAGTGATCATCAACCACTCTTCAAACTTAGAAGTAGATGCCATTCTAGATAAACAAGTTTCGAAGCAGTATACATAGAAATACCTTGTATCTTGCACGTCGCTTCGTTTCTCGATTGAACTATTCAAATGCACACCCGCTAGATTCTCTACAACTTCCAATTCAACTTGATTTCTTTAATCACAAAGAAATTTGCCAATTCACACCAAGACAATCTTGCTCTTCTCTGCAATCGCTTCAATTTTCCTTTTCAAAAGAGTTAGGGTAAAAATGATAAGGTAAAACGTGTTTTTATCCTTTTTACCAACCACAAAAAATGCTCACACTTTTAGTTTACAAACCCTAATTTCACCACTTAAGTGAAATACTGGTTGATAACATGACAACAAAAAGTCACTAAAATTCAAAATTCAAAAATTCTTTCCCGCTCATTTTACAAAAGGGGTTCAGAGATGTTTTACCATTATGCTCCCCTTAGCCATGTTAAACAGGCTTAAGTCACCGGTGCAGGATTCTCTTCACTAGGTGAAGGAACAATTTCTTCTCCCTGTGAGTCTTCACTTTTCTCCTTCCAAATTCGATTCATATCCTTTTTGGTTTCCTCAACATCAACTGTTTTCTTGCCCTTCTGATCCTTGAAAGAGTCGACCAGTTTGCTATTTCTTGCTCTACAGAACTTTGCTAAGTGCCTCAGTTTGTTGCAATGATAACAGATCATACCAGATGATCTCCAAGGTCCTACACTTCCTCTTCTTGTTCTTCTTCTACAGTTCATTGCCACATGACCAAAGTTATTGCAAAAGGTACAAACAACATTTGTTACCTTTTCCATTTTAAATGGACTAAACCAGTTGTCATAGGATCTTTGCCAGTTCCAATTCACTTGGTTATTGAAGTTCCTTTCTTGGTCACCATTTGATCTAGAATGCATGCATGGTACATGATTGTTTGCACCATATCTGCACTCAATGTGTCTATGCACATACATTCCACAAGTGTAGCAATGACCTTCAAATTTTTTGGATACATACCTAACATTAGTATTGTAATTTTCATTTTTGTTAGGTTTATCTCTATATACATTTGCAGTATGACCAAGCTTATGGAAAACAAAGAAGACAAGCTTAAAACCCTTCTTATCGACACGTGGGTATGTGCAAGCTAATGAGTCACAAATTTGCAGAAGTCTACGTGTTGGAAAATGTGGTCTGCAAAACGGGCCCCCGTTCTAAAAAAATGGGGGCTCGTTAATGGTTTGGCCTCCCAAGCCGAAAGGTGACGGGGGGCCAAAGCTAAATAAAATGGGCCCTCATTTTGTTACAAAACGGGCCCCCATTTCTAAACAAAATGGGCCCCCATTTCTAAACAAAACGGGGGCTCATTTTTAAATAACGGGGGCCCGTTTTTTAAAAACGGGCCCCCGTTTTTTAAAAACGGGCCCCCGTTTTTTAAAAACGGGCCCCCGTTTTTAAATTCTATTTTAACCATTTTTTTGGGCAAATTTTTCATTTTCACCATGACAATGAATTGACAAGAGGAGATCAAAAATGGGCCCCCGCGCTGTGGTTTCCATTTCAAGCCTCCATCACTATCCCAGGTACACATTCAGTCATCTATTTTCACATTTCATAATTTTCTTGTATATTTTTCTTATTTTTTTGTGTATTATTTAGTTTTTTTTGTATTATTTTAGTTTTTTTTTATAGTAGCCTATAAATAAATTATTTTTTATATTTGTAAATTCTTGATTTTGATCTAAAATATTTTTGAACAGTTAACCCTAAACCGTAATCAACAAATTTAGAAATCAAAACCAAACCTAGATAATTAACAAAACGAAATCGACACAAACAAAAAAACAAAAAATGAAATGGAAACAAAAACAAAAACGTTCAAAAATGAAATTGAAATAAAACCGAACATATGTACCTAAATTGTTCTTAATCCTCATTAGGCAATACAAAAGTTACCACTAAATTAGTATAACCTTTAAAGTAATTAACATTACTCTTCAAATTTTAGATATCAAAGTTTAGGCTTAGGTTTATGCCATGTCATGGTATAAAGGTCCTATTATGGTCCTATTATGTCATGTGATGGTATAAAAGGATCAATTATGGACACATTATGTCATGTCATGGCATAATAGGACACATTATGCCATGATGGCATAATAGGACACATTATGACATGATGGCATAATATGTCCTATTATGCCATGACATTGCATAATGGGTTCACAGTTGGTCCTATTATACCATGTCATGGCATAATAGGACCTAATATGCCATCATGGCATAATAAGTCCTATTATGGCATGACATTGCATAATAGTCCACCTATTATGCCATCATGGCATAACAGGTCCATAATAGGACCTATTAAGCCACAACATGACATGATTTTCTCAAAAATTGCCAACTTCATCATCTAATTCATCTCCAACACTGAAACTATGCTAATTCGACATGTTTACTTAGTATGATAGGACCAATTATGGACCTGTTATGCCATGATGGCATAATATGTCCTATTATGCCATGACATTGCATAATGGATCCATAGTTGGTCCTATTATGTCATGTCATGGCATAATAGGACCTATTATGCCATCATGGCATAATAGGTCGTATTATGCCATGACATTGCATAATAGTCCACCTATTATGCCATAATAGGACCTACTAAGCCACAACATGACATGATTTTCTTGAAAATTGCCAACTTCATCATCTAATTCATCTCCAACACTGAAACTATGCTAATTCAACATGTTTACTTAGTATGATAGGACCAATTATGGACCTATTATGCCATGATGGCATAATAGGTCCTATTATGCCATGATGGCATAATAGGTCCTATTATGCCATGAAATTGCATAATAAGTCCATAGTTGGTCCTATTATTAGATTTTTAAAAACTTATAAATATCCTATGTATCATTTAACATATCCACACCTAAAGGATTTGGTTTTGCATAAAAATTAAAAAAGAGAGAAAAGTAAACATAATTTTTTTATTCATGGGTGAAAACCATTCTTATGACACCTTGGACAAGTACCTTGGCATCATGTATAATTTTTTTTAAAACTACCCTACACTTGGAGAATACCACAATCCATTCGAATTCTCTTTATTCTCAACCATCCTTGTCATCATCCTTATCATGTATCTCACATTCCTAGTTTTTGACCTTGATTCAAGTCTTTTAATCATTTTGAGACATGTTTTAGGAAAATTTTGATATATAAAATCCTATTTATAGAGAACTGTTACAAAAAAATTGAGAAGATGAGTAACATATATCCACATCTCTACCAAAGTAGGGAGTATGAGTTGAACATGTGATTCTTACCTAGGTAGATATCTACCCAAGTAATCTTGTCCTATCCTCTAGGTGCAAATATGCAATACAATAGTTAGGTAAATGCAAGAAAATAATGATGCACCAACAAAGTGAATGTACACATTGAGGTGACACATAACATAAAAGAGAAACCACTAGATATCACATGATTTAATATTTTATGTTTACTTCATATTCTATTACTTCATGTGTTTTATCTCCTATTTTTACATTAAATCTAATCTTTATTAGTAACTACTAATTTCCCATAATGATTGATGTCTTATACTTTAATCTTTGTTCTAGCTTATGATCTTCAAGACTATTTGCTTCACATGTATGTTCATATAGTGTTTTTTTTATCTTATTAAAGCATTATCTTATGTTTGTATATTGGTTAATCTATCTTCTTAAAGTATTATCTTATGTTCATACATTGGTCTATTATTATAGAGAATATAATAGATTATCACTATTTGATCATGCATTTTTGCATCTTAATATCATATGATTGTGCCTCACATGACGATCTTATGATCATATCTTGGTTTATAGAGCATAATGATCTTACATTTCAATATCTTATTTTAAGCACTTATCATCAACCCTTATATATTCTTACACTAGAAGGAGGATCATCTTATTTCTCACTTCTTTATTGATCTTATGTATGAAATATTTTATATTGATTTTAATAGTTGATGCATTTTACAAGAAATGAATTTAAATTAAATTGAATATATAATAGATTTATGATGTTTCATTGAAAGTTTTTATTAAGTTTTGTGCGCAAATTTTATATTTAAAGATTCAATAGTATGTACATGTATATTTTTTTAAGTTCAATATTATATTATATATTTCATGTGTGTCTCATTCAACAACATAGAAATGTTACTATTTATAAATGTTTTTTTTTTTAATTTAGTAAAATAGATTCTTCTTTGACATAGAGTTGTATATAATTCATGTATATCTTTATATATGCAAGAGTTCTTTGTTATCATGGATGTCTTTGACATAGATGAACTATTAGGTGAAAATCCCCCACCACAACCCCCTCCTCTTCCTCCTCCTCCACCTCCACCACCACCACCACCTCCACCTCCACCCCCTAGATTGGATGAAATTTGTTTAAGAGAACGAATTAATGAGAACCTACAAGTGATTGAACAAAACATTGCTGCTATCCAAAATGAGCAAATCATGCCACCCCATCTTGTAGAGTTTGCAAAATCAATGCAAATTGTTGTCGAGTCAGTTAGATATGTTGATTCTTAATTAGATCAATTTCATAGATGACGACAAGAGTTGCGTGATTTTTATGCCGATGGTTTAACTTATAGGCAAATCACTGATTTGAAAATAACCAAAGCTCATTTATGTCCATATTTTACCAACCCAAAAACAAGAGAGCCAATGCAACCTAACTAGAAAAGAATTTCAATTAGGTGGTGTGTGCATCCGGAAATGGCTAGATACTTTTGGGATAGATGGTGGATGGTTTCTGATTATCCAGAAATGATCTTTGACTAATTCGTAAATTCATTAACACAGATTCATCACTAAATTTTTTAAAGAATTCAGTTTGAGTCATGTCAAGAAGATGTTTTGGATGAGGATCATGAATTTTTGATCCCACCCTTAACTTTAAAACATCTCTAGCATTTGATGAAACTCTAGTGTTATCATGCCAAAATTTTGCAATTAATTGTTTAGTTTCATCATTTAATTTCATGTCCGACCTTTGAAGTCTACCACTAAAACTCCAACAATGGTTTAGTGGATCAATTTCAATTGTGTCTCTTCTTTTGGCCGCTCTTGACAAGGTTCTATGATGTAAGTTCAAATAGCCACTTATATCACTTAACATTCTTTTACTAACAATCATTTTGTCAACTATAGCAGTCGTTATAACTCTACGTGCTACATTCTTATCTTTAGATCGACTTCTTTTTCCTATAGAATCAATGGCACTGGCAACAGCAGATACAACTTGCTTATATGATTCATATTTTCTTTTCGGTTTTGCATAAATACCTATTTTTTTCATGACTTTACGCATTTTTAACATTTTTATTAATTGTAGCATTAATTGACATTGGAATCCTAACTTTTTATTATAGAAAAATTGTTTATATAATCTATTCATTTGTGTTCTGATTTGTCTCCAAGAAACTAACCCATTAAGATTATCTAGCACATTGCTATCAATAGTAAACAAATTACATTCATTTTCTTTCAGAGAGGGTGGCGTAATATTTTCAATTTTTATTTCTTTTCGTATTGGTGTATGAAATTTATATCCAGCTTCATTTAAATCAGCAATTTGATTGGCATCATAGTCATCGGGATTTAAAAACATACCAAGATTCGCATCCACATCAACATTTGCATCAACAGTCATACCCATGTGTGGTTCTACATTTCTTGCATCCATCATGATGTCTTCAATGGTCTCATCTACAACGGGCACTGAACTAGATGCTTAAGAAGTGTTATTCAATTGTCGTTGTTGTGATCTTCGATCTCTTTAGCGTTTTGACTCCTTCTCTCTTTGTGCTTGAATTTCGTCCACTGTCATTGTCCTCTTTTTTTTCTTTTGACGTTGCTTAGAACCCATTTTTACAAACTCGTCTTCAAAAAATAATATCTTTTTACTGAGTTCTTCAAAAAATCGTGTAAAAAATATTAAAAAGTACTGCCAAATGATGTAAAAAATCTTTGTCAGTACGGATTTCAATGATAGTGTGGTAAATTGATGCAATCTATCTTTTTTTTGCAGTAACGGTTATTTAGAAATAGGGGGCCCGTTATTTAAATAACGGGCCCCCATTTTAAAACGAGGGCCTGTTATTAAATCCAACGGGGAAAAAATGGAATGGGTCCCCGTTTTAGAAACGGGGGCCCATTATGTAAAATTTGAATTCACAACCCACCACTTGCCTCAGGATTAGGCCCGGGATGGCCACACCTGAGACATGAACCTGTAAATTGAAAGCTCCATGAATGAAAGCACAAATATGATGAAATGAAATAGTTTACATGCCTCTAATCAGAGAATTTTTATACGAAATTGAAACCCATTTCAGATTATACTGTCTAGATTCTAAATATGTAAATTAATTTAAAAATTGATTATTTTAACTATTTTTCATTTAATTTATACTAAATAAGGTCCATAAATTTGAAATATTAACTAATTTTCTTAATTTAATAACTTTTTTATTTTAATGAATTTTGAAAAAAAAATTATGTCATCAATCTACACAAAATTCTTTTCTATTTAAATTTTTTTTTTTTCAAAAAATGCTAAGTTTACGTCAAATTATGTGGGTTATACACGTCAAATTTTTAAAAAGATAATTACGACCATTAAAAAATTAATTAAAAAAAAATATTTGAAAAAAAAATACATAAAAATATGCTCATCAATCTTTAGTGTGTTACAAACCATTCTCAAAATGGTTTGAGAAAATAATTTTATTTGTGTCAAAAAGTGTGGGTCGTACACATGCATGGTATGGTCCTGAAACAGGGATTTTTAAAACATAGTTTTTAGAACTCCATTCAAAAAGTTATTTTTTATTATGTGGGTATTAAAATAAATTACATATTTGAAAAGTATACTCAGAGAGCTATCTTTTATATTACTGACTTTTTCCAAGATTCAATCTCTAAGTGTTTCAAAATTTAAGCTCAAATGAGACAAAATCTGAAAAATAGGGAAAACACTTCCACTTTTTGGCCAAAAAGTGGACTCATCTTCTTGCACTGAGACATCAATGACAACCATACAAGCTCATGCTTCCAACAATTATAATTGTCTACTTTATTTATAATTTTATTAAAATTTCTCATTACCCTGTTTCATTTTCTATTTATTTAAAAATATTTGTTAAGAGTGGATTCACTTTTTATAGAAGCATTAAAACATTTAGATCTACTTTGTAAATGTGCATGCACATTTGGAATCTTATTTGTCAAACTTGCATATTGAAATGTTCAAGGAGTTGAAAAGAGTTTAAAGTCCATTGATTTTTTATTTACATCTACAATTACCAACAATGGCCCCTCATGAAACATCTCATAGCTCACCAAGTTGTCCCAACTCAATCAAGACCTAGCTAAGAAGGTATCTTGGAGCAAGTTTATTGGATTTCAAGAGGAGTGATTGATCTTTCTATCACTCAAAATTGGCTATGCTATAACTAGCATTAATAGAAAAGTTGCAACCCCATATCTAACTTACCTATAATGAGTCTGGTTATATAATATGTTTGACCAAAATTAATTTTTAATTTTAAATTTTAAATTCACTTTGTTTGATAAGTTTGCTTAACATTTGACACAATTTCATATTTTTACCTTGGAAACCCTTTATATCTCCCCTTTTTATATAATAATAAATTAAAATACTTCAAGAAGAGAGTGAAGTTAAAGTAGATAGTCTTGTAATATGTGTTGAGGTAGGTCCCCATGCATTAATTAATGTATTCCCCTTTGACAAGAAGAAACTCTTGTTTTGTATTTTTAAAATTCTCACTCAAGCAATGAAATGGATGGAGTTAATGTGTTTTAGACCTATAGAAAAACTCAAAAGACTCCATACTTATGGTGAACCATGATTAGGTTTAATTAGTGAACTCAAGTGCAACTACTTGATATGTGTTATCAATAAAGCAGATAGAGACAAAGACAAATAGGAAAGGGTTTCTTGACACTCATTATATGTGGAGAAGTTGATAAACCCTTAAGATAGCTCTTTTCTCAAAGGAAAACTAGGTTATAGATAGGGTCATCAACATCTCAAAGGTGAGATTCAATAATATAAATGAGATTTTTTTTTAGAGTAGCATCTAGTGAGGGATATTCACTCGACATAAATGACAACGTTGAAAAGATCATTGGAATCCTTCAAAAACAAAATGATCACTATAGTAGTAATTAGAAGAAAGGTCTCAATAATTATTTTAGTATCATGCACATGCATAAGGTTTTCTAAAAGAGCATAAGAAATTGAGGAATTTTTTGATAGATCTTTAATTAACTATGTTTTGATGTTCCAAACACTATTAGAAAACTTGATGTATTCTATATGATATAAAATGTCCTTAAAACCACTAAAATAGATTAGTTTGTACAACCAATTGTTATTATTTGTATTCTAAATTACTTCGAGTTAAAAAAGGAAATATATTTTATTGTGTGCAATAATTCTTGAACCATTCCCACCAATACACATAGTTTGAAACTAATTTTTATTATATATAAAAATATACAGACAACCATTTATGACATATAAATAACCAATCCCACCACTACACATAATTCGAAACTAATTTTTATAATATCTAAATATTTACAGTGATCTTTTAATGAGGTAAAACTGTATAGAGTGAAGTCATCATTTCTCTCAGCCTGATTTCACATTGTCTTTTGGAGATTTCACCACCATTTCATACTAAGATTTCAAGGTACCCCAGTTTAGGATCTTTAAAAACGTTTATTTATCTCGGTTATTTTATTGAAATGCTGTGAATGATTAAGAAGCGCATCATGTATAAAGTTATAGCCTAAGATGGATTAATGGTTTGAATTTATAGGACGCTTTTAGTTTTTAGCGCAAAAAGTACATGCTTATTTTCATGTCAGAGCCTTCAACCTTTTTGTTCAAGCAGACCTCTCTCAACGTTTCTAAATTCTTCTAGAATCGATTTAAATATACAGAAAGTGACAATCAATGTTGATACCTTGCTTGGATTAAAAAAGTAAAATAACTTGCTTGTTCTTCGTCTTGGGTTTCCTTTTCTTGTATTGTTGGAATGTAGTTGTTAGGGCAGAAATGTAAATGAAATGACAAAAATAAAATGAAACACCTTTCAATTAAAATTCATGAAGTACTTGCTGCATAATAAAGGCAGCGAACAGTTTGCACAGTTACACAAAAACTGTCGGATGGAACAAATAAGTTATAACTGTACAAAAACTAATAAAATCAAACAAAACAAAAATTAACCTAAAATTACTAAGTTTTAACCTAAAGATTAATACATTAACATCTCCCCCTTAATCTGAAGGAGTTAAACCAATCATTTCACGAAATTTTTCAAACTTAACACGACCCAATGCTTTGTAAGTATATCTGCAGGTTGGTCTGTAGTAGCACAATATTGAGGGGAGATACTACCATCTTTCACATAGTGCCGAATAAAATGAAACTTGGTGTTGATATGTTTGGTACGATCATGAAACACTGGGTTCTTAGCCATTTTTATAGTAGATTGATTGTCAATAAAGAGTGGTGTGGAAGAAGCTTGTGGTGCCTGCAAATCTGCAAGAATTCTTCGAAGCCATAAGATTTCTCTAGTTGCCTCAGATGCTGCTATATATTCTGCTTCTGCAGAAGAGAGAGTTGGGACTGGTTGCTTTTTAGATTTCCAAGAGATTACAGCAAAACCAAGAGACATTAAGTAACCAGATGTAGATTTTCCATCATCCATATCACCTGCATAATCTGAATCTGAATAACTAAGCAAAGAAAATTTTGATATCTTGGAGTATTTAAGCCCATAGTTTTGAGTGCCCTGTAGATATCGAAGAACCCGTTTGGCTGCTAACCAATGAGTTTCTCTAGGTTGTTGCATAAATCGTGACAGAACTCCAATAGAAAAAGAAATATCAGGTCGAGTAGTTGTAGCATAAATCAAACTGCCAACTAGTTGCCTATAAGAAGTTGCATCAACCAAATCAGAGGAATCATTAGATGAAAGTTTGAGATTTTGCTCCATAGGAGTGCTGAGAGGCTTGCAATCAGCCATACCAAACTTTTTGAGAAGATCACCAATATATTTTTGTTGACTGATGAAGATAGATTGGGGGTTTTGAATCACCTCAATTCCCAAATAGTAATGAAGATGACCCAAATCAGTCATATCAAAACCTTGCTGCAATCCTTCTTTTACATTTTGAATATTAGCCTCACTAGTTCCAGTGATAAATAAATCATCCACATAAACAAAAAGATAGACAATAGTACCATCAATCTGTTTAACAAAAAGAGTTGCATCATCAAATTCAAAGTGATGAAAATTCAACTGCAAGAGATGCTCAGTGAGTTTTTCATACCAAGCTCGTGGGGCTTGTTTTAAACCATACAATGATTTTATAAGCTTGCATACCTTGTCCTCTTTACCAGGAACTTCAAAGCCTTCAGGTTGAGTCATATATACTATTTCTTTAAGATCACCATTCAAGAATGCAGTTTTAACATCCATGTGATGGATGTTCCAACCATTTTGGGCTGCTAAAGCCAACAAAACACGAATTGTAGTCCATTTTGCTGTAGGGGAAAATGTTTCATCATAGTCTATGCCCTCTTTTTGAGCATAACCTTTGGCAACAAGGTGTGCTTTGTGTTTATCAAGTGAACCATCAGCGTTATATTTATTTCTAAAAATCCACTTACAACCGATAGGTTTACAATAAAGAGGAGGATCAACCAACTCCCATGTGCCATTATTCAAAAGTGCATTATACTCATGTTGCATAGCTTGCCTCCAAAATGAAATATGATGAGCTTCTTTATAGGAATTTGGTGTTGAGTCGATTGTGAGATTGAGCTCATCAATAGACTCAAGGTTATCTGAAATATTAGATTGAGCTTGTAGCCTTGCTTTATAAGAACTTCTTGTACCTGTTTTACCTATTTCATCAGGTCACAAATCTTTCAAAGTTTGTTGAACTTGTTTGGTCCACCTATGAGAGGATTTTTGTGGGACAATAGATGTTTCTATTTGTAGATTAGAATCTTCATTGGGAGGCAATGAGTCAGGCTCATCATTAGTGAGAACATCACTATGAGAAGGGGCTTCTTCTAGTACATGAAGAGGTGGAGCGTCATGAGTTGAGGTAGCTTGAGATGCAGGTTCTACACATGTATTCATTCCTCCAGAGTGTAAAATCTCAGAAGAATTTTCTATCCAAGGAGAAGATGTGGCAAATTTATCAAGTTGTTTTAACTCATTTTCAATATGTGTATCACTTTTGAAAGATTCACAAAATACAACATCACGAGCAATAAAATTTTTTTTATGAACTTCATCATATAATCTATATGCTTTTGAAGTTTCAGAATAGCCCAAAAAAATGCACTTATAACTATGATGATGCAACTTATTCCTTTTTTCTTTAGGAATCAAAGCATAGCAAATAGAACCAAAAATTCGAAGGTGTCGAATAGTTGGAGGATAACCAAACCAAACCTCATATGGAGTTGTTTGGTGAAGAGCAGATGATGGAGATCTATTGCGAAGATAGACTGTTGTTCTTGCTGCTTCAGCCCAAAAATATAACTTGATGCCTTTGAAATATAACATTGCTCGAACCATGTTCATGATAGTTCTATTCATTCTTTCAACAACACCGTTTTGTTGAGGAGTGCCTGGAATAGTGAGATGATGCTGAATACCATTTTGACAAAGATAATCCTCAAAAATTAGAGAAGTAAATTCTCCACCATTATCTGTTCGAAGAGTACCAATTTGAGATTGAGCCTGATTTTCAATCATAACACGAAATCTTTTAAAAGTGTCAAAAGCCTCTGATTTTTGCTGCAAAAAATAAATCCAAGTCATGCGACTACAATCATCAATAAACAACATAAAGTACTTAGATCCTCCAATAGAAGTTACTGGTAAAGGCCCACACAAATCTGAATGAATGAGTTGCAATTTTCTATGTGCTCTCCAGGTGGAATGAGGAAAAGAATTTTTATGTTGTTTGGCAAGAATACATGCTTCACATTTTTCAATTGATTTAGAAAAAAATGGCAAACCATCAACACCATTCTTTTGCATGGTATGAATGCTATCATAACTAATATGCCCCAATCTTGCATGCCATAAAAGGCTTGGTGATAGACTCTCTTCTTCAGTAAGATATGCAAAATTTTTAGAAGTAGTTGCACCATTTAATTTTAATAATCTTCCATCTTCACACCCAGTGAAAACAATTTGATTGTTAGATGTTTTTCTTACAACAACCTGCCCATCTTTTAAGAAAATAGAATAGCCTTTTTGTCGAATCAATACTAATGATAGCAAATTTCGTTGTAATTCTAGAATAAATAATACATCATGAAGCACAAGGTCTTGAAGATTAGGCAACTTAAATCGAATAGTTCCTTTTCCAAGAGGTTTCAGACTAGATTTATCTACTAAATAAATTGGACCATAGGCACCTTCATGAAATTCTTCAAAACAATCACGTCGAAATGTCATATGTTGTGTGGCTCTAGTATCTAAGATCCAAGAATCATACCATGAGGAATTAGATGTAAAATCTGAAACAGAAAGCACATATTGATCACTATCACTGTCACAAGCAAATTGGGCTGCTCCTGAAATTTTATCCTCTGAAATTTTATCATCACTGTGCATTTTTGTTTTATCTTTCTGTTTAAATGAATTTTCTCTAAAACTTTCTATCTTGTCCCATGAGAGCTTACATTCATGTGCTTCATGACTACCTTTTCTACCACATCTTTTACAATATAAATACTGCCTATCATTTTGATTATCATGTTGCCTCCATTGAGCTCTAGTTTTTCCTTTATCATTATAACTATACTTTGAAGAGATTTTATTGATAGATTTTTCTTTTTGATGAGCAAAACAAACATTTTCAGTAGTATTATCTATTTTCCTTCCAAAAGCTTTTTCACGTTCTCCTAACTTTTCAACCAATGTATCAAATGAAATGGTTTTCAAATTATTACTTGCTTGAAGAGACTCTAGATAAGTGGAATGTGTTGGAAGAAGTGCCTTGATGAAACCAGTGAGATAGATATCAACTTTTCCACCCGCAGCATCAACATCATGTTTTATAGCTCTGATTTCAGAAGCCAAACTCATAACATCACCATTTTTCAATTCAAGATTAAACAATTTTAATTGTAACTGAATAAACTCTAATTCTGAATGAGAATCAAATAAATCTTTTAATTTGTGAAGGGCTTCCCATGCAAATGTGCATCCTTGTATATGTCGATACACATCTCCATTAACAGAAGCTCTTATCAAAGCCAAAGCTTTGGAATTTTTATATTGCCAAATTTCTTTTTCTTTAGCATCAATTGGTGTTGTAGGTTGGGCATTTCCATCACAAATTTTAGACCATAAATCATTAAAAATGAGAGTGTTTTCAATTTTTCTATGCCATTCCATCCAATTATCTTTTCCTGTTAAAGTTTCTCCAATCAATGAAACAATAGACTGCATTCTGAATTTAAAATAAATAAACACAATTTGCAAGGCCTGCAACTTTAAAATAACTTCTCAATCCTTTAAAAATAGAGAATAAATAAATTGATATCACCTGAATCAATTTATTGTTTCTGTAGAATTCTGTGCTCTTATTTCTCCGCTCTGATACCACTGTTAGGGCAGAAATGTAAATGAAATGACAAAAATAAAATGAAACACCTTTCAATTAAAATTCATGAAGTACTTGCTGCATAATAAAGGCAGCGAACAGTTTGCACAGTTACACAAAAACTGTCGGATGGAACAAATAAGTTATAACTGTACAAAAACTAATAAAATCAAACAAAACAAAAATTAACCTAAAATTACTAAGTTTTAACCTAAAGATTAATACATTAACATGTAGTTCCCTGCTGCTCCTTTTAAAGCAGATTGTGAGCATATCTTTATTGTTAACCTTGCCATGAAGTTGATGAGAATCCAGTTTTTATTGATGATTGTGAGATGTTCTTGCTTTGTTTTTTCGTTTGGGCCAGTCACTCACTGTCTATTGTCTACGCTGGAGAAGGAATGGTGTGAGGAGGGGTAGATCATGTGTAACCTTCAACTTTTGTGTTCAATTCTCTACGTATATGTTTGTATTCAAGCAAAACTTTCTCAACGTGTTTTAATTCTTCTGAAACTCTTCATTTTTCTTTCTATAAAGATTGTAGAAGAACAAAAGAAAAATTCTATAGCAATCATTAAAGAGAGTGACGATCAAAGTTGATACCTTCCTTGAATAAAAAAATAACTTGGTTGTTGTTCCTCTTTGGCTTTTTGCACTTCCTTTCTTTCCAGCTGTTCGAATGTGTTCATTGCTTCAAGTTTTTTGAGATCCTAATTTTCATTCAAATCAAAATAGCATCAATAAAGGTGCGAGCTATCATGTGGATGAGAGTGCGCCTTCTTTGTTTCCTGTGGCCCACGAACGGATGAAGTCATTCACTGTCGAGTGTCTTGCAATATTATATGCTGTGGAAGGAATGCACAATCGTGTGAGGATAGATCATCTGTAACTCATAGACAAGTCCGATTAATGACACAGAATCTGAGTGTTTAAGACTTTAACTCCTTTATCTTTAAGCATATTGACCCCTGGATTTCCTATTCATTTTCAATATTAAAATTCAGAATGAGTCGTAAAGATGCCAAGTAAATCGCTTCCAAAGAACATTTTAATAGTATGATACAACCTATTACTTTATATTTATCTATCTAGATATATATAAACAAATTTTCATTTTAATTAGAGAATATATAAAATACTATAACTTAAAAAAAATTAATCAATAAAAGTTAATTTTGACTAATTATAAAAAATTGGTTGTCTTGATATTTTATTGTAATATTGTAATAGAAAAAAAACTTTTCTTAAGGGTTGATTTTGACTTAAAAAAATAATATGTAAAAAATAAGGATAAAATCAAAATGGTATTTGTAGATTTGTATTAGGAGACATTTATTAGGATTTTGGCTTGACTTGGTTCACATATTCCTTTGTCATTGTCATCCTTGTTGATAGTGTAATTAGGAGTAGAAGTCTTTTGAACTTAGTGTAGGTTCCTTCAAATATGTTTAGCATTTGAGTGGGTTTCTCTTTCTATAAAAAATTAACAGTGTTTATAGTCAAGACTTTATTATTTGATTCAATGAATTGGTTACAAAAAGGAATAGCAATATTGAGATTGCCTTGCATGTTCATTTTGAAAGAAGTATGTATGCTAAGTCATCTATCTTTGTTGTTGTTTTGACTTTTTAAGATTTTCATAATGCATGTAAATGGATAGAGAACTTTACTTTTGTCAAATATTTTGGGGGAAAAATCCTCACTAATTGAGTGCTAAAGAGTTGGTGTGATTCCATGTGGGCACCTCTATGGCCTTTTATCAACCATATTGCAACCTCTTTAGGACATGTAATTTATTTTTTGATAGGAAAATTATTTTCATTTACCTATAGAGAACATACACATACACATACACATACACATACACATACACATATACATATACATATACATACACATAGACATATGTACATATACATATGCATATACATATACATATACATATACATATACATATATACATACATATATACATATATATGCATACAAATACACATCCACATACACATACACATACACATAAGCATACATATATAATATGTACACATATCAGCGCTACCAAAAACTGATGAATATGATAGATAATATAATGCATGGATAAGGAAAACTAATATTCTAGAAGGTGTTGTATAACACTCCAAGAGGATGATAATATTAGATTTATTAGAATCTTTGTGATAGGGATTTATCGCTCACATATGTATTTATAATGTGTGGGGATTAGTTACTAAGTATATTTGTTTGTTTGATATTATATCTATGGTCTATGTATATGCACCACTCATTTTTTTGTCATTTCTATGTGTTGTCTCTCATGGTATGTTATAAATCTATAAGCTAAAGTAATGGGTAAAAGTCCTAGAACTAAATCGTCCATGATACACTCTCAAATGAAAATAATATTTCACAAGTAATCAGGAGTAGGAACATTAGTTTATATGGACCACATAAGTCAATATTATGTCTAGCAAAAATATTTGTAGTGAGCCTTAGATTTATTATCCTAGAGAGTCATGTTTTGAATACCCATTTCTTGTAAATATGTAATTATGTGCTTATCAACTGAATTAGAGGTCTTATACGTAGTAGGTTGGCTTCTAGTCTAGTGACAACCTTTGAGACTAAGTACACATTGGGTTTTGCTATACAATATTTTATCTTGTTCATCTTAAGTTATGATTAACTTGTAAGGATGGCTTTAGGGAAACTCACTCTTGGTCTATTTAAGGCCAAATAAAAGGAGATATTACCCACTCTCAATAGTCTATTTTAATCCTACATAATCAGAAGTTAAAGACTTTTTTCTTTAGTTTTGACACCCCTCATGTTTAAAAAATGGCCTAACTTCAAGGATTTGTGAGCCTACAATTTTGAACAGCAACAAATACTACCTTATATAATTATATTTTTATAAAATAATGTAGATAGTTATGTTTACATCTTCTCGTAATTAAAAAGCATCATTCTAGGTCATATTTGAAGTATTTTTTTATGTGTAACAATTTTTTTTCAAAAGAATTGGAAAATAATAATGGAGCCCAAGATTACTCATATTTCATATAGTTTTCTTTATTAGGGCCTTCCTATTGGTTACTGCTTAATGAATCTTGACCTTTCTAATCTAAGATCCCATTCTCTAGGCACCCCAAAACTTTGTTATATCTTTTAAATTATTTTTTTCTCTCATGCACATAAGGCCTAGAAATGGATTCATGATCTATTTTGGTTTCGAAGTCCTAAACCTTTAATTCATTACAACTTTTAATAGTGTAATGTGGCCAAATATTTCACCTTGTTCTCCTAGCCATAACATGCTTTTAGATAGAAAATCCCTCTTTTTGTGGATTTCAATGTTCATTCAATCTAGGTTGTTGATTATTTATGTTGTGCTCATCTAGGTACAAGTTAAGGGAAACAAAGTAGCCATTGAGGTCCAATATCTTTAGAATTTTCTTAATATTTATGGGGGACAACCCCCACACTATTACTAGTGTCTCGCTATCCTAAAATTATTGTGATAGATCTAATTTTCGTGGCCAATTGCACAACCACACAAATTCTTTTCATTGTTGTTCTCATAAGTACTAGAGATGTTTTTCTCTCCATTGATATCCAAATTTTTTGCTAGTTTGAACTTATTAGCTATAAGGATGGGTAGTTCCTACATTCTTATCATTCTCTTGTACCCTTTCAAATGCATGGATTCCCTCTTGTTGATTAGGGATAGTTCCCTCGACTATAACTTCCCATTGGATCACCAAGGAGTGCTCAAATTCTATCAAATGTGTAGGATTCATAATCACATGATGGCCCTAAGGAAGGAGAAAACACCACAATCACTAGTTAGAGCCAACAGGGGGAGGAAAAGATTTACTAGATGGAGGTTGGGAAATATCGATGGTCACGAACCCTTGCTAGAGTAGCTTTTAAAGCATTTACAACTTAATTTTGTTTCTATTTATGTTTGCAAGCCATAGATATGTGACTTAGACAATTGCTTTTGTTTTAGTCAACCAATTCTACTATGATTATTTTGTTTATCATAGAACTTATTTTTTATACTCTATTTTATAACTTCATTGATCAAATTTTATGAGTAATTATATTTTGCAACTTTTTTTTTTTTAAGGTAAGTGCTATCGTTAATGGGGATAGCTCCCTATATTGCTAGAAAAAAAGGTTACATATAGTTTCAAGCACCAGACAAGACTAGACTGTGCCTACTAGACATGACAATAGACATCCAGGCTAGCTTATATCCAGGCACAACTCTAAGATAAAACAAAGACACATAGCCAACAAGCCAGTTACATGTTTCCCCCAATTGCTTGGTATATCACAGTCACGTATTCACCTACATTGATGGCATTGCGGTTGTATTACTCAGGAAGCCACCATTCCTCGGATTCAGTCAGTCTTCTGAAAGGTGCCATGTTCTCGTTAAACACAGTGCATCTGAACACTTCCCATGCATTCTCTCCAAATACTTCTACTCACTCGCGCTCCTCCTTCCACACCTCCCAAATGACCATCTCACATATGGCATCACTGCCAATGAATCCTCCACTGTTTCCCTCATCATATTCCTCTATTTCATCCTTCGAGTCTGAGGAAAAGTAATTTTTGATCTAGAAATATACCTTCAAAATGCTCACTTTGACACCCTCTTCCCGGCTTAATATGTCATTAGCAACATTGTCTGCAATGAATGGCTTCACAAATCCATCAAAGAGTTCAATCGTGCATTCCCTAGAGTCAATGACATCGACTAGGGGCATAAGGACCACCTCCAGAATGATTTCATCACACCAGTGCCTCTCAAAATTGAGAGTGATGCCCATTCATCCTTGAATAGCATCATACTAAAAATAGTGCATTCTACAACTAGGTTCCATTTCTTTTGGAAAGTATTTATAGACAAAAGATATCAGATCCCAATCAGTATTGCTCTACCAATATCTACCAGATTCTAATTCTGAACTGGAGCACTCCCAAAGTGATTAGGTGTCCTTGACTATAGATGGTACTACCCAAGGGGTCTGGCCGAGACTTATCCATGTGATGATTCTTTCAATTGCCAAATTTTAAATGTCGAGACCAGAGCGGTGACACCATCCTTCCCACCTATCAGAGTCATACTAGTCTTCAAACACCCGATGCATATTTCATTGCCACCTACAACCCAAGATTGGGTACTGATCCATATAAATCCAGTTTGTTACCTGACACCCTGGCGTGGGGATTCATGACAGTCCATCAAGCATTGCCTTGTAATATCATCCGCTGCTGAGACTTGACTAAAAGAGATAGGATCATCATTCTATCCTACCCCAAGATTCGCTAGATAGTCCGCCATTTGATTGCCTTCTCTATGAACATGCGCAATTTCGTAGCAATCGATTGATTTAAGGTGGCCGTTTATCTGAGGCAACCACTTGTTTAGTTTCCAGTTATGAAAATTTGACTTAGTAACCCCATTTATAATGATCTGTGAATCCCCTTCTATAATGATTCGAGAGATCGCATGCAGAGTACAGAGGTATAATCCTACCTCTAGTGCATGGATCTCGGCTTCGTTGTTTGTGGCAGATCCAATATATCCATACAATCCATATATAATATTACCATGCTCATTTCGGATTATGGTGCCAATATCGGACTCCCCAGGGTTCCCCTTACTAGCACCATTGAGATTAAGTTTTGTCCAATCCTTTGGAGGGGCCTTCCATCTGACAGAATTTATATCAACAAACTTTGAGGGGAGAACATATATAACTGAATCTTTAAGGGACCAATGCTTTTCCATTAAGGCATCCCAGTTATTGTATTTTTTTGGGCTGCTTTTTAGTATCTTTCCATTTATAACTTCCTCGATTGCAACTTTTATTTTGTCAACCAACATTATATTTGACAGTGATGATTATTTGAAATTCTTTTGTTTCTCTGCTTCCAGATGTGCCATACAATCATAGATGGACCAATCATCCATAGATCACTCCATTTTGATTTCTGTCGGATTGGCTAGGCAAGTAGGAAGTCCAAAAGCATTTCATTTTTAACCGTAGTCCAATTAATTTGGTCTAGGAACCAGTTCCAACATACTTCTGCCACTGGACACCTAAAGAGTAAATGGTTGGTTGTTTCTTCGTGAGCACAACACATAACACATCGATTGGGACCCAAGATGCCAATAATCTTAAGTCTATCACCAGTGAGGATTCTGCCATGTAAAGCAATCTATAAGAATACCTCGGCTTTTGGAAGTATTTTATTATTTCAACATAATTTATGTGGCTAGCCATCACAGGTACCTCTTTGTCTTTGAACTTCATACCCAAGTTTGGAACTATACTCCCCAGATTTAGAGGCACACCAAAAAATGTTGTCATCTTCACTAGAGGCGGGCATTTTCCTATCTTTTATTGCATCCCAAAGTTTCTCACATAATGAAGGGTTACCAATATTGATTTTCTTCCATATTCTCAGACCATTTATGTCCTCATGGTCTTTCATGTAGCCCTATACAACTCTCAACCAGATTTATCCATTTCTTATCTTCAAATGATTCTGAGAGAGATGGGAACCCATCCCATGAGTCTCTCCAAAACAATGCAATTCTACCATTACCAATCTACCATGATATATGCTCTATAATAACGTGTCTACTATCCCATAAGAAATTCAATGTAGTCGAGCCCCTTTCGGAATTGGCCACTATGAGAATCTGGTTAGGGTCTTCCGAATCAAGATATTTCTTTTGGAATAGTCTGCACCAAAGTTTTTGAGGTTCTTTGCACATCTTCTAGGAGAGCTTAGCACCAAGGAAAAAATTTTGCAACTCCATTTTCCTTAAGCCAACTCCCCCTTCTTCCTTAATTAGGTACAATGTATCCTAGTTGATAAGAGGAATTTTCCTATTATCTTTAGCACCATCCCAAACAAATTTTTTGAGTAGATTGTTCAGGCTTTTCCTTGCTGCGAACAACATTTTGAAATAGAACATGTTGTAAATAGGAATAGAAGATAAAACCAATTTGATCATGGTAAGTCTACTTGCTTGGGTCAGCCACCTATTTTTCCAATTCTCTGATTTAGTCTGACATGAGTTAATAACATCATCCCAAATTTGGGATTATCTACATCCTTTGTTAATACATATCCCTGAGTATTTGATCGAGAGCTCTACAACTTTTATATCCAAGTGTTGTGCAATTTTTCCCTTGGTCCTCTTATTAGTATTAAAGAAGAACAACTAAGATTTTTCTTTATTCATAACTTGACCCGAAGCCCTTGTGTACTCCTCAAGTGTGTTCTTAATGCCTATAGCTTCCCGAATGGAAGCATCACCAAATATGATGGTATCATCGGCAAATTGGGAATGTATGATTGCCTCAAATTGCTCATGGGCTTTGACTCCTTTCCAAATGACTTCAATATACCTCTTTTTAATTAGCCTCCCTACAACTTCTGCCATAAGAACAAAGAGTGAAGGTGATAATGGATCTCCTTGTCGTAGACCATTTGTGGCTCAAAATAACCCACTCAAATTACCATTGACAAGAATAGAAAATTTCACTATGCTAATGCAAAATTTTATACATTCAAGCCATTTAACTAGGAAACCAAATCTGCCAAGGAGAAGCATAAGAAAATTCCAAATTACCTTATCATAGGCTTTGGCAACATCTAGTTTAATGATCATACCTTTCAATATACCTTTATGGATTGAGTTCATGACTTCTGAAAGCAGAATGATGATGTCCACAATTTTCCGCCTCGGAGTAAAACCATTTTGATTTTCAGATACTAGCTTTGGTAGCAGCTTCTACAATCTTTTGGCCATTGCCTTTGATATTATTTTGTAAATAGTGTTGCCTAAGGATATTGGTCAAAAATCAAACATGAAATCACAATCTTGTTTCTTAGGAATAAGACTGATAATGGTGTGGTTGAACTCTTTCACAAACCTTTGTTTCTTTCGGAATTCTTCGACCACATTCCAAATATCCTTGCCCATGAAATCCCAACATTTTTGAAAGAGTTTTGTCATTATGCCATCTGGTCCAGGCGCCTTATGGGGATGAAGTGAAAATGTAGCAAGTTTAATTTCCTCCAATGAGTAAGGAGAAAGTAGCATATCACAATCAAAGCTAGTAATCAGGGGGGTAATGACTTCCTCAATTATTGGAATTGAACCTGAATTATCTAACTCAGAGCAACCCAATATTTCCATATAATAATTGAGAGAAATTAGCTCAATATCTGTGGCCGAGGTTTTCAAAACCCTATTCTCATCCTTAATCGAACATATCTTATTATTGTTCCTTCTTGCCTTAGAAGAAGCATGAAAATTTTTTGTGTTGAGATCCCTCTCATTTATCCAAAGCTCCCTAGATTTATCTTTCCAATATAGTTCCTCCCGCTTCAAAATTTCCATATATTGGGCTTTGAGTGTTTTCTCCAATTTGAACTCCACATTGGTCATACCAAATTGCATAACCTGATTACCAATTTCTGCTAGTTTCTCCTCAATTCTACTTTTCTCTGCAAAAACATTTTTCAAGGACACCTTGTTCCAATCTTTAATTTTATTTTTCAGGAACTGAATTCTTTTGACAAATCTAAAACTAGGGGAGCCAGAGTAGATGTTGCCTTCTCGTCACCAGTTTTTCAAATTGTCAAGGAACTTCTCATCCCGCCAGCACATGCTTAATAATTTGAAGTAGTTTTTATGTCTGCGAGTATCCCGAGCAATGGAAAGTGATAGTGGTAGATAATCCGATCCAATTTGAGGCACAATTTTAGTTTATAATGAGTAGTTACCACTTATCCACCATTAACCAACCAAGAAATGGTCCAGCCTTTCTAATATATTGGAAAAGTTTAGCCATCTATTAGTCCATGTAAATCCACCATTCTTAGGTATGATATCAACCAACTTACAGTTAGATACAAATTGTCTAAAATTGTCCATTACTTTGGAAGGTTTCTGAAGACCACCCAACTTCTCATCAATGTCCAAAAGAGCATTGAAGTCACGAGTAGCTATGACCTTGCCTTTTTCCAACAGATTAGCTTGGTTGGAGACCTCATTCCAAACTTTTAGTTTTTCCTCAATCTTAATTCCCAAATGCCTAGATGAGCCTCTAGCATCTTTAAAAATGCCTTCCCACTTAAAACAATATCTGATGAACTCAATAGCCTTTTCCTTACTTAACTTTGTTTTCTGTAAAATATATACATCTGAATCGAGCTTGGCCAAAGTCCTTTTGACCAAGCATTTTTTGTCAGGGGCTGAAAGGCCCATAACATTCTAGGAGGTGATCCTCATCTTCCCATAAGGGAGGGGTTTCCTCCCTTGGTTGCATTCAAAAATTTCAACATACTTACAATGCCCTTCTCATTCGCTCTCTGCTCCCTAACCGTCTTATGGATTTTCCTTCCTCTTGTGCCTTTCGCTCTTCCAAGGACAATATTTGCTAACTCGCTGATGCATCTTGGATCCACTATATTAAGTTCATCACCACCACAATCCGACTCAGAAGTATCTGAATCAAACACCTATTGTACCTCCTCAACTGTGGGGTAAATCATTATGTCATTATTTGGGATGATGTTGCTATCCAAAGTGATGTCTTGTGTAGGAATCTTTGAGCTTACATCTTGGTTTGAACCGATGTTGATGGATTTAGGGCCTTCTAAAAGCAAGGTTTCTGGTTCCAGTTTTTTCTCTTTTACTTTCCATTCCTATTTTGGTTTTCTGTGAGGGCGGTTAAAGGCATTTCTCACAAATAGTCTGCATTTGTCGGCACTATGACATTTACTTCCACATCTCGAGCAAGCGCTAATTTCCTTTTCCACTTCTATGTGTTGTTTCCACTCACCATCCGCAGTGATTAGCAAGACCAATGAGGGAATTGTCTTTACGACTACTATTTTGAGTCTGGCATAAGTATATAAATCTCCCTCAACAATATCTTCATCAATTTCCAATAAAGTACCTAGGGATCTTCCAATCGTTTGCAAACTTGCCTCACTCCAAAATTCAATCGGTAGGTTGTATAGTCAGATCCATACTGGTTTATCATAAACCGCCAGTGATGTAGGGTCAAAGTTCGGAGACCAAGGCTGAATATATAGGGGGTGATTGTCCAAAAACCAGTTTTGAAGGGTAATGATGTGATCTCTATCTTCTTCTTCAGGAAAAAGGACAACGAAGAAACCCTTGGGTAGAAATTTAATCATTATGTGCTTCACCCAATTGACCTCAACCCAGGAATAGATATCTTTTCTCGAAAATTTTGGCCCTATAATATTTGCGATAATCGCATGTCATTCGAAGATCTATTTTTCATTTTTGATGTTTTCAGTTAGATCAATTTGAAATACCCCAGGATGAGGCATCCTTCCCTGGATAATGGTGATGATTTGATTTTCCTCCGATGTTGTCAATGCTTTCTTCTGACTTTGCCTGCTCATCTCTTGGCAAACCATGATCATTCCAATCAACTTCAAGTATTCACCACTTAATAGGTTTACTCAGGCCCATGTCCGCTTTTGTTCCTCTCTGCTTTTCACATGCAGCCTTCTGAATTTCTCTCTCCATTTTTTTAATTCTTAATTCTATTTTGCAACTTCTTTATAAAGAATTATTCATTTTTATTTTATTAATATATAACTCTACATCATTTAAGAAGAAAAAACAAAACAAATGTTCTGCAAAGCGTAATGGAAACTTATCTAAAGATTTCAAAATTAACCACTATCATATATATATAAATGGCTTTTTTTTATTATTTTATGTTATCTATTTTGAAAGCATTACCACTATTTTTCACTAAATTTTTTTGAAGTACCACAAATTAGGATAAAGTGTTTATTTATCTTAGTTATTTACTAAAATGTTGGTGAATGTTAAACTACAATACCTATCTTTAGAGGAATATATGTAAAGTATGCAAAAAGATATTATATTTTCTTATTATTCCACTTAAAAAATTATAATATATTTGCTATTGTAATGAATATTAAATTAATTATATTTTAATATTCCAATTTATATTAAATTTTTATTAAGATATAATTATATTATGATGTTTTAATATATTCTTATTACTATATTATTGTAGTTTCTTTAAACTCTTTATAAATGTAAAAATCCTATTAATACTAAATTATTATTATATTAACTCTTGACCAAAGCAAAAGACCCATGAAGATTACATTATTATTATATTGTCATACTATTAAGTTTTTATTGTATATTTGTTCTTATTCTTATTCTTATCCTTTAGAAAATAATTAAATTATATAGTTAAAATTTTATAATTAATTTAATATTTCTAGTCTATTATTATAGGCTTTGCTATTTCTTTCTAGGTTCCACAATCAGGCAAAAGACATATTAAATACCTTTAAAAATATTTAACACTATAATAATTATACTTTATGTTCATGGTAAAGCCTTCCAAGTTCTTCGTTTAATTCATTACATATATGTTTGTCTTGAAGTGAATGCCTTGGAGTGTTTTATAATTAAAGCTATGAGATTTCCACAATCCATGTTATATTCTTATGAAGTTTTCTGGATTCGATTGTGTATATTTTTTCCCATCAACGTTTCGAATCACACTCCATGATAAATCATTAGGATGAAAAGAATTCCAAAGATAGGAAAGATATTGAGTTACAGATTTGAGATAGAATAAAAAGAGATGTGGGGTAGGGGAGGGCATAAGGATCAAGGAAAAAAAAGAAAAAGAGACCACCTAAAGGTTTGATGACAAAAAACCCCTAGAATAACCACCCAAAGAAATAGAATAAAGAAAAGGCGAGAAACACATACATACCTATAAAAAACACAAAAGAGAACAAATGAATATATATATATATATATATATATATATATATATATATATATATATATATATATATATATATATATATATATATATATATATACACATATATGTATATACATATACACAGACAGAAAGCGAACCAACACTGGAGACTAGAATTAGAGCCGCAACAAAGTGGGCAACCCTAAGGCAAAGAGAGAAAGGGACCGAACCCAACCTAAGGAGACGGGGAAAAAAGTACAGGGGGCACAAACCAAAAGAGGAAGTGGGAGACGTGTAGAGGAAAAAGACTAAAGAAAGAGGGGGAGAAGTCAAGGCGGGGGGCAAGGATGATACTGGAGGACAGAAAGCAGTGGGTGCCAAGAGATACTGAGGTTTAAGCCATCATCACGATTAAGATTGGAGGGGTGATGAATAAGAAAAGTAGCCTCTTTAACTTTCCTTTTGAAAAAGTTATCCTCCCTACACAAAATTTGAGTGTCGTCCAAACAAATATTATGCTTGGTAGTTGATGAAAGCTCAGCTAAGGCTGATTTGAGGGCACATTCATGCTTAATGTCGACGCCATGCTCTTTTATTCTAGTCATGAACGAATGACCTGTTTCTCCAATGTATGGGGTTCCACAGGAGCATACAATCTTGTAGACACCTGACTCTAAAAGGGCATCCCTAGTGTCCTTAAGCAGGGGAACATGCCTTCTACAATTATTCATCATTTAGTAATGCCTTGCTTGGATGAATGGATCAGGGATTAAACTTGGTTGTTCTTCTCCATCTCTTGGAATGTATTCACTGCTGCCCCTTTAAAAGTAGAATGTTAGCATATATTTGTCCTTAATCTTGCCAGGAAGATTAAAATAGAAAATGACATGAAAGGTGCGAGCTAGAAAATATTGAGTGTGCTTGCTTTGGAATTTCCATCTTGTGTGTTCTTGATTGAAGGGCCATGGAGGCAGCAAGTCATTCACTATTGACTGTCTTGCAAAAATATGTGCACCGAACTTTAGTGAAATGGTTAGTAGGGATTCTACTATTCATTAGTATGATGTTGCAGCTTGTTTTGGTTGTTCTCGGTTCACGCAGATATCATAGTTCAGGATCAATCTTTCATTTTGTGGTGTGAGCAGCTTACATTTTTGCGGATGTTGTGGCCATATCCGCACTTGGAAGCATGATGCATAGTTCTTGGGGTGGAATGCACGAGATATATGGAATATAAGCTCCAGTGTTACTATTGCATTTGGGGGGGGGCAGATGCCATTACTGCTTATTCCATCGCCGATAACGAGCTTTGGTTGAGACATGGATTCAACATGGTTTATCAAGTTTTTGTGGCAGTGTATGTTATATATTCATCTACATTGGAAGGCTATGCATTGGCTTCTGCTATTCTTCTGCTGGTTGCAGGAACCACCAAGTACAGAGAGAGGACGGTTGCTTTGTGGTACGCTAGCGATTCTCAAATTGTCACGTCATGTCTGCCAATTTCAAAATATATAAAGGAAAAAAATGTTGTAGAAGATCGTGGTTATGTCATTATGGGAGAGAAGCAAGCGTAGGGAATGATCGAAATTTTTTTGCAAGAATCTTCAACGAAAGGGAGAGATATACAAGCACAGCCAGAGCCGACATCACCGAAAGAAAGAGATGGAGAAGCATTGCCAGAGACGAGTTCACCGAAAGGAAGAGATACAGAAGGACTGCAAGAGACGACTTCAATGAAAGGATGAGGTACAGAAGCACGGCCAGAGACGACTTCACCCAAAGGAAGAGATATAGAAGCACTGCCAGAGATGAATTCACTGAAAAGAAGAGATACAGAAGCACTGCCAGAGACGACTTCACCGAAAGGAAGAGATATAGAAGCAGGGCCAGAGGCCCCTTCAGTAGAAGGAAGAGGGATAGTAACTATACGGATGTCAAAGGTGTTGGTTTTACTGACGAGGACTATAATCTCTGCCTTTCCGATGCACTGTTCAAGATGTATATGCGTAGGTTTGTAAGTCTGTATTTCAATGAAGGTGATTGGAAGGAGACAAGAGCTTTCTGGGTTAAGCTTAGTGGAAAGGTGTGTAGGGGAAAAAATGAGACTAGGTTAACATGCCCTAATCCTACCTTTTGACACACATTACGGAATACGAAAGAGCCTAGAGGTATCACACAATTGGCTACTTTTTCTTGTGAAAGAGAGAGCCACGGGCTACCTATTAGGATTTCTATTCCTTTGTTGAAATTGGAAAATCAAATGATGCAAGTTCAAGTCCTAATCCCAAAATGCAAGTACAAACGAATAACAAGATTGCAGAATTGAGATTAAACAATGAACATCTGTAAACACAAGGACAAAACAAGAATGCAGATGTGTACCCGGAGTCAAAATCTGATTGAAAATGTTCGGGACGGGGGCGCGGGCGCCACTGTCCTGATTCTGTCCCGAAAACTGCACATGAAACTGCTATCTGTCCGGAGGACCAGGGTGCCCAGCGCCTCTGTCCCAGGGACCAGGGCACCCAGCACCCCTGTCCTGGCAGGACCAGGGCGCCCAGTGCCCCTATCCAGGTCTTTTGCTCTGCAATTTGATGTGGAGTGTTGTCTCGACCTGCTTTTCCCGGATCTGTCACCTGCGGCGTCGTCTGAGTCTCGAAACCTGCACTTATATCTGAAAAGGGTATGGGCGGCTATATAAGGTTTTGCCTTAGTCAAACCTCCGCTTTGGTGATTTCCACCTCCACGAATAGCCAAGTTGTATTGTAAAATGTATTGTGTGTGCAGACCTATTGTGTGTGCAAGGTCCTAAAATGCAAGAAAGCAAACTAGAGCAACCTAGAAAGTAAACCCTAATTGCTTGTAAATGATAATGTAAATGCTCTAAATCAAGATGCAAATTGATCTAAAGCATGAATAAAGGATATCTTGAAGTTTATGCAAAGACATGAAAACAACATGAAATCATACCCAACCCCCAAGGGAGAGGTACAAGCCAATCTTCAGTCGGTAATCTCCTATTGTTCTTCAATGTCTTCCAAGCCCTAAATGGATGAATGAAATTGATAAATGCTTGATAGAGGGACGTTGAATATTGTTGAAGTCTTCAAAGATCTGCTCTTTCGCTGCATATGAGGTTCCTGAAACAAAAATCGGATCCTTTCAAATGAAGAAAGAGAGCTCTTATGAAGGAAACCCTAGATTGTAATTTCATCTTTTGGCCGACCTAGAGATTGAATTTCCCGCCAATTTCTTGGGGTTAAGCTTTATTTTATGATTGGATTGTGCTCCTAAAATTTTGGGAAAAATGTCCGGGACCATGTGCACTCCGGGCGCCACGGTCCCGACAACTTTTCACCAAATTTTCAGGGCCGTCGGATATGATGATTTTAGAGAGAATCCCCAAGTTACAGGTGATTTCGAGATGTTTTGATCCCCGAAACCAAGCCCCCAAGCTCAAAATAGGACTTAATTAGGGTTTTTGATTGAGTGATGTATTGGAGGAATAAAATGAAAAGGGCATGCTTTAACGAAAGGGCCCAACTTTATGATGTAGAGGACGATGAAATAGGACCTTAGACCTAATTAATTTGATTAATTAAGTGCTAAAGGAGAAATGCAATGCAAAATGTAAAATGCACTAAGGTGGGTGTTAAACTAGGTGTGAAATTGTACCACCCTAGCAAGTGCGTACAATTTACGACGCTACATTTAGCCTCCACTTTAGTGGTCATATGAGTACTACGTGCATATGCAAGCTAAAGTACAGAAAAGTAAACATCATTTGAAAAAGGATATATCCATAAGTTGTTGGATGAAGCCCCCAGCAGTATCTGCAGTACACAGTTAGGAACCGCACCCTACAAAACACACGTTAGTTCACAAAATCACCTAATGCTTACTAAGGAAAGTGATGAAATTTGTGAGTAGCTATATGCCCCCCCCTGTTTCGACTTGCTTATTAGGGAGGTGAAATAGGGTAGCATGTTTACTTATGACAAATTATGTAAGAGAGTATTGATGAGGGATGTTCACTGAATAGGCTTCATCAGAGCACTTTTTAGAACATCCCAAGAGTAGGGGAATGAAAATACGATTCCTACGCAACAAACGGCTCAAAAATCGCATCTCCCAAACTCAAGTTATGATGAAATGAATGATAGAGGAAAATTAGGGTTTCGAAAGTAAAGGTAAAGGAATGAAAGTATATACTTTGAAAGTGACATTTGCATTTGTCACTTTGTTGATTTCGAAATACTGTTCATTGCAGCGGAGCCCACATAGCCATCATCATGCCTTCATGATGACTGGAGTATCCCACGAGGATTGAGATCCTGCACCAGGCCATGATCGACGACGAGCCATTGGACGAGGTGAGTTGACTGAACGTTGACTTTTGATTTTCTGCATTTTGACTTTTTGTGATTGTTTGCGGGCCCTAAAGTCTGACCCGGGCCCCACCCAGGGTGCCATGGTCCCTATGGGGTGCCTTGGTCCCCTCAAGGCGCCATGGTCCCTTCAGGGCGCCATGGTCCCTGACAGGGCTTGGCGAGGGATTTCAGGGTTAGCATACGATGTTCGACAGTTTGCATGAGTGATGATTGAGTACTGATTACAGTTATGTTTCTGTGTTGCAGGGTCTCCCATACATGAGAGAGCATACGGCGGGACATATTCTTCGCAGTTTGCGAGATCAGATTCTGCGGCTGACTTAGGTAGAGAGAGACACATTGTCGATCGTGGGATTATGGTATGCGATCCTCATGCCAGCCATTCGGTTCCATCCTGCGATGCTGATGGCACTGATGGAGCGATGGGATCCTGACACATGCACATTTCATCTTCCAGTAGGGGAGCTGACGGTTACACTTAAGGATGTGTACCGCATACTTCATCTTCCTATCAGAGGAGATACTGTTACATACGCGACCGATCGGTCAGTGGAGGATCATCAGAGAGAGCAGGTATATTGCATAGGGAGAGTCATGCCGAGTGAGACGAGAGGTCGCATCATGGTCAGCTGGCTCTTACATCCTACAGGAGAGGTGCCCCTTGTGAGACGCCTTATGATCGCCATCATAGCACTAGCTATCTGCCCTAATGGGCGAGGTACGCATATGCATGGGGGTCTCACATGGTGCATCAGAGCTATGGAGAGACATAGGAGAGTGTATGCTTGGGGTCGGAGTATGCTTGCACATCTCTATCACGACCTTGAGGAGTATGTGTTTGGACAGGGTTGCAACTTGATGACATGCACACTTCTGCAGGTGTGGGTATTTGAGCACTTCACATGCACCAAGCCTGTCGGCTTTCCGATGAGTACGGCTAGCGAGCGACCTAGGGTGTTTGCTTATCCACTTACCAGCAAGTGGAGATTTGGAGATCTGTTATATTGGAGAGTGATATTTGATAGACTGACAGCCGAGGTGACCGTGTGGAGACCCTATTTGCGGATGCACAGATGGGATGGGATGGAGAGACAGTTAGCATGCTTACAGAGGAACCGCCTATTGCGGTGATGATATTCACATATCATAGTCCCATTCTACTTTGACCGAGTACGGAGGTAGTTTGGGCTAGAGCAGTGTGTTCCAGCCGATGTGCCCATCTATACTCGACACTCACGAGTCTTTCCCAGACCTAGAGCAGTAGCAAGACCGACGATAGATGACATCGAGACTACAGATATAAAGGGATCTGATCAGGATGTAGTCACTGATTACTCTGCAAAGCCTGGAGCACAACGCAGGTATGTCTCATGGTTTATGAGATCATACGCAGGGCCTATCTTTCCACCAGATCACCCGATAGGCCATCCAGGCCCATGGAGACATGGAGACCGAGATGAGGACCAGGGATCCAGGTCAGAGGAGCCAGAGGAGGGAGAGGGTAATGAGGAGGCAGGAGATCCTGATCCACCCACAGGAGATCAGCCTAGTGCCGAGGAGGAGGAGGAGGAGGACACAGATAGAGATGAGGATGAGGAGGATGCAGGTGAGGATGCAGACGAGGACGAGGATGAGGATGACGAGGAGGAAGAGGATAGAGATGATGAGGAGGGGTTAGATGTAGCTCCCCACCATTTAGGAGATGATACCATAGCTCTGGATCCTCCTCTTATTCCCCAAAAGGGGGAACACGAGGCGATACGGAGACCTGTTCCTAGTACCGTCCAGCCTACACCCATCATGCATAGATTATTCGAGCGAGGGGAGCCTAGTAGATCCCAGTCACAGATGCTACCGTATCATGATCCCTACTGGCGTGAGGGAGATCCAGGTATAGTAGGTTTATATTGATTGATCAATGTTTTGATGATATAGAATGGTACTAACAAAAATCTGTTCTACTGCTATAGCTAATGTGCAGGAGTGGCGTTCCCTGATTCAGCAGGCAGTGACAGACATTTCCACGATGGCACAGATCCCGAGTTCCTCATAGATTGCTTATAGGCCTCAGGGGAACGCGAGTTGGCATGAGGACTTGTTTTCCCCATTTCGAGTACAGGTAGACATATGGAGAGAGAGAGAGAGAGAGTCCTATCAGAGGACCTTCAGCAAGCGCGGCGAGATCTAGCAGCTGCTCAGGCTGAGGCTTCCTCCTATCATGCGATCCTTATGGATAGGGATCGTAGGAGTTCCTCTCGGAGTCACTCGCGGTCTATATCGCGCTACACACCTATGGGTCCACCTGCACGGCCGGATCAGGAGGGAGCATCTAGTCGACACTCTCCAGCCACCAGCCCTAGGGATAGGAGATGATTTTATGATGTAGGATAGGTCACATTTTGGATGTACAGTGACCTATATTTGTATACGGTCCACATACATATATATATACATGCTTCTCTTTTGTCTCAAATGTGTTATCTTTAATGCTTAAAACAATGTATATTTTGCTTTGATTAAATCTAATACATTTGGTAGATGTACATGTATGTTCAGGATTTAATTGCCATTTGATTGATTTCTTAGTGCTCCATGATTAAATTGATACATGTGTGACTTAATTAAAATATTTAATCAAGTACTACATTGATGATAGGGAAGAAATATGCATTAAGTCTAAGAATCATATAACTAATGTGATTTAATTTTGAACTTAAACACAACATGATACGATCCTACTTAACACATAAGACATTGTATAATATGCTAGCATAATGGAGACGTAAATCTTTTACAATTTACATAAATGAATTCAAGACAAACTATGAAGTAAGAAGACACGCTTGTCAAGAACAAAGCAATATAGGTTAAACACCATAACATTTAATTCTATTTTGCTCTAAGTAGGAGATACTAACATATTACCCAATGTTGAAGAACTAAAAAGAAGATAGATGAAATGAAAGATAAGGAATGAAGAATTAAGCATAATATCTACGCAAGTGCATAGCATTTATAGGTTCTTTAAGAGGTGTACCGTCTACATCCGCTATTTTGTAAGCACCTGATCCATAATCTTCAATAACGATATATGGTCCAAGCCAATTAGGACTAAATTTTCCCTTTTCTGCAGGTAAGGCATTCACATTGCGCTGATTCTCATAGAGGACTAAGTCACCTACCGAGAAGGAACGTTGAATAACCTTATCATTATAGCTTCATTGTAGAGTTTTGTGATACGCTTGAATATGCTCAAGAGCGTTTATACGCTGTTCATCAAGCATCTCAAGCTGTTGAAGTCGTTGTTCTCTATAGGAGTCATCATCTACTATACCTTTGAGAGAAACCCTAAGTGATGGAATCTCTAACTCTAAAGGCATAATAGCGTCAGCACCATAAACAAGATTATAAGGAGTAGTTCCTGTAGCAATTCGTACACTCGTTCGGTAGGCCCAAAGAGCATAGATTAGGTTGTTACTCCAATCCTTACCATGCTTATTCACGGTTTTGCGAAGAATTTGTTCAATTATCTTATTGGATGATTCGGCTTGACCGTTTGATTGAGGATAGTATGGTGTAGAAAATCGATGTTTGATATGATACTTCTCGAGGAATTTCTTCACGTCCTTGTTCTTAAATGATGTCCCATTATTTGAGATTATAGTGGAAGGTATCCCAAATCGAGAAATGATATTTTCTAAAAGAAATTGACAAATCACTTCAGCAGTAGTAGAGCGAAGGGGAATAGCTTCTACCCACTTCGTAAAGTAATCTGTTGCAGTTATAATGAAGGTGTGTCCTTGAGATGAAGGAGGAGAGATTTTACCAATGAGATCCAAACCCCATGCGGAGAAAGGCCAAGAAGCTACTTGAGAACGAAGTTCTTGGGCAGGAGCATGAATCAGATTATTGTGTTGTTGACATTGATGACATTTCTTAACAAATGAAAAAGAATCCTTTTGCATAGTTTGCCAATAGTATCCCATACGAAGCAATCTTTGAACCAAGGATTTCCCTCCAAAATGCCCCCCACAAGCACCTGAATGTGCCTCTTCAAGAGCAACAGGGATTTCTGATTTGTTAAGACAGCGAAGGAGAAGACCGTCATAACCCCTTCGGTAAAGGACATTAGAAAGAATGATATACCTAGTAGACAGCTTGTGGATTCTAGCCCTAGTGTTTCTATTGGCGGAATCAGGAAAGGTACCATTGATCAAATATCTTACGATATGCGAATACCATTCGTCTGAATCTACAAAGTCACAACATGTTACCAAGCTAGAATCGTCTACAATAGCTGGAGAAATAAGGTTGTGAATAACAAATTTAAGATCAACCACAGGGTCCTCTAAAGATACAAGAGAAGCCACACATGCCATTGCGTCTGCATGTCGATTATCTTTTCGAGGAACAGGTTCCATGGTATAAGAATCGAATTTTTGTAATAAAGAGATAGCAAGGTCTTTATATTGTGATAATTTGTCTTGTTTTGCTTGATACAGTCCTGTTACTTGTCTTATAATCAATTGAGAATCTCCATAAATATGTATGTGTTTTATGTTCAGAGCTAAGGCTGCTTTTATTCCCGCTATAAGAGCCTCATACTCAGCAATGTTATTGGTACACAGGAAATTTAGACGATAGGATAAGGGAATAGATTTCCTTGTAGGAGAAATCAGAACAACACCTGCCCCCAATCCCGTACGACACTTAGAACCATCAAAGTATAATTCCCAAGTTTCATCTTTCTCTATAGAAAGAATGAAGTCATCGGGGAAAGACTCAAAATTAGGGAAGGAGAAAGGTGAAGGGGCCTCAACTAAGTGATCGGTCAATGCTTGTCCTTTAATTGCTCTTTGTGAAACAAATTTAAGGTCAAATTCAGTTACCATCATAACCCACTTAGCTAGGCGTCCTGATAAATCAGTTTTAGAGAAAAGATGCTTCAAAGGATCAAACTTTACCATGACGTGGACTTCTGAATTTAAAAGATAATGTCTCAATTTCTGAGTCGCAAACACCAAGGCCAAGCATTGTCTTTCTATCGCAGAGTATCGGGTCTCATAATCGAGTAAGGTACGACTTATGTAATAAACCGGACATTCCTTACCATCTTTATCATGTTGTGCCAACAATGCTGTGAGAGCATGAGAGGAAGCAGCTGTATACAGCAGGAAGGGTTTAGAAGGTTCGGTAGGTTGAAGAATAGGAGGACTAGCCAAATACACTTTTAAATCTTCAAATGCTTGCTGACAATCTTCGTTCCATTGAAAAGTGATATCCTTTTTAAGAAGTTGAGTAAAAGGAAAGGTACGATCCGCAAGTTGAGATACGAACCTACGAATAGCTTGAATCTTTCCTTGTAAGCTTTTAAGTTGAGACACATTTCTAGGAGGTGGCATGTTGATAATAGCATCTATTTTCTTAGTGTCCACCTTAATCCCACGATGCGAAACTATGAATCCTAATAGTTTTCCACTATCCACACCGAAAACACATTTTTGGGGATTCAAGCGCATGTGATATTTACGAACTCTTTCAAAGATTTGACGAAGGATTTTAATATGATCTATGCGAAGAATGGATTTGGCTAAAATATCATCAACATAATCCTCTAAAATCTTATGCATATAATCATGAAAGATAAGGGTCATCGCTCGTTGATAAGTTGCACCGGCATTTTTAAGTCCAAAAGGCATCATTATCCAACAAAACATACCCCAAGGAGTGGTGAAAGCGGTTTTAAATTGATCTTGAGGGTTAATGAAAATTTGATTGTATCCGAAAAAACCATCCATGAAGGATAACAAGGCATGTCCTGCCGTAGAATCAACTATCATGTCAATGTTTGGAAGAGGGAAATCATCTTTCAAGGAAGCCTTATTTAAATCTCGAAAATCGGTACACATTCTTATTTTATTATCCAGTTTAGCCACAGCGACAATATTTGAAATCCATGGGGAATAGTCAATAGGGTGGATAAATCCAGCCTCCAATAACTTTTCAATCTCAGCCTTAACAAGCAAGGCTACCTTAGGATTCATTTTTCGAATCTTTTGTTTCACGAGCTTAGCATCAGGAACTAAGACAATGTTATGAGTAACAATCTTAGGATCTATACCAGGCATGTCAGAGTATGTCCAAGCAAAGATCTTAGGGAATTCGTGCAATAAATCTTCATATTGTTTTTGTTCCTCTTCATCCAAACATTTTCCAATTTTAATAACTTTCTCTTTATTGCAAGGATCCATCTTAACATCAGTGGTGTCACTTATGAGAAGATTACTTTGTTGAGGAGTATCCTTTAACTAAGGGAATTATTTCACAATCTCATCGTTATCAATCTCTTTTCCAAAATAGGCTTCAGTGTTCAAACAATAAGGGAGTCCCCTATTGTGATGATAACGAGGAAGAGTGTCATAGGCTCCCAAAAATTCAGCTAAAGCATCATCGGTAGGGAAGACATCCAAAGCATAGGCACACGAAGGATCCCCATCAATATACTCAGGGTGTTGCATTGATAGAGATGTAGAAATAGCATTAACACTAATGCATGGTCTTTTAGAAGCTTTAGTGCGTTTGTAGGGATTATAGCCAAGTCCAAAGGCATAATTGTGAAAATTAGTCTCTAGAGGAACCTTTATCCCTTGTTCATGAGCACCACAACCTTTTCCATGATACCCATGCTTAGCAAAAATGCGAAAACCACGACCATAATGATCAACCATTTCAGGAAGAGAAGGTGGTTTTTCATAAGACAAAGAATCAAACTCTTCATAATTAGAGGTGTGAGGAGAAGAAGTTTGAGAAGCGGCCACAAAATTATTACTCATAGGTTCAGGTAAGATTGATTGATTTTTAGCTTCTTCCTTCTTTTCAACTTTAAGCTCTCTAGAAGGAACCTTATATTCACCTACAAAGGTGGGATTGAAATCAAGAGATCCCCAATCGTCTTCTTCGAGAACCTTCTCAGGATCAAAATCCTTCTTATGTGTAGATTCAAGTCGAGAAGAATCTTCTTCAGGAGCTCCAGACTCATCCAAAGAATTTTGATCATCAAAGAGCGAGGATTCATCGATAGGTATCTTGTTTAAAGAGTCATCACTAGATGAGGATGGCTTAGAAGAACCCCCTTTGGAAGTAGATGTTTGTAGACAAGCTTGGAAATTAGTATCACCTATCAAGGTATATGTCTTATTGTTATAGATAAATTTAACTTGTCTATGCAATGTAGAGGGGACAACTTGCATACTGTGAATCCAAGGCCTCCCTAATAACAAGTTGTATGTTAAATTTCCCGACATAACATGGATAGGAGTAGGCAAAGTAACAGGTCCTACTATGAGAGGTAAGGTGATAATACCAAATGAAGTCTTAGCCACATTGTCAAAGCCTCGAATGGGACGAGAGTCAGGCTCAATGAGAGATGTATCCACATTCATTTTATGCAATAGATTGATGCTACACACATTAAGGCCAGAGCCATTATCTACTAGTGTTCGTCTTATAGCAGTGTCTTTCATGATAACCACAATCATCAAGGGATCATATTGTTGTTGAATTTCACTAGTAGGCAACTCATCTTGGGTAAACACAATTTGAGCTTTAGGATTCATCACAGAGTTAACTAAAGATGCTATATTACTAGATGTATTCGGTGGAGGAAAATTCAAATCTTTCAAGGCATCTTGTAACATTCTATGATGAGCAGAAGAAGTTTGAATCAAATCCCAGAGGGATATCTTAGCAGGGGTAGCTTTAAGTTGTTCTATGAGATCATATTCGTTACCCATAACTTGTGAAATATGGGGAGCTTGTGGAAGAATTGGTTGAGGATTAGGAAGAGAAACTGGAATAACAGGAGGAGGATTAGGATGCCTATTATTTCTAGTGTGATAAGTATGGGCAACCGCATGATAACTCTCTCTAGTTATTTGCTTGGCATAACTATAAGGACTTATAGGTTTCCTTCCTTGCACGGTGATAATTGGTTTATTCGGAGTACGAAAGGAATCATGCCTCCTTGGATAGTAAGGAGAGGTGATTTAGGAATTTGAAAGGTGGGAGAAGGATAAGCACCTTGGACTTCAAAGAGAGGCTTGTTATGCTCATTCAAGTTTATCATGTTAACCAATTTAGAAGTCTTGTTCTTGTTTAAAGATTTCGATAAAGCCACAAAGTCATCAAGAGCATCATCCAACAAAGCATGATCATATCGATTAAAAGGTTTATCTTTTGATTCAAAAGGAGACATCTCCTCATAGAGGGGATTATTGAACACAACCATGTTACTAGATTCAGTGGAAGAGTTGATAGGAATGTACCCTTGAGAGGAACCATTCGACTTATCTTTCTCATCACATCTAAATGGCATAGTAACAAGGTTTATGAGTTTTTGGTAAAATGAAGGTTTGGCATCTTTAGGGTTCAAAAACTCATCTAAAGCTTCATCTAATTCATCTTGGCTATACTCATAATAATCATCAAAAGCACGAACATTTTGCAAATAAAAATCTGACATTTTGAAATAAAGGTTGCATAAAATTTAAACACACAATGCAAAGAAACACACTTTTTTTTTTTCTTTTTAATGAAAATGAAATGAAAACACACTAAATCTAGATCTAGATCTAACAAATGCAATGCAAGAGGAAGCAAAGATAGATTTCACGTCGGGTTCACCAAAATGTGTAGGGGAAAAAGCGAGACTAGGTTAACATGCCCTAATCCTACCTTTTGACACACATTACGGAATACGAAAGAGCCTAGAGGTATCACACAATTGGCTACTTCTTCTTGTGAAAGAGAGAGCCATGGGCTACCTATTAGGATTTCTATTCCTTTGTTGAAATTGGAAAATCAAATGATGCAAGTTCAAGTCCTAATCCCAAAATGCAAGTACAAACGAATAACAAGATTGTAGAATTGAGATTAAACAATGAACAGCTGGAAACACAAGGACAAAACAAGAATGCAGATGCATACCCAGAGTCAAAATCTGATTGAAAATGTTCGAGACGGGGGCGCGGGGGCCACTGTCCTGATTCTGTCCTGAAAACTACACCTAAAACTACTGTTTTGCACTTTGGAAAACTATCGGAAATGTCGAGAAATGCTGTCTATCCGGAGGACCAGGGCGCCCAGCGCCTTTGTCCCAGGGACCAGGGCGCCCAGCGCCCCTGTCCTGGCAAGACCAGGGCGCCCAGCGCCCCTGTCCAGGTCTTTTGCTCTGCAATTTGATGTGGAGTGCTGTCTCGACCTGCTTTTCTCGGATCTGTCACCTGCGGCGTCGTCCGAGTCCCGAAACCTGCACTTATATCTGAAAAGGGTATGGGTGGCTATATAGGGTTTTGCCTTAGTCAAACCCCCGCTTCGGTGATTTCCACCTCCACGAATAGCCAAGTTGTATTGTAAAATGTATTGTGTGTGCAGACCTAGTGTGTGTGCAAGGTCCTAAAATGCAAGAAAGCAAACTAGAGCAACCTAGAAGGTAAACCCTAATTGCTTGTAAATGATAATGTAAATGCTCTAAATCAAGATGCAAATTGATCTAAAGCATGAATAAAGGATATCTTGAAGCTTATGCAAAGACATGGAAACAACATGAAATCATACCCAACCCCCAAGGGAGAGGTACAAGCCAATCTTCAGTCGGTAATCTCCTATTGTTCTTCAATGTCTTCCAAGCCCTAAATGGATGAATGAAATTGATAAATGCTTGATAGAGGGACGTTGAATATTGTTGAAGTCTTCAAAGATCTGCTCTTTCGCTGCATATGAGGTTCCTGAAACAAAAATCAGATCCTTTCAAATGAAGAAAGAGAGCTCTTATGTAGGAAACCCTAGATCGTAATTTCGTCTTTTGGCCGACCTAGAGATTGAATTTCCCGCAAATTTCTTGGGGTTAAGCTTTATTTTATGATTGGATTGTGCTCCTAAAATTTTGGGAAAAATGTCCGGGACCATGTGCACTCCGGGCGCCACGGTCTCGACAACTTTTCACCAAATTTTCAGGGCCGTCGGATATGATGATTTTAGAGAGAATCCCGAAGTTACAGGTGATTTTGAGATGTTTTGACCCCCGAAACCAAGCCCCCAAGCTCAAAATAGGACTTAATTAGGGTTTTTGATTGAGTGATGTATTGGAGGAATA
Organism: Cryptomeria japonica; assembly: GCF_030272615.1. NCBI lineage: Eukaryota > Viridiplantae > Streptophyta > Pinopsida > Cupressales > Cupressaceae > Cryptomeria > Cryptomeria japonica. The sequence continues at coordinate 15,940,650 of NC_081408.1, read as the reverse complement.
AAATGAAAAGGGCACGCTTTAACGAAAGGGCCCAACTTTATGATGTAGAGGACGATGAAATAGGACCTTAGACCTAATTAATTTGATTAATTAAGTGCTAAAGGAGAAATGCAATGCAAAATGTAAAATGCACTAAGGCGGGTGCTAAACTAGGTGTGAAATTGTACCACCCTAGCAAGTGCGTACAATTTATGATGCTACAAAAGGAAGCATTTGAAATAGTAGAGACAGAATTGAAATTCATGTACAATGTGCTCTTCTCCAAGGGAAGCAGCATAGCGTTCAGTAGATATGGGATCGTATTGCGCCTTCTCAACTACCTTCTGGTGGGAGTAGCAGGGTTCCTAATACTAAGAGAAAGACAAGTACAGTGGATAGTGACATGTGTTGTGGTTTTAGTGGCGCTTGTGGTGGAGGTGTATCAGTTCTGCCAAATTATGATGTCAGACTGGAATAGGGTCTGCTTAATTTGCGCTCAGGTTGATGACATGAAACATCCCCTTTCGCAGAGCGCTTTTAAGTGGTCTAGAATCAGCTTATTGAAAGTGATATAGATTGCAGTGGCTGTGCTGGGAAAGGTTTAGAATGTGGTTGGAAGAGATAGATACCGAAGCAACTGAATTCACCAACACTGCATCATAGGGACTTGCCATGAAAAGTTTCGTTGCGTGTGGAAGATGGCTAAATTCTTCCCTAAGGCACAATTTTATATTGCAAGCTGGTACGCTAACGAAGAGTCTATCCAAGACGTGCTCAAAGACTTCATTTTCAATATCCTAAAACAGAAATGTTCTTTGTGGTATGATAGTGAAATATGCAAAGGTGTAATTTACAACTTCGAGGAGGATTTGCTTGAACATGAATCTGACATCAGGGAGGGCATGCCGTCGCATGACAATTTGGAGGAGGTCATTCTGGTATGACATATAGCAACCAAAATATGCCACGATAACCATAGAGAATCTGAAAGCGGGATTGAGAATCTGAATGTACGGTGCAGTATGATATTGTCGGGGTACTGTGCATATCTGCTTGTGTCACGCCCCTGTCTTTTGCCTCTCCACCCAGATATGGCAAGGATTGCATACATGCAACTTGTGGAGCAACTTATGAGTAAGGAATATTATGGCGAAAATGCTACAAAGCGAGTAAACTGCAGTGACAAAAGTGAACTAGGCTCCAGAGAAAACCTAGCCCACAAGCTGCAATTAAAAGGAGTACATGAAAGGTGGAAATTAATAGCGGATTACTATGCTGAATTGGTGATATATATATATCGGTGTACAATAAGGTGACATTTCATGTAGAGTGCATGGTTGGTGGAGGGGAATTTCTGAGTTAGTTGTGGGTTTTAGTGGGTCATATGGGATGTGGAGAATAGTCTGACTCTGTCATGAGAAAAAAGATTGAGATGCCCATAGAGAGAGAACTCAGACGTATTAAACAAGAACGGCAGCACCTGGAAGGGGATCGTCTAGATGAGGACAGCTTGGAACATGAGCATCTCGAACATGACGCCTGGGAACGGGACCATCAGGAATGAGAGCGCATGGCGCGCGACAATCAGGAATGGCACAGCCGAGAACGGGAGCGCTTATAATGGGAGCGTCAGGAATGGGATGACCAAGAACGAAAGCACTTCCAAGGGGAGCGTAAAGAATGGGACCGTCAGGAATGAGAGCGCATGGCATGCGACAATCAGGAATGGCATCACCGAGAATGGGAGCGCTTACAATGGGAGCGCTAGGAATGGGACGATCAAGAATTAAAGCGCTTCGAAGGGGAGCGCCAAGAACAGGACCGTCAGGAACGAGAGCGCATGGCATGCGTCAATTAGGAATGGCACCTCCTAGAAGGGGAGCACTTACAATGGGAGCGCTAGGAATGGGACGACCCAACATGAAAGCGCTTCAAAGGGGAGCGCCAAGAATGAGACCGTCAAGAATGAGAGCGCATGGCACGCGACAATCAGGAATGGCACCGCCGAGAACGGGAGCACTTACAACAGGAGAGTCAGGAATGGGACGATCGAGAACAAAAGCACTTTGAAGGGGAGCACCAAGAACGGGACCGTCAGGAACGAGAGCGCATGGCGGGTGATAATCAAGAATGGCACCATCGAGAATGGGAGCGCTTACAATGGGAGCACAAGAAATGGGACGACCGAGAATGAAAGCACTTCGAAGGGGAGCACCAAGAGCAGGACCATCAGGAACGAGAGCGCATGGCATGCGACAATCAGGAATGGCACCGCCTAGAAGGGGAGCACTTACAATGGGAGCGCCAAGAATGGGACGATCGAGAATGAAAGCATTTCGAAGGGGAGTGTTGGGACTAATTAAAACTGAGTCAAGTTTATAGGCCCATTTCAAAATTTTCCCAGCATTTCCGAATGATTAAAATAAGTCAGTTTGAATGGCCTAGTTAGCAAGGGGGTAAAATGGACCCAGCTGATTTTGAGAGGGTAAGGCTCGATTCATGTCCCACACCTTTCATTTGGCCTATTCAGTGTGTTGCAACTTTCAGAATTCATTTTGGATAAGTTTATGAGATACCCATTTTGAGGGGTGAGCTGGAAGTGCATTTTAGGCACAAATGCAGATTTTATGGAGTAGCCTTCTTTGAGCGATTACATCTTTTGCCCTATTGATCGTCATGAAAAAATTCAAAATGGATTCAATTTTATGCATTAATTTGAGTCACCCTACAAAATTTCAGGTCTTGACAAATCCATTTGCCTAGTTTTCAAAACCGAATCCGTTTGCAGTTTGTGTGTTTTGGCAAGTCCCTGTTTCGACAGCTAGTCGGAGCCCTATTTTGCACAATTGTAAAACTTGCCTCAGTAAGCATCATGCCAAAGTGTTTCTTCTAGGTTGATGTCAGTATAAATAGTGAGCTACGTTTCAAATTTCAAGTTCTTATGAATCCGTTTGCTCAGTTTTCAAAGCTCAATCCGTTTGTAGTTTGTGATGTTTGTACAAGTGTAAAAATGTCCCGGTGAGCGTCATGTCAGAATGTTTGTTCCAGGATAATGTTGGTATAAATGGTGAGCTACATTTCAAATTTCAAGCTTTTATCAATCCGTTTGATCAGTTTTCAAAAGGACTCATTTTGCCATCAAATTCAGTTATCCGCACTTTCAGTGTTAGATCAATTAATGTAGCCGTTTTGGTGAGTGCACCATTTGCATCATGTCAGTTTGGTGATCAAACTGAGATTTCCAAGTTTTAATATGTACTTTGAGGTACCTATCTTCCGAATTTGAGGGCCTACGGAGGTCGTTTGATATTTTTGAGAAAGGCATCATGTGTTGCCAGAACATTGACTTCATCAGGTCCGCAGTGTCGACAAAGCCAGTTGGCCATTTTCGGAAATTAATATCTCTTCACTCGGGACTCTTCTTGAGAAACCGTTTGGTAGATGTCATCCTTGTATATCAAAGTACATGCCTGTCAGATGGCGAGCTCTAGAAAGGTGTTTTGACAGGTTTGAAAATTACGTCTTCGTGATTAAATGCGAAAAATATGGTGTAATTGCCTGAAAGTTGCAAAATGCAATTTTATGATCCGAAAATGGTGCCGATCGATTCCAGAGGTATGTTTGAGGTTCCTAAGATATTCCAAAGGCCAGTAGCTTGAAAACGAATTTTTTTTTTAGTCGGACCACTTTGGCGCCCGACCTGGCTTGCCGCTTCATGCATCTTTTCAGGCAAAGTTAAATTGTTATTTTCGCAATCATATGTTTATATAATTTAAATATGAAAGAATGGTATTTATATTGTTGAAAAGAAGAGATTTGCGGAGTTTGGGAAGTTTTAAAACTTCAAACAAGTGTGTTGACAATTCAGAACCAGCGTCTTCCCCCAATGTGGCAGTTGAAGAGGAAGCTTAAAAGCTTTTTAGCAAAATGAAATGGCAGTCTTATGTGCAGTGTTTGGAGAAGGGAATTAAAAATCCAACAATACCATTGATAGGTGAAGAGCCTCCTTCCTTTTCCCACGTGTTGGCAACCCTCAAAAGATTTCAACAATGGCTGGGGAGTGCAAGTTAAAACCTTCAACATTAAATCTTCAGCCAAATTCAATTGGCAAGTGTAAAACCAGTAGCTCTTTGCTGTAGCATGGTTTGGGGCCTCCCATTTCCCACGCTAATGTATTGAAAATAGAAAAAACCATAAAGCAATTCAAATGGCAAGTGTGCAACAATGAGCCCTCCCTCTTGTGTAGCATATAAAAAAACTCCAGCAATGGGCATTCGAAATGCCCAATTTAATAGAGCATGAGAGGAGGCCATTAATTCTTCAGGCTAATGTAAATCTGCAGATTTGAAACCACATTTCCCCAACGTAGCAGCTGAACAGCAATAGAAACTTTCAGACAAATGCTTTGGTTGTGCAAGGTCATGTGGGAGAGGTTTAGATTGTAGCAGCTGCAAATTAGAAGATGGTGTAGAAGCTGGAGCAACACCAATGAGCCTCTCTTTTGCGTGGAATGGTGGTAGGGTCTGCTTCCCTCCTTCACGCCTTATGCCTCCTCCCTGCTGTGTGTGGAGTGTGGAGATGTATAGCGTGGGACAAGTAAAGGGAGGTTTAATAGTTTCAGCAAATGCAAACAGCAAAAAACCTTGAGCAAAATACACAAAATATAGTTTCCAGGCATGGTGGTGAAGGCAATCAAAAATATCCAATGCAATTAGTATGGTAAAGGTCTGAATTAAACTTCAAGCAAATGCAAGTTTATTGCCATAGTGTAACAATATCCTCCCTTCACGTAGGCTGTGGCATGTAAAAGGTAAAAAAAAAAAAAACTTCAGCAAAGTGAAATTGATTTGCTAGCATCCTCCCTGTTGTGTGTATGGTGTGGCAATTGGCTGGGAAATCATGGAAACTTAAACAAATGCAATTAGCAGGTGTAAGGTGAGCTTCCCCCATGAGGTAAATACTCATAAACTTTTAGGCTATTCCAGCACCATTGAAATTTTAAAGCAAATGAAAAAGACTTCCATGAAAGTCTCAGGGAAAGCTTCAAACGTAGTCCCGGGTTTAAAGCCTTTATCCCACATTCACTGTGGAAGGGACTTTTTTGATGTTTAAATACAAAAACGCACTATACTATAATATCTAAGCCATAAAGGCTTTTGACATAAGGTGCCCATGGGCGCCCAAGGCGGGCCTATGCGCGAGCACGCTTCCTGAGGTGATGGAGGAGTTGACTGGATGAAGACAAAGTGGACCCCACGTAGGCACGCTTCTCGAGGCAGACAGACAAAGTTTTGCAGACGAAGGCCGGGTTAACGAGCGAGCAAGTCCGAGAGAGATCAACGGTGCACGCTATTTCGCGAAGGGAAGATGCACGTCTTTTAAACCCTGCGAAATAGCAAAAGTGAACGAGAGTCATCCACGTGTCGTGATAGGTGGCAGTCCAGTAGGCGGGTCCCAGTGAGGTGGCACACAGTTGGTGCACAGGTGGCAGTCCAGTGGCGATGACGTGGCGGCCAAGTGGCAGTGACAAAGCAGATGACGTGGCGATGATGAGGTGTCATCCCAGGTGGCGTCCGGTCAACCCCATCGACCAATCAGAGGCCACCACGTGGCAAGGCATTAGAGCACAAATGGAGGCAAAAATCAAATTTAAAATGATTAAATGATATAGTTTAAACTATAGAGAAACTCGAAAAATTTAAATGATGGGTCCGTGTTGAGGATTAATTCGCCCAGGGCTCAATGTTTTGCCAAAGTATAAAGTGTTATATGTTTTCGGAAAGCTCTCGGAGTGAGGAATCTGAATATGAGGTTAATTTTGGCAAATGTGGGATATTTTGGATCCAGTTTTCACGGGAACAAAATTCAGTTAGAGAAGGGACACTTGGCAATTCAGTTACAGATTTGATTTGGTTCCCTCTCTCTTTTAATTCCGAATTCTTCTTAGTTGTAGGGGTTCCAGAAATTTGGAAAATGCTCCAGATTTGATGGCTTCCACTTTCTGAATGTCATGACCCAAATTTGTAAATGCTTCTGGTTTGTTTCAGGGTATAGGATTGCAATGCATTGTTGTAAACGTGATTTTAGTTGCAGGTCTTGCTTGTGTCAGGCATGAGTAAATTCCTCATAGTATTGTCTCTAGGTATGCATTTCATTATCATAAATTGAATCCTCAAGGAGGATGAAGATTTGTCAATTTTAAGGAAATTGTGTGACTGTTTACAAGTATTCTTCAAGGTTTTAAATTCTATAGTCAGTCATGAATGATGAAATGTATATCCAGATCTGATAAATTTGTGAATGATTCAAATAGTGCATTAATATAAGGTATTGATGCATGAATATCTTGTTTAAAGAAAATAAGCTTGCATCTATGATTCATATTTGTAGTTTTGTCTGTGACTCTGTTGCCCAATGAACAAGGCACTGGTCTTGCAAGTTTGGGGATGGTTTCAGATCAACATTTTAAAAGACAAATCTATTTCCCTTTATGTTTAGGGGTGTGTTCTTCTCATTCCAAGCTCTATTTCATCCTATTGTTTGTATAGATCTAGCCAATCTGTAATGTTCCCTAACTTGTTGAGCTTGTGAAATGATCTATCTGCTTAATGTTGATGCAGTTATGTGTCTGTAATTGTTGTATTTAGTGCATCAAAAGGGTGTCCCCCCCTAGGTCTAGCAGAACCTGAAGTGTAGGAGGATCAATTGGGGTCCTATGTTATGTTGTCCAAGCCCTGATGTGTTTTGTAGACTGAAATTGGCCATTTCATAGAAAGATTTGCAGGTGTTCTTGGGTTATCACTTTTGGTGAACAACAAAAATGGCGACTCTGCTGGGGAATAAATGGAAGTAAATGCTTGATTGATATGGTTAGAGTTTGAATGTGTTCCTAGTCCTGTCAATTTCATATCCAGCCAGTCTATCCATGGTGTATGCACTGAGTGTAAATTGGTTTCATGGTGAAGAAAATGCTCCTTGTTTTGGATCTGCAAAATGATATGTGTTTCATATCATAATTTATGAAAGAGTAACAATGAATGCATGCTTGAAAGTTGTGAGAAGTTCTTTCAGCTATATGTGAATTTTTCCCAATTCCTTAGTTGGGTGGCAACTCTGTGGTTCATACTAGTATTGAACAACCTGGAAGAGTGTTTGTTGCAATGATATCGAAGGAGTAAAGAGAATTAAATTTGTGATTGAATGGTTTTGCTGTTCAAAATATCCTCTGTGCAAGAGGTGGCGACTCTGATGTAAAAGACCATGCTACAGGTGAAGTAAATCTCCAGATCTACAAGAGTTTATAGCTGCAAATCTCCAGGTATTTTTAGAGGTTTCAAATGCAAAGATATTTGTTCTGAAAATTAGAATGTGTAATGTCGTTTTCCCATTTAGTGAACAGCACTAGTCTAGAGGGAAAGAAGAATTTCAAGATTAATTTGCATATCTATGCTGCTGCAATATCCAGTGTTTATGATCTTCAGTAGTATGCAAATTTGGAAAATTAGTGATTGCAAGGTTTTTGAAAAGATTTTTTAAAAAACAGTAAGGTGCATGGTCATGATAATGGTTCAGTAACTATTATAAAACCTAATGGATCCAGATGTAGTTCCTAGATCCGTGAATCCTTTGTCAAATTTGAAAGAGATCAATATAGAAATTGAAAAATGTCTTCAAATGATCCAAGAGAGATTTGTCTGGTTGTTAAAAGGGAAAGTAGGGCTAAGAAGTAAAGGAGAATCATCATACCTCTTCTATGAAATATTTTTAGCTGCATTGAATGAGCTTTCAATTGATAATAGACCCCCTGAGTCGGTTTTAATTGAGATATTCCTAGAGCTTTATGAGCCTAACTCAGTTAATTGGTCTACTGCCTTCAGAGAAGAATGTGTTGAATCTATTAAAGAATGGATAGATATGATTGAAAGTAACCAATCTGAAAATATACATAAGATTAAAAATAATGAAGGAGATGAGCCCCTGAGTGGATGTACCTCCTATGATGCTGAATCTGATTATTCTCAGCATGAAAGTTCAGATGTGTATTCAGAGCGAGAAGAAATTTGTGAGAACAGTGATTGTTCAACTAATCATGAACCCGTTGAGGTTTCAGATGCTAATGATGTAGATCACCTTGTTGTTGATTTCAATCCACAAGATGTTTGCAACCCCAGTTATGAAACTATGTTGCAACATGTAGCAACACATTATGAGCAGCATGATAAAGGATATGATGCAGATGCAAGTTGTTGTGATGATGAAATAAATGCACGTAGGGACATGAACACTACAGATCCAATACCTTTATCATATTAGGACAATGTTTACAGCTCAGAGGATGAAGCCAAGGAAAATGAAGAAGAAGGTTCACTATGTAGTGAGCAAATTTCAGAACTCTTAGCTGCTGATTTTCAGAGATGTGGATTAAAAAATGTGCCCAATCTTTCATACCCACTCAGTATATGTTTTGATTCTGATGATGTTTTTGAGGGTGTAAAAAATGATACATATGATGTTATTTCTCTTCCTATGTTTGATAGACAAAATGACAATGCATATATGGTTGATAGGTATGATAATGAAGGTTCATATGTTGATATGAATTCTGGCTTTGATATGCATTATGAGGATCTACCTTTTACAAGACATGACAGATCTGGGGTGTTTTTCTCAGATTTGCAAGGAGGAAATGAACCATTGGCAAGTAAAAATCATGTACTTTCATGTGTGCAAAATGCTGATAGTTTTTGTGATCAGCAAGTGGAAGTGCAGTCATGTTATGAGGAAGTTTTCCTCTCTAGTTTGCAAGCTGTCATTGTGGAGGAGTGTTCATCATTTGAGCAAACTAGTAATATAGATGTGCCTGATGTTTTCAACTTTCAGAATGAGTTAGACTACTTTCCATTTCAGCTGGAAAAAAATGGTAAAGAGTATGGCACTCTTATGTCACTTGGTGATCAGCACGTTCAGCATTCGTTTGGTTTCCAAAGATTGATTGATTATGAACATGCTACTGATTATGTTTTATGTGACCAGCTGATTAGAAGTGGAAGTGTCTTTGATCAGGCAGATTGGAATGATGATCTCAACTTACCTCCGGTTAGTGGAAATGAAAATCAAGTGTTTGACAGAGGTAAGAATTGATTTCAGTTTTGATGGCCTGGGGCCATTGATAAGTTGTATATTTTGTATAGTTGTTTTGCTTTCAGTTGTGTGGTTTTCAATAAGGTACCCTGCTGTTTGGGTAGAATAAGGAAGCCTTGTTTTGAGAAGAGAAGAATTGAGAGAAGAATGACCCATCTTTTGGGTGGTCTGCTTAACCAAAGATATCTGGATTCTTGTGTTGATCTCACAATCAACCATCCCAAGTCAGAGCCACTGTTGGGACTAATTAAAACTGAGTCAAGTTTATAGGCCCATTTCAAAATTTGCCCAGCATTTCCGAATGATTAAAATAAGTCAGTTTGAATGGCCTAGTTAGCAAGGGGGTAAAATGGACCCAGTTGATTTTGAGAGGGTAAGGCTCGAGATTCATGTCCCACACCTTTCATTTGGCCTATTCAGTGTGTTGCAACTTTCAGAATTCATTTTGGAAAAGTTTACGAGATACCCATTTTGAGGGGTGAGCTGGAAGTGCATTTTAGGCACAAATGCAGATTTTATGGAGTAGCCTTCTTTGAGCGATTACATCTTTTGCCCTGTTGATCGTCATGAAAAAATTCAAAATGGATTCAATTGTATGTATTAATGTGAGTCACCCTACAAAATTTCAGGTCTTAACGAATCCATTTGCCCAGTTTTCAAAACCGAATCCGTTTGCAGTTTGTGTGTTTTGGCAAGTCCCTGTTTCGACAGCTAGTCGAAGCCCTATTTTGCACAATTGTAAAACTTATCTCAGTAAGCATCATGCCAAAGTGTTTCTTCCAGGTTGATGTCAATATAAATGGTGAGCTACGTTTCAAATTTCAAGTTCTTATGAATCCGTTTGCTCAGTTTTCAAAGCTCAATCCGTTTGTAGTTTGTGATGTTTGTACAAGTGTAAAAATATCCCGGTGAGCGTCATGTCAGAATGTTTGTTCCGGGCTAATGTTGGTATAAATGGTGAGCTACATTTCAAATTTCAAGCTTTTATCAATCCGTTTGATCAGTTTTCAAAAGGACTCATTTCGCCATCAAATTCAGTTATCCGCACTTTCAGTGTTAGATCAATTAATGTAGCCGTTTTGGTGAGTGCACCATTTGCATCATGTCAGTTTGGTGATCAAACTGAGATTTCCAAGTTTTAATATGTACTTTGAGGTACCTATCTTCCGAATTTGAGGGCCTACGGAGGTCGTTTGATATTTTTGAGAAAGGCATCATGTGTTGCCAGAACATTGACTTCATCAGGTCCGCAGTGTCGACAAAGCCAGTTGGCCGTTTTTGGAAATTAATATCTCTTCGCTCGGGACTCTTCTTGAGAAACCGTTTGGTAGATGTCATCCTTGTATATCAAAGTACATTCCTGTCAAATGGCGAGCTCCAGAAAGGTGTTTTGACAGGTTTGAAAATTACGTCTTCATGATTAAATGCGAAAAATGTGGCGTAATTGCGTGAAAGTTGCAAAATGCAATTTTATGATCCGAAAATGGTGCCGATCGATTCCAGAGGTATGTTTGAGGTTCCTAAGATATTCCAAAGGCCAGTAGCTTGAAAACGAATTTTTTTTTTAGTCGGACCACTTTGGCGCCTGACCTGGCTTGCCGCTTCATGCATCTTTTCAGGCAAAGTTAAATTGTTATTTTCGCAATCATATGTTTATATGATTTAAATATGAAAGAATGGTATTTATATTGTTGAAAAGAAGAGATTTGCGGAGTTTGGGAAGTTTTAAAACTTCAAACAAGTGTGTTGACAATTCAGAACCAGCTTCTTCCCCCAATGTGGCAGTTGAAGAGGAAGCTTAAAAGTTTTTTAGCAAAATGAAATGGCAGTCTTATGTGCAGTGTTTGGAGAAGGGAATTAAAAATCCAACAATACCATTGATAGGTGAAGAGCCTCCTTCCTTTTCCCACGTGTTGGCAGCCCTCAAAAGATTTCAACAATGGCTGGGGAGTGCAAGTTAAAACCTTCAACATTAAATCTTCAGCCAAATTCAATTGGCAAGTGTAAAACCAGTAGCTCTTTGCTGTAGCATGGTTTGGGGCCTCCCATTTCCCACGCTAATGTATTGAAAATAGAAAAAACCATAAAGCAATTCAAATGGCAAGTGTGCACCAATGAGCCCTCCCTCTTGTGTAGCATATAAAAAAACTCCAGCAATGGGCATTTGAAATGCCCAATTTAATAGAGCATGAGAGGAGGCCATTAATTCTTCAGGCTAATGTAAATCTGCAGATTTGAAACCACATTTCCCCAACGTAGCAGCTGAACAGCAATAGAAACTTTCAGACAAATGCTTTGGCTATGCAAGGTCATGTGGGAGGGGTTTAGATTGCAGCAGCTGCAAATTAGAAGATGGTGTAGAAGCTGGAGCAACACCAATGAGCCTCCCTTTTGCGTGGAATGGTGGTAGGGTCTGCTTCCCTCCTTCACGCCTTATGCCTCCTCCCTGCTGTGTGTGGAGTGTGGAGATGTATAGCGTGGGACAAGTAAAGGGAGGTTTAATAGTTTCAGCAAATGCAAACAGCAGAAAACCTTGAGCAAAACACACAAAATACAGTTTCCAGGCATGGTGGTGAAGGCAATAAAAAATATCCAATGTAATTAGTATGGTAAAGGTCTGAATTAAACTTCAAGCAAATGCAAGTTCATTGCCATAGTGTAACAATATCCTCCCTTCACGTACGCTGTGGCATGTAAAAGGTAAAAAAAAAAAAAACTTCAACAAAGTGAAATTGATTTGCTAGCATCCTCCCTGTTGTGTGTATGGTGTGGCAATTGGCTGGGAAATCATGGAAACTTAAACAAATGCAATTAGCAGGTGTAAGGTGAGCTTCCCCCATGAGGTAAATACTCATAAACTTTTAGGCAAATGCAGCACCATTGAAATTTTAAAGCAAATGAAAAAGACTTCCATGAAAGTCTCAAGCAAAGCTTCAAACGCAGTCCCAGGTTTAAAGCCTTTATCCCACATTCACTGTGGAAGGGACTTTTTTGATGTTTAAATACAAAAACGCACTATACTATAATGTCTAAGCCATAAAGGCTTTTGACACAAGGTGCCCATGGGCGCCCAAGGCGGGCCCATGCGCGAGCACGCTTCCTGAGGCGATGGAGGAGTTGATTGGATGAAGACCAAGTGGACCCCACGCAGGAACGCTTCTCGAGGCAGATAGGCAAAATTTTACAGACAAAGGCCGGGTTAACGAGCGAGCAAGTCTGAGAGAGATCAATGGTGCGTGCTATTTCGCGAAGGGAAGATGCACGTCGTTTAAACCCCACGAAATAGCGAAAGTGAACGAGAGCCGTCCACGTGTCGTGATAGGTGGCAGTCCAGCAGGCGGGTCCCGGTGAGGTGGCACACAGTTGGCGCACAGGTGGCAGTCCAGTGGCGATGACGTGGCGGCCAAGTGGCAGTGACGAAGCAGATGACGTGGCAATGATGAGGTGTCATCTCAGGTGGCGTCCGGTCAACCCCATCAACCAATCAGAGGCCACCACGTGGCAAGGCGTTAGAGCACAAATGGAGGCAAAAATCAAATTTAAAATGATTAAATGATATAGTTTAAACTATAGAGAAATTCAAAAAATTTAAATGATGGGTCCGTGTTGAGGATTAATTCGCCCAGGGCTCAATTTTTTGCCAAAGTATAAAGTGTTATATGTTTTCGGAAAGCTCTCGGAGTGAGGAATCTGAATATGAGGTTAATTTTGGCAAATGTGGGATATTTTGGATGCAATTTTCACGGGAACGAAATTCAGTTAGAGAAGGGACACTTGGCAATTCAGTTACAGATTTGATTTGGTTCCCTCTCTCTTTTAATTCTGAATTCTTCTTAGTTGTAGGGGTTCTAGAAATTTGGAAAATGCTCCAGATTTGATGGCTTCCACTTTCTGAATGTCATGACCCAAATTTGTAAATGCTTCTGGTTTGTTTCAGGGTATAGGATTGCAATGCATTGTTGTAAACGTGATTTTAGTTGCAGGTCTTGCTTGTGTCAGGCATGAGTAAATTCCTCATAGTATTGTCTCTAGGTATGTATTTCATTATCATAAATTGAATCCTCAAGGAGGATGAAGATTTGTCAATTTTAAGGAAATTGTGTGACTGTTTACAAGTATCCTTCAAGGTTTTAAATTCTATAGTCAGTCATGAATGATGAAATGTATATCTAGATCTGATAAATTTGTGAATGATTCAAATAGTGCATTAATATAAGGTATTGATGCATGAATATCTTGTTTAAGGAAAATAAGCTTGCATCTATGATTCATATTTGTAGTTTTGTCTGTGACTCTGTTGCCCAATGAACAAGGCACTGGTCTTGCAAGTTTGGGGATGGTTTGAGATCAACATTTTAAAAGACAAATCTATTTCCCTTTATGTTTAGGGGTGTGTTCTTCTCATTCCAAGCTCTGTTTCATCCTATTGTTTGTACAGATCTAGCCAATCTGTAATGTTCCCTAACCTGATGAGCTTGTGAAATGATCTATCTGCTTAATGTTGATGCAGTTATGTGTCTGTAATTGTTGTATTTAGTGCATCAAAAGGGTGTCCCCCCCTAGGTCTAGCAGAACCTGAAGTGCAGGAGGATCAATTGGGGTCCTATGTTATGTTGTCCAAGCCCTGATGTGTTTTGTAGACTGAAATTGGCCATTTCATAGAAAGATTTGCAGGTGTTCTTGGGTTATCACTTTTGGTGAACAACAGGGAGCACCAAGAATGGGATCGTCAGGAACGAGAGTGCATGACGCGCGACAATCAAGAATGGCACCGTTGAGAATGAGAGCGCTTATAATGGGAGAGCCAGGAATGGGATGACCGAGAACAAAAGCACTTTGAAGGGGAGCGCCAAGAACAAGACCGTCAAGAATGAGAGCGCATGGCACACGACAATCAGGAATGGCACCGCCGAGAATGGGAGCGCCAAGAATGGGACCGTCTCCAACGTGAGTGTTAGGAATGGGACCATCAGGAACAAAACCATCTCGAACGGGAACTTCAGGAACGGGACCACCAAGAATGGGGCCGCTTGGAACAGGATCGCCTTGGAGAGGATCATCTAGAATGGGAGCACCTGGCACAAGACCTCCACGAATGGGACCACAGTGAATAGGAGCGCTTGGAACAGGAGCACTTGGCACGAGATCACCTCGAACTGGATCACTTGGCATGGGAGTGCAAGGAACGAGACAACCATGAACGGGAGCGCCTGGAACATGACTGCCTAGAACAGGAACGCCTCAAACAGAAGCTCCTAAAACAGGACTGTTCATTAGGCCCCCGCATGAGAAGTGGGTTCTCGGAAGAGTTCCAGCTGGAAGGGAATAGCTTGTCCAACAATCCCTGCCAAGAACTATGCCCGCCTGGAAGCCTAAAGTTTTACGACTGCCTATAAAAATTTTATGACTGTTTAGTCATTATAATGTCTCCCATTTTTTGTTTTAAGAAAAATATGAAGAGTCAAAAAAAATATTAATTGAAGAATTGTTTGGTGTTGGAAATGTGAAGTCTAACAGTCGCATGACCATTTGCATTCCTCATCTCTTAGTTTTCTAACTGATAATGAATGTATAAATGGCCTTGTACTAATCTTTTAAGATATTGATTACTAAAGAGTTTGTGCTTGAGAGTAGATGTAGCCTTTATTTTCTTTCAGCTTTGTATTGTGTTGATTCTTTCTATTCTTTTTCTCTCTTAGTTTAATTAACATTTGGTAGGGATGAAAAGTTTGGGCAAATACCAATTCAAAGTTGCAGATTTTAAAAGAAAGAAATAGATCTAGATTGGAGGGAGTCATAGAACTTATATAAAAAAAATTTTGAAAAAAAGAATGAGGGAAAGCAAGAAAGAAAATATAAAAGTAGGATGAGAATACAAGTGATTGAAATGAGGACACAGATTGTAGATGCTAGAGGAAAGTAATTCAAGGAAATATGATAATTAAGTCATCTGCTCACCTACATAAAAAAAAATACGATTGTAAACACAAATTTTATTATGAAATAATTATAATTATAATATAATTGTATGAGCTAGGAACTACAAAATAAATACTTAAGCTTGACAGATTGAGCTAATAACTATTAAATAAACATAATAATCACATAACGTAGCTGCACTATGTATAATAACTCTATGAAGTTTCTATTAGTTTAATTTTTCAATTATTTCAGAAACTCGTTTTAATTATTTCCATAATTTTTTTGGATTTTGATTTCTAACATTAAAATTAAATAAAAAATCACTTTGAAAATTTGGCACATTTTTCTTAATAAAAAATGTTCTAATATTATTTTTCTTTTGGACTTTATCTAAATTTAATTGTTTTAGCAAGAAAAGATGAAATTTGTTAATATTTTGTGACTAGAAAGGTGGGATGATGTCTTTACATTGAATTTTTTTTTTTTTTTTAATGAATAGCTGCTATTTTTTTTTTGGTGAATAGGCATGTACTATATTAATAATTTAAAATAGGATACATATTCACAAAAAAAAGGTGGGTGGTAGAGAAGCACAACCCAAAAGTCCACATGAGCCTAGCCCGAAAATGAAATTAAAAAATTCTAATGGGCCTAGCCGAGAATAGCATCAATAGATAACAAAACAAAGAAAAAAGCCCTCAAGTCACCAAAGCAATTCCTGTAGAGGGTGGAGGATCACGGTCATCTGAAGGATCCCACCCAGAACCAAGGGGGTGATGTCGAGAGGAGTCAATTCATTGTGTTGTTTAGGTTCTTTATCTTTGTCTTCTTCATTTGTACGGGGATAAATGGCCAATGCCGGCCATGGAAGAGTCTTGCCAGAGGGCCATCCAGAGTTAGTAAGAGGGTGGGCACTCGACCACCTGGAAGAACTGGCAGGCCACCTAGAAGCACCACCACCAGGAGCCCTCGCTTCTCCCGAAGGCCACCCATGGTCAGCCCGAGGAGGAGGGGAGTGAGAATGTTGGCGAGGGCGAGAACTCCATAGAGAACCCTGCGAACCCCACTGAGAGGCATGAGAGAGGCTACGAGGCATGAGAGAGGCATGAGAGATGGCGGAACATGAGCCACAATGCAAGGAGCATTAGCCCAGTGGCCAAGGAGCTCCTGCAGGTGAGAAACTTCTAGTGCAAATTTGTTAGCTTTCACTTGTATTTGCATAAGCACATTAGAGCATATATTAGCTTTAGATAATATAGATTTCACAAAAAATGGTAGGGAGATACAAGATAACCTCTCAAAATAGAGTCCAAAGAATCTATAAAGCACGAACATATTTTGATGTTCAAATGCAGTTAATAAAAATTACAAAAGAAAGAATTAATGTCTCAAATAATTTGTTATTGACAAAATGGTTTGATATTATCAAATGTAGTTTTCCAATTTTGATGTAAAAGGTGGTGCAGGAGCACCAGAGCATATCTACAATGACTAGCCTCAAACAACACACACTAAGCTTTGACTGCTTAGGTGGTTGTGGGCCCATTATTTCCCTCTTAATGAACTTTCATTTGTTTCCATTCAAAAATTAGCGCTCTTAACATTCAAATTCGATTAATAGTGTCCCTGCTTGTTTGATTGCTTTGGGCAAAGCAAATGGCAAACGTCAGACATCTACCAAGCAATTGTCATTTAATGCTTCCCAAATGTCATTTTCATATTCAACATGTGTTGATTTTTTAAACTTCCCTTGTTTCAATATTACCTACAAGTAAAAAGAATTTTCCATGTTGTGTGGCTTTTTTCCACTCTACATGGGCTAAAATCGGTTTTTAATCTTTACCACTCACTCGTAGCATGCAATAATAAAGATTGGTATAATATAATCACCATGGAGGTATCTTGTACCAAAATTGACCACGTAAACACAACAAACACATTAATTAAGAGTGCAATAGTGTTCTTTTTCAAAAGTCTCATTAAGAAAAATATTATGTTTCACTTAGCTTTGACATTTGGTAAAAAATAATTTTAATCACAATAGTCAAGGTAAATTCAATCTTTTGTCAAATTTGTTTTAATTTTAAACATGTTTTAATTTTTTATGTTTGGTTATTTTTATTTATGTTCATATGTATATTTAATCATAATAATATTAAATTTATATTTCATGTAGATGTACATGAAAAAATTAATAATGATGACATAGATCTAATTATTTAGATAACATTATAAGACAAACATATAATATCACATTTAACATAATATATATGAAAAATTATATAATTTTTTTTTTTTTGATCGGTAAAATATTATATAAAAATATTAAGCATACTTATATAATATAAAAAAAATTCAATAATTGTATTTCTAATCTACTTTTTTCTTAAATATGCTTACTCAATATTTGCATAAAAAGAAATTCATTAGAAAACTAGATAAAGAGATAAAAATACATCAAACCAAAAACACATAATCTATAAGAAAAATATGGTACACCTATAATTGTTGCATATAATGATCTACAAAACCTTATCATAAGTATTACTAATACAAAAGACTTTTATAAAACTAATTACATTAAAACCAATATAATCATTTCTTTGTCAAACATGTGGTTTAAGGATTATATATTCATGTTTTATACATGCCAACATGTAATCTCAAAAAAAATATGACACATTGTTACTATATTGTGACATAGAAAAAAGGTAAAAAAATAAGAGCTTTATCATTGGATAATTTTAAAGATATAATATTGTGAATTAAATTTTGATGTTTATAAGAGCAAAAATGTAAAAAGGATAAACAACAAAAATGTGTTATATGTAAGATGCAATACTATTAGTGATAAATCATGGTATAATAGTGCATGTTGTAAAGAGTACACTTATAAAACTATTTTTGGTCATGTATCAAATCCAACTTTTAATACTCATCAAATGGTTGTTAAAATATGATATCTTTTGGTTTAAAAGACTTATAATTTGAATTTATAATAAACTTTGGTACATAGAATTAAAAAGTGAAATGCTAAAAAAATGCATAATTTAAAGAAAAAATTATCAACAATATATTGATTTAGTTTATTATCTTAATACTATTTATGTAATTAATTTCCATCTTAAAGGTTGGTTTTCTAAAATATTTCATATATAGTTTGAATTGTGCAAACTCTTTTCAAATTTAAAAATTAATTGATTTAATTGAAAAACATCATACTATACTATTAAAACCATGATTTGATATTTACTTTTTTAAATTTAAAAAAATATATATTATATTTAAATTTTGTTTAAAAAAATAATTCAAAATAATTAACAAATAACATCACAAAAATTATTACTAATAGAATTACTCTTTTTTTTCTAAAACAATAAAATGCATGTTTTCCTAATTATAAACAAAGATGATAAATACTTAAGATGGACAAATGAAATAATTTGATACAATAAAAACTATATAATTATAAGAAAAAGATTATCTAGATGTATATATGTTTTGGCATTCACATGGATTTTTAAAGGCTATTGTTGCAAATTAGTGTCTTTGGTCCATATCTTTAAATAATTAGTATGAAAGTTTATAAGGCATTGATATAAAAAATAAAGTTTTTGATGGTTTGAATGTAACATGCCCATTGTTCTACCCATTCGATTTATGAATTTTTAACCCATATGTGAAAGAAATACATTGCAAAAATAAAGTAATAAAAAAATTTCTCTTTCCTTTCAAAAATAAGATACATATTAGAAATAAATCTCTTTTCAATTTATATTTCATCATGAATCATATACAATATCATATTCATAAACATGTGAATGCATTTACATTTTACCTTTCAAACTTTCATTTAATTTAGGAATATTTGAATACATATAAAACTTCTAGGAGCTTAAAAAAACATAAAAGATACAAAATGGTCCTTATGTCCTTCCTAGCATACATCCTCAAATACTGGCCACCGACTAAATGAGGAAGAGCATTACTCAAGTGCTTTTCCACCCAACCAAGACCTTACAGTCCCCCGTGCCTCTTCTAATAGAGCCCACTTGACCCTTCGATGAAGAGTTTGGTTTGGTGACCTCATAATAATACAACGTTATGAGCCTAGTGTTGTGTCCTAAATAACTAGAGTTGTCATACACTGGCTACAACCTACATGCATGATGTTCCCTATCTAGTATGTAAATGTGGATCATAGTGAACCGATAATGTACATAGTGGCAACCTATACTACTTTGGCCAAAGAATTTGTCACCCAGTATTTCAAGTGAGAGTCATATGTCCATCCACTTCATTGCTCTATTTGGTAAATTGGCCATTAATTCTATTCCCATACCTTTTCTACAAGGTTAAACAATAGAATGTCTGTCTAGGTTATTCCCATCCATAGATTATGCTAACCCCAAGATTAACCAAATTAATCATTCCTCCATTCTAAATATATAGTTCATAGCATAATAATATCATAGCTATTACATACCATACATAATTGTGTATCATAAGGAATATCAAGTGTTTATCAACTCAAGAATGCATGTCCTACCAATAATACAATTTCAATAATTTCTTTAAATCAGGTTTATGCAGCAACACAACTTATATATAAAATCACTAAAAAAGAAGGTAGAATCCACATGCCCATATTATAGGTCTCACACAAATACTGATTCCTTTCCATAAAAATGCAAGCTTCATAGATTATCCACCAGGAAAAGAATTCACTATCTCTCTCAATGATAACCACTAACCTATTCTATTGTAATGATCACTTAGAAAAGTTGTGGCTTTTCATATCTTTCCCTATTATTCCTTCTTCTACTTCTCTACATTATTACATAATATTTTATGTTACACGCACACACACACACACACACACACACACACACACACACACACACACACACACACACACCTAATGGGATGTGTACCTTACATTCTATTATTTTCTCCAAGCGTGTCTACTCATTTAGGAGCTTTGCAACTTTTTGTGGTGGATTGTGGCATGTTATTCATCACAATTCTAACTCTGGTATATTCCTTACTAATAGAAATTAACGTAAAACTAATCTTTTGTAGGAATTATTATTTAAAATTTATTGGAATAAAATAGATAGAATATCCCATAATTTATGGTGAAATGGGTTTAAAAAGAATTAGTTGAGCCTAAGGAAACCTCAATTAAAATTACCCACAACATAAAGTATTATAAAGGAGATTACAAATACCTTACTAAAATTGGTCAATTCATTTTCTTCAAGATGGCTTGCTCCCTTAAATTGGGAGAAACTCTTTAGAATGAATGTATACCTCAACTATCAAACCAAAATTTTTCTCTCATGGTTTCAATTTTTTATCGAAGTACATGTGATCAACAAAATAATTAATTGAAAACTCTTTTAGGCAACTAAAATTATCTCTAAACTATAATTTTATATTTGCACCATAAAAGGACCTAAGTGCCCCACCATTAGGAGATAACTATGGGAGATTATACAATACATTATAAAACTCATAAATTAATAATACATGATATATGAATATTTTACTACAATATTAACCTAAAATGAAAAATAGGGAAGTATACAACATTTACTCATGATTTTAGTCTCGTTATATAAATCAATACACTCTTAGATTTAACACCTAGGAATGAAACACTCGCATGGACAAACAAAAGGCCCAAATTAAGTAAAGTAGAAAAGAGATTGGATATTAATTTAATATTTCCTAAATGGATTGAACATAATAGTTTATAAAATATTAAATAATTATATGCTTGGTTTAATATCACCTTTTTTTGACTTTACAATTCATTGAAGATCATCTTAAGCCCAAATGCACCTTCAACTTTAAAAATATGTAGTTTGAAGATCAACCTTTCATAGATCTTGTCGAACATTGATGAAGTGAGCTTATAGAAATAAGAATCACCAATATGTATGCTCTACTAAAAAACTTATTGTCTTAAAAAATTCATAAAGATTGGAATAATAATTCTAATTTTCAAGAACACTTTGTTGATAAAGAATGTATAAAAATGGACCTAAACACTCTCAATAGATTTATCATAGTTAGAAGGATGGACTAGGATCAATTCATGAAGAAAGATCTTTTATCTCAAAATTAATAATTGTCCAAGAAAAGGAAAATAAAATCTAGAGGTAGAAATCTTGAGAAATTTAGCTATCTAAGGATGAAAAGAGCATAAATTTTTTAACAACATAACTAGGGAAAAGAGGAGCTAGAAAAAATACTTTTGTAAAATTTCCTAGTAGAGAATCTCTCATTGATCCTAAACCCATCAGAGTTGACTCAATATTCCTTTTTAGTGAAATTCTTGCAAGTGAGGGGGATTCAAGATTGTAGGAGCAAATAGACTTCTTATACTTCATTCCCTCTACTAACCCAAATGAATATATTCAAATATAAATAGCTCATTTTGTTGAGGAGGAGATGAATTTGCATTTATTCGGAGTGAACTCAAACAAAGCCCAAAGGCCAAATGGATTTCATGTTTCCTTTTAGTAATGTTGGCATATCATTGAAAAATAAGTCACGATGGCTTGTAGTGAAGCACAAAGATTCAAAAAGTACTAAAATAACTTGATTCTATATTTATTGCATTAACCCCTAAGAATGCTTCTCGTGAGACTTTTAAAGATTTTTGAAAAATCTCCCTTTGTAACACTCTATATAAAGTCCTATAAAAGTCAATGAAGGAACATCTAAAAATACACACTCCCTTTTCCAATCTCCCAACAACAAACTACCTTAATCTTTGAGATATTCATCATGAAAGTATCAATGTTAGACATTAAAGAAATCACTCAATTTCCAATACAAATAAAAAAAGCATGATAATCAAGCATAATATTAGCACATCATATGGTGGAGTAATTGGAGGTTACTCATGAAAATCCTTAAAAAAAGTTTGTTTCTATGCTAATTTGAGGGAATTGATCTTCGAATGAAGTAGAAGTTAAAGCCCTTTTGCTTGGTTTCTTATTGTTTGAATCATGTAATATTGACACAATAATAATTAAGGCCAATTTTATGCTGATCATTCTATGTATATAGAAAAGACGCTCTATCAATTGAAGAATAAACATCACTTTGAATGAATTTTCTAATATACTTAATAGTTTAACATCTTTAATTGCCACATATTGCTCTTAATGGTTGACCTAACATTAACAAAAACATGTAATCAATTATACATTTAATCTTGATGTTGTTATAATCATTTCACCTTCTTATGTAGAAGTGACACTTCCCACATGTTTGACCTCATTATTTTGTGTTAGTTGTTTCTCACTCCATAAATATACGATCATCATTTATTTTACTTTAAAATTGACAATGGAGTTGCTCATTCACTTTAGTGGTGAGCTATATTAAATGGGCATCCTTGTGAAGATCAACAAAGCAGATTGAGAAAAGTTTTTTTTCTTCCACACTAGTGATATTACAGTTATGAGATTTCACAGCCCACTATTGGGTGTTTTGGCACTCAATCCATTTTGTTAATATTCTACAATCAGGGGAATCTACGAGAACACGTTTCTTTGAACCATTATGTTAAACCGGTCAGGTCCCTTGTCTATGATGCTTCAACATTTTACATATCCCTCTGCCAAACAATTTTTGTTTGCATTCTGTCAAACAGTTCACATAGCTTTTCTATGCTTACACATATTACATTCGTCTGTGCCAGAAAAGTTTCAACTACAACATCTGCAAAGATGCTCTACCGTTTATTGTGTGATGGACCTCCATACCCTGTTCCAAAGCTCCCATTTTCGCACAGGCTGTGAAGATGTTGGCAGAGGTTGCTGTGTTTGGCTTTACTCCTACTAGTCACTTTTAATTTAAAGCTTCTAAATCCTATTCAAGGAATGCATTTTGTCCATTCCTGTAATCATGCGGGGTAAAAGATGACAGCATAGCTGCTGCTAAGTCGGCTTGCCCCACTCCGTGTTGAAGGTCCTGGAATGGAGAGTATGCTTTCTGTGCTATTGCTGCTCAGGGATCTTCACTGTCAAATCCCTTCAATGGCGCCCTATTCAAATCAATTCCCTTCCATTATGCTTGCTTGGATGTCCAAACCCTGTTCCAAAGCTCCCATTTCAGCATAGGCCGCCAAAACACAGGGAAACAAAAGATGCCTACGGGCTACGATCAAACATATACACCACAGTCATCCATCCAAATCTGCGTGGGAGAAATGTTTGTTTGAATTTGTAACGGAAATGGCTGGAAGCAGACCTTGGCAAAGGGAATGGGCCCACAACTGCCACCTAAGCGGTCAAGGCTTAGTGTATGTTGTTTAAGCCATCCCATCTGGAATCAGTGCCAAAACAAAAAAAAACATGTTTCTAGTTTTGTTTCTTCAATTTTGATTTTATTTTTTTCGGTTTCCAGAGTGCCAACAATAAAGCAGGAGCATCTCTCTTTCAGTGCCTATACCTCTTAAATTTGTGTTCATTTTCTCCGTTTCAGTTTCAAGAAAGTTGTTACAGCTACCTAATAGACATGTATGAATTATTTGACACCTACCCCTTAACTTAGGAATTTTAAGTAAATTCCGAAGCAAGCTGGGCATGTTAATTGTTTAACATAATGCCTTAAAGAGATGTCGTCTCTTGGAATGCATGATATGCAAGGAGGACTTTGAATTTGAAACTTTCAAACAATTGCAAGATGTCAGGTGTGGCAAAAACCAGTTCAGCTTCCATACGTTTCAAAACGTCATCCATCAAATAATACATGTAAGGAGTTAAGAGATTCAACAAATTAAAAAAATCGAAATGAGCACATTAAAACACAAAGGAAAGAAAACAGTTTGCATTTAATTGGGGAAAAAAAGCAAGCAATCGAATGGCAGTTTGGAAGGAATAGATTGGAATCACAGAAGTAGAAAATAATAAAGTCCCATAAGAATCTGAAGTAGTATCGTTCGGGCAAGATTAATATGAACGAGAGAAACTATTGAAGGCTCTAATTGTAG
This sequence comes from Cryptomeria japonica, assembly GCF_030272615.1. Lineage (NCBI taxonomy): Eukaryota > Viridiplantae > Streptophyta > Pinopsida > Cupressales > Cupressaceae > Cryptomeria > Cryptomeria japonica. The sequence continues at coordinate 15,916,595 of NC_081408.1, read as the reverse complement.
ATATGTTTGGAGGTTAAAATACAATTGTTAGGTGAAAGAGATTGTTTTCGTTTTGTTACGATCCATAATGTTTGTTTCTGAGTTTTGTGAAACTGTACCATGAGGTTGATATTTCTGTCTTGCATCAAAAGGTTTAAATTTTGGCTAGGTAAAAATCAAGACAATAAAGAATAAATTTATAAACTAGAGAATATCAATAAAATATATATATATAGATATACATATAGATAACGAAAATCATCATTTGTTTATATTTGAAATTAGTTTGATTCTAACGCAACAATGAGTGTGACTAAGTTTGATTGGAAGGAAGTTAATTTTTTTATAAGATTAGCACTTGCACCTCAATGAGGTGCAATGGTTACATTGATAGTAAAATGTGCTTTAGGTACTATATTGGAAGGAAGACAAAAGTTGAAAAAGATGAACATTGCCTTTGATAGGAATAATTATTTAGAATACAATTGAGGTGATTTTGAACTATGGAGAAAAAATTAATATGAATCCATGCAACTTATAATGTAAATTGGCATGCTTTGCAAAACCCTTTTGCAATACAAAATATTTTTATGATATATAAAGACGATTAACATAAGACATGTTGGAGACTGTTGGTCATACTTGTTGCTAGGATATGTTGTTATCATTGATGTCAACATATTCTTGTGTATTGCTCCGGTGATTTCTGATTGGAAAGATCTTATGATCCGGTTTGTAGTGTTGTTTTTGCCAATCACTATTTTGCAGAGCTTAGTATTTCTTTTGGTATATTTCGGTGTGATCAGGTCTTATGTTGAGTTTTTGGGACATTGTTTGGGATAGTCTTGTGTATCTTCATTTAAGATGGATCGTGGTTTGTTGCTCCGCAAGTTATTTTTCTTCGTGACAATTGGTGATTGGTTGTGTTCTTAAGATTTCAGACATTGACAGATGAAGATTTGATAAATGGTGTTGGTGCAGTTATTCCTAACAATTCTAACATGCTTGTTGTTGTTTCCTAGTTGTGTCATATTTGTTTTGATAACCCACATTGATCATTGTGTGAGTGTTTGGTTGTTTTTATGAACCAGTGATGATTTTCATGTTACGTGGTTCTCTTGGTGGTATAGCATGTTGCAGTTGTTCTTGGTGTGATTTTCAGTGGAGTTGAGCATTTGGGAATTTATTTTAGGTCCATGTTATGCTATGTGTAGCCACCTATTTTTGTCCACTTAATTAAATGAATTTTATATTTATTTAATTACCATTCATCCAACTATTAATTAAATTCACATTTAATTAATCTTTCATCATTTTTCAACTATTAATTAAATTAATATTTAATTAGTTCAACCCAACCCTCTTCTTCTATTAATTAAATAAATTATTCAATTTATTTGATTTAACTCAACCAAATCCAGACCATTAAATAAATAAATCATATGTGTTTAATTAAATCTTCTTTCACATTATTTAAATCCCCAAAATCTCATCTCACACATTTAAATAAGTTAACATTTATTTAAATCACCTTTATCCTCCACCCACTTGCATTTTCCTACAAATGCAGTTGCACCACTATTTTAAATAAATAAATTATTTATTTAAAATCCTATTTATCTTCATCTAGTTGAAACCTTTAATGGCTTCCCTTAAAGTCTTCAAACCTTTAACAACTTCTTTCTAGAGTCTTCTTAAGCCTTTAACGGTTTCCCTTCAAGTCTTTAAACTTAATGGCTTCCTTCTAGAGTCTTCTCAAACCTTTAATGACTTCCTTCTAGGGTCTTCTTAAGCCTTTAATGGTTTCTCAAGCAATGTCTTCAAGAATTTATTGCTTTATCCTCATTTTTCTCATTTAAATAAATTGAGATTTATTTAAATATATCCAAAATTCATTTACATACTTTTAAATAAATTTATAAATATTTAAAAATCCTCCCACTTGCATGCCTAAACCCTTTCTAGGTTCTTCTTATCACTTCCAATTTACTCTAATCCTAGCCTAATCATTGTCACATTCCTAAATAAAAAGAAGTCACTTCTCAAAAACCTCCAAAGTCTTCAATAACCATTAAAGGCTTTATGTCTTCAAATGGTTAACCTCTAAAGTCTTCCAAGCCATTAAAAGCTCTTACATAACCATTTATGATTAACTCACCTTTGACCTTTGGTTAGAGACTTTCCTCTAACTTAACTATCCTTTTAACTCATAGGTCTCTTCAAAGGATTTATTGATTTGACTAAGGTAACCATTTAACCCTTGTACATTCATTTGTCCATTGGATAAAAGGAATATCCATTAACCTAACCCTCACCCAACCCCCTAGGGTAATTATTCTATCCCCTCAAGCATTTAATGCTCCTTATCTCTCCTCTCAAGCCTCTTCATGGTGACACTTGTCCACATGGGATTGGATTGAAAGTCTCACATGGATTGAATATCATTCAATCCTAACCCTTGTTAAGATTGCTCAATCTTGACCCTTCATTTCCTTATTTATTATATAAATAGAACCCTTCTCCTCAAGGATAGAAGGAAGCATTAGAGTATTGTTACTATACTGGTATTAGCATAGAGCTTCCTCATAGAATCACTATCTACACTTGCATAGCATTTGTTTATCATATCCAACCATCTTGAATCTCCATATGGCATCCATGGCTAGTGCTAAAAGATGAGAGCTACACTCATTTGGGACTTGGAGAGGGGAGAAACAAAGGAGAAGCATCTAAAGGCATCATGGAAGCATTTTAGGGAGGTTATTCTCCTTTCTTTTGTTTTGTTAAACTTCTTTCATACTTTTTGTAGCGTCATAAAATTGTGACACTTGCAATTTCGACTGCATTTGGGTCTTCATGATGGCGGCGCAACGTTGAACCTGAATGGGGACCCCGAAACCTGTTTACGACATCAAAAACTGCATCTTTCTGCACCTTGGCCTGATCCTCCTTACACCCTGCTACCCCGGGAGGTGGGACCATGGCGCCTAGCGCCCTGGTCCTTCAAGACCATGGCGCCCAGCACCCTAGTCCCTGGCCCTATTTTGGGCCCGGTCTCTTATTGGGCATCGGGTCTTCAAGTTTGCAATTTGGAAAATAATGTTCCTAGGTCGGCCTAAGGTCAGAAAAATCAGTCTCCTAACCCTAATTGACAAGTATATAAACTACATTTCCCTTCCCAGAAGAAAGAGGAAAAAAACATGTGTGCAAGAGGCGGAAGCGATAGGCAAACATTCAAACATTCAAGCATTCAAGCATTCCTTCAAGCAATTGAGCATTCTAGGTCTCCATTCAAGGCTAGGTGTTGCATTCAAGACGAGGATTCAACCATTGAAGAGGAGATCACCTACAATACACAACATACAACATACAACATCATTACACCTTCGCATGTAAGAATACAAATATTCTTACAACAAGGTATCAGTACTTGATTACATTACAAACATTTACATTTACAGCATTCTCATTTCTTGGTTAATTCCAAAACCGGGGTTTGACCTGAAGGCAAACCCCTAATCCCTAACCCCCCAATCGTCCTCTCTTTTCTGTGTGTAGGTTGCAGGTACGCAGCTTTAATTGAAGATCTGGAATCCTTGTGTAGAGATGAACAGATCCCCCTTCATTTCGCAGATTTTTCGGAGGACCGTGTGCACTCCGGGCGCCATCATCCCATCAAATTTCACTCAAACTTGTAGGACGGCATCATCTCGACATTTTACTACTAATTTCAGGTTCGTAGCTTCATCCCATGTCTCTATCTCTGTCTACAAGTGAATCTTTCCTACTTTTACACTCCTACTTCAATCCTTCTATCTACATTCTTTACAAAAGAGGGTATCCTTGCTGTCTCAAACCTTGAAACTCATTTAGAATTCAATCTTGCATTGTGTGGGATTGGCTCTTGTGAGTTTCAACCCCTCTTTTGAATGTAAAGTCTCTCCTAAGTGAAAACCGTCAATCCTAGTGACCTCCTTTCTCTCTCGTTGGAGTGGGGGAACACCTAGGGTTCGATTTTCCGCTTTACATTTTGGTGAACCCGACATAAACATCCTAATTCTGATTATTCATGGTTAGATCTGAAAAATTTGCTTCCTTAATTACATTTTCATGTTTGATCTTTTGCAAATTTTAGAGGTTAATTGCTTAAAAACCCTAAATTTTCTTTTTAGTAATTGAGCTTGTGAAATGTTTAATTGTTAATGCTTGTTTTAGATCTACCTTTCTATTGGAAATTATCAATTCATATTTGTGCCTTAATTCTGAAAATTAAGTGGTTAAGTGTCAAAACCCTAATTTTAAAAACTCTTTTGATTCAACCTTTGACCGATGATTTCACTGATCAGAACACCTCCAAATCGGCTGTAACTTTGGATTCTGCAACAAAATCATAATATCTTTCATCCCTGAAAATTTTGAAAAAAGTTGTGAGGACCGTGTGCACCCCGAGCGCCATTGTCCCCGACATTTTTTTCGGAAATTTTGGGAGCTAGATCTTACTGTATTGTTCTGCTAGAATCCAGAATCTTGGCTGATTTCATCAATTCTAACACTTTCAAAATTAAAGTCAAAGTTGGTCTAGTGATTGCTTGGATTAAGGCTTCTAATCATTCAAAAATTGTTGAAATTGAAATTTTGTGTTAAAATTGTGTTTCTTACTGTCCTAAATCTGAAAAGTGTGTTGGCATTCATTCAAAGTTTTAGTGCTTTATTCAAATTTTTGCAATTTGTGACTTTTGAAATTAAGTGTTTAATTGCAACAACTTTGATTTCCGCTTTCAAAATTGAATTTTGCATGAAATTGAGTCAACTTTTAAATTTCAAAGCTTGCATTGCTTTTAGTATTCCCTCTAAAATCATAAAATTCAAAATTTCAGTTTTCCTCTCTTTTTTCAAAATTCAAATTTTGCATTTTTCAACAATCTTGGTAGGATTCAATTTTGAGATTGCAACTTTAATTTGGCCTATCTATAGATCATAAAATCACTCAATTTTTTCAGATTAGCTTTAAAATCATCATAACCTTCATCTCTGAAAATTTCAAAAAAAGTTGCAAGGACCGTGTGCACTCCGTTCGCCACGGTCCCTGACATTTTTTCTGAAATTTCAGGAGATTGTCATGATTGCATTTAACAGCTTAAATCTGGGAGATTGGCTGATTTTATTGAAATTTTCTACCTCTAAATTCGAAAATGAATTCAAAATTCAAGATTTCAATTTTCAAGATAACAATTAAAATTAAGAGCTACCCCCCTTGGCCCTAATTTTTCAATTGTGCCTACCTTTCTTGGAAGTTGTGTTTCTCTCTTCTTTCACAAAGTTCAAATTGGATAATCATTATCTCATTGATCAATTTTGCAAACTTTATTTTCAAAATTCAAAATCTTCTCTCTCTCTCTAGTGCATGAGTTTTACAACAATAAGCCCTACTTACACTATTCCCATTAGATGAAGCTTTAGAATTAAGTCTTTCCAAGGTTTAATTATCAAGGAGATGGAACCTAATTTGAATGGCCTTTTTAACGAGGACACGGGTAATTCCTCTAATCCTCTTAATGATGAAGAAGCTCTCCATGAGGTTTTTGTAGAACAACTTTTGAAATTGGATAACCAATTTGATGATTTTCAGCAATGGATGTCTCAAGAATACCCCGATAGTCAAGCTCTTTCATTAATTGAGGGTCTAAAACGTATGGTTCAAAGTGATAAGAATGGAATTGATATTTTTCGTAGTATTGCACACATCGTGGATTCGAATGTGATGCCTATGAAGAGTTGTGCTGAAACTTTAGGTTATACACAACCTCCTACTCAAGTCAATCATTCTATCCCTTTGACAACTTCTATTGCTAGTATACCTACTTTTACATCAAACATAATGACTACTTCAATACAAAACATTCCACCTATGATCACCAGTCATGGGGGCAATCCTTCCTCTTCAATCAACCCTCTTCCTTCATTCAATCCGACTTCTTCATTCATTCCTTCAATGAGTGTCCCTATTACATCTCCACAAATGAACATGATGCAAGGGGGCAATTCATTCAACCATTCCATTCCTCCTTGTAGTGTTCCTTCTTTCCAATCATCTCCTATGACTAACTATCATAGTGTCTCGCCACCTTACTCTCAATCAATACCTTCTTTCAATAACATAATACCTCCATCACAATCTAACATGTCTAATATGAACTCTTCGACTGAAGCGACCATTAACAATCTTGCACAAACTGTCTCTTCTTTACAGCAACAAATTGCCTCTATGAATCAATCTAAGTTTAGTGTGCCCACATTTGATGTTGTGAGCCCACTTTCTCTTGACATTGTTCGAGCTATCCCCCCTAAGCATGTTGAAATCCCACAGTTGGAGCTTTATAATGGTAAAGGTGATCCTCTAACACATGTTAAGACCTTTCAAACAATATGTACCAATTTTGCTCATGACCAAAGGTTGCTTGCAAAATTGTTTACTAGAACATTAAGAGATAAGGCTCTACAATGGTATTGCTCGTTGCCTTCCCATTCTATTACTTCTTTCCAACAACTTGCAAATTTTTTTATTCAACAATTTCAAAACAATATAAGTCCTAAAGTTACTTTGATTGATTTAATGCATTGTAAACAAGGTGTTAAAGAAAAAGTGACTGATTTCATTGGTAGATATAAGCATTTGTGTGCTCAAATTTCTTTTCCAGTACCTGACAATGATATTCAAAGAATCTTTATTTCTAATTTACAAAAAGATATTAGAGAAAAACTTCTGTTTTCTAAGTTTACTTCTTTCCAACAGTTGTGTGCAACTCTTCACAATTATCAACTGACTGTGAGTCAAATGGAACAAGCAAATCCTATGGCTTCGAGTGATAAGGGTGATAGTAGTCAACAACCATTTGGGAAGTTTAAACTGAACAGAGGGTTCGTTAAGTTCAATGAAAACATCACCAACAACAATGTGAATGCAGCATCAGGTGTGCCTCCTATTTCTAAGTTTTTCAAGAAAGAGAGTTTACTCCTTTGAATGAATCATTGCATAGTATTATGAATAAGTTATTGGAGAAAAATGTGCTTACCCTCCCTCCTATAAAGCAAATAGATCCTGCAAAGATTAATTCACCCTATTTTGATAACAAATCTTTTTGTCAATTTCATCGTCAACCTGGGCATGATACTGAAAAATGTTTTGCTTTAAAGGGTAAAACTCAAGATTTGATTGATAATAATACTATCTTTGTTTCAGGTGTGAATGATAAAGGCAACACATCTATAGCTCTTCCTAACTAAAATCTTAACATTTTTACTGATCCATTACCTTCTCATACCTCTAATGTGATTGAGACTAATGGTTCCTCTTTCTCACCTGATGGTCTTGTGTCTATGACTCCGAATGTGATTAACTTTGTAGAGCAGCAAGAAAATCCCTAAAGAACCTTCCATCACATTTGATTCCAGTGAAACTATCAGGGCACCTGATAGTCCTTTATATATAGTTGCAAAAGTCAAGAATACACCTTGTTGTTGAGTGCTTATTGATCCTTCTTGCATGGTTAATGTCATTACTAAAGAATTTCTTTTTACTTTGAAATTGAATCAAGTGATCTATGACAAAACAAATGTGGTTGTGAAATTATTTGATGCATTTTCTTCTCCTGCAATTGGTTCTATTACATTACCTATTGAGGTCCATAACAAATCCCTTGATGTGAGCTTTGCTATTATTCCATCATCCAAACAATTTCGTGTGAAGCTAGGCTATCCTTGGCTATCTTCCATGAAAGCTATTGCTTCTCCTATTCACAAGTGTTTGAAATTTCCCCATAATGGTGAAGTTGTTACTGTCAATCATAGTCTCTTTAAACTAGCTGAAAGAACTTCTAGCGTTCCTATTGATTATTTTTGGCCTAAACAATTCCAATCTCTTCCACCGCGAAGTGATCATCTTTTCAAATCTTATCAAAAGTGGAAAAAAGATATTATCCTATCTCTAAGTGAACCTCAAACACCCAAACTTGATATTCCTATCATTCTTGAGAAGGAAGTTCTTCCTTTGAAAGATAAAACTAATGTCTTTCCTCAAGAAGATTCCCAACCCATTCCTATGGATGTGACTATGTCTATGTCTAATAAACTTTCTAAAAGTAGACCTATACCTCCTCGTCATGATGGACTTGGTCTCCTTCCTAAACCAAATATTCCTCCTTTATATGGAGCAATTCCTCCTCCTTCCTCTTATAAAGAGAAGAGACCTTCCTCTTCTCCTATTATCCAACCTAAGAGACCACAACCTAAACACCCAAGTGATAAGGATGAGAACATTCCTCCTCCTCAATCTTCTCAACTTCCTACTAAGACTAGATGAAATCGTTTTGCGCGTGAACACTGATGAAAGGGTCATCTTAGAGCTCATGCAATTGCTTCTCAAACTTTGCAATCCCCAAAGACACCTTCAGCTAGTATTATTCCATTTTCTCCTCAGCCGAAAATTGAGCCAAAATATCCTAAGCATAAGATGCATGATGGTTTTGATACTGTGCAAGTTAAAGATCCTATTTTAATAAATCTTGATGATGATATAGATGAAAATGTTATTCATGATGAAAGTGTTACTTCTCTTGCTTCTGATAGTGAATATGAATATGTTGATATTGATAACCATTTATCTAACAAATTTTCTAAAGCACTTATCCTAGCTCCTAGACAAGAACAACATGGCTTGGAACATGAACATAGCCCTTGTTTGGATCTTGTGATAGCTCCATCTACTATGTTGGATGTTCCTCCTCTAGCGTGTTTCTTGCCTTCCCGAAATATTGATCAGCAAGATCGAGGGGTGGATGACATGCTAGACTAGTTCATTAGCACAACAGACTCTCTCCTCCTCTCTTGATATCTTTTGTTACTTCTTCTATGTGTTATTCTCATTCTTCTATTTGTTGTCCTTAGTGTTGTCTACTTGAGGACGATGCAAAGCATTAAGATCTCTTTTGGTCTCTCTCATGTTGACTCAAAAGACACATGTGTTCTCTTCTTCTAGGTGACCTTCCTTGATTGGGGAATGAAGAACAATTATGCATATATACATATGATATACATGAATTATCATACAGCATACTGACCCCAAGGATAGTGAAGTCACCTCGTGGTTTGTGTTTTGTGTCTATTATCCTTGGGTTTATCTCACACTTGGGGGCTAAATCTTTGTGATAACATGCTCCTTTCCCTTCTCATTTCTTATGTGTATCACTACCTTAAAGCAATCACCCCCAATGAGGCATGTGCAATCGCTTTAATGTAGGGGGCATACACTCCGTTCATATCTCTCCAAGATTCTTAAAAATTTCTTGGCGAACTTAGCTTTGCCTTGAAAATTTTTGGTATTTTTCTTGCATGACTCATAGTGAGGGAACCTTACTACTGATAGTCATGGTTCTCCCTCGTGATCTTCCCTTTCACTTTGTCAATCGAAGTCGTAAGATCTTTAGTCCACTGGGGGCTTGGTGTATCTTGCCTCCTTGACATGGTGAAAGTCTTTCAATGTTGTTTCCTTGTACTTTACCGAAAGTATGGGCGTACACTTATACTCCTGCTAAAGTGGGGGCTAAATGTAGCGTCATAAAATTATGACACTTGCAATTTTGACTGCATTTGGGTCTTCACGATGGCGGCGCAACATTGAACTTGAATGGGGACCCCAAAACCTATTTACGACATCAAAAACTGCATCTTTCTGCACCTTGGCCTAATCCTCCTTGCACCCTGCTGCCTCGGGAGGTGGGACCATGGCGCCCAGTGCCCTGGTCCCTGGCCCTATTTTGGGCCCGGTCTCTTGTTGGGCATCGGGTCTTCAAGTTTGCAATTTGGAAAATAATGTTCCTAGGTTGGCCTAAGGTTGGAAAAATTAGTCTCCTAACCCTAATTGACAAGTATATAAACTACATTTCCCTTCCCAGAAGAAAGAGGAAAAAAACATATGTGTGCAAGAGGCGGAAGCGATAGGCAAACATTCAAACATTCAAGCATTCAAGCATTCCTTCAAGCAATTGAGCATTCTAGGTCTCCATTCAAGGCTAGGTGTTGCATTCAAGACAAGGATTCAACCATTGAAGAGGAGATCACCTACAATACACAACATACAACATACAACATCATTACACCTTCGCATGTAAGAATACAAACATTCTTACAACAAGGTATCCGTACTTGATTACATTACAAACATTTACATTTACAACATTCTCATTTCTTGGTTAATTCCAAAACCGAGGTTTGACCTGAAGGCAAACCCCTAATCCCTAACCCCCCAATCATCCTCTCTTTTCTGTGTGTAGGTTGCAGGTACGCGGCTTTAATTGAAGATCTGGAATCCTTGTGCAGAGACAAATAGATCCCCCTTCGTTTCGTGGATTTTTCGGAGGACCGTGTGCACTCCGGGTGCCATCGTCCCGTCAACTTTCGCTCAAACTTGTAGGACAACATCGTCTCGACATTTTACTGCTAATTTCAGGTCCGTAGCTTCATCCCATGTCTCTATCTCTGTCTACAAGCTAATCTTTCCTACTTTTACACTCCTACTTCAATCCTTCTATCTACATTCTTTACAAAAGAGGGTATCCTTGCTGTCTCAACCATTGAAACTCATTTAGAATTCAATCTTGCATTGTGTGCGATTGGATCTTGTGAGTTTCAACCCCTCTTTTGAATGTAAAGTCTCTCTTAAGTGAAAACCGTCAATCCTAGTGACCTCCTTTCTCTCTCCTTGGAGTGAGGGAACACCTAGGGTTCGATTTTCGGCTTTACACTTTTTGAAATCTCTTTTGATATATTTGGAATGGTTTTTAGTTCTTTATTTTGTTTTTTTGGTTGAAACTAGCATTTTAACTTTGAACTTTGTTGTTGCCTTATCCCCATTTCCACAACATCACTATGTAAACCATTATATTGGTCCATGATCGATCTTTATATCGTGTGATGTAATTTCGTAATTGAGGGTTGAGGGTTTAGCCGACCTTGTTATCACTTGGTTGATGGTTTGTATATATAGATGGCATGCTCATGTAATTTAAGTGTCGATATTGTGTTTGCATTATCAGAGAGAGGTTTATGTGTGAACAAGAGATTCATCCTTCCGTGTTGTGAATGAGAAGACATTGGTGTTGCATAACAGACATATGTGATTAACTAAAACTTTAATTAGGCATTTGAAGATGCTATTTTTTCAGTTCATTTCTTCCAGATTGTAGTCTGAATCTTATTGTAAGTCAATGAGACTTCCCAGAGGGTTGTAGCCTTCCAGGCCAATATATTTTGAGTAGTGAGCTCTGGGTAGTGTACTTGAATGCATGTTCATTCTCCATTGTAATATTTTCACATACTGGTACAAATTATCATCTTACTGTGAGTTGGTTCCCATCGTGGTTTTTCCCTTAACTAGGTTTTCCACATCAAAATATTGGTGTTGTCTGTTGTGCTCTCAATTTTATTATCTTTGTTGTTGTAGTTTATCAAATCTATGTTTTATGATTAAGTTTGATATTTCAGTGAAGATTGATTCACCCCCTCTCAGTCTTCTTTCTTGGTTGCTACTAACAATTTGTATCAGAACTAGATCCTCCGATAGAAGCTTAATTGATTGAGGAGATCTTGGATGGTAGATCAAGGTGTTATCTTTAAGATGGATAGTTTGAAATTTGATGGGATGATCTATTCTATATGGAAGGACCGAGTGGAAGTGAACTTGAAATGTCTTGGTGAAGATTATTGGAAGATTACAAAGAATGCCTATACCATTCCTCTAAATGGAATGACTAATCCTAATGAGATCAAGGAAGCTGAACATAATATTAGAAAAAAGGAAGCATTAAACTTAGTTCCCTGACTGATTCTGATATGAAAAATGTAATGAGACTTCATACCACACATGAGATCTGGGTAAATCTTGAGATTCTGTATGAAGGTGATAAACAGGTGAAGGTTGCTAAGCTGTAGAGTTTGAAAGGAAAATATGATATGTTGAAGATGGGAAATGATGAGAACATACACTCTCTCATGGCTAAGGTGAATGATCTTGTCCTAGGTCTCAAATGTGTTGGTGGAACCATTGAGAAAGATGAAATTATTGCTAAGGTCCTGATATCTTTGGCTCCTACTTATAAACATAAGGTTGTTGCTATTGATGAGATTCGGAGTGTGGCTACAATGACAAGAGATATGCTAGTTGGAAAGATTATTGCATTTGAGCTAAGTGAGTTTGGAGAATCACATGGAAAGTTTGAGATTGCATTTAGATCCTCTACATCTGTATTCGGTAAGAAGAAATATGATCCTGATGAGTGTAGAATATCTAGATATGAAAGAGAGAGAAGACATGGAAGAGCAAGAGAGAGAGTTGGATGAACTTGAAGCATTGATTGCCCAGAGATTTCCTAAAGGAGCCGGTAAGTATGGTGGAAAATTGCCTTCAAAATGCTTCTGTTGTAATAAGATAGGACATTTTGCTTCTAGATGCCTGTAAAGAATAGCTAGGTATGACAAGCATGATAATTTTGATAAACATGATAAGAATGATAGATATAAAAAGAATGAGAAGTATGATAAGTCTTACAAGCCTAACCGAAAGTATATGAATCAGAAGAACTATTATTATGATACTGATGAAGATATTATACATGAAGAATCAGAAGGATATGAAGTTGCATTCCTTTCCATTAAGGAATATGGACATGTACCCATTGATTCCACTAGTTATACTATTGAAGATAAATCCTTAGTTATTAAGGTTGAAGAGAAAGATGAATGGGTAATTAATAGTGGTTGTCCACATCACATGATCGATGATAAAAGAAAATTTGTGAGTATGGAAAGATATGATGGTGGAATAGTTAAATTTGTAGATGACAAAGCCTCTATGATCCATGGGAGAGGTTCAATTTCTTTTGATGGTAAGCATAACAATGATGATGTCTTGTATGTTGAAGGTTTGAGGCATAATCTTTTCAGTGTTAGATAGATGGTTGATAAAGGTTATGATCTACAATTCAAGGATGGAAAAAGCAGAATCTTAAATGCCTCCAGTATAGAAATTGCATCTAGAACTAAGACTAAAGGTAACATTTTTCATTTGAATGTTGGTGAGAATTTTTTTTTTATTGCTCAGATTGATGAGAGTTGGTTGTGGTGTAGGAGAATGTTTCATGTAAATTTTTATTCAATGATTAATATTATTTCTACACAAGTTGTTAGAGATATTCCTAAAAAATTTAAGCTTGCTAATCCAATATGTAAGGAATGTCAGTTGGGTAAGAAAACAAGGATTTCTTCAAGAGAAAATAGTATACATTTGATGGATTGCTAGAACTTGTGCATACTGACCTATGTGTACCTACAAATGTTAGAAGTGTGCAGGGTGATAGATATTTTATGCTACTAATTGATGATTATTCTAGGATGATGTGGGTTGTCTTTCTGAAGGGGAAAATATAAGCATTGTACAAGTTCAAGATATTCAAAGAAAATGTTGAGACTGAGTCTCGATTGAAGGTGAATTGTCTGAGATCTAATACAAGTGGAGACTTTTGTTCAAGTGAGTTCAATCCATTATGTGAGAAGCATGGGATTAGAAGATAATTATATGCTCCTAGAACTCAGCAAAATGGAGTTGTTGAAAGAAAGAATAGAATTGTCTTGGATGCTACAAGGACTATATTGATTGAAGGAAATGGTCTGAAGATCTACTCAGAAGAAACCATTAGCACTGTTGTTTATACATTCAATAAAGTTCATATTAAAGTTGATATCTGTAAGACCCCTTATGCAATATGGTTTGGTCATGTTCCTACTATGAGATATTTCAGAGTATTTGGTAGCAAATGTTATATCAAGAGAGATGAGGATATAGGAAAGTTTTATGCTAGAAGTGATGAAATAATTTTCTTGGGATATTCAAGGATGAGCAAAGCCTACCGATGCTACAACAAGAGACTGAGAAAGATAGTGGAGACTGCAAATGTGAAGGTGGATGAGAACCTTGAAAAAGCAATCAGAGCATGTGGCTATGATCATGGATAGCATATTGTTTTAGCTCCTATTTAGACTAAAGAGTATAAGAAGAATGATAAGGTAGAGACAATTAATCTGGATGTTGCTCAAGAGGTGTAGGAACCTGATAATTAGAACAATCAGAACACTCTGAGGTATGTAAGACTGAATCATTCTAAAAATTATATTATTGGTGATAAGAATAAAGGTGTAATGACTAGAAGAAGGTTAGCTGCTAAAGAAGTATGCTTGATTTCTAAAGTTGAACCTAAAGATGTTTTTGAAGCCTGCAAAAATGAAAATTGGATGAGAGATATGGAAGAAGAACTAGATCAGATTGAAAAGAACAATACTTTGGAACTTGTGCCTAGACCTAAGGATAAGAAATAAAGATACACTAGTTTGCAAAGGATATTCTTAGAAACAAGGAATTGATTATGAAGAGACTTTTTCTTTGGTGGCCAGACTTGAAGTTGTTAGACTATTGCTTGCTTATGTTGCTTATAAAGATTTCAAGGTATATCAGATGGATGTCAAATTTGTCTTTTTGAATGGTGATCTTGAGGAATAAGTCTACATTGAGCAACCTAATCGATTTTCATTATCAGATGATGGAGACATGGTATGTAAGGTGAAGAAAAGTCTTTATGAACTAAAGTAACTCCTAGAGCCTGGTATGCTAGACTAGATAAATATTTGTTGAAATTGAGATTTAGTAAAGGTGCTATTGACAGTAATCTATACTTTAAGATAGAAAATGATAACATCCTGATTGTTGAATTCTTTGTTGATGATATTATCTTTGGAGGTGATGATGACTTGAGCATGAAGTTTGTCGGTGATATGCAGAAAGAATTTGAGATGTCTATGATAGGTGAGATGAAATTCTTCTTAGGCTTGCAAATTTCATAGAATGGAAAAGGTATATTCATATCTCAAATTAAGTATGTGAAGTAATTATTGAAGAGGTTTGGGTTAGATGAGTCCAAACTAGTTGGAACTCCTATGGTAACTAGATTTAAATTGTGTAAGAATGATGAATCTTTGAAGGCAAATCAAATTTTGTATGGATCTATGGTTGGTGGACTACTATATCTTACTCAAACTAGGCTGAACATTATGCATTATATGTGCATGGATGCTAGATATCAAGTTGATCCAAAAGAGAGTCATGTCACTGCTATTAAGAGGATATTCAGATACTGAAAGGAGCTGTGAATTATGGTTTTTGGTATCTGAGGAATGATGATTTCATGCTATGTGCCTGCACTAATGCTGATTGGTTTGGTGATGTTGATGACTAGAAGAACACTACCAGTGGAGCATTCTTTTTGGGTAAGAAGTTAGTTTCATGGGCTAGTAAGAAACAAGATTCAATGTCCTTATATACTATTGAAGCTAAGTACATTGTTGCTGCTAATAATTGCACTCACCTAGTCTGGATGAAGAAAATGTTGAAGGACATTAGAGTTATTTATGACGAGCCTACTGTTATATAATATGATAATTCCAATGTTATTAACATGTCAAAGAATCTAGTGCAACATTCAAGGACTAAGGATTTTTCAATCAAATATATTACTTGAGAGAGAAAGTCGATGAAGAGAAGGTGAAGCTTGAGTATGTATCTACAAAGGAAGAAATAGCTGATATTTTCACTAAGCCTTTGCCTGGAGATACATTTGTCTATTTGAGAGATAAGCTGGGGGTATCCACCTTTTCCAATGAGAACTAGATACATTAAGTCGCATCAATATGGTGGACTTCATAGTCTTATCTCTTTATCTGGAGTGGTGAGTGGTGAGTTAGTGTTGCACTTCTACTCGAGTAGTTTGTGTTTTGGGGAGAGAGATTCATGTTTCATATTCTAAGGGGGAGAGTAAGTTTGGTTTTCTATTTTAAGATTCGTTACATTAATACCAAAGGGGGAGAGGGATCATGTGAAAAAATTCTTTATATGTCCTACACTTAGTAGGAGTTTGTTGGACATATCTTCTTTCTTTGCGTTGATTATTTTTCACATTCATATGTTGCCATCAATGCCAAAATGGGATATTGTTGGAGATTGTTGGTCATTACTTTTGTTAGGATGTCAATATATTCCTATTATTGCTCCAATGATTGCTAATTGGGAAGATCTTATGATCCAGTTTGTAGTGTTGTTTTACTGATCATTGTTTTGCAGAGCTCGGAATTTTCTCTGGTATATTCCAATGTGATCAAATCTTGTGGTAAGTTTTTTGGGATAATTTTTGGTATGGTCTTGTGTATCTTCATTTCAAATGGATCATGATTTGGTGCTCCGCAAGTTATCTTTCTTTGTGACAATTGTTGATTGGTTATGCTCTTGAGCTTTCAGACGTTGACCGATGAAGATTTGATAAGTGGTGTTAGTACAACTGCTCTTGATGATTCTAACGTGCTTGCTAGTGTTTCCTAGTTGTGTCCTATTTGTTTTGATGATTCACATTGATCGTTGTGTGATTTTTTGGTGGTTTCTATGAACCGGTGATGATTTTCATGTTATGCGGTTCTCCTCATGGTGTACCGTGTTGTGGTTGATCTTGGCATGATTTCCAGTGGAGTTGAGAATTTGGGAATTTGTTTTAGGTCTATGTTATAATATGTAAACCATTATATTCATCTGGTGGTCGATTTTTATATTGTACGATGTAATTTTGTAATTGAGGGTTGAGGGTTTAGTCAACCTTGTTATCAAGGTTAACGATATATATATATATATATATATATGACATCTTTATGTAATTTACATGTCGATGTTGTTTTTGCATTATTAGAGAGAGGTTTATGTGCAAACAAGTGATTCACCTTTCGATGTTGTGATTGAGGAGAGATTGGTGTTGCAGAGAAGACATTTGTGCTTAACTGGAACTATAATCAGGTATTTGAAGATGCTATTCTTTCAGTTCATTTCTTTCGGATTGTAGTCTGAATCTTATTGTCAGTGAAACTTCTCTAAGGGTTGTAGCCTTTTGGGCCATTATCTTTTGAGCAGTGAGCTCTAGGTAGTGTGCCTGAATGCATGTGCATTCCCCATTGTAATATTTTCACATACTACTGCAGAGTATCATTTTACTGTGGGTAATTTCCCACTATGGTTTTTACATTAAACACATTTTCCACGTCAAAATTTTGGTGTTGTGTGTCGTACTCTCAATTTTCTTATCTTTGTTATTACTATAGTTTATCAGATCTATGTTTTGTGACTAAGTTTGATATTTCGGTGAAGACTGACTCATCCCCCCTCCCCCCCTCTCACTCTTCCTTCTTGGTTGTTGCTAATAGGATATTGATAACATTGATATATTTGTTGCTAGATGTTGAGACATATAGACTATTATCACAATTTGAGAAAGATACAAAATTTTGTCATTTACTTCAAAGCTATGTTGGTTTGTTCATGCGTTGGCTTGTCCTCCAAAATTGTTTTTTCCTTTTTCAGACCTAGGTGTTGAACAAATGCTTGACTATAGTTGAAAATAAGTCTATTATTGGGTAAACTTTCTATGCTATATTCAAGAAAATGAGCATCAACAATCATAGTGATCAGTGTCCCTACAAATGTTGGGGTATGAGTATGGTAGAAGATGATCTTTTTGTAATATTGATGCCAAAAAGGGAGTATCTTAATTAATTTCTTTGTATTGTCTTTTGTACTCACATTACACCAATATATCCATGTGTGATTACAATTTTAAGTATGTTGTTTGGTAAGCTACGTTCGTTGTATGTGATTATTTGACTATAATAATATTAGTCATTTTCCAAAGATGAAAATATCAACTCTTGATATGATAAATATTGTTGTTTTTTCTTCCTCTTGTACATTTACTAATCTTCATGCAATTTAAATTCCTCTACTCATAGAAATTATGTCATCTCAAGGTTATTAGTAGTATAGAATAAATTTTTTGGGGTATGTGATTCAAGAATGATTCACATTCCAATAAAATTCTATCACCATTGTAAAAAGGGTTTGTTTATGGATGAATGTTAGTACATAGCATTTCAAATGTCCAAATTACCTTCAATTTTTGTCATAAAGGACAAAAAAGTATAATTTTTTGGCAAGTAAATTGGATTTTGAACTAGTAATTATTATATGTATATGTATATGTGTATGTGCATGTACACACACACACACACACATGCATGTGCGTGCGCGCGCACACACACACACACACACACACATATATATGTATGTATGTATGTATGTATGTATGTATATATATGTATATATATCTATATATACACATATACATATACATGTACGTACATATACATATATACATACACACACATATATACATACACATATACATACACACACACAGACACACATACACATACATACATACATACATATATACATACATACATACATACATACATACATACATACATACATACATATCTTTGTGTGTGTCTGTGTGTTTGTGTGTGTGGGTGTGCATGTGCGTACGTGTATGTACATACACATATAATGAATTAATTCCCAAGTTATCCTTGGCATTCATCTCTCTACAACTAATCTCTAACCTTCTTATTAATGACCTATATTGGGTTGTCTCGATCACATATATAGTCCTATTCACAAGGTTCTTGCTTACATGTCATTTAGGGTTTGTGGACAAAGGTTTCAAGCTGCATGATATATCTCTAGTATATGAGTTCTCAAAGCTTTTTTTAATGTCATCTCAACTTTGTCCACTACCAAATTTTTCGTTGTTATAACTGATATAAACCTCATTATGGATCCAATGATAGCATAAGCTCTTTAAAATGGATAAGAAAACTTGTTTAAAATTGATTGATACCCTGTTGCTTTTATGATTGTGTTCTTTATGGTTAAAATACCCCTAATTTAACAATGCACCTTGCCACCTTTTAACTTTTCATGGGGTCTCATTGTGCTTTATACTCTTATGTGGATCTATGCTTATCCAAAGAGAGCTCTACTAACACTATTCCCCACACTATTCCTAGCATTTCCATGTTTCATACTTCTAGTTTTGCCTATCTTCATAATTGTCTTTTGACTTTCGTAGGATTGTCTAACTCATATTTGTCTCATATTACTATCATAGGACCATTCATGCTTCTCAAAAATACATGAAATATCTTTATCATTGTTACATTCAATCTACAAGCTTATTTAGTATGAGCCTTATAGCCTTTGTCTTGTTATTTTTTGTCATCCCTTTTATTACTTTTTTTTTGCCTCAACATGAATATAAATTATTTTTTATGCATTTTTTCAATTCACATAGTTCATTGAATACTTTCATGTTGAAAAATCCATGACACATTATGACTTGCTGGTGTAGGAGAACTTCCTATGGCATACAGGCACATGAAGCCATTTTGGTATAGAACATGGAGTCAAGCGTCTAAAGGACCAAAAAATGATGTAATAAATCCTATTAAGCCATTTGAATGCAATAGGAATAACGGAACGAGTTATGAGTGCAAATGGACCTAATAGGGGTCAATAAGTCTAAATATGTAAAAATAACACAAAGGATGCCTAATGAGTTTAATTAGGTTGAGTTGAGTCATTTTGATGCAATAAGGCTCAAATAAAACCTTTGGTATTGATAAATTGGGTTTAAGAGTATTATGTCTAGTATTGTCAAATTCAAGTTTGAAACCCAATGGTTAGTTAGCCAAACAAGAGGTTTAGGTGTTTGTTAAGGAGAAAGGTAGTTATGGCCAGTTTGGGAAGGTTTTTATTGATTTATACCTCATGTTACATGACCTGGAGAAGCAAGGTTGAAGTTTGGAAGGAATCTCAGTTGCATTGTACGGACTCCTCTTATTGAATACAAAATCTGAATTTACTTGTTATATTTGGTTTGTTTTCTTTCATTTGTTGGATTGGCAATGGATTGAAGGTGATTCCTTTAGATGTTAATGAGTATTTGAATCCATTTTGGAAGGTTTTACATCTGTTTTGAATCATTTATTTGACTGATCCAAAGTACCCTATTGTAGGTGCACATTTTGTGTTAGTTTGGAGTCAAAATGAGAAGTCTGGGCTCATCCTCTTTATGTCATTACTGTTCCTTGAGGAATGAGACCCTATAAATTTATTTTTAACCAACCCAATAACAAGAATGCAAGGAAAATAAAATTAGTCGGTGATCACCAAGAAAAGTGACTGTTTGTGTGAGAAAAACATGAAAATGGAGGCATGAGTATAGCAGCAGAAGAAGAATATTAACAAGGTGGTTTTTTTATGTTGGAAGATGTTTTTTGGGGTTTGATACAAGGTGAAATTACCCTTGGTTTATTATGGAAGTGAATGGAGGATTGGTTTTGACAAAGCCTTGGGTTAGAAGGCCTAAAAAGGAGGGTTTGAAATCTAACTTGTCAAATAAGTGTGTCTTGCCTTGAAAGTTCAAAAATATATTGTTTTTAAAAAAAATTCAAGACTTTTTTTTGGTTTGGTGTTGTTGTCGTACCATTTGTTGGTACTTTCTTTGGAAAAGAGGGCTAATTGGGCCTAGTCAGTGTGTAACAGGGTACTGGTCAAGTTATTTTGTCTAAAAGAACCATAGTTTAGTTTCACATATGTTGTGTAGGTTCAAAAAGGGTAACTAGAAGTCCAATTTATTTTGTAAGCTTTTTGAGAAAAAATTGAATTAAGAGGGAAAAATCGGTTTGGCAAGGCTACTAGGATAAGGCCTAGGTTGCACCCGGGTAAGAGGGTTTTGTCTAAACCAAGCAAATGGGTATGTGTTGATTATTGAAGAAAGTTGTTTGGGAAGTTGAAGACCTTAGGTGATGTTATTTTGATTGATTGAGTTGGTAATCCAAATTTGAGTTCTTTGTTGAAGGAGAAGACTAGAAAACCATGAGGGATTCTAAGGACAGTTTGACAAAACAACAAGTATAGCCTATTGGGGTATTTCTAGACCACTATCCTTTGCATCACCTACACTAAGGGTTTAGTGAAAATTTTGACAGGGATTTTTACATTAGGCAACAAAGTATACCATTATCCTTTATGATCACTTCTTATTGAAGGAAATTTCTTTAATATCACCTTTGTGTCACTCAAACTTTATCTTTATTCTACCTTTCTTTCAACTAAATTCTATTTATCTAACTCTGTCCATGACCTATCGCATAGGAAGTCCTGTGAATAGCTTTGTTTTGGACTTAACATACATGCAACACTGTTATCTTCTCTTTTCCATACGTCATTGTCTTGAAACTCCATCCTTTGAATGAATCATGGCCTGCCTTACTATTATCTCACTTGTTTTCTATGTATCATCCCATTGCCATTCTTTACACTGTTGATGTAGCTTTGTTTTGGTCTTAATGTTAATGCAACATTGTTATCTTCTCTTTTCCATATGTCATTGACTTGAAACTCTATCCTTTGAATGACTCATGGCCTCCCTTACTATTATCTCACTTGTTTTCTATGTATCATCTCATTGCCATTGTTTACACTGTTGATGACTCCTATCTTGTTATTTGTCAACACAATCCATATGATTTATTAATTTCCACTATCTTCCATAGGTCTCTATCAATACTCTATCTTCCACTATTATCATAAGAGTTGTCAGTATATATGAACCCTACTATGTTTTTGGTAAGTCTCCTTGAGAATACACTGTCATCTTTTTCTCTTCACAAGCCTAGGAAATACTTCTATCATTGCCATTCTTCTTTCTATTTATACCCCCAATGTTTATTTATGCTACCCAAAACTTCAAAGCAATAAATAGTCTTCTTTTTTGTAAGGAACCACTCTATGATTTTGCTTTGTAACACTCCATGCCATGGTGACTTTGTTATACACTTAACCTATCCTCTACCACAACTCTATCCCCTTTATCTATGCTCATTTCTAGCATGCTACGACTATGCTTACTTTACTCATGATTGTCTCCATACCTTCTTTCCATCATTTTCTATTAATGCAACTAATGTTTACAATTGATACATTGATATTTAGGGCTACTTTCTCTTCTTGAAACTCTTTGTAGGACTATCACAAATCACTTTCATACGTTTGTCATATTTTTAGCACTATTAGGTGTACCATTAACATTGACCATTGAATCATATACTATGTGTATTTTTAGACTTTAGGATTGATGACAAGTCTACAAGCCTCTTGCTATAGTTTCAAGCTTAATCAATGTCAAAGGTTTGCTAAAGGTTTTGATAAAACTTTTCTTCAGCAGTCCCCCATTCACTAACCAAATATACATATATTGACATCTCATAACAAGAGAAAGGTTTATGGTAGAAACCACTTCTTTGAGAGACTCAAATGAAGCAAAAATGAATTTACAAACTTTGTAAATAAACAGACATTGAATATACATCCTCAAAAATATTTTCATGAAACCATAGGAAACTTGATAGAAACCCATGAACATGCTAATTCGTGTACTATGCTTTTGGAAACCATCTTCAAGGTGTTCACTTTTGATGAGAATTTTAAAGAAGAGGGTTTTGACAAAGTTTATCCTTTTGAGTTGACTGTCACAAGAAAGTTTTTTTATTGACCTTCATATTTAAGAAGACTTATTAGTGTCTTTTGACTATCGTATCTCCATGCTTCTTCCATTGTGAAGACATAAAACTATCATGTTGAGCTATTATAAGATTTGCAGGACAAAGTGGTAGTCTTAGGATGGATGATTTTCTATAAGCTGCACATCGATCGAAAAAAAAGCCTCCTCTAATTATGGTTTGATGGATGTCCATACCTTGTTCCATAGCTCCAATTTTTGCATAGGTAGGGAGGATGCTGGAAAACGTTGTTGAATTTGGCTTTAAGTCCTTTTGAATGAATCCATTATTTGAATATTGTGCGATCATGGAATTCCAAGAGACCACACTTATTTTAGGCATTTTGTCAAATAGTTCGCGTGCCTTGTCGATGCTTCCACATTTTGCATACATATCTATTAGAGCATTTCAAACTATAATATCTGAGAAAATATCTCCTTCCATTTTCCTTTGATGAATGACCATATTTTATTCAAAAGATCCCATTTTTGACAAATGCCACTATTTATGACTGCCTGGGTTCTTCCATATCTAGGTATGTTCTGATAGGTGCATACTGGGGCATATTTCATAGTATGGCATGTTTTGGATCCTTCTTGTATAAACTGGTGACCTGGTACTAGTGTTTATCAACACTTACCTTCTCATATACAAGAGGTATCGGTGTGTTTGAGGGTTTCCTTGCACAAACCCACAACTTTGTATTAGTGTTTCTTAACACTTGCATTGTTGTGTGCAAGAAATTCCCATTTATCTACAGAGTCAGTCCACGCCCTGGGTTTCTCATGGCATCCTAATTTCTATAAGTAGTGGTGCAAGTCACTCAGGGCAACATCAAACTACGTTGGCTCTCCACATTTGTTGTGCACAAAATCTCACCATCATTCCATCAAATCCTAAACTCAATAATCTCATGGAGTTCTCAATTGCCCCCATTTACCTCTGTGGTCTCGCATCTCTTACTCTTCTTTCCAAATACCTCACGACTACTTCATATATCTTCCTCATTTATCCCTTCCACCCTAATTTTTCTTCCTCTATTTTTTTTTTTTTTTTCCTCACATAATCAATTCTGATTCTAATCATGTCTTATACAGGATGAATCCTTCCTGAAACTAGACGTTGTGATCTAATCATGTCTTATATAGGATGAATCCTTCCTGAAACCAGACGTTGTGATCTGATCATGTCTTATATAGGATGAATCCTTCTTGAAACCAGACGAGTTGATCATGTCTTATACAGGATGAATCCTTCCTGAAACCAAACGCTCTGATCATGTCTTATACAGGATGAATCCTTCTTGAAACCAGACATTTGTTGTGATCGATCATGTCTTATACAGGATGAATCCTTCTTGAAACTAGACGTTGTGATCGATCATGTCTTATAAAGGATGAATCCTTCCTGAAACCAGACGTTGTGATCGATCATGTCTTATACAGGATGAATCCTTCTTGAAACCAGATGCTCTTATCATGTCTTATACAGGATGAATCCTTCTTGAAACTAGATGCTCTTATCATGTCTTATACAGGATGAATCCTTTCTGAAACCAGACGTTGTGATCAATCATGTCTTATACAGGATGAATCCTTCCTGAAACCAGACACTTTGATCATCTTTGTCTTATACAGGATGAATTCTTCTTGAAACTAGACTGAATCTAGATCTTATCAATCGAATCAAATCAAATCTATCGGGATATCAATTTCGCAAAACTCCAAAGATCAAATACCTCAATTGATCTCCCGAGGGGGCATCACCATACCGTAATTTATAAATTAAGAGCTGGGGCATCCTATCAAACCAATATCAACATCAAAACAAGATTATTCTTTGAATTAATGCGTCATCACACCTCGCTTCAAAGA
Source organism: Cryptomeria japonica (assembly GCF_030272615.1). Classification (NCBI taxonomy): domain Eukaryota; kingdom Viridiplantae; phylum Streptophyta; class Pinopsida; order Cupressales; family Cupressaceae; genus Cryptomeria; species Cryptomeria japonica. The sequence continues at coordinate 15,892,146 of NC_081408.1, read as the reverse complement.
GGGGCAAAATGTAGACACTTAAAAATAATTATTTTAATTCCTCACATAATTAATTAATTAATTATGTTAATTAAAATCCTTCTCAATATTAATTAAATATAATTAATATTGTCACTATAGCATATGATTGATTTATTTAATAAATCAATCCCTTTCTTTATTCTTCTAAAAAATCAAATCCTCACAAATCTTCCTCTTAGCTAATTAATTTCAATTAATTAGTTAACCTACATGATTTCTACAAATCATCTTCTTAATTCATCATTAACCTAATAAATTTTTCTAGAAACTCCCTAAACTCACTTAACATTATTCTTTTAGTCAAATTCTCCTACAAATATAAATCCCACCTAACATTTCCTCTAATTCCCCTCCTAATGAGTCGTTAATGGCTAATCATCATGATTAGCCACAAAGTCAACTCTTTGTCCTTTCATCTAGCCACTAGCTTTAAATGCTCTTTTTCTAGATGAATGTAAGATTTTCGAAATCTTACATTCCTCTAGGCATTTCCCTCTCCCAAGGAATTTTTAATTCCTTTTTGTTCTTCTAATCCCCATAATATCCATTTTTTGAGAATTTTTAATTCCCCCAATGCATCTTGTAGAGTGTGGAGATACGAAATGCCTTTAAGGCATATTTCTTGGTCTCCACAGCCTCTCTTGGACCTTGTGTGACCTCACAAGTAAATCTTGACCCTTCATCTCGAATTCATCCTAGCCATCCGTTTTCCTCTCCTCTTCCTATAAAATAGGGTTCCATCCCTTCATTCAAAAACATCTTGAAATTCAGTAAGCTTATGCTGCCCTTTTGAGCCCAGGAAATCATCTTGGCAATTTGATCATCTCATCCTTATCATTTGTGCACAATATTGGAGAGCCATCCACATCCAACAATCAAAGGAGCACATCAAGTGGAGCATTTTTTAAAGGGCGCCTTCACTTCATCAAGCTCAATCCAAAGGAGAAGGTAAAATAGCCAGGTGAAATGGTCTTTTATGATATTTTAGCATTCTGCATGTTTATTTCATTATGTTTTGATCAGTTTACCTTTTAAGTCTATTTTTCCCTCTTCATTTTGGCACGCTCGGTGGGACTCACGTCCTTGAGAACTAATGTTATTATTTTTTTTTTAAGGTTTTTGTGAGTTGTGAGACGCAGGTTCCAGAATAGCGCGACTGCAGAAAATATATATATATATATATATATATATATATATATATATATATATATCTTTTTCGCAGGTTCCAGAATCGTGGCTCTACATTTCTACGCGATAGCTCCTCCTTATTATGTTCTGTTTCTTTCTTTTTTTTTCTGTTTCTGTTGCAGCACGACAGCTCTGTTATCTGATTTGTTATTTGATTTGTTGTCTATTTTGTTTAGTATAATCTGTGCGAAAGTAGGAGAGTATGCTCTTGTCTATATAGACAATCAGAAATCCAGACTTTTCACTTTTCTATTTTGTTTAGCACGACTATATGCTTTGACCACAGGAAAGTGTGAAAATAGGAGAGTACGCTCTTGTCTATCTAGACAATCAGAAATCTGGACCTTTGACACTTTTCTATCTATGTAGTGCTACTGTTTGCTTTGGTAATCTATTTAAAAATTGTCTGCATTTAATTTATTTATTTCTTGTTATCTGCTCTGTTTAAATATAATATGTCCGCCCGTAGGAAAGTGTGAAAGTAGGAGAGTATGCTTGTCTATTTGGGCAATCAGAAATCCAGACCTTTGACATTTTTATTTTATTCTGTTTAGTGCGACAATTTGCTATATTAAATCTAGGGTTTCTATCTGCTTTGTTAAATCTAGGGTTTCTGTCTGCTCTGTTAAATCTAGGGTTTCTGTTTTGTTAAATTTAGGGTTTCTGTTCTGTTAAATTTAGGGTTTCTGTTCCGTTAAATCTAGGGTAAAAAAAAAAAAAAAAAATTTCTATTTTTTCGCTATATCTTCTTTATCTTGACTCCATTTCCCTTCAAACTTCACCATATTCTCTACATTGCCATTTTCCACATTTTCTTCCTTGGAGGCCTTATCTCAAAAATCCACTTTTTGAAGCCCAAAATTCCATATTTCTCTATTTTTAGGGTTTGAAATAACTTCTTCTCTTTTCATCCAATCACCTCCAAATTTTTCCCATATTATCCTTCTTCAACTTTTGCTTCTTTGTCCCTCTTGGACAAATTTTCCCATTCCTTCATCTCTCCTCCAAAATCCCCATTTATTTCACTTGCATATCCCTTAGAAAGTGGTAAAAACCTAGTCAAACCCCATTTACCCATCAAAGCTTTCTTCAAATCCACATTTTTCATTAGTAAAAAAGTTTTTATTCATGTTTTTCTATTTATTCCCAAAAAATTAAAAAAATTAATATTTTTGTCATTTTGTTGATTTTTTGCAGGACGCTTGTTGAAGACTATTTTTTCCAAACTACTAATCAAGTTGTTTTGTAGGATGCTTTTCGAAGACTCCATTTTTCAAACTACTAATCAAGTGGTTTTGCAGGTTGCCTAGCTGATTCAACCAAATATTGTGCATTTTTTTAAATTAGGCACCTAGATATTAATTAAAATGGAATGAACCATTGTCTTATGTGTCTTTAAGAAAAGCGTAAAGGTAGGAAAGTATGCTCTCGTCTTATTAGACGATCAGAAATCCAGACCCTCCAACCTTTTCTTGTTTGATTGTGTGTTTATCTGTAGCGGGCCTACCCTCCCAACTTGCTCTTTGAGAAGGTAAGAGGGGAACGACCCAAGTGAGTACACCCGGACCTGGGGTTCCCAACTCACTATAATAAATAGGCCATTGACTACAAAAGGGTTAATGGTTGGGGCTATATGAGAGTTCACTCTCACATTGGGTGCTTAGTAGGATCCTAGAGATCTCAATCATGCTTGCGTGACTACTAAGTTATTGGTGCTTCGTTGGGCTATAGGCCTTAATTGCACTTGCGCAACTTCGAAGGGTAGCTCCTAATGGGAAGACTTACTAAACACCTTGTTCATAGTGGCCAAAAACCCTCTAGTCATTGGTGCAGGAGGTCGGACCTCTGAAGCGGCCCATATTCTTACGGCCCTTAGTAGAGACACAAAGTTCGCCATGAGGAGTTTTCATGGGAATTGATGCTTGGCTGCCCCAAGAAGTGAGCGTCGTGGAGGGGAGCCAGTGGGGTCAAGCATCTAAGTGTCCACTCTGGGTAAGCATAGATGGGAAACCAATTGGGATTCAATGACTATTGTCCTTGCCAGCCTTAAGAATGTTGTTTATGAGCATGAGTGTCTTTGAGATAATATGCATTTAATCATTGTGTTTGCTTTGTTTGATACATACTTGCCAAGAGTAGACTAAAAACACATCACTATCCCCAAAAAACTTTGCAAAAATATTTGTCAAGACACAAACAAATTGTCCAAGTTATTACCCACACCAAGTTCAAAATTGCGTCAAAACTCCGTCCGTCCCATTTTTCATAAGCCTAAGAGAGAAGCTAATAGTTTATCCTCTACGTCAACATTCAAGTTTGTCCCTTGAAACACCTACTATCATCCAAATCAAGGTGGTCATATCCCTTCATCCAACTTGCCATTTAAATAGATCCTTCATGTTCATGCCAAAGACAACCTAGTAATCAAGTTTTCTTCTAAACCACCACTACCATACCTTCTTCATCAATCATCCTCAAATTTCTTAAGTCCTTTCATCACAAATTTCTTAAGTCCTTTCATCCTCAAATTTCTTAAGTCCTTTCGTCACAAATTTCTTAAGTCCTTTCATCCTCAAATTCTTTCATCCACAAATTTCTTAAGTCCTTTCATCCTCAAATTTCTTAAGTCCTTTCATCACAAATTTCTTAAGTCCTTTCATCCTCAAATTTCTTAAGTCTTTTCATCACAAATTTCTTAATTCTTTTCATCCTCAAATTTTTAAAGTCCTTTCATCACAAATTTCTTAAGTCCTTTCATCCTCAAATTTCTTAAGTCCTTTCATCACAAATTTCTTAAGTCCTTTCATTCTCAAATTTCTTAAGTCCTTTCATCACAAGTTTCTAAAATCTTTCCATCACAAATTTTCTAAGTCATTTCATTACATTTTTCCTAAGTCTTTTCATCACAAATATCGTGTATGGTCGCAACTCGATCCCAAAAGAAAAAGATGGCTGATCAACAATATGGCATGCCAGACATTGGTGTCCTATATGAAGATCCCATGCAAGATCATACACAAAGTGGGCAACCAAGCGATCAAGATCAAAGCCAAAATCTTGACATGGTTAACCAAGATGAACTTTGTCCGAAAGTGCAAACTTTCCTAGCGGATTCTTATAACCAAGAGATGATAGAAAAGTTTATTAAACACAATCCTACTGCACTTCTGAAAACTCTTCTTGAACATGGAGCTCAACTTCCACCTGAATTTAATAGATCTGCTCTCGTCCAACAACCACAAGGAGACCTCGCTCCCACACAAAGTGCTGCACCTACTATTCAAACTCAATCAATTGCAGCCCCATCAATCATCCAAGCCCAATTAATGCCACCCGTGACACCTCCCATCACGATCTCCATCTCACCTTCTTCCTCCTTACCATCCATACCACTATCAAATCCAATCTCATCCATTCTCCAACAAACTTCTATACCACCTCCTTCTATTCAACCACATATTTCTATTCCACAAACTTCCCTTTCTCCCAACAATGTCGCAAATTTTTATCCAGACTGCATTCAATCCCGTCACAATAGTTGGCGGATCACAACCAACTATCACACGAACCCCAGCAACATCGGTCATCACATCCCACGTTCCCACTTCCTCATCATATCAATATATTGGTGGTGGTGCACCTTCTTTAGTTCATCCAATGCCTGGGGCAGATACAATTCATCAATATCAAAGTCCACAACAAGACCTCATCAAGGAAATTCAAGACATGAAGAATATCATCAAAAACATGAAAGAAAAGACTAATAAAAGGAAAGCTTACTCATTCGAAGAGTTTTTCCCTTGTCCTTATGACCCATCTATATCAGTTGCACCGTATCCCCTGGGATTTGAGATCCCTAAATTCACCAAGTATGAAGGCAAAGGAGACCCCCGCGACCATGTCCGTGAATTCCACATCTTATGCCAAGAAGTCTCCTATAGTGACCTTTATCTTCACAGACTCTTTCCCAAGAGTCTCATGGGAGATGCCCTAGCATGGTTCTCATCTTTACCATGAGGTTCCATTGTCTCTTTTCCAGACTTGGTAGAAAAATTTGTGGCCCACTATGCATACAACATGGGTAATGATGTTTCTATGATGGACCTATGTAATACAAAACAAAGGCCTGGAGAAACCTTCGCCAATTTCCTACAAAGATGGCGACATCTTATCAAAAAATTCTAGTGGGACATGCCAGAACAACATCAAATTGAACTATTTCAAAAGAACTTGGTGCTTGAACTTTCAAGACCTTTAATATCTCAATGTATCAAATCCTTCCAAAAATTGACCGATAAGGGCCTCGCCCTCAAACATGTCTTGTTGGAGGAAGGAACCTTGAAACATTACCAGAAGTCATCACAAAGTTCTTCCTCTTATCATAACGACAAGCCAAAATTCTAGGCTAAAAATAAAAACATGGTCAATGATGGTGTAACTGATGTGAAGCAGGTCCAAACCGTGGCCACTCCCCCAAAATCCACCACTGATATTCATCAATTCAACAATCAAAATAATTCAAATCAATCTCAAAAACCTCACAACAATGTCTCAATCCAAGGATGGCCACCCCGATCGAATAACAGGACTCCAAGAGATTTCACTCCTCTTGCTAAGCCTATTGAAGTGGTGTTTCAAAAACTTGTCCAAGCAGGTATAGTGGTTTTTCCAATCACTCGCCCATTTGATCCCAATCAACCTAAACCAAGATGGTATAATGAAAATGAGTATTGTGAATACCATCGTATCAAGGGACATGATACACGAAAGTGTATGAAACTGAAGATCTACATACAAGATCTCATTGATAGAGGTGAGATTGAGGTAGCAAATGCAAAACCTAGTAATAACAATGACAAACTCAAAATGTACCAACAACCCTTCCCAAAGCATGATAAAGGAAAAGGCTCATCATCTAACGTAATGGATTATGACTATGCTAATCACGTAACTAGTTTTGATTTTTTAATAAGTCGCATTGAACCTACAGACAATCATGTCAATGTCATAACCATCCAAGGAGTTAATCCTCCTTCTTCCCAAAGCAGACCAAACCTGGCTAGAATAGTCATTCAAGGTGCCACGCCTTCCACCTCCCATTTCTAGAATGACTGTAATGCAACTACACACCGAGGAAGAGTCACCATCCAAGGAGTTCCTCCACCACCAAACCATCCACCCATGTCTTCCACCCACCGATATGATCTCCTCGATCAACTTGGGAAGACACCTGCGCAGATCTCCATTTTGGAACTTCTCAAGACTTCTCTAGTCCATAAAGAAATTTTGGAACAAGCCCTTCTCCAATCACGCGTTTCTGATAACATCAATGCCACCCAATTTCAAACCCTCATTGGAAACCTTGTTGCCCAGCAACACATTGTATTTAACTCCAAAGATGCTCCCGCGGATGAAGACCATAACAAACCTTTGCACATCGAAGCTCTCATCCACAAGTGCAAGGTCAAACAAATCCTGATAGACGGTGGATCTGGGCTTAATTTGTGTACATACAAATTGATAAAACAATTGGGACTTTCTGAGGATCTGATAGACACATCAGGAAGGATCACAATAAAGGCATATGATGATGCAGAAAGGATTTCAAAGGGCGTGATCACCTTACCTCTTCAAGTGGGCCCCATTACAATTGAAACCCCTTGCCAAGTACTAGATCTTGATCTCCCCTACAACATTCTCCTGGGGAGGCCATGGATTCATTCCTTGCAGGCCGTACCCTCCACCTATCACCAATGCATCAAATTCCCCTATAATGGAAGAGTGATCACTATCAAAGGTGATCCCCAACCTTTTCAATATTGCAAACTATTAGAGGGGAAGCATTTGTATCATTGCCCACTAAATAAACCTTCGCCAACGCTTCCATCTGACACATCAAATGTTGCCTCCACATCATCCCAACCAAATAATCAAATTAAGATCTTGGATAATGGCTATGGAGAATACAAATTGGAGGATGTCTTATTAATAGGAAACCTCCCTCTCTCTCCTAAGTCATTTGGCAAACCAAAAGAGCTAAAAAAGGACTCGAAACCAGTCATGTAATGCCAAAGCACCACCTTCCAACAATGGGGCCCACTTGATAATGAGAACCTTGAAGCAGATATCTCTTCATGGTTGTACCAGGAAGAGGACGATGATCCAACAAGAATATCCAAAGAAATGTATCCAAAAGCATTTGCCATAGTTGAAAAAATGGGTTACAAAGGACACAATCTAGGACCAGAGGAGAAAGGAAGAAAAGCACCCATAAATCCTATCTCCTATAGATACAACAGAGGCTTGGGGTACACCCCGGTGCCTAAGATTACTATCGCCGGTGCCCCTTCTAGTCCTTCTTTGGATATCGAAAGTGCTGATGAAGAGAAATTCCATGAAATGCCTTATGAATACGAGAAAGATACCTTCTTCGATGCTTACATCAATACCATCACCCCCGTAACCCCTCCCACTTCACATGAGCTACATCTTGTCCATTGTAAACTCATTGACTGGGGCCAACGAGACAAACCCAATTTAGATATCTGCATCGACGATAATGCTCTCATTGCTCTCCTAACAACACAAAATATGGAAGATGGTAATAGAATTGAGGGTATTCAACTACACGAAAAGGGATACTTTGGTAGTCAAGTCAATGCCCTTATCCACAAAAAAGATAATAAAAGAAAAAGATATGATTTCCTAGGTGAAAACCTCCCTGAGGCGCCTTTGGATGAACAAGAAATAAAAACAAAGGGCATATTTGAAAGTGAAAACCTGGAAAAGGCACTTGATGATGAGGGATTTGACCTCCCTACCATTGGTTACCTTCCACAGGACAAATCAAATTTGTTGATAGAAGAAACATACAACATCAACATGGGCACTGAAGTCATTCCAAAAAATGTTCTCATTGCCAAATCCCTCACCAAAATCGAGAAAGAAGACTTCATCAACTTCCTTATAGAGGTTAAAATCAATTTTGCATGGTCCTATTCCGATATGCCAGGGTTGGATCCTACCTTGGTGGTTCACAATCTTGCCGTCCACTAAGATGCAAAACCTGTAAAACAAAAACTCTACCAAATGCACCCGCATATTGCTCTCTTGGTCAAGGCAGAACTTCAAAAGTTGTTAGACGCAGAATTTATCAAACCCATAGACTACGCTGAATGGGTCTCCAACATTGTGCCTATCGGCAAACCTGCTGGGGGCATCCGCATTTGCACAGATTTTCGAGATCTAAATATAGCTTGTCCTAAAGACGATTTCCCGCTCCCAAACATAGATATGATTGTGGATCTTACAACAGGACATGAAATGCTATCGCTAATGGATGGGTTTTCTAGATACAACCAAATCAGGATAGCAGATGAGGATTAGCACAAAACTACATTCACAACACCATGGGGTACTTTTTGTTACTGGGTCATGCCTTTTGGCCTTAAAAATGCTGGAGCTACATATCAACGGGCAATGACAACAATTTTTCATGACCTCTTGCACAAAATTATGGAGGACTATGTGGATGATCTGCTAGGCAAATCCAAGACAAGACAAGAGCACATCCCTATTCTAAAACAGATCTTCGAAAGATTGGAAAAATACAAGCTGCGCCTAAATCCTAAAAAGTGTGTATTTGGCATCACATCAGGAAAACTACTAGGATTCATTGTTTCCTGCAGAGGCATTGAGGTTGATCCCGCAAAAGTAAAAGCTATTATGGAAATTCCTCTGCCAAAAACTCTCAGACAACTACACAGTCTCCAGGGAAAACTCCAGTTTGTCAGGCGTTTCATTTCACAGCTAGCCGACAAGTGCCATCCATTTGCACATTTGTTACGTAAAGACACAAAATTCAAATGGGATTGCCTCTGTCAAAAGGCCTTTGAAAAATTAAAAGAATATCTAGCATCACCTCCAGTTTTGATGCCACCTACCCCTGGAAAACCCCTCATTTTGTACATATGTGCTACTACAGTGGCATTGGGGGCATTGCTAGCGCAAACAGATAATCAAGGGAAGGAACACACCATTTACTACATCAGTCGGACGCTAGTAGGATATGAACTCAACTACACCCCCATTGAAAGAGCATGTTTGGCATTAGTATTCAGCACACAGAAACTACGACACTATATGCTAAACAACAAGACAAAATTAATTGCTAAAATTGATCCACTTAAATATCTCTTGTCAAAAGTTGCTCTGATTGGCAGAACGGCTAAATGGGTCATGCTCTTAAGCGAGTTTGACATTGAATATGTGGACAGAAAGACAATCAAGGGACAAGTCATTGCAGATCAACTAGCTGAAGCTCCACTTCTAGGCGACCATCCTCTTCTCACAGAATTACCAGATGAGTTCATTATGACTGTTACCACATCCTCCACATGGAAATTGTATTTTGATGGCTCCTACACTCAAAATGGATCGGGGGCAGGAATATTATTGGTCACACCTCAAGGAGATGGCATCCCCAAATCATACAAGATAGTCTTTGCATGTACTAATAACATAGCAGAATACGAGGCCCTCATCACAAGTTTACGCTTGGCTATCCATTGGAAAATAAAGGAATTACAAGTCTATGGCGATTCCCAGCTCATCATAAAATAAGTCAATGATGAATACCAGACAAAAGATGATAAACTCCTTCCCTACTGTACCATGGTTGAAGATCTTAAGCAACATTTCATAGCAATCAAGTTTGATCAAATCCCACGAACAAATAATAGGGCTGCAGATGCAATGGCCACCATTGGCTCCCTCCTTCAAATGCCAGCACATAGTCAGAAGTGTGAGTTCTTGGTCGAGCAATTGTTTATACCGGCATACGACCTACTAGAATCTGAAATGGTGTGTGTTCTCGTTGGTCCAGAGTCCCCTTGGTACCAAGAAACCTTCGCTTTCCTCAAAGACAACACCATTCCCCCACATCTCACCAAAATCCAACAACAAACTTTCATCCGCCGATGTGCCCGTTACACCATCCTTGTAGACACCTTGTTCAGAAGGCATTTTGATGGTTCCCTCCTAAGGTGTTTAGATAAACAAGAAGCCGAATGGGCATTACGTGAAGTACATGAGGGCATTTGTGGGGCACACTCAAGTGGACTCACATTGGCTAAAAAACTTTTGCGAACAGGATACTATTGGCCTAAAATGGAAGAAGATGCATACAAGTATGTGAAGAAATGCATCCCTTGCCAGCAACATGGTGACAAGATTCATGCACCGTCACAAGAATTGCAGCCATTCATTACACCATGGCCTTTCTCGCAGTGGGGGCTTGATCTCATTGGGAAAATCCACCCTTCATCTTCCAACGAACATAAATTCATTATCACCGCCACCGAATACTTCACCAAGTGGGTAGAGGCTATCCCTCTTACTTTCACCACCGGCAAGCAAATATCCAAATTCATCTTGAATTACCTAATCTACCAATATGGCATCCCAAAAGTTATCATCACAAATAATGGTAAACAATTTAAAAACCAGGATGTCAAAGAACTCTACCAAAAATTCAACATCCAACACCGCTTCTCCACTCCATATTATCCCCAAGGCAATGGCCAAGCTGAGGCTTCTAATAAAACCCTAATAAAAATCCTCAAAAAGATAGTCAATGAAGCAGGCCGTGATTGGCACCTCCAACTCCATCCTGCATTGTGGGCCTACCGCACCTCCATCTGCACCACCACAAGCGCCACTCCTTATTCCCTAGTATTTGGTTCTGAAGCTATCCTTCCCCTTGAGATCGAGATCCCCTCTCTAAGGGTATCGCTGCAAAACATCCTACGAGAGGAAGAATACAGAATTGCTCGCTTACAAGAGCTAGAATTGTTAGACGAAAGGCACCTCAAGGCCTTGAATCATCTTCGGGTATATCAAAACCGTTTGTGCATGAGTTATCATAAAAAAGTTAGAACTCAAGAATTCCAAGTTGGTGATCTTGTCCTCATGGAGAATCAGAAAAATCTACAAGAACGAGAAAAGAAAGGCAAGTTTGAGCCTAACTGGCTTGGACCATATGTAATCATAGTGAAATATGGATCAGGAGCTTATCAGTTGGCTACTCCTGAAGGCGATCCTTTGGATGATCCGATGAATATCATGCACCTCAAAAGGTTTTATGCTTAGTCCTCAGAAAGTCTTAAATTGTCAAGAAAAAATTAAAAAATGAAAAAAAAAAAAAGAAGATCCTGAAAAAATTGTCACTTTGGTGCAAACCTGGCAAATAGGCACCTTATGATACAAAAAAATTAAAAAAAAAAAAGAAGAAAAAATCACAAAAAAAAAAGAAAAGAAAGAAAAACAATTCGCGGCACTATGGGCAAGTATCTTGGTGAAAACCTCTGTGCGGGTGCAAAGGTAAATAACCGGATCCACTGTCTATCAGGTCGATACTACAAATCATCTGCCATCCAGCCCACCCATGCACAACATTCCTTCTTTTCCGCCTCCCAATAAAACATGCATATGATGATGAGTCTTCGCCTAAGTCATGAACAAGAAATGTCCCAGTGAAACTGAGCTTTCATGCCTCTGTATAAGCTTCAAGAAGTCTTGAGAAACAATCCCAAGTCCATCCTAGTTCTACTCTTGGCAAGAGGTATCATTTGGTCGCAAGGAAGAGACTTGTAAGATTTTGTTAGTTTTTTTTTTCATATAGGCTTGCATCTTTTGCCCTACAAATGCCACTATTTACGACTACCTGGGTTCTTTCATATCTAGGTATGTTTTGATAGGTGCATACTGGGGCATATTTCATAGTATGGCATGTTTCGGATCCTTCTTGTATAAACCAGTGACCTGGTACTAGTGTTTATCAACACTTACCTTCTCATATACAAGAGGTATCGGTGTGTTTGAGGGTTTCCTTGCACAAACCCACAACTTTGTATTAGTGTTTCTTAACACTTGCATTGTTGTGTGCAAGAAATTCCCATTTATCTACAGAGTCAGTCCACGCCCTGGGTTTCTCATGGCATCCTGATTTCTATAAGTAGTGGTGCAAGTCACTCAGGGCAACATCAAACTAGGTTGGCTCTCCACATTTGTTGTGCACAAAATCTCACCATCATTCCATCAAATCCTAAACTCAATAATCTCATGGAGTTCTCAATTGCCCCCATTTTCCTCCGTGGTTTCGCATCTCTTATTCTTCTTTCCAAATACCTCATGACTACTTCATATATCTTCCTCATTTATCCCTTCCACCCTAATTTTTCTTCCTCTATTTTTATTTTTTTTTCCTCACATAATCAATTCTGATTCTAATCATGTCTTATACAGGATGAATCCTTCCTGAAACTAGACATTGTGATCTAATCATGTCTTGTACAGGATGAATCCTTCCTAAAACCAGACGTTGTGATCTGATCATGTCTTATACAGGATGAATCCTTCTTGAAACTAGACGAGCTGATCATGTCTTATACAAGATGAATCCTTCCTGAAACCAAACGCTCTGATCGTGTCTTATATAGGATGAATCCTTCTTGAAACCAGACATTCGTTGCAATTGATCATGTCTTATACAGGATGAATCCTTCTTGAAACCAGACATTGTGATCGATCATGTCTTATACAGGATGAATCCTTCCTGAAACCAGACGTTGTGATCGATCATGTCTTATACAGGATGAATCCTTCCTAAAACCAGACGCTCTTATCATGTCTTATACAGGATGAATCCTTCTTGAAACCAGATGCTCTTATCATGTCTTATACAGGATGAATCCTTTCTGAAACCAGACGTTGTGATCAATCATGTCTTATACAGGATGAATCCTTCCTGAAACCAGACACTTTGATCATCTTTGTCTTATACAGGATGAATTCTTCTTGAAACCAGACTAAATCTAGATCTTATCAATCGAATCAAATCAAATCTATCGGGATATCAATTTCGCAAAACTCCAAAGATCAAATACCTCAATTGATCTCCCGAGGGGGCATCACCATACCGTAATTTATAAATTAAGAGCTGGGGCATCCTATCAAACCAATATCAACATCAAAACAAGATTATTCTTTGAATCAATGCATCATCACACCTCGCTTCAAAGAGGGGCAAAATGTAGACACTTAAAAATAATTATTTTAATTCCTCACATAATTAATTAATTAATTATGTTAATTAAAATCCTTCTCAATATTAATTAAATATAATTAATATTGTCACTATAGCATATGATTGATTTATTTAATAATTCAATCCCTTTTTTTATTCTTCTAAAAAATCAAATCCTCACAAATCTTCCTCTTAGCTAATTAATTTCAATTAATTAGTTAACCTACATGATTCCTACAAATCATCTTCTTAATTCATCATTAACCTAATAAATTCTTCTAGAAACTCCCTAAACTCACTTAACATTATTCTTTTAGTCAAATTCTCCTACAAATATAAATCCCACCTAACATTTCCTCTAATTCCCCTCCTAATGAGTCATTAATGGCTAATCATCATGATTAGCCACAAAGTCAACTCTTTGTCCTTTCATCCAGCCACTAGCTTTAAATGCTCTTTTTCTAGATGAATGTAATATTTTCGAAATCTTACATTCCTCTAGGCATTTCCCTCTCCCAAGGAATTTTTAATTCCTTTTTGTTCTTCTAATCCCCATAATATCCATTTTTTGAGAATTTTTAATTCCCCCAGTGCATCTTGTAGAGTGTGGAGATACGAAATGCCTTTAAGGCATATTTCTTGGTCTCCACACCCTCTCTTGGACCTTGTGTGACCTCACAAGTAAATCTTAGCCCTTCATCTCGAATTCATCCTAGCCATCCGTTTTCCTCTCCTCTTCCTATAAAATAGGGTTCCATCCCTTCATTCAAAAACATCTTGAAATTCAGTAAGCTTATGCTGCCCTTTTGAGCCCAGGAAATCATCTTGGCAACTTGATCATCTCATCCTTATCATTTGTGCACAATATTGGAGAGCCATCCACATCTAGCAATCAAAGGAGCACATGAAGTGGAGCATTATCAAAGGGCGCCTTCACTTCATCAAGCTCAATCCGAAGGAGAAGGTAAAATAGCCAGGTGAAATGGTCTTTTATGATATTTTAGCATTTTGCATGTTTATTTCGTTATGTTTTGATCAGTTTACCTTTTAAGTCTATTTTTCCCTCTTCATGAAGATTTGTATGATATTTCACCTATGGATATTTGTCATATCTTGTTGGGTAGACCTTGATAGTATGATAGACAGGCAATACATTATTGGAGGAAGAATATATACACTATTGTTGCAAATGGAATGAAGAAGACCTTGCTACCCTTGGAAGAATCCCTAAAGAGTGAAGTTTGTACGAATGCTAGAATTTGTTTGGTGGATGGAAGGAAATTCCTATATGGGATGAGACATGAGAATATCATATGGACTTGACTCCCGAAGATATTTTGCCTAATAAAGAGGCACACCGGTAGAGAATGAGGAGCTGAATAAACAAGTACATGATTTGTTGAGGAAAGGTTTGATCAAAGAAGGTTTGAATCCTTATACAGTATGAATAGTTTTGGCACCTAGAAGAAGAATGGAGAATGGAGTATGTGCATCGACTCTAGAGCAATAAACAAGGTCATGGTGAAGTAACAATTTCCCTTGGCTAAGATGGATGACATAACGGATTGTTTGAGTGGAGCCAAATACTACACAAATATAGAATTGAAGAGTGAATACCATCAACCAAAATCAAAGAAAGAGATGAGTGGAAGACAACATTCAATATAAATGAGGGACTATATGAATGGTTGGTGATACCTTTTGGATTGACTAATGCACTGAGTAATTTCATGAGGTTGATGAATGAGGTATTGAAGAAATTCTTGGGCAAGTTTGAACTATTGTTTATTTGGATGACAATTATGATTTTTTAGTAAGAACAGTGAAGAACATTTGTTGCATTTGAGAAAAGTCTTGCAGAGGTTGAGAGAGGAGAAATTGTTGATAAAAATTAAGAAGTGCAATTTCATGAAGGAAGAGTTAGTCTATTTGGGATTTATGATATGTGCAGATGGATTAAAGATTGATCTTGAGAAGGTAAAAGTAATTATTGAATGGCCTACGCCAAAAAGTATTCGAGAGGTAAGATCATTTCATGGATTTTACCAAAATTTTATCAAAAATTTTAGTTTAGTTTGTAGCCCTATGATACAAACAATGAGAGGGGATAGAAAGGATTTCAAGTGGACAACCAGAGCAAATAAGAGTTTTGAATTGTTGAGGGAGAAGGTAATTGAGCAACGTGTGTTAGCTTTACTAGATTTTAGCAAAGTATTTTCAAGTGGACTATGATGCGAGTAGAAATGCAATTGGAGCAGTGTTAAGTCAAGAAGGAAGATTGATAACTTATTTTAGTGAGAAGTTGAATGATGCAAGTAGGAGATATTCAGTGTATGATCAATAATTTTATGTCATAATTCAATCATTGAAGAACTGGAGACATTACTTGTTTCCTAAGGAGTTTGTGTTGTATATCAATCACCAAGCTTTGCAATATTTGAATAGTAAGAGTAAGTTGAATTAGAGACATACATGAGATGGGTAGAGTTATTGTAGAGATACACCTTTGTGTTGAAGCATAGGAGTGGGAAGTCAAACAAAGTTATTGATGCATTGAGTAGAAGGAGAAATTTACTGATAGAGATGAGAATGACAATGTTAGGATTTCAGGAGCTAAAGAACTTGTATGATGATGAGCCAGATTTTGCAAAACCCTGGAAAGCTTTTAAGGAACCATTTATGATGGATAAAAGTAAGTGATTGGATTATTTCATTCAATATGAGATGTTTGTCAAAAGAGTTCAATTATGTATACCTAATAGTTCCATGAGGGAGAATTTGGTAAAGGATAAGCATAGTGGAGGATTAGTTGAACACTTTGGTATTGATAAAACAATGTCTTTGGTGAGTAACAATTACTTTTGGCCTCAAATTCATAAGGATGTCCTAAAATTTGTGCAGAGTTGTAGGATTTGTCAACCTGCAAAAGGCAGTAATCAGAATGTGGGATTGTATAATCCTTTGACAGTTCCAGAGAGGCCTTGGGAGGACATAAGCATGGATTTCATTCTTGGATTTCCTAAGACACAGAGATGAGATGATTCTATTTTTGTGGTGGTGGATAGATTCTTGAAGATGGTGCATTTCATACCTTGTAAGAAGACATTAGATGTAGTGCATGTAGCTGACTTATTTTTCAAGTGGTGAGCTTGCATGGATTACCTAAGAGCATAGTTTCAAACAAGGATACTAAGTTTGTTAGTTATTTTTGGAGGACACTTTGGAAGTTGATGAAGACATATTTAAATTTAGTTCTACTTTTTACCCATAGGCTGATGGATAGATAGAGGTAGTAAACCAGAGTTTGAGAAATTTGTTGAGATGCTTGGTTGGAGAGAAGACCAAAAGTTGGGATTTGATTCTTTCTTAAGAAGAGTTTTCCTATAATAATTCAATAAACAAGAGTATCGGAAGAACACCTTTTGAGAATGTTACTAGAGTACACCCTAGAGGTATATCAAAATTGAGAGATATTGGTAATGAAGATAGGGGAAGTGCAGAAGTAGAAGAATTTCTAGATCACATGAAGGTATTACATACTCAATTCAAATAGCATTTGGAAGACTTGAACAACAAGTATAAGGATAAAGAAGATGAGAGGAGGAGACATAAGGAATTTGAAGTAGGCAAAGAAGTGATGGTGTACCTAAGAAAATACATATTTCCATTTGGAACCTACAACAAGTTGTAGATGAGGAAGTTTGGACTTTGTAAGATCTTTAGGAAATTTAGTTCTGGAAATGCATATGAAGTGGAGTTACTAGACAGTTTGGGTATTTCACCTATATTCAACATTGTAGATCTACATCAGTATCATGAGACATAATTTAGTGAAGACAGTGTTTTAAACTTGGAGAAGTAGAGTCCCAAGAAGGAGTTAGATCAAATTGAAGACATTTTGGACAATATGTTTGGGTGTAGCACCCAGAGCAACTAGTATAGAGAGTATCTTGTGAAGTGGAAGGACAGACCAATTGAATTTTCATCTCAAATTTCTCACACAGAGGTGGATCATCTTGGTTTCCCTCTAACCCCAACAAATTAAGGGACTCAATTTTTTTCAACAACCCCAGATGTTTGATGCAGGAGCGTCCCTGGTTCTTGGCAATCTTGCATCAACCAAAACTTTTTTCTTTTTAGTTTGTTCCTATTTTCCAGTTTCAATATTTCATTTTGTGTTACTTTTCATTTGTTCATTGGATCTTGTGGAGATATAATTTGATTGAGGAAATGTTCATTTTCCTTATTATTAGTCCATGAGACATTTGGATCTTTTCTCGGCAAGCTATCGCTTCCAAAATACGAGACAATTTTCTAGCTTAGAACACCGGAACTGCTTGAACCTATTTTGGCTATTGAGGAATCTTGTAGATCATTTCTGTAGCTTGCAAATATTCAATTTTTTATTTCCAATGTTTTGTGGCATGTAGCCAACCTCCCTTAGGTCCAAACTTCATCCTTTGTATTTTTTGGAGGATTCTCTTTGGCAGATGCTGACCTAGTGGTTTTACACGTTTCATTTTGTTCATTGGTTTTTGATTCTTCTTGGGCCAATGCAAATCTCTCTTGATCATATAAATCAATGTAATTGAGCTTATAGAAATCAGTTCTTAGAATATAGAGAGAGATCCTAAGATTAAGAGGTTCTAAGTTGATTGTTATTGTAATTGAGCATGTATGTATTCAGGCTAGTGAGCCAAATCTTATAGCCCACATATTGTCGGCAGGTTGTAAATGATTTTCATGATATAATTCAGTCAGTCTTGCATTTCCTCCATTAGATTGTCTTATTTATGTTGTTTTATCTCTTGTTTCATGGTCCAAAGTATTTTCTTTGAGGACTCTCCTACTATTACTGTACCAATAGGCTAACCAAATGCACTCCTATTTTGAGACTCCTCAACAACCTTCATATTCCTAGGGGGTGAAGAAATGGCCTACTCAACCTCTTTCTCTATGATGTCTATATCACCCTAGCTTCATGCAAATTCCTCTTATTGCATATCCTACATATATAGAACATGTTGCTTTGGGATATCTTCCAGGGCATGCTCTCATGTTTCTTCATGACCCATGTCCTCTTGAATGTTGTTGGTTCCAACAACAATAACCTCAAAGTTTTCAACCATTTTTTCCATTCAAACCTTTAAAATTAGGGAACTTGAATTTTGTATCATCTTCAATCTTTGCCAAGATTCTCCATTTTTTCCTTCTTTGGAGAGCCTACTCTGTGCTGAGGAAATTCCTTATCATATGCTCATGCAGATCTAAATCATGACCAAAAGGCCCTCTTTTGATTGTAGCTCTAAGCCAAGCTATAAATAGCTTCGGGTCAAAATTCCTTTTATTCCAAAATCTCATAGAAAATATACTAACCAAACAATTTTAAAATTTATCAAAAACTTTATCTCCAACTGGGTAAAAGCACTAAACTATGTCACGTTTCAAGCTAACTTATCAGTACAAGCGAATCAAAGTAATTTTAACTAAAAATTAATTTTAGTCAAACATATGTTCTATATAGATTCATTATGGCTAAGTTATATATGGACCACAACTTTTCCAATTGGAAGTGTCTCCTAAATGTATATTTATACCACTTTGGGTCTAATTGCCAAAAAAAATTGATGTTTCAACAACTCCTACTCTTATAAATAAATTTTTTTATACCCTTTTATAGATCTATAAGTGAATTTTCAAAATTATATATCTTTTAATATTTTAATTAGTTTTTATATTTTATTTTTTATTTTTATTGAAAGTAGGTCATCAACATTAAAATATAAGGTTGATTATCTTGTCAAGGAAAAATATTTAAATTTATTTAAATTTTTTGAAAAAAATATGATGCAATAGAAAAGGGAATCTATGTCAAGATGATATAATTCTTTAATAATTTGGATAAATAATCAAGAAAAAGGTTGGTGGGAATTGGAAAGTTATATTTTAGCACACACAACTTTTCAAATTTATTGAAAAATATATATTTATAAAAACTAGTAAAAAATATATCCTTGCACTAAAGTTTCAAGCTATCAATATACACAAAAAAATTGATGAAAAAAAAGTAAAATTTACTAAATAAAGTGTGGTGGCTTGTGTAACTTCAATTTCAACATTTTATCAGCAACTAAATTATATTGTTTACTTTTTAGAAAACTACATTCAAATAATTTTTTAAAATTTTGTTAAAATTAAAAACATAAAATAGACAAAAGAATATAAATTTAATTAGTTTACATCATTTCAAAATTCAAAATATATATTTCAGTTTGTATTGATTTACTTTAAAAATTTGAATAAGCATTGACCATTTCCTTTATAAAAGTGTGACATATCTTTGTACTTTTACCCAACTACAAGATCACAATATCTTGTGGATTTAGCACTAATACATTTGGTCTAGAATTCCAATGGAGGTTTCCGACAGAGAAGGTATATTGTGACCAAATTTGATTTTTTTTTGAAAAATGCTCGAATTCGTCAAAACTCTGACGACAATTTCACATTTGGCTTTGACAAAGAAGGCATTAGCAATGAAATTTGTTTTTTTTTCAAAAAAGTGCCCACGTTCATCGAACTTTCGATGGCAATGGGTATTACTTAAAAAAAAGGGAAAAAAGAGGGCAAGTCATTTGTGCATTCAATCCCGTGCAGGCTTTCGCATCGACCTCAACCCCTGGCAAGATAAAATGACACACTCACCATTCGAGGTACTTTTGCACACTCACCATTCAAGGTAGAATCTTCACCTTCATTTTGGATTTGCATAATATGAGGAATTGTTGAATCTTCACCTTCATTTCGGATTTGCATAATATGAGGAATTGTTGAATCTTCACCTTCATTCATTGAATCTTCAGATTTGCATAATATTTGCTTGAGGAATTTTGGATTTGCGTAATATTTACATGAGGAATTTTGGATTTGCATAATATTTGGATGAGGAATTTTGGAATTTCAAATTTGAATCTTTACCATGATAGGGGAAAGAGGTTACAATAGGTTTCCCTAGAAGCCATCTCCTCTAGGCCCAAGGGCAGTACGCTTTGTAACCCTTTGCCCGCATAGAACCATCACAGTACCACTCTTGCAAGCCTACTTCCCTTCTACCATGGTTGGAAGTACTCAAAAAGTATGAAAGATTCTAGTATTAGACATATACTTAGCATAAAATAAATAAGTTGCGAAATTCACAAATTAGATGCAATCCAATGGCTATTATGGATATAATCATAATAACAATGTATTTCTTAATCATTAGTGTGTAGAAGTATATTCATTAATCCAACATCCATTCTATTATATACAAAGGAATTCATACCAAATAGTATTAATTAATCAATTTGTTTTATATTCAGTGCCTTATCAAGTATTAAGTACTTGGTTTGATGATCTTCTAATTGTTGGGCATGCACTACTTATATCTCTTCATTGGGTATAGAAGTGGTGACCACTCAATAAGGGGTGATTGTTGGAGTGGTGGCATCCCCTCCTAAACCATGATGTCTCCTCCTAACAACTATCATGCCTCTTCATATTATTACACACCCTTAATATGTTATCATTCTTAAATATTCACCATCGCTAGAGATTAATGGTGAGGGTTGATATTTATTGTCTTTAATCCATATAAGCTTGACTATAGTAAATTAATGATTTCCTACATGAAATTGTGAAGTCTTACCGTGTAAGACAATTTCATCATTTGGACCTTCCGTGAAGAAATGTTAGTTGTTCAAATCGGGGGCATCAAAGTCGTCCCCTCCCAAATTTGTTTGTCCTCAAGCAACTTTAGGTTTAGATGATCAAATATATCGGCCCCCTCCCAAGGTTTGTAATATTAAGACAAGTTTTCTCTCATCAATTGTAACCAAGAGACAAAATAAGCGCAACTTTCCATATATTGTCTAGAAGCATGCCACACATCTATGACCTTATGGATAATGTTCTCTTTTGAATAAATTCTTGTTTCTTTTTATTCTCTTGGTTGTTAAGCATCATTCTTGAAAATACATTAAGCATGAACCAAGTATGAAGTATACACATGCCAATATATGTACTATTATTATATCCTTCTTATTTAGTAGAATGCAATCACTCTTTACTTAACGATGAAACCTTGAGGTTCTATGAAGAGGTTTCTTCTGTCATAGTTATGAGGGTGTTGTGATTATTGGATTGGTTCCTCCACAAAAATCCATTATTCAATTGTCCCCTCTTCTTTTGATGGGATTCTCTTATGGTCTCCTTCACCATATCTTTCTTTTTTCTCAGGTTTCCTTTTGCTTTTTCATCATATATTGCTTCTATTTTTCGTAGTTGGCCTCCACATATATGTCCTAGTTCCCATTTTTCTTTGCATTTATAACACGAGTTCTTTCTTTAAAGATTCCTTGCATTACATTTATGCCTAGGTGCCCATGGATATTTGCACATTAAAACACATCTTTCCCTGTTGTGTTTCATCTTGTTTACAAGTGTGTCCTCTTTCCCATTTCTTCCCGCAATAAAAAGATAGGCCTTTCTTCCTTAGTTCTTCTCATTTGTCATGAGAGGGTTTCATATTCTTGTGAGTTTCATATACTATAGTGACTAGATCATGAGTTTCCATGAGCCATAAAACATAAAATATTGTCAAGGCATAAATAATTTTCAAGTCCAAAACTAGATAAAACATCAAACTAGGTTACACATCTTAATCTTCTTCATTTTCTTCTTATTGATCTTTCTAGTTCTTTTCTTCCTCTTCAACATCTCCCTCTACATTGGCCTTCTTCTTGCCCTTATCTTTATCCACCTTCTTTGGCTTTGTTCAGCTATCCTGATAGGAGTCAAATGGCTATCCCAATGAGGGGGAAATTATTTCCCAGCTAGTTGTATCATAGTTCTGATGTATAATTTCAAGGTCCCTGACTTCTTCATCCCTTCTCTTTTCATATTGATGTTCCTTGCACTACTTGTTTTGAAAATCAATTGTACTCTTCCTAGAATTTCTTGTCAATCTATCTTAAATCCCGTTGCCAAAAGTTCACTTCTTGTACATCTTCCTTATAAATTGGAGTCCCTCCTTCAATCACATTCATGGACCTTTCAACCAGTAGCTTTAATGTGAAAGCAATTTGTTCCACAATTAAGATCAAAGTGAGTCTACATATAAACTAAGTAAGAACCCTCTCTTTCCTTTGGTAGACATGCTCATTCCTTCTCTTCCATAGCAACCAATGGATGTTAGTAGTCAACAAAAGAAAAAACACATTAGAAACCTTATCCACACCTGAAACAAAGCCCAAAATAGTTTTAGACCAACAAGATTTAGTAATAGCCTTAGAAAACATTTTTCTTATCCAATATTACTAACATTCTCAAAAATGCTTTGTGTATGAGTAAGGATATTTTACAAACCTTTAGCTTTAATCGTGAGAAGAGGGACCCCATCAGCCCACTTAATTCTAGGGATGAAGTCACTTTCATTAACATTCTTGATAGGTTGTTTAATAAATTGAATATATTTAGTCAATGTAGAATAACTTCTTTTACTCATAATACTCAAACTGAATTCTTCCTGAAGTAGTTCCCAAGTTTTTAATTGACTATTTATGAACAATTTTTCTATATCAGTCACTCCAAGAGAAATAATTCCTTGACAATGAAGATTTGGACTTACAACAATTAGAGAAACCTATAAAATATAAAATAAATGAATAAAAAACAAATAGACAAATACATGAAAGACACAATTTACCTTGTCTTTTACCTTCTCATCTCACAGATTGAGTGGAATTAGAGGTATCCTTCCTCACTTGATTTTTTCCTTTAGTGTTGTGTAGTTGGGAGGAATGTGGTTGCACAAACAAGTAGCATGATATTGAGATTATGGTAGATTGGATAAAAATCAAACAACATGTAGGTAGAATAAGTATGTATAGATAGAAAATGTGATAACATACACAGTGAAGAACGAGCTAACTATTTAAAGGATCAACCTTTCGCAGGTAGCATTGATGAGTTTCTAGTTCTCATTAGAAGATAGAGTAGGAGAGGTCATTGTCAAACTATTTTTGTAGTTATCAACCACACCCCCTCTAACAGTGAGGTAGTTCTAGATAGTTACTTACATTTTTCATGTTTTATGTTAAGGTCTTTAGCTAGAAAACCATCTTCCTTTTCTACTATTTTTTTTGTCTATTGTGTTTCTTTGCACATTTACAAATATGCATGAGAGTTATCTTGAACCAGTTCTAGGGAGGTATCTGTTGGTATTTTGGATATGTTGGTATGGTTTTTTCATTGATGTCAACACCTGTCAACACTTATCAGCACTTGGAAATCTTTGCTTATATTCATCGGCATGTTCAGTGACTTATGCACAGTCACCGGTATCTGGTTCACTAGCAGGTTACATTGTTCACCGGCACTTGGAATGACTTGGAGATTACTTGATTATGTTGAAGACATTGTCTGGACACTTTGTTTTGGTGATTTGGTCATTGATCTAATCTGGTTTGCATATTTTTTGTTATAGGCAAATAGGTCTAGGTTATGCACCGACAAACATTATCCACTCTAGATGAGTACGACATGTTATGGAAATAATTTGTTATTATTGTAAATGCATTGAGCCGACGTGATGCATCACATATTGATTCATTTGTAATTAATTATATTGTAATATCTTTAGTAAGACGACCTACACATTTGGTCTTAGGTTTTGGTATATATGTAAGATCTCATTTGTGAGATTAATGTAATAATGGAAGTGGAATATAATAAGGTATATGCAAATATAAGCAGAGCTATACACACAGACATCATTCAAGATTCAAGGAGGTTTTTGAAGAAGGCAAATCAGAGCTTAGCCAGTACTGAATCTAGCATATGAAGATGCTATTTTGAGCAGTACATTATCATTGGATTTAACCATCCAATTGTAGTCATTGTGACTCCCATTTTGTGATTGAGCGTGAGCTCTAGACAGTTGGCCTTTCTACATCTGCAGACTCCCTATTGTACACACATGCTATCTATAGTAGTATCATCTGATTGTGGGTAAGGTTTCCCACCATGGTTTTTCCCCTTACAGGGTTTCCACGTACAAATATATTTGGTATTTGTTGTGGATGTTATTTGCCTTTCTCTTTCATGCATTAAATTTTATTGGTACTACAATTACCTATTAAAACTGTTTACCAACAAAATGTTTGGTTTATCGGTATTAAACAATTAATTTTGGTTAAGTTAGTTTTGGTTTGAAATTATTAGACAACTGATTCACCCCCCCCCCCGTCTCAGTTGTCCCCGAGACCTAACAATTGGTATCAAGGCCTAGTCCTCTTTTTGCAAAATTTTAACAACTTGAGGAGATCCTATGTCTCTAACTATTTCAAGAAGGACAGTTTGAAACTTGATGGAACCAACTATGGTATATGGAAAATCAGAATGTAGACACATCTGAATTGCACTGGAAAGGACATATGGGATGTTACAAAGAATGGCTATGTTTCTCCTACTCAAGGTCAACCTAATCCACCAACCTTGGCTAAAGATGAGGAAAATGATTGCAAAGCAAGAGAAGCACTTTTGAGCGCATTGTCAGATCAGCAAATCATGGGATTATCAGATAGATCTACTATTAAAGCTATTTGGGACAAATTGGAAACATTGAATGAACGTGATACCATAGTGAAAATTGCAAAATCGGAATGCTTACGGGTCAAGTATGAAAATCTGAAAATGGAAGAAGATGAAAGGATTTCTTCTTTTATGGAAAGAGTAAATGAAATTGTTTTGGGTATACAATGTTGTGGAGGATCCTTAAGTGAAGATGGAATTGTTTCCAAAGTCTTAAGAGCATTTCCACTAGCATATAAAATGAATTGAGAAAAATGCCTAATGCATCAGTATCTAGAGACACTTTGGTTGGAAAACTTTCATCTTTTGAACTTGAGGAATTTGGTCATGTTGCTACAATAAAAATAGATTTAGCTTTCAAGGCATCATCATCATCATCTAAAAAATCTGATTGGAAAGCATTTTATGCAAGAGAACTTGAAGAAATCAGAAAAGAGAATGAAGAACTGCAAGAGCTTGAAGCACCTTTTTTTAAGGAAAATGCCTAAAGGTCCAGTTGGAAGTAAGTATGAAGGTAAAGCACCATTTAAATGTTTTAACTGCAATAAAATTGGTCATATGGCAACTAGATGTCCTCATAGAAGTGCAAGATTGAAAGAAGAAGCTAAAAGAACATATAAGCCTAATCCTAAATATCAGAGATACAGATTTAAGAAGAATAGAGACAAATCATGTTACTATGTTGATGAAGGAGTTACTGATGATTCTGATGAGGAACTGACAGACAATGGAGGGGTTTTTGTTGCTATAACAGAAGATCAACCAGCACCTATTTTTCAACCAGTAGAACATGCCTTGGTAGCTAAAATTGAAGATAAGGATGAATGGATCATTGATTTTGTATGTTCACATCATATGACTGGTGATAAAAGTAAATTCTTAACTTTTTAGGAATACAATGGAGGTCTGGGAAGATTTGGAGATTATAAAGCTTGTTTGATCATAAGACTATGTTGAAGGTTTGAAGCATAATCTTTTAAGTGTTGGTCAATTAGTTAAAAAAGGATTTCAGTTACAATTCAAGAATGGTAAAGGCAAAATCATGAATAGAACTGGCTTGGAAATTGCAACTGATAATTAGACTAGAGGTAATATCTTTCATTTGAATAAAAATAAGAAAGCATGTTTGATTGCACATATTGATGAAAGTTGGTTATGGCATAAGAAACTTTGTCATGTAAATTTTGATTGCATTGTTAAAATCAGTACAACTAAGGCAGTAAGAGATTTACCTAAGATTGTTAAACCTCATGATCTGGTATGTAAGGAATGTAAATTTAGAAAGCAAGTTAGAGAATCTTTTAAGAGTATTCCAGAAAAATCCAATAATGTTCTTAACTTAATTCACACTGATTTATGTGGTCCAGCAAGAACTAGAAGTTTGCAAGGAGATAGATATTTTATGCTAATCATTGATGATTATTCTAGAATGTGTTGGATTACTTTTCTCAGGGAGAAATCAGAAGCCTTTGGGAAATTTAAACTATTCAAGGTGATGGTAGAGAATGAAACCATTAAGAAAATCAAATGCTTGAGATCAGATCAAGGAGGTGAATTCACATCTAAGGAATTTAATACATTCTGTGAAGTGAATCGAATCAAAAGACAACTATCAGCACCGCGAACACCCCAACATAATGGAGTTGTGGAAAGAAAGAACAAAACTATTTTGGATGCAACTAGAAGTATGTTATCGAAAGAAAATATACCTCATGTATATTGGAGAGAAGTAGTGAGTACACTGGTTTACACATTCAAAAAATTTCACATCAAATGTGAAACCAGTAAGACCCCTCATGAACTATGGTTTGGTAATACTCCCACTTTTAAATATTCTAGAATATTTGGAAGTAAATGCTATATTAGGAGAGATGAGTATATTGGCAAATTTGATCCTAGAAGTGATGAAGGAATATTTCTTGGCTATTCATCTAAGAGCAAGGCATATAGATGTTTTAATAAGAGATTGCAAAAAGTTGTTGAGAGTGCAAATGTGAAGATTGATGAATAGTTTAGAGGTAATTCAAGGTACATTGACTCTAAATCGACAATAGAGATAATATCAAATGAACCTACAATGAGTACACTAGTACAGAATGTTGATCCAATCACACCAGCATCATCTGAAGATTCCACTGTGACTGAAGAATAGCAGCAAGTAAAGACACCCTGGTATGTAAGATTGAATCACTCTGAAAGTCAGATAATTGGGAACAAATATCAAGGTGTTATGACTAGAGGAAGACTGGCAAATGAAGAGGTATGTTTAATTTTTCAAATTGAACTAGCATCAATTAATGAGGCATGTGAAAATAAACATTGGATTAAAGCTATGGAAGATGAATTGGAACAAATTGAAAAGAATAACACATGGGCATTGGTTCCCCGGCCTAAAGACAAAAATGTTACTGGAACTAAATGGGTATTCAGAAATAAACTTAATGAAGATGGTAAGGTAATCAGAAACAAAGCAAGATTAGTGTGTAAGGGATATTCACAGAAAGAAGGAATTGATTATAATGAAACCTTTGCACCGGTAGCTATAATTGAGGCAGTCATATTATTCTTAGCTTTTGCAGCACACAAGAACTATAAAGTATATCAAATGGATGTTAAATGTGCATTTCTGAATGGTGATCTTGAAGAGGAAGTTTACATTGAACAACCTGATGGATTTTCATTGACAAATGACAAAGATATGGTTTGCAAGTTAAGGAAAGCTTTATATGGATTAAAACAAACTCATAGAGCTTCATATGCTAGATTGGACAAATATCTTTTGAAGATTGGCTACGCTAAAGGTAATGCTGACAACAACTTATACTAAAAAGTGACTAATGATGACATCTTGGTTATAGAAGTTTTTGTTGATGATATAATCTTTGGAGGAGAAGATGAATTATGTAAAGACTTTTTTAATAAGATGCAAGAATAATTTGAAATGTCTATGATTGGGGAGATAAAATTCCTTTTAAGATTGCAGATTTCACAGACTGGTAAAGGTATATTCATAAGTCAATCAAAGTACTTGAAAGAATTACTAAATAAATTTGGCATGGAAACTCTAAACCGGTAAGTACACCTATGACTACAACTGATAAACTATCATTGAAGGATGAATCAACACCTGTTAATCTGACAAGATACAAGTCTATGATAGGAGGTTTACTGTATTTGACACAAACAAGACCTAATATTATGAATGCAGTATGTATTGTTTCAAGATTTCACAGTAATCCTAAAGAAAATCATGAATCTGCAGTGAAAAAGATTTTCCTGTATCTACAAGGCACTACAAGTCTTGGTTTATGGTATCCTAGAGATGAAAATTTTGATTTATGTGCATACACAGATGCTAATTGGGCAGGAGACATAGATGACAAAAAGAGAACCACTGGCAGAGCATTATTTCTCGGTTAAGCAAGAAATAGAGTTGCACATCTTTATCAATAGCAGAATCAGAATATGTTGCAGCAGCAACTAACTGTACCCAGGTATTATGGATTAAGCAAATGTTGAAGGATATAAAGGTAAAATGCAAAGAACCTATAACAATTTACTGTGATAATATGGTAGTAATTGATATATCTAAGAATCCAGTATTTCACTCAAAAACTAAACATGTTTCTATCAAATTCAATTTTCTAAAAGAGAATGTTGAAGCAAAAGAAGTGAAATTAGTTTATGTGAATACTAAAGAGAAAATTGTAGATATTTTTATGAAGCCTTTGCCTAAGGAAACTTTTGAATATCTTAGAGAGCAGCTTGGGGTTATACCCCCACCGGTAGAGACTTAAACAATTGATGCTTGGCATCAAACCAACATAATTAATAGAGAAACATTTTTTTGGCTTTGATGAGGAGAGCTACTTCTTAGGGGGAGTAGTTGGATAAAATTGATAAGTTGGTATTTTGTAATGTTTGAATCTGGTTTTTGTATTACTTTGGCATTTGATCTCAAAGGGGGAGAGATATCTATGAAAAAACACATTATCTATTGAGAGATACTATTCATTGGGGGAGAGATTATTACTCTCTATATCTGTATTTTGATTTCTGGTTAATGATCTTTTTGGGAGATTGTTGGTTTTTGGTTTTTGGCATTTTTGCTTTGGCACTTAGATGGTTTTTCAATCTTGTGTTGCCATCAATGCCAAAGGGGGAGATTGTTGGTATTTTGGATATGTTGGTATGGTTTTTTCATTCATGTCAACACCTGTCAACACTTATCAGCACTTGGAAATCTTTGGTTATGTTCACCGGCATGTTCAGTGACTTATGCATAGTCACCAATATCGGGTTCACCGATAGGTTATATTGTTCACCGACACTTGTAATGACTTGGATATTACTTGGTTATGTTGAAGATGTTGTCTAGACACTTTTTTTTGGTGATTTGGTCATTGATCTAATCGGGTTTGCATATTTGTTGTTACGGGCAAATAGGTCTAGGTTATGCACCGACAAGCATTATCCACTCCAGATCAGCATGACACATTATGTAAATGATTTTTTATTATTGTAAATGCATTGAGCCAACATGATGCATCACATATTGATTCATTTTTAATTGATTTTATTGTAATATCTTTAGTAAGCCAACTTAGACATTTGGTCTTAGGTTTTGGTATATATGTAAGATCTCATTTGTGAGATTAATGTAGTAGTGGAAGTGGAATATAATAAGGTATATGCAAATATAAGTAGAGATATACACACAAACATCATTCAAGATTCAAGGAGGTTTTTGAAGAAGGCAAATTAGAGCTTAACCTGTACTAAATCTAGCATATGAAGATGCTATTTTGAGCAGTACATTATCATTGGATTTAACCATCCAATTGTAGTCAGTGTGACTCCCATTTTGTGATTGAGTAGTGAACTCTAGGTAGTTGGCCTTTCTGCATGTGCAGACTCCATATTGTACACACATACTATCTATAGTAGTATCATCTGATTGTGGGTAAGGTTTCCCATCATGTTTTTTCCCCTTACCGTAATGTTTCTAGAACATGTTAGTGTATTCTTTCTGTTAGGGGTCCCATAGATACTGAGAGGGAGGGTGAATCAGTATCTAACCGGTGATTAGAATTTCTTAACTTAAAACATGTGGAACATAATATAACAGTGTACCGATATGCAAGAAATAATGTAGTAAAAAAACTCAAGAACATCCACATGAAAAGTACACCATAACACAAGATGTTAACAAGGAAACCCGGTGTGGGAAATACCTCGGTGGGATTTGTGACCCACAATATCCACTCACTGGCGAATAAGAGAATATTACTTACAATAGGGGCTTGCACATGCAGGAAGGCCAACTGCCTAGAGCTCACTGCTCAAAGGGAAGTCTCATTGACTTACAATAAGGATTATACAAATCCAATACCTTGTACGCTTTACAATAGCATCTTCAATGCCAGATTCAGTACCGGTTCCTGCTCTGTTCTTTACATATACCCCTTGACCTATATTTCGCACATTAGGTCTACCTAATATTTTCCTTAATGCTTCTACATCACATCGCAAAGTGTCTACAATGATCTCTTTTATATATAAGAGTCATTTTACAATTTTCCAAGTTAGCTTACAATAATAAACAAAAATATTATATAACAAAATCCTATCGGCCTCTATGCCGGTATACTTCCTTTCTTCTATGTCGATGCTGGTGTCAATGTCCTGAGTGCCGGTGTAGAGTGTGATCTGCTGATGCCAGTTTAATGTCTTTGCCGGTGCCATAGGATTGCAAGGTTGCCATCAATGACAAAACCTTCAATCACATACAATGTCTCATTGGAGTGTGTATATGCCAACAATCTCCCCCTTTGGCATTGATGGCAACACTCATGAGAAATTTCAAAAATTATCCAAAAATGTTACCAAAAATGTGAGAGCTCCTCCTAAGCATATGATTCCTGTCTTGTGATTTGAATTTTCTCATCCCACTACTCCCCTTTTGGCATCAATGGCAAAGGTTGTCAAGATGTCAGTAGAGTTTGTGGTTTCAACCTTGTAGCTGGGTAGTTATAATTTGAAAAAGGTCTCCCAAAATCAAGTTTATACTATCCATAAGCTTTTTGCTATCCTTTATTGTTGTCTCTGTTCTCTTCATTATACCGATGAGATGCTGCAAATGCTCTGTCAGTGTTTTGCTTCCCTATATTAATGCCTCAGAAATTTCCTTCCGCAGAGATGCTAGATAGTCCAATCTTGGACTTAGTTTAGATCTCAAATGTTTTGCCTTATTTATTATTCTTTCTTTCTCTCTTTCCAATTTGAGTAGTTCTTCCTCAAAATTTGTTATCTTCTCTTCAAAAATTGATAGTGTATTAGGTGAGTTGACAAAGTTGTTTGCAAGTTTATTTATCTCATCCTGTACCTTGCTCATTTTCTTATCAATATCTATAGTCAAAAAGTTTGTTTTACAGGTATCTTTATATAGATTTTTGTATTCTTTCAACAAATTACATAGTTCCAGTAGAAGTGTGTCAAAATCTCTATTACACTTCTTTATTTGCTCATCAAAGAATTTTTGTTTTTTATTTTCTACCTTATCCTTCACTGAATCTTCCTTTATTTTCTCAATGTTTTCTGAGATATATTTACACAATGTATCCAATTGTCCTAAAGAATCTTTGTTATCTATATTATAGTTGGGAGCAATTACCTTCAAAATTGGTATGGAATCATCAATTGCTTTGTAAGCTTGTGAGCTGTAGTCAGTTATTTTCTTGATAGAATCTAATAGAACCTCAGTCACATTTGTTGATTTATATCCTGATGATGATCCAACAATCTGAGTACTGGTGGAAGTAACCAAGCTTGTATTGACCTCTGGTAGGTCTGTTTGTGTCTGCACTTCTTTAAGCACTGGTTTTCCTACTTCACTAGTTGTCGGTGGCACTGTTTCCTTATGTACCTGTTCCAGTTGTTGTTGTCCTGGAGCCTTTAGCTCTATTTGTTTCTCTGTATGTTTCATTGCCTCAGTCTATGTCTCAGTCTCTACCTTTTTCTCTTTATTTTCTATCAGTTTATCTATTTCCCCTACTACCGGAGGCTCAGTAGCCATATCTGACTGAACAGTTGTATCTTTGTCTACTACTATGTTGATTTTCTGAGTATCAACATTCATAGTATATAGGACTTCAGGATTAGGATTATTATCCTCTACATCCATACTCTTAGCAGCCAGTTGATCTTTAGTAGTTATTGATCTTACCGGTGGAGTATTTAAAGAAGGTGGGGGTAAGTTGTCTCTAACCTTGATACTCGGTGGTCCACCAACTTTACCTTTCCCCTTGTCTCTATCTTTTTGATATACCTTTATAGGTTTAGGGTTCTTGTACTCTTCTTATTTTTCTTTCTCAACTAGGAATATATCCCATCCATCTTCTGTTTCCTCTACCACTTCATTAACTCTTCCTGCCATTAGTGAAATATGTCGGTGTGCAGTAGAGAATACTAACCGGTTGGCCTTTGCAATCAGATCATCAATTTCTTGTGGAGAGTTTACCAGATATACAGCAAGTAACTTCTCAATTTTTTATTTTCTTATCCAATTCTATCATTGCTTGTCTTCTTGCTTCTAGTCTTTTGAATAATTCATCAAGAATTTCATTGACTACTTCCATCAAAAATTTCTTGTACATATCCATGTGCAATATAACACTATTTTCAACTTGTTCTTTCTCATCAACTGTTAGAGTGTCATATATTTTCTCTATGTTCTTCAGTTTACCGTCCTCTATGATTTCATTTAGTAGTATATCAAGAGGGGCCAAGTCTTTGTTTGTCCTTTTCTTCTTCTTGGGTGTCAGTTTCTTCTTTGGTGTGGCCTTTCCAACCGAAGATCTCATTGCTTGTTGCTTTTGCCTTGTCCTCCTAGGTGAAGGTGTGGTTGCCAGTGAGGGATCTCTTTTCCTTATAACTCTTTTAAAAGTTGTAGGCATGTCACTTCCTAAAGAAGTACCTACCGGTGATAGGTGAGTTTCAAGCTATGGAGCTGCTAACTCATCCTCTGTTATGTCGATTTTCTTCAATACATCTTCCTTAATGGCTTTTGCTTATCTAGACCCTTTCCTTACAACTGCCTCAACCTTTTTCACCCTTTTCTTTGATTGAATTTGGCTTTCTATGGTTTCAGCACTACCAAATACTTCTTCTTTTTGTTCTTTGAGGGATTCTAGAAGTGCTTTGGCATATGTTTTAACTATGTGATCATCTGTTTCATAGCCCATCTCAGTTACCCAAACTGTCCTTGGGAATGACCGCTTCCATCCATATTTCATCTTTCTTGATGATAAAGCATATATCATCTTTGTATTTGTCTACAATCTTCTGTGATAACCTTACTCTTTTCTTCATTTTGATCTTTAATGCTTGGAAAAAGTCATGAATATTGTTTTCCTTGTTCTCACCCATGTTATTGAATAGTTCACTCAATTGTTTTCCTACCGGTATGTCATATCCAAGTTCTTTGTAACCTATACTGGGAACCTATTTTGTTATGTGTAGCATCAAACATACTAACAGATTTCCAAATCTAAAGGTTCCTTTCTTGTCCTTCTTGATCTTTCCAAGGTTGTCAATTAATTCATCCTTTAACAACTCACATATGTCAATTTTTGCATTATCTATGACCATATCATAAGAACTCTTAATGCATAAGCTTGAAACTGAATTGAGTCTATTAGCATGAGTAGCTTTATATGCTAATATCATACTGATGAATCTCACATTGATATCTTTTACATCATTAACTCTTAGAGACCTCTTGTCAAATGTTGCACCAGTTAGGTTTATAACCAGGTCATTGGAAACTTTCTTGGTTTTATCTGGTCTTTTACCGGTGGTCGGTAACCCTGTGACAGCTTTCCCAGCTTCCTTGGTGATCTTTTGGATTGCATCTAACCAGAAAAATTCTCCATGTACCCTGCTTAAAACTATCCTAATCACATCCTTTGGAAATTTAGGAATGCTAAGGATCTCTGTAAATCCTAGGGTCTCAATGATCTTGTGTTCATCTTTTACATTGTCGGTATTATCACATATCATGGTTTTATACATGGTTTTAATTTCCTCATCTCCTAACTCTTCAATGTTGTAGTGGATGTACATTCTAGGATCTTCAGCATATACAACTCCCTTAGGAATTTGGGAAAAAGCACCTAAGGTATCATCCTTCTTTGCTATCTCAGGAACTAACTGAAATATGAGCCTAGGTCTTTTTATTACTTCAACAACAGTAGGGTTTGTTATGTATTCAATTGCAGAGGTGGGTGCCATGATTAAATACCTTTTTACTGCCTTGGATGGATGATTGCTTGGAGTGTGCTTGCTTCTTGCTCGAAATGCCTTAGCTTGGAGTCTTCATGCTCTTCAAAAATTTGAAATCAAGGTGAAATGAGATGGAGCCAAAACCTTAATTTTATAGTGTCTTTTCACCATCTACCACATTAATTGCATGCTGGTTAAGTATTCACTTAACATTGTTTGCCGGTAATAGGTAATTTTCAACTTCTTATCTTAACCAAGGGAATAATAGCACATTTGTCATTAGATTGCCAAACCCTCAAGGAAACTTTCTTCAATTAGATGAAGAAATTCCTGCCAGTGGAGCACTGCTCTATCCTACTGGTGAAGCATCACTCTGTCCTACTAGTGAAGCATCACTCTGTCCTACCGGTGAAGCATTGGTTGGTTCTACTGGTGGAGGAGTATTCCCAATATTTAGATCAGCTTTCCTAATCCATTGTTTTGAGAATTCTTGCTTAACCTCTTCAACTTTTTCTTTACCTTTCAAGCTAGAACTTTTGTTGTCTACCGGTGTTCCTTTACTTCTACAAAATTTAGCAATATGCCCAATCTTGTTACATGCATAACAAGTTACATTATTTTTCTGAATAGCTTTTCCATAACCTATGTCGGTTTGTGTTCTACATTGATTAGATAAATGTCCAAATCTTCCACAAACATAGCATCTCACATTCATTCTATAGTTTTCAGAGTTGTGATCTACTTTGTTGCATTTAGAACATTGACTAGTGCATGTGTTGATATTCTGATAATTTCTAGATCTACATTCATTTTCTCTATGACCATACTTATTACAGTTAAAGCATTTTCCATTGAATTTATAAGCATTAGGTTGTCTTACCAATTTGTTGTGATCCTAAGTATTTGCAGTACCAGAGCTTTCACCAACTTCAAAGCCAATTCCAGAAGTGTCACCTTTAGGTTTTTGATTCTTCAGCAAGGTGCCAAGTTCCTCTGAGCTTTTCTTGAATTTTTCTTTGTGTTGATTTGCAGTTTCTAGTTCTCTTTCCAAGATTTCTTTTTGTCTCATCAGTTCATATGAGTCATTCTGAGTATGCATCAAATCTGTCTTCAACATGTCATTTTCATAGCTAAGTCTTGTGTTCTCATTTGCTGCATCACTTAGTCTTCTGGTCAATTCTTCTTCATTCTTCTTCCTATCCTCAATTTCTTTGCAAAATCTCATAGTCATATCTTGCATTTCATTTTTTGTTGTCATGATCTCTTGTATCAACTTGCTTATCATATCATTAAGTGATTCATTTTCATCATTCTCATTTTGCAATTTTTCACAAAGTTCTCTTCTCTTATTTCTTGCAACAGTAAAATTTTCTTGAAGTGCCTGAATGATATCCTGAGCTACCCTTAAATCATCTTCTAGTTTGATATTTTTCAATTTCTCTACATCATAATCTGTAAGAGCTCCTTCAAGTTGCTTCATCATATTTTCCATCTTTACTGGTGACAAGATCTTCCTCAAGTTGTTAGGCTTCTAAAAATAGTGGACCAAGCTCTGATACCAATTGTTAGGGGTCCCACAGATATTGAGAGGGGGGGGGTGAATCAGTATCTAATCGGTAATTAGAATTTCTTAACTTAAAACATGCATAACATAATATAATAGTGTACCGGTATGCAAGAAATAATGCAATAAACAGAATCAAGAACATCCACATGAAAAGTACACCATAACACAAGATGTTAACGAGGAAACCCGATGTGGGAAAAACCTTGATGGGATTTGTGACCCACAATATTCACTTATTGGCCAATAAGAGAATATTACTTACAATAGGGGCCTGCACATGTAGGAAGGCCAACTACCTAGAGCTCATTGCTCAAAGGGAAGTCTCACTGACTTACAATAAGGATTATACAAATCCAATATCTTGTACTGCTTTACAATAGCATCTTCAATGCTAGATTTAGTACCGGTTCCTGCTCTGTTCTTTACACATACCCCTTGACCTATATTTTGCACATTAGGTCTGCCTAATATTTTCCTTAATGCTTCTACATCACATCACAAAATGTCTACAATGATCTCTTTTATATATAAGAGTCATTTTACAATTTTCCAAGTCGGCTTACAATAATAAACAAAAATATTATATAACAAAATCTTGTCGGCCTCTATGCCGGTATACTTCCTTTCTTCTGTGCTAGTGTCAGTGTCGATGTCCTAAGTGCTGGTGTAGAGTGTGATCTACTGATGCCGGTATAATGTCTTTGCTGGTGCCATAGGATTGCAAGGTTGCCATCAATGACAAAACCTTCAATCACATACAATGTCTCATTGGAGTGTGCATATTCCAACACTTTCATCATGGAAAAACATAATTTAGTTGATCATAACTGATGTAATAAAGTTGTATCTTTGAATGCCTTGTTCCTTGATTATAGATCTATGCGCAATTGATTTGAATTGCTTGATTGGAAAATTGGTAGATGTGGGCTGGAGTTGATAGGGGTTTGAAATGAGAAATAGACTTATATCTATATGTAGCTTGCACCTTTTCAAATTAAACTTTTGGAAAAGTCCAAATTTGGAGAGAAAAATTCCTACTATTTTTGAGTCCAACATTCACCTTTCAAATTTTAGGTCTAATTTCCATGAATAAGGGTTCCCAAGACCTTAGTCCTATAAAATTGAGCTATGAGGAACATCATGAATAAGAGAATGAACCAAATTTATGGAAACATTCTCAAACCTAAGTACAATTAGGCATAACTAAGGCACAAACACTAAAGTGAGTCCAAACCT
Source organism: Cryptomeria japonica (assembly GCF_030272615.1). NCBI lineage: Eukaryota > Viridiplantae > Streptophyta > Pinopsida > Cupressales > Cupressaceae > Cryptomeria > Cryptomeria japonica. The sequence continues at coordinate 15,855,136 of NC_081408.1, read as the reverse complement.
AGTGTATATTTATAAAGAGATGCAACTTATGATGCAATATTTAGCCCCCTCTTAGCAAGAGTATGAAATTATGCTCATGTACTCTTGACAAAATATGGAGAAATGAAATATTCTTTCACCAAGATATTGAAGAGTCAAGATGACTAAAAGTTTGGAAAGGTGGTAGCTCCCAAGACTTATGATATTGTCAATCTACAATATTGAGATAAAAGGGAAGTACAAAGTGAGTAATATGAGTAACATTGGTAACACACATGGAGCATGCAAAACACAAAGTTATGACATTTAGAACTAGTAAGATTCATATATTCTCACTAGGAACCATATCAAAAAGACAAGGAATAGATCTAGGACTAGTAAGATCCTTATATAGTTACTAGGAGTCATGTCAGAGACACATAAAAGAATGATACCCAAGTTAGTAAGATCCTCTAATACTTAATCATAGATCATATTCTAACAACAAATAGAGACCTAATTGTGAAAGTTTGAGGTCCATTGGGAAAAAAGTTTTCATATTGCCATGACAACTTTTGCATTTCTTGTAGAAACTTCTTAAAAATATGGTTGGAAAGTTATTTTATGGTGGTTTGAGGTTGTAACCCACTTGGATGGGAATAAATAGGCCTTTGGCATGCCATCCAAGAGTTTTCCTTAATGAAATTGGCATTTTACGTGCATTTTTGATGTTTCGGTCCGATTCTCTTCATTTTTCATTGTGAAAATCATCATAATTTGATGGGAAGTCGATTGGATGTGGTAGAGTAGTGAGTTAACTTCATTTTTTCTTTTTTTGGCATTGAATTTCATTGTGTTTTAAATTAGATATCATAGTTTTTCCAAAAAATGTCAAAACCCTACCTAGTGTTTACCGAGAGGAGTTAATAATGTATAGTTTGGTCTCCCATGCATATAAATTCACCCAAATGTGTGGGAAGACCTTTTTTCATGCTATGTATCATATTATGTTGTGTGCAAGGCTCCAAATTAGATTTGGTACATTTGGGCATGAGGACAATCTGATATCTCTATGTATCAGTCAGTAAAAGGTAGTAAGAGTGAAGAATTTGGTGGGAAGATCAAGTGATTGGTATTTTGAAGTGGTTGATGATAGAGAGAGGGGTGAGGGGACCTTATGCAACCTTCGGAAGGGTTTGTGGATCAAGACCAAATGAAATAGATTAAATTTGTATGACTGTCCTAAGGGTATTGTGTTGCCATTTTGGCACTAAGTTGTCATTGATGTGAACTGGTAGAGACTAAACATAGTGGATGATTGCTTGGTTAAAGATGAAGAGGCAAAATGTTAAGATTTGCAACTGGTATTGGATGCTATATTGTTCAACAGGTGAAGAACACTCTAGGCATGTGCACAAAGATGGTGGTCAGAAAAATGGACACCACCCAAAAAAACATGGAAAAACAAGCAGCGCGTACGTGGTTTTAAAAAATGAAATTCCCGCATACGTGCTTAGGTTTGTTCTTCCCGAGCCTACAGAAGATAGTGCGTACGTGCTGCTTTTAGAAAAATGAGCACGTACGTGCTATGGTTAGGAAAATGAGTGCATATGTACTGCTCATAGGAAAATGAGTACGTACGCACTGCTCATAGGAAAATGAGCACGTACACGTTGCTCATGGGAAAATGAGTGCATACGTGCTAATAATCCAAATAAAACCGCGTATGCGATGCTTGGTAAAAAATATTTTTAAAAAAAACTGGGTCTCATTTACCTATGAATAACATGTTTTTAACTTCATTTTTTCCCCATTTCCTCTTCTAAACCATGAATGGGGTGCTAGATTTGTCCTCCAAGCTATGGATCAAGGTTAGTTTTTGTTTATTTTTGTCTTTCTTTCCGGTTTATGCAATTTGTTTTACATTTTGAATTTAATTTCATTAATTTTGATTAGGTTTGTTCATTTTTTGTTTCAAAAACCAGATTCTTCTAATCCAGAACAAGAACAACCAAATGCACCTCCTAAAAACCCACAAGGACACCCAAATGCACCTTCTAAAAATACACAAGAACAACACCCAATTCCTCCTTTTGACCACACACCCAAAACACAAGAAGAATTAATTAATCAGTTAGGACGAAATACGTCTAAAATCAATAGACTGATTGTTAAATTGAAAACTTTTGAACTTGACCATCATCAATCCCCTGCCACTAGCCTAGAAACATTACCTAGTGGTGCCATAACTATTTCCATAGAAATTACCAAATGGGGAAGCTTTAGGGATAGGTGTCATCAATTCTTTGCCAATGGGCTATCATACGATGGAGTGAAAAACAAAAATATTACTAAACAACAAATATGTGCCCTTTTTGTTGATCCCAAAACTAGTCAGTCATTACCTCTTAATGCAAAGAGGTTTCCCATACATTGGTGTACCAATGTGCAGATGAAGAATCTTTTTTGGTAGAGGTGGTGGATGGTCTTTGATCATCCACCTTGTAATAATTATGAGGTGCCATTATATTTTTTGAGAAAAATATATTGTGAGTTTGTGCTCAATGTGTGGCCAAACTATTTTGACATGAGAGAGTTTCATGGTAGAGGTGGTGGCTCTGCCCAAGATAGACTTGGAGCCCCCTAGCACCCAAACCCAAGGTGCATCAGGTTATCCCATTAGAGCTGAAAGAGTCAATGGAGCTACAGAGTCTTCAGGTGGCCATAGCATTGACTGGTGCCATCATCTAGCATGGGACATCATTAGCACACCCTATTGTATTGGATGATGAGCAATTAGAGGGCGACAGAGAGCCCATCCAACATATGTGTGTCAGTTGCTTGAGTATATGCTCAGGGATAGATGATGCAGTCGGTGCAGATGGATCCTCATATCATCTGTGCACAATTTATGGTTGTAGATGTTAGGCTCACACGGTTGAGGATGTCACGCTGACAGATGAGTTGATGGACATGGTGTTTTCCCATGAGCCACAGACATAGGTGTGTTGATTTGAATTCATAACATTTTATTTATCAGTCACTTTAAATTTGTAATTACATAAATGAATTTTCATTTATACATTGATTTAAATTGAGACAAATAATATGCATTTTAGGATGCAACAGCGGTATCCCATACAACTCCCCTAGTTATTATAGCTGCAACTTTGATGCCTGAGGTATAAATTTTGTAACATGTTAAAATAGAATAGTACACTTTGAATTCAAAAAAATATAAGATATACTAACTATCTTTAATGCTTGGTCCAATTTCTAGTTTGTAGGTGTTGACAGGGGACGAAATGTCCTAGATTGATGACATCACACTCTCAGCGATCGATTTTGGCCTACAAGGCTATACGGTATCATATTTTGTACAACTCTTTTTATGTATTGTTTTGATGGAATATGCAAGTCATTTCATTTTAGATTTTTAAAATTATGTTTAATTTATTATTTGTACTAATATCTCATGTTAATTTTGTTTTTTAAGGGTACCCCCTCTGCATCTAGGGCTCGTCCTAAGAAAAAGAATTCCTCAAAGACACCAAAATGTGGGAAGAAGGTAATTGAACACATTTTTAGTTGTACAATTGTTTGAAAATGTTGAAATCAAGTATTAGTTGGGTTTTGTAGATTGATTAGTATTTTTTGTCTATTTTACATGTACTGCGGCTATTGGGCTTTGTGGATTTGTTGAACGCACTTGATTCGCCCGCGGATCAAGAGAGGGAGGAGGTATGTATCTCTACTTTATTTTCTTGATTTCATGATTATATGCACATGTACATGTGAACTTGTGATATATTATAATCTTATAATTATTTCATACATGAAATATTCATACCTATTTTGTCAATGGTGAACCCTCCTCCTTGCACTAGAGAAGCATCTCAGGATCCAGTACACTTTAGTTTGATATGTAAAATTAATTATTTTTAACCTTCAATACTTATCATTATATTAATTGTATTTAATCTTTGAACAATTTTTGTATAGGTAATAGCGGTAGTTTCTACATCGATGGTGAGCCATCCTCAGTCCATTGGAGAACCATCTCACGCATAGGTACATCATTGTTCTCTATATTATAGCTTTTAAGTGTTTTTGATACATTTATGTTAGTACATTGTATTAATTGTACATTTAATCTACAATAGACCCCTTCGCGGTACAGCCATAACATGGATCCATTTAAGTATATCTTCAAGAAAACTCCTAAGAGTGATAAGGAGAGGAGAGAAAAGACATTAGCTCCTAGACCAATCGATGAGGTAATCTACATTTCAATTGCAAAGGAATTAAAGTTAAATGCATAGTTATGTTGTTAATTGTGAACTATTTTCTACAAAAGAATTCTAACTTGGCTTTTGAATTGTGGTTTTGCAGGCATCTACAGAGCCATGTACTACATCGAAGAAGCTTCATTTTGATGATCCACCACAAGTTTAGGATCATATAGTGTTATTTTTGGTTATATAATGACCAATACATGTAGATATATTCTATATTTTTATTGTATATTGATTTGGATATGGCATATGCCACATTTTTGTAATACTTGTATTGACTTGGCAGACATGCCTTTTTTTATATGTATAAATATCGATATTCGATCCAATAAATGTGTAATGAGTTCATTATTTTGTATTCGTTGTATTTTGTGGTTGTCCTTTTATAAATTTAAATGATTATTTGCATATGTAATCAACAATATGAATACAAACAACAAAAATATATTATATAAAACATTGCAATCGTGGAATATGATTTGATAAAATTTCTAAAATGTTGAATTAACCCTACAAAACTCCTTGTATTCAGTTAATTATTGTGCATTTGCTGTATTTGGTGGCTGCCCTTTTATAAATTTAAATGAATATTTTCATATGTAATCAACAATATGAATATAAAGAACAAAAATCAACAATATGAATATAAACAACAATGTGTTTGGTGCGAGAGCACCCTCATGCTCGCAATGGTCAAATTTTTTTCATCGTGTGCACAAACCGACATTGCAAGCACATCTAGGTGGGCATGTTTATGCTAGGAATGCCCCTATTGTACATCCCAAATTGCCAGAACGTTGAGAGTCATACCGTACTGATACGATCTCTCAATTGCCCTGAGTCCAAAAAATTGTCAAAATTTGATGGACCATTTCTTCAAATCCAGGACACATATGGTCAATCCATTTGATCCCATGGGGTCGTGTGAGGCTCCTCTACAATTGCCTATCTCAGTTTTTGACAACTCAGAGCCATCTTCAATTACTAGCATTTTTTCGCCTGCTCCAAAAACTCTTAGTTGCATGCAATACAAAGTTGCAAGATATGGGTAGAATTGATTTGGTTTGTCATGTACACAAACCAACATCACAAGCACATCTGGGTGGGCACGTTTACACTAGGCATGCCCCTATTATGCATCCCAAAGCATTAGAACATTGAGTCATACCGTACCGGTGCAATCTCTCAAGTGCCCTGAGTCCAAAAAATTGTCAAAATTTGACGGACTATTTCTTCAAATCCATGACACATATGGTCAATCCATTTGATCTCATGGGGTTGCATGAGGCTCCTCTACAATGGTCTGTCTTATTTTTTGATGAGTCAGAGCCATTTTCAATTGGTAGCATTTTTTTGCCTGCTCCAAAAAGCGTCAGTTGCATGCAATGCAAAGTTGCAAGATTGGCTAGAATTGATTCGGTTCGTCATGTGCACAAACTGACATTGTGAACACATCAAGGTGGGTAGGTTTACACTAGGCATGCCTCTATCATGTATCCCAAAGAAATGGAACATCGAGAGTCATACCGTACTGGTGCGATCTCTCAAGTACCCTAAGTCCAAAAAATTATCAAAATTTGATGAATTGTTTCTTCAAATCTAGGACACATATGGTCAATCCATTTGATTTTGTGGGGTTGTGTGAGGCTCCTCAACAATGTCCTATCTTGATTTTTGACGACTTGGAGCCATTTTCAATTATTAGCATTTTTTTGCCTGCTCCAAAAATCGTCAGTTGCATACAATGAAAATTTGCAAGATTGGCTAGAATTGATTTGGTTCGTCGTGTGCACAAAATGACGTCACAAGCGCATCTGGGTGGGCAGTTTTATGATAGGAATTCCCCTGTCATGCATCCCAAAGCACCATAACATCGAGTGTCATACCCTACCGACACAATGTAGAAGTTGCTTGACAATTTTTTTGACAATAATGACATTTTTTGCTCAAATTGTATCTAGTCTCAATCTATGACCCCTATGACCCGATAATGACTCAAATAATTCTCCATGATTATACAAGAATCAAGAATGCTCATGATTGACTAGGGACACATCACATATACTCAAAACATAGTCACAAAACATTGACACAAAAAATAGTCACATATTATTCAAAAATTTGCCTCTAAATATGGTCAAATCAGCTCTTGGCTATTTGATTATACAAAAAAATGTCTTACAAATCATCTCATGGGCTTTTATACAAATTCTGGCATTACAATATGTGCGATTCAACTCATCACCATTTTAATATACAAATCATCTCATGAGCTTATATACAAAATTTGGCATTACAATATGTGCAACTCAGCTCATCGCCATTTTAATATACAAAATTTGGCATGTGTGCTCTCCAAATGTACGCATCTTGGTAAACATTGCAAACCACCACTTATAGCACAAGAACCTTCCAAACAAGGCATCTTATAATAAATGCAACCATCATGTCTATTACATAGCACACTTGAAATAAATTCTCTTACCGACTTAGGAGGTGCTTGTATATTACATTCCTGCAAAACATCGTTAGTGTGCAAAGTAGAACAAATATGACAAAAAATATCATAATGCATGGAAAATTCAATATGCATCATACAACAACACGTGGTGCATACATGATTAATCCTAATATAAAAAGGTTTTTCCATTTCAAAAACTCTTTGAGAAATTCTTATTTGAGGAAACTTTTGAAGGAATCTTTCATAAAATTTAGTTTGAGTCATATCCAAATAGTGTTTGGCATGTGGCTCATGATTTGTAGACCCAATTCATCTTCTAACAACATCTCTTTGGTTGGGTGATACTCTTGTGTTGTCATGCCAAAAATTTTCAATTAATGCTTTTAGTGCATCAACAACAACCTTGTCTTTGTGTGGTAGTCTACCTGAGAATGCCCAAAGAGAATTATTGTTAGGTTCATCTATTTGTTCCCGCCTCTTTAATGCTTTACTTAATGTTGTTCTACTAACATTTAATGGCTTACTTGTTTTGCTTGTCAAACGATCTTTTTTTATTTTCTTGCTCATTATGGTTGATGTAATGACACGTCAAGTAGCATTAGAATCTTTACTACGTGATTTTGAACCAATAGATTGATATGCATCAAATAGATTTCTGACAATAGTTCTTTCACTATTACTTTCAGATGATCTTACGCCTAGAATTTTCATTGTCTCTCTACAATTCAAATTTTTAATCATTTGAACAATTAATTGACATCTTGCGGTTTGATTTAAGTTTTGAAAATAGTATTGCCATATTCTTTTAACCATTCTCCTACAAGTTCGTTCATTTATTTTATTGGGCATTGGCTTCAATATATTCTCATCAATGTTAATTAGATGGTTTGGTTTCCTACAAATGATTCTAGGAGGTGTTAACATTGGTGCATTATGTACATTTAATTCATCAAGTAGAGAAGGTGTAATATGTTCACCATTTAATTGATTATTCAATGCGGCATCTTCTTCAATTGCATTAGGTTCAAACGGTAAATTATCAAATGTTTCTTCTTCAATTGCATTAGATGCAATATATTCATTTTGTAAATCGAATTGAGATGTTGAGGATGACATACCTTCTTCTCCCACTATTCTTATGTCACATAATTTCTTCATATTCTGCCTTTGTCTTTCCTTTTGATCCTCTCGTTGTTCCATCGTTCCTCGCTTGTTCTTTTCACGGGTTGATATCGGTTGTCCTAAATAGAATCATACTACATATATATGTAAAGAAAAGTTCATAAACAAATAAATAACCATAAATACGCATCTTATCACTATTTTTTGGAATCAAACTATTAAACAATCACAATTCAATCATTTGAAATCATGCAAAAACAAAAAATTCACTTACTTTTATGTATACAATAGTGATAGGAGGGGGGACAGTGGGAGAGAAGAAGGGGTATGGAGGAAGGAAGAGGGGAGAGGGAGAGGGAGAGAGAAAGGGAGAGGGAGAGAGAGAGGGAAGGAGGGAGAGGGAGAGAGGGAGAGAGGGAGGGAGAGAGGGAGAGAAGAGGGGGGAAGGGAGAGGTAGAGGGAGGGAGAGAGGGAGAGAAGAGGGGGAGGGAAGGTAGAGAGAGGGAGAGAGGTAGAGGGAGGGAGAGAGAGAGAGAAGAGGGGGGCTGGGAGAGAAGAAGGGGTATGGAGGAAGGTAGAGGGAGAGTAGGGGGGAGGGAGGGAGAGAAGAGAGGAGAGGGAGAGAGAGGGAGAGAGAGAAAGAAGGGGGGTGGGAGAGAAGAAGGGTTATGGAGGAAGGGAGAGGGAGAGTAGGGGGAGGGAGGGAGAGGAGAGGGGAGAGGGAGAGGGAGAGAGGGAGAGAGAGAGAGAGGGAAGGAGGGAGAGGGAGAGAGAGGGATAGAGAGAGAGGGGGGAGGGAAGGTAGAGAGAGGGAAAGAGGTAGAGGGAGGGAGAGAGGGAGAGAAGAGGGGGGAGGGTGGGAGATAAGAAGGGATATGGAGGAAGGGAGAGGGAAAGTAGGGGTGAGGGAGGGAGAGGAGAGAGAGAGAAGAGGGGGGATGGTGGGAGAGAAGAAGGGGCATGGAGGAAGGGAGAGGGAGAGAGAGAGAGAAGAGGGGGAGTGGGAGAGAAGAAGGGGTATGGAGGAAGGGAGAGAGAGACAGACAGATAGACAGAGAGAGAGAGAGGGGGGGTGGGAGAGAAGAAGGGGTATGGAGGAAGGGAGATGGAGAGAAGGGGGAGGGAGGGAGAGGAGAGGGGAGAGGGAGAGGAAGAGAGAGGGAGAGAGAGAGAGGGAAGGAGGGGGAGGAGAGAGAGAGAGAGAGAGAGAGAGAGAGAGAGAGAGAGAGAGGGGGGAGGGAAGGTAGAGAGAGGGAGAGAGGTAGAGGAAGGGAGAGAGAGAGAGAAGAGGGGGGAGGGTGAGAGAGAAGAAGGGGTATGGAGGAAGGGAGAGGGAGAGTTAGGGGGAGGGAGGGAGAGGAGAGAGGGAGAGAAGAGGGGGGAGGGTGGGAGAGAAGAAGGGGTATGGAGGAAGGGAGAGGGAGAGAGAGAAGAGGGGGGTGGGAGAGAAGAAGGGGTATGGAGGAAGGGAGAGGGAGAGAGGGAAGGAGGGAGAGGGAGAGAGAGGGAGAGAGGGAGAGAAGAGGGGGAGTGAGAGGGAGAGAGGGAGAGGGAGAGTAGGGGGAGGGAGGGAGAGGAGAGGGGAGAGGGAGAGGGAGAGAGACAGAGAGAGAGAGAAAGAGGGAGAGAGGGAGAGGGAGAGTAGGGGGAGGGAGGGAGAGGAGAGGGGAGAGGGAGAGAGAGAGAGAGAGAGAGAGAGAGAGAGAGAGAGAGAGAGAGAGAGAGAGAGAGAGGGAGAGGAGAGAGGTAGAGGGAGGGAGAGAGGGAGACAAGAGGGGGGAGGGAAGGTGGAGAGAGGGAGAGAGGTAGAGGGAGGGAGAGAGAGAGAAGAGGGGGGTGGGAGAAAAGGAGTATGGAGGAAGGGAGAGGGAGAGAGGGAAGGAGGGAGAGGGAAGGGGAGAGAGGGGGAGAGAGAGAAGGAGGGAGAGATAGGGAGAGAGGGAGAGAGAGAGAGAGAGAGCGAGTAGGGGGGAGGGAAAGAGGAGTGGTCCTAAGGGGTCACAGGACACCATATGAATTCTTAGGAAACAATACAACCTCTAATGACACCTAAGGGGTCATATGGTGGGCTAATAAAATGATATATTAAATTTAAAGTTATGAATAAAACATCATACAATGAGACTCCAAGCAAACAAACAATGAGGCTTCGCTAAAAAGCATGTGTAAGAGCTTGACCTAACCCTAAGAGTACTACCTAAGTTATTAAACATATGATGCTATTAAATTTGCAAGGTTATAAGACTGATCTCGATTGTGACTATAGGAATTACACACTTGATTTATTTCATGGGTATGTATCATTTCAGGCTGTTTGACAAGTTATGATCATCATATACTACCACTGCCATGCATACAACAAACTTTAATTTCTTTAGGTGACAGGTGTTGTGTAACAATATGGGAACTCTCACATATCCACCACTATCATTCTACAGGACATTATCTATGTTACTCTCCCTCTTTTTCTTCCTACCGTATTGCAAGTACTCTGACTCATCATGTTGATTTGTTGACACTATTTTCTACATCTACTCTGCTCATTAAAAACACATGCGAGAAGAATATTTCTATGGGTTTCCTTGTTTGTCACGGTAATACACCTGTGGTTTAATTTCAAAACCTATTCCTCCTATTCAATATACACACACAAATCCATCAGTCATCGAGACTCCAAGCGAACAAACAATGAGGCTTCGCTAAAAAGCAAGTGTAAGAGCTTGACCTAACCCTAAGGGTACTACCTAAGTTCTAAAACATATAATGCTATTAAATTTGCAAGGTCATAAGACTGATCTCGATTGTGACTATAGGAATTATACACTTGATTTCTTTCATGGGAATGTACCATTCCAAGTTGTTTGACAAGTGATGATCATCATATACTACCACTGCCATGCATACAACAAACTTTAATTTCTTTAGGTTATAGGTGTTGTGTAACAACATGGGAACTCTTGCATACCCACCACCATCATTCTACATGACATCATCTATGTTACTCTCCCTCTTTCTCTTCTTACCTGTTGTTTCCTTTTGAAAAACATATTGCAGGTAATCTGACTCATCATGTTGCTTTGTTGACACTATTTTCCACATTTGCTCTGCTCATTAAAAACACATTCGAGAAGAATATTACTACAAGTTTCCTTGTTTGTCACAGTAATACACCCGTGGTTCAATTTCAAACCCTATTCCTCCTATTCAATATACACACACAAATTCATCAGTCAATTTTCTTAGGAGACCATACATGATAAAAATCAAAGAGGAAGTTGCGGACAAGAAATAAATTCATTTACTTCTATAGAAGTACAAACACAATTGCAGTGGGGTATGGAGGGAGGGAGGGAGAGAAGAAGAGAAAGAGGGATGGGGTATGGAGGAAGGGAGAAGGAGAGAGAGAGAGAGAGAGAGAGAGAGAGGGGCACCTTGTATGCGTTTGAGAGGGGGAGACAATACACTTACACGTGTATACATATGTTTAATATATTATATATACAGATATTATATGTATACAAACATATTATATATACAATATCATATTATACACATATTATATATAACATATATTATATGTATATACACATATTATATATTACATATATTATATGTATATACAAATATTATATATAGAATATCATATTATACAATAGCGTGTACGCACTGTTTATAGTAAAGGTAGTGCATACATGTTGTTTATAGGGAAACAAGCACGTACGCACTACTTACACTATAAGTACCTCGTACACACTTTTGACTATTTAGGCTTGGCAATAGGCCTGGATGACAAAGCTATGATTAGGAAGTTTGATTTCCCTCCATTTCTCTCATTTTTGATGTGTTTTATTTTATCAACTTGGTTTATCGACTTTGTCATCATCAAGTTTACACTTCATCAAGTGGGTATTTCTAAAATTACAACCATATTTTCACCCATCTTCTAAGCTTTCTAACCATATAATTTTTTTTCAATTTGAACAACAATAACATATTAGTATTGAATTTCTTTTACCAGTGTCTCCATAGTTCTCACAAACATAGGTGCACCATTTTTTGAATAACGTTTGATATACTTATCCAAATTTAAAAAACTTCATATATTATTGTAGTGCACATGATTATTTACAATTTAAAAAAAAAAATTATATTTTTTATTTGTTTAGTGCAACTTATGCTTCACACACGAACAGGTACCTATGCTCGATTGGAAAAATCATAAAAAACAAAATGCTCAACAAACAATTACAAAAAAATACACATCTTCGAGTGCTCACTCTTAACTATCTTTTTGCCAAAGGATTTGTCAAAATACCAAATCTAACTATGACTTTTTTGATGTGCACTTTAGACACTGTGTTATATTTTTCAGAAAAAATTAGGGTCAGTTTTTCATGCGCAAAGGATTTGACCCCCTTAATCTTATCCAATTTTGAAAAAGTATAGTAGTTTGGAAACTAGATTCATAGTGTTACAATATTTTTTCTTTGATTATCTTCATCTATTGAGTGGATGACTTTCAAAGTTTGCCTCCAAGTTCAAGTTCATCTGATTTCAGAAAAAAAGTGTCCACTTATAACCCCCTTTTTGATGACCATCTTTGTGCACTTACCCCTCTACTGGCAAAGGGTTCTACTGGTATGTGTTTTGTTGAACTGAATGAACATTGGAAGTTTGTGTCTTGATTGTTGTGATTCCATGTGAAGTTGAGGTGGCAAGTAGGGTGTGGTTGGTGAGGCTTCATCCATAGGGTTGATGAAACTGATATTCACTATTAATGAAGGAACCCCAAATCAAGGGATTGTATCAAACTGATTGCAGCTTGAGGAAGAAGGACTGAAAGAGGAAGATCAGGGGAGTAGTTGGCACCTGGATTGAAGTCAGAAGATTTGATTGAAAGAATACCTCAAGAAGGAAACAATAGAGGCATTAATAGCAATTTGACAGATGCAAATCTAAATGAAGGATCATGTTTCCCTTGTTCGAAAAATGTAATTTAAAAAGAACAAAAATGATGGAGATGAATAGATGGATTTCAAGGTGATCAGATCTTGCAAGATTTTATTGGATTTGATTTTCCTTGAGGATGGTGAGGAACCCTAACCACCTAGTTTTTGAATTGCCTTTTTGGCGGGAACTCATCTTATAAGAAAAAGAAACTATGGACAGAAGAGTGGGGATGCAATTGTGAAGATAGTTGAGAGGAGAGAAGTTAGAAGAAGAAAACTTGAGGAGGGGTTTCGATCAAGTCACAATGTGAGGTAGTAGATAGATCGGTAAAATATTTCTACTGGTAGTTTCTAAGTCAAGAAGTTGAGCCTAATCGGTAAGGCGTGGCAGTGCAGGAAGCATCCTAGAGTGACATAGTGTACTAAGAGACTGTGAGTGAAAAGGAGAGAAAAATAATAGAGAGTTAATAGATTCAAGAGTTGCAAAACTCATTTGCAGCAAGAAGCCTTAATTGTAGCCAATCAGTATTTCGATATACATCGCCAAGTTGGTGCTTGATGTAGGGGTTGGTGCCCTAAAGTGTAGGGGTTAGTGCTCCTTGGGTTGGTGCCCAAAATATTTGTAAATCTATGTTTTACCTATGAGGCTGGATTGGCTTAGTAGACTTCAGCAACTTTTCTCACCGAGATTTTTCTCATATTGAGTTTTCCTCGTAAATCTGGTGTTGTGAGTCAGTTGTGTGTGCTTGGTCACTTTGTCTTTCTCTCTTATATTACTTTCTTGACTATTTATGAGATTAAGTACATAATTAATATTTTCAAGATTAGATCAGAGAAACAAAAAGACCTAGGGACCACTGATTCACCCCCCTCTTAGTGGTACTCTTTGTTCATCAATTGGTATCAGAGAAAAGTTCTCTCGATTATCTCTAAACCTTGGGTAGATTCTGGACTTTGAGCACAATGGAAAGAAGTAAGTATGCTTTGTCAAAAGCCCCCATGTTTGATGGATCTAACTATGCCTTCTGGAGCAGAAGAATGTAGACAAATATTTCATCTCTTGGCTTTGATGTATGAATGTCAGTCAAGAATGGGTATACCATTCCTAATACTACTCCCACTGATCTGGATGCAAAGAAGGAGTATGAAAATAATGCAAGGGCTAAACATGCCATTTTGAGTGGACTGTCCGATAATGAATTTGTCAAAATCATGCATTGTGCTTCAGCAAAGGAAACGTGGGACAAGTTGCAGAGGTTGTTTAAGGGAGATCCAAAGGTCAGGGAGGCCAAACTGCAAACTCTAAGGAGCCAACTTGAAAGCATCAAAATGAAAGATGATGAAAAAATTGCAGAATACATTCATAGATTTGATGAAACTGTGAATGCTATCAGAGGTATTGGTGAAGAGATTGTAAATGAAATTCTCATCAAAAAGATACTCAGATCTCTCACTCCCAAATATGATACTAAAGTGTCAGCCATAGAAGAAGCCAAGGATCTGAAGACTTTTACTATGGATGAACTGTTTGGTTCCCTGACAGCCTATGAGATGAGAACAACCGGTGAGACTTCCTCAAGAAAAGACTCTGATGCTAAAGTAGAAAACTTTGTCATGAATCTCAAAAGAGGATCAGGCCGGTACAAAGGAAAGCTACCACTTAAGTGTTTCAACTGTGGGAAGATAGGACACTTGGTTGCAAGTTGTCCTCACAAAGAAACTGATGGAGATGAGTCAAGAGAGTTCAGAAGATCTAGCGACAAAGACAAAGAAAGGAGTGACTATTGGTAGGGAAGAAGAGACTACTGGAGCCAAAATAGTTTATATACCATTGAAGATGGCATAATAGAGGATGAGGATGCATCAGAAGATGATGACCATGAGGACCACATAAAAGTAAATCTCTTCATGGCATTTGACAGACCTGCTATTGAAGATGAGGAAGAAGAGGATGTTGAGGCTAAAGTGGATTTGGAGAGTGAACTTATCAGTGCACTTGAAGAACTAAGCAAAACAAGAAGAGAACTCAAGAGAGTTAAGCTTGTTGCAGTAGATGAATAAGATCTCTTGAAGTAGTCTCTGGAAGAATCCAGTCAAATCATATCTTACTTGAAGCTATAGCTGGAAGAAACTAAGAGAATCCATGAAGCTACAACCCTTGACTTGAAAAAGAAAGAAAAAGAATGTCAAGAGCTTGAGGCAAAAATAATAAAGCTCAGAAAGGAGCTTGAAGAAAACAAGGAAGAAATAAAAGTAAGAAGCAAGTATGAAGGCAGCACAGAAGCCTTAAATAAGATGTTAAGAAAACAAAAGCAACCCAAAGACACATGTGGCTTAGGCTTTCAATTTGGTCAAGGGTCAACCCACAAAGATAAATCCAACAAAGAGATAATGTTCAATTCTTCAAATAAAGGAAAAGGAAAGAAGACTTTCATTGTAGGCAAGGAAACCGACAAAAAGACATATGTTGATGCTATTGGAAATTGACACCCAAACCAGTATACAGAAATGAACTAGAAGTCACATTTCATGCACAAATTTGTAGATCCAAGGAGGAATGTCAGGATTGATCGAGAAGGATTCACCAAATTTAACAACATAAATGAAAGACCCCCAATGAGGCAGTTCCATTTAGGTCCAAGACAACACGACCGGTATGTATCGAATTTTTAAAAGTTACTATTACTGGTGTAATAAATTTGGGCACAAAATAGCTGACTATAGGCTAAACAAAAAACCCTCTATGAATTTTGAAAGTAGAAATTCATTTAATGCACTTCGAGATATGAATGTTGTTTTCTATCAGTACAATGGATATGGACATAAAAATTTTGATTGTAGGAAGAACCAACCAATATCCTACAATAGCATTAAGGGTGCTTTCTTTATTGAAAACACAAAATGATATAACTATCAAGAATTTGGACATATAGCCAAACTATGCATAAACAAGAAGATCAAGCAAGTGATGGAAAATCTTGATCAAAGACCAGTGTCTGAACCTGAGTAGAATACATGAGCTGACAATAAGAAGGAAATCAAACCGGTTTGGGTTGAAAAAGAAAAGGAAAAGGTTGAATCAAGTCTCTTAGTGCAGGCTGCCTTGCATGCTGAAAGGAAAAATCTATGGGTGGTAGACAGTGGTTGTGACTGGTGACAAAAGAAAATTCATTAATCTTGAAGATTGGAATGGTGGATCGATAAGGTTTGGAGACAATTCCTCCATCAAAAGAAAGGGAAAGGGAACACTAAGCATTGATGGAAAACTGAAGGCACTTGATGTATATTATGTAGAAGGCCTCAAACATAATCTGCTAAGTGTGAGTCAGATGTGCGACAAAGGTTACAAATTCACCTTTGACTCAATCAGCTATCAGATAAAGAAAGATAGTATCGGTAAGGTGGTAGCAGAAGGAAAGAGAACAGATGGAAATGTTTATAATCTGAAGGAATGTTATGAGTCCCAATGTATGTTAGGACAAGTAGATGAAAGTTGGTTGTGGCACAAAAGATTAGGCCACATAAATTTTGATAACTTGGTCATAGTAAGCAAAAAGGGATGTGTGAGAAATATTCCACCCATCATCAAGATAGTAAACACATTTTGTGATGAATGTTTAAAAGGTAAGAAAACAAGAGTAAGTTTCAGGACAAAGGAGCACATCACCTCAAAGCCACTTGAAATTGTGCATACAGATCTATGTGGTCCAACTAGAACAAGAGCCCTTTCTGGTGAAATATATTTCATGCTTTTCATTGATGACTACTCAAGGATGACATGGGTCACCTTTCTGCAAGATAAATCACAAGCATTCGGAAGATTCAAGATCTTTCGGAAGATGGTGGAAAAGGAAAGTGGGCACAAAGTAAAATGTCTAAGATCAGACAGGGGTGGAGAGTTCACATCAGACGAATTTAAAGACTATTGTGAAAAACATGGAATTAGAAGACAATATTCTGCTCCTAGAACACCATAGCAAAATGGTGTGGTAGAAAGGAAGAACAAGATGGTCAAGGAGATGGCTAGAACCATGTTGAATGAGGCTAGTCTATCGGATACTTATTGGAAAGAAGTTGTTCATACTACTGCATACACCTTGAACTGGGTTTAGTTAAGAACAAACATCAAGAAGACACCCTATGAATTATGGTATGATCGAAAGCCATCAGTTAAATAATTCAAAGTTTTTGGAAGCAAGTGCTTCATTAAAAGAGATATGGATGGTTTGGGAAGCTTTGACTCTAGAAGTGATGAAGGGATCTTCCTTGGTTACTCGTCAAACAACAAGACCTACAAATGCTACAATAAAAGACTAAGAAGAATCGTTGAAAGTGTGCATGTAAGAGTTGATGAGAAGATACACAAAGGATGTCAACCACACACTAACTGGTATGATGACTCTGATGATGAAAATATTGAAGTTCAGACTGATACTGAACTAGAGGCAGCACCTCAAAAGGTTCCCAATCGGTATGTATAGTTGAATCATCCAGAAGAGAAAATTATGGGAAATAAGAGTGATGGTGTGCAAACTAGAAGAAGACTTGCCCGAAATGATGAACAAGTCAACTTATGCCTCATGATTGAAGTTGAACCCAAAACCTTCATTCAGGCCAGCAAGAGACAAGAATGGATGGATGCTACGGAAGAAGAAATGCACCAAATTGAGAAGAACAAGACTTGGGATTTAGTCCCTAGACCGAAAGACAAGAACATTATTGATACAAAGTGGGTCTATCAGAACAAAATGAATGAAGAAGGTAAGGTTGTGAGGCACAAAGCTAGACTACTATGCAAATGATACTCTCAGGTAGAAGGGATTGACTTTGAAAAAACAATTGCACCAGTGGCTAGATTAGAAGCGATTAGTATGTTTCTAGCTTACTCTGCCTACAAGGGCTACAAAGTGTACCAAATGGATGTAAAATTTGCTTTTTTGAATGGAAATTTAGAAGAAGAAGTATACATGGAGCAACCAGAAAGATTTCTGCTGCATGATGATGAGACTTTTGTATGTTGGCTAAAGAAAGCTTTGTATGGTCTTAAGCAAGCCCCAAGAGCATGGTACTCAAGATTAGATTTGTATCTAAAGGAGCGGGGATTCAAAAAAGGAAGTGCTCAAAACAATTTGTACATAAAGAAAGATGGAAATCACATGATTATTGTGGTTGTGTATGTAGATGACATCATTTTTGGTGGCAACAAGGATACTCTCTGTAAAGAATTTGTTGATCAAATGCAGTCAGAATTTGAGATGTCAATGCTTGGTGAATTGACTTACTTCCTTGGCCTGCAGATACTACAAAAAGATAAAGGAATATTTATCTCATAGGTCAAGTATGCAAAGGAGATGCTGAAGTGTAAAGTGGAAAAATCAAACCCTAGTTGCTCTCCCCTCTTCCAACTCCGAGGAGAGAGAAGGGAGGTCACTAGGGTTGGCGGTTTTCACTTAGGAGAGACTTTACATTCAAAAGAGGGGTTGAAGCCCATAGGATCCAATCCCACACAATACAAGATTGGATTCTAAATGAGTTTCAAGGGTTAAGACAGCAAGGCTACCCTCTTTTGTAAAGAATGTTGATAGAAAGATTAAGCTAGGAATGCATAGAAAGTGAGAAAGATTCGCTTATAAACTGAGATAGGGATATAGGATGAAGCTGCGGACCTGCAATTAGGAGTAAAATGTCGATACGGTGCTGTCCTGCAAATTTGAGCAAAAGTTGACAGGACGATGGCGCCCGGCGTGCACACGGTCCTCCAAAAAATCCGTGAAACGAAGGGGGATCTGTTCGTCTCTGCACAAGGATTTCAGATCTTCAATTTTAGCCGCGTACCTGCAACCTACACACAGAAAAGCGAAGACGATTGGGGGGTTAGGGATTAGGGTTTTGCCCTTAGGTCAAACCCCGGTTTTGGAATTAACCAAGAAATGAGAAATGCTGTAAATGTTTGTAATGTAAAACAAGTACTAGTACCTTGTTGTAAGGATGTTTGTATCCTTATGTGCGAAGGTATAGATGTTGTTGTATGTTGTATGTAGTAAGTAGTAGTAGTATGTGATCTCCTCTTCAATGGTTGAATCCTTGTCTTGAATGCAACACTT
This sequence comes from Cryptomeria japonica, assembly GCF_030272615.1. NCBI lineage: Eukaryota > Viridiplantae > Streptophyta > Pinopsida > Cupressales > Cupressaceae > Cryptomeria > Cryptomeria japonica. Next base: position 15,836,247 of record NC_081408.1, on the reverse strand, counting down.
AGCCTTGAATGGAGACTTAGAAGGAATGCTTGAATGCTTGAATGCTTGAATGTTTGAGTATCGTTTCCACGCCTTGTACACATATGTCCTTCCTTCTCAAATGGGAGAGGAAATGTCATTTATATACTTGTCAATTAGGGCTGATAGACTGATTTTCCTGACCTTAGGCCGACCAGGAAATGTTATTTTCCAATTTGCAAACAAAAAGACCCGAAGCCCCATAGGAGACCGGGCCCAAAATAGGGCCAAGGACCAGGGCGCTGGGTGCCATGGTCCTGGGGGACCAGGGCACTGGACCGGGACAGCAGGGTGCAAAGGAGGTTCAGGCCAGGGTGCAAGAAAATGCAGTTTTTGATGTCGCGGACAAGTTTCGGGGTCTCCATTCAGGTTTCGTGTTGCATCGCCATCGTGAAGACCGAAATGCAGTCGAAATTGCAAGTGTCGCAATTTTAGGATGCTACATTTAGCCCCCACTTTAGCGGGAGTATGTATGCTCATACTTCCGGTAAAGTACAAGGAAACAACATTGAAAGACTTTCACCACGTCAAGGAGGCAAGACACACCAAGCCCCCAGTGGACTAAGGATCTTACGACTTCGATTGATAAAGTAAAAGGGAAGATCACGAGGGAGAACCATGACTGTCAGTAGTAAGGTTCCCTCACTATGAGGCATGCAAGAGAAATACCAAAAATTTTCAAGGCAAAGCTAAGTTCGCCAAGAAATTTTCAAGTATCCTGAAGGGATAGACAGGGTGTATGCCCCCCTACGTTAAAGCGATCACACACGCCTCAACGGGAGTGATTGTTTTAACGTAGTGATACACATAAGAAATGAGAAGGGAAGGAGCACGTTATCACAAAGATTTAGCCCCCAAGTGTGAGATAAACCCAAGGATAATAGGCACAAAACACAAAGCATGAGGTGACTTCGCTTTCCTCGGGGTCAGTATGCTGTATGATAAGTCATGTATATCATATGTATGTATGCATAATTGTTCTTCATTCCCCAATCAAGGAAGGTCACCTAGAAGAAGGGAACACATGTGTCTTTTGAGTCAACATGAGAGAGACCAAAAGAGATCTCAATGCTTTGCATCGTCCTCAAGTAGACAACACTAAGGACAACAAATAGAAGAATGAGAATAACACATAGAAGAAGTAACAAAAGAGAGGAGGAGAGAATCTGCTATGCTAATGAAACTAGTCTAGCACGTCATCTACCCCCCGATCTTCCTGATCAATGTTTCGGGAAGGCAGGGAACACGCTAGAGGAGGAACATTCAACACAACAGATGGAGCTATCACAAGATCCAAACAAGGGCTATGTTCATGTTCCAAGCCACATTGTTCTTGTCTAGGAGCTAGGATAAGTGCTTTAGAGAATTCGTTAGATAAATGGTTATCAATATCAACAAGTTCATATTCACTATCAGAAGCAAGAGAAGTAACATTTTCATCATGAATAACATTTTCATCTATATCATCATCAAGATTTATAAAAATAGGATCTTTAACTCGCACAGGATCAAGACCATCATGCATCTTATGTTTAGGAGATTTTGGCTCAATTTCTGGTCGAGGAGAAAATGGAATAATGCTTGTTGAAGGTGTTTTTGGAGATTGTAAAGTGTGAGAAGCAGCTGCCTGAGCTCTAAGACGACGCTCTCATCAGCGTCCGCATGCAGAACGATTTTGTCTAGTCTTAGTAGGAAGTTGAGAAGATTGAGGAGGAGGAATGTTCTCATCCTTATCACTTGGGTGTTTAGGTTGTGGTCTCTTAGGCTGGATAATAGGAGAAGAAGAAGGTCTCTTCTCTCTATAAAAGGAAGGAGGAGGAACTGCTCCATATAAAGGAGGAATATTTGGTTTAGGAAGGAGACCAAGTCCATCATGATGAGGAGGTATAGGTCTACTCTTAGAAAGTTTGTTAGGCATAGACATAGTTACATCCATAGGGATGGGTTGGGAATCTTCTTGAGGAAAGACATTAGTTTTATCTTTCAAAGGAAGGACTTCCTTCTCAAGAACGATAGGAATATCAAGTTTGGGTGTTATAGGTTCACTTAGAGATAGGATCATATCTGTTTTCCACTTTTGATAAGATTTTAAAAGATGATCACTTCACGGAGGAAGAGATTGGAATTGTTTAGGCCAAAAATAATCAATAGGAATGCTAGAAGTTCTTTCAGCTGGTTTAAAGAGACTATGATTGATAGTAACAACTTCACCATTATGGGGAAATTTCAAACATTTGTGAATAGGAGAAGAAATAGCTTTCATGGAAGATAGCCAAGGATAGCCAAGCTTCACACGAAATTGTTCAGATGAAGGAATAATAGCAAAGTTCACATCAAGGGATTTGTTATGGACCTTAATAGGTAATGTAATAGAACCCATTGCAGGAGAAGAAAATGCATCAAATAATTTCACAATCACATCTGTTTTGTCATATATCACTTGATTCAATTGCAAAGTAAACAGAAATTCTTCAGTAATAACATTAACCATGCACGAAGGATCAATAAGCACTCCACGGCAAGGTGTATTCTTGACTTTTGCAACTATGTATAAAGGACCATCAGGTGCCCTAATAGTTTCACTAGAATCAAATGTGATGGAAGGTTCTTTAGGGGTTTCTTGCTGCTCTACAAAGTTAATCACATTCAGAGTTATAGACACAAGACCATCAGATGAGAGAGAGGAATCATTAGGCTCAATCGCATTAGAGGTATGAGAAGGTAATGGATCAGTAAAAATCTGAAGATTTTGGTTAGGAGGAGCTATAGATGTATTGCCTTTATCATTCACTCCAGCAATAGAGATAGTATTATTATCAATCAAATCTTGAATTTTACCCTTTAAAGCAAATCATTTTTCAGTATCATGCCCAGGCTGACGATGAAATTGACAAAAAGATTTGTTATCAAAATAGGGTGAAGTAATCTTTGCAGGATCTATTTGCCTTATAGGAGGGAGATTAAGCACATTTTGTTCCAATAACTTATTCATAATACTATGCAATGATTCATTCAAAGGAGTATACTTTCTTTCTTTCTTGAAAAACTTAGAAATAGGAGGCACACCTAATGCTGCATTCACATTGTTGTTGATGATGTTTTCATTGAATTTGATGGAATCTCTGTTCGGTTTAAACTTCCCAAATGGTTGTTGACTGCTATCACCCTTATCACTCGGAGCCATAGGATGTGATTGTTCCATTTGACTCACAGTCAGTTGATAATTGTGAAGAGTTGCACACAACTGTTGGAAAGAAGTAAACTTAGAAAACAGAAGTTTGTCTCGAATATCTTTTTGTAAATTAGAAATAAAGATTCTTTGAATATCATTGTCAGGCACTGGAAAAAAAATTTGAGCATACAAATGCTTATATCTACCAATGAAATCAGTCACTTTTTCTTTAACACCTTGTTTACAATGCATTAAATCAATCAAAGTAACTTTAGGACTTATATTGTTTTCAAATTGTTGAATGAAAGCATTTGCAAGTTGTTCAAAAGAAGTAATAGAATAAGAAGGCAACGAGCAATACCATTGTAGGGCTTTGTCTCTTAATGTTCTAGTGAATAGTTTTGCAGGCAACCTTTGGTCATAAGCAAAATCGGTACATATTGTTTGAAAAGTCTTAACATGTGTTAGAGGATCACCTTTACCATTATAAAGCTCCAAATGCGGGATTTCAACATGTTTAGGAGGGATAACTCGAACAATGTCAAGAGAAAGTGGGCTCGCAACATCAAATGTGGGCACACTAAACTTAGATTGATTCATAGAGGCAATTTGTTGATGTAAAGAAGAGACAGTTTGTGCAAGATTGTTAATGGTTGCTTCAGTCAAAGAATTCATATTAGATGTGTTAGATTGTGATGGAGGTGTTATGTTATTGAAAGAAGGTAAAGAGTAAGGTGGTGGGACACTATGATAGTTAGTCATAGGAGATGATTGGACAGGAGGAACACTACAAGGAGGAATGAAATGGTTGAATGAATTGCCCCCTTGCGTCATGTTCATTTGTGGAGATGTAATAGGGACACTCATTGAAGGAATGAATGAAGAAGTTGGATTAAATGAAGGAAGAGGGTTCATTGAAGAAGAGGGATTGCCCCCATGACTAGTGATCACAGGGGGAATGTCTTGTATTGAAGTAGTCATTATGTTTGATGTAAAGGTAGGTATGCTAGCCATAGAAGTTGTCAAAGGAATAGAATGATTGACTTGAGTAGGAGGTTGTGTATAACCCAAAGTTTCAACACAACTCTTCATAGGCATCACATTCGAATCCACAATGTGTGCAATACCACGCAAAATATCAATTCCATTCTTATCACTTTGAAGCATATGTTTTAGACCCTCAATTAAAGGAAGAGCTTGACTATCGGGGTATTCTTGAGACATCCATTGTCGAAAATCGTCAAATTGATTATCCAATTTTGAAAGTTGTTCTACAGAAACCTCATGGAGAGCTTCTTCATCATTAGGAGGATTAGAGGAATTACCCATGTCCTCGTTAAAAAGGCTATTCAAATTAGGTTCCATCTCCTCAGTAATTAAACCTTGGAAAGACTTAATTCTACGGCTTCGTCTAACGGGAATAGTGTAAGTAGGGCTTATTGTTGTAAAACTCATGCACTAGAAAGGGAGAGAAGATTTTGAATTTAGAGGAAGCAAATTTCAGTAAAATCAGCCAATCTCCTAGATTTAAGCTGTTAAATGCAATCACGACAATCTCCCAAAATTTCAAAAAAAATGTCCGGGACTGTGGCTCTCGGAGTGCACACGGTCCTTGCAAATTTTTTCTAAATTTGCAGGGATGAAAGTTATGATGATTTTAGAGCTAATCTGAAAAAAATGAGTGATTTTACGATCTGTAGATAGGCCAAATTAAAGTTGCAATCTAAAAATTGAATCCTACCAAGATTGGCGAAAAATGCAAAATTTGAATTTTGAAAAAGAAAGGGAAACTGAAATTTTGAATTTTATGATTTTAGAGGGAATATCAAAAGCAATGCAAGTTTTGGATTTTAAAAGTTGACTCAATTTCACGCAAAATTCAATTTTGAAAGCGGAAATCAAAGTTGTTGTAATTAAGCACTTAATTTCAAAAGTCACAAATCGCAAGAATTTGAATAAAGCACTAAAATTTCGAATGAATGCAAACACACTTCTCAGATTTAGGATAGTAAGAACACAATTTTGACACAAAATTTCAATTTCAATGATTTTTGAATGATTAGGAGCCTTAATCCAAGCAATTACAAAACCAACTTTGACTATAATTTTGAAAGTGTTATAATTGATAAAATCAGCCAAAATTTTGGATTTTAGCAGAAAAATACAGTAAGATCTAGCTCCCAAAATTTCGGAAAAAATGTCGGGGACGATGGCGCTCGGAGTGCACACGGTCCTCGCAACTTTTTTCCAAATTTTCAGGGATGAAAGATATTATGATTTTATTGCGGAATCCAAAGTTACAGCTGATTTGGAAATGTTTTGATCAGTGAAATTGTCGGACAAAGGTTGAATCAAGAGGGTTTCAAAAATTAGGGTTTTGACACTTAACCACTTAATTTTCAAAATTAAAGCACAAATATGAATTGATAATTTGTAATAGAAGGGCAGATCTGAAACAAGTATTAACAATTAAACATTTCACAAGTTCAATTACTAAAAAGAAAATTTAGGGTTTTTATGCAATCAACCTCTAAAATTTGCAAAAGATCAAACATGGAAATGTAATCAAGGAAGCCAATTTTCAGATCTAACCATGAAAAAATCAGAAAGGATGTTCACGTCAGGTTCACCAAAATGTAAAGCAGAAAAATCGAACCCTAGTTGCTCTTCCCTCTTCCAACTCCGAGGAGAGAGAAGGGAGGTCACTAGGGTTGGCGGTTTTCACTTAGGAGAGACTTTACATTCAAAAGAGGGGTTGAAGCCCACAGGATCCAATCCCACACAATGCAAGATTGGATTCTAAATGAGTTTCAAGGGTTAAGACAGCAAGGCTACCCTCTTTTGTAAAGAATGTTGATAGAAAGATTAAGCTAGGAATGCATAGAAAGTGAGAAAGATTTGCTTATAAACTAAGATAGGGATATAGGATGAAGTTGCGGACCTGAAATTAGCAGTAAAATGTCAATACGGCACTGTCCTACAAATTTGAGCGAAAGTTGACAGGATGATGGCGCCCGACGTGCACACGGTCCTCCAAAAAATCTGTGAAACGAAGGGGGATATGTTCGTCTTTGCACAAGGATTTCAGATCTTCAATTTCAGCCGCGTACCTGCAACCTACACACAGAAAAGCGAAGACAATTGGGGGGTTAGGGATTAGGGGTTTGCCCTTAGGTCAAACCCCAGTTTTGGAATTAACCAAGAAATGAGAAATGCTGTAAATGTTTGTAATGTAAAACAAGTACTAGTACCTTGTTGTAAGGATGTTTGTATCCTTATGTGCGAAGGTATAGATGTTGTTGTATGTTGTATGTAGTAAGCAGTAGTAGTATGTGATCTCCTCTTCAATGGTTGAATCCTTGTCTTGAATGCAACACTTAGCCTTGAATGGAGACTTAGAAGGAATGCTTGAATGCTTGAATGCTTGAATGTTTGAGTATCGTTTCCACGCCTTGTACACATATGTCCTTCCTTCTCAAATGGGAGAGGAAATGTCATTTATATACTTGTCAATTAGGGCTGATAGACTGATTTTCGCGACCTTAGGCCGACCAGGAAATGTTATTTTCCAATTTGCAAACAAAAAGACCCGAAGCCCCATAGGAGACCGGGCCCAAAATAGGGCCAAGGACCAGGGCGCTGGGCACCATGGTCCTGGGGGACCAGGGCATTGGGCGCCCTGGTCTTGAAGGACTAGGGCGCTGGGCGCTCTTGTCCCACCTCTCGGGACAGCAGGGTGCAAAGGAGGTTCAGGCCAGGGTGCAAGAAAATGCAGTTTTTGATGTCGCAGACAAGTTTCGGGGTCTCCATTCAGGTTTCGTGTTGCGTCGCCATCGTGAAGACCGAAATGCAGTCAAAATTGCAAGTGTCACAATTTTAGGACGCTACATGAAGAAATTCCAATTGGAAGATTGCAAACTAGTAAATACTCCCATGGTGACTGGCAGAAAATTAAGTAAGAATGATGAATCACCGATAGTTGATCACACTCTGTACAGATCCATGATAGGCAGTCTACTATATCTAACTGCCTCAAGACCAGATATAGTTCAGGAAATATGTATTGTGGCTAGATTTCAAGCTACACCAAAGCAGTCTCACATGAATGCTATTAGCAAAAATTTTAGGTATCTACAAGGAACACTTAGTTATAGTTTGTGGTATCCTAAATAGGGAAATTTCATTTTGGAAGCATACATTGATGTCGATTGGGCAAGATGCATTGATAATAGAAAGAGAACAAGCAGTGGTGCATTCTTTCTGGGCGACCGGTTGGTCTCATGACATAACAAGATGCAGGACTCAGTCTCCCTATCTACGACTGAAGCTGAATACATTGCTACTGCTACATGTTTCTCTCAAGTGCTTTGGATGAAGCAGACTCTCAAAGATATCCAAGAGGACATCACTGATCCCATTCTCATCCGATGTGACAACTCAAGTGCAATCAACATAGAAAAGAATCTGGTCATGCATTCTAGAACAAAACACATTGCAATCAAATACAACTTCCTCAGAGAGAAGGTTGAAGGATAAGAGGTAAGAATGGACTATGTTCCTACTGGTGATCAAGTAGCAGACATTTTCACCAAATCACTACCGGTAAGCCTGTTTGAATACCTTCGACACAAGTTGGGAGTTGTATCATCTACCTAGGAAGGTTTGTGTGGCTCAGCTGGAGCATTATGTAGATCAAAGGGGGAGTGCGCACATACCCTTTGTCATTATGTCAAAGGGGGAGAAATGTACTGGTATGAAGTGGACTGTGTGAAGTTGACATCAATGCCAAAGGGGGAGATTGTTAGCATTTTGGCACTCAGTTGTCATTGATGTCAACAAGTGGAGACTGAACACGGTAGATGATTGCTTGGTTAAAGATGAAGAGGTAGAATGTTAAGATGTGCAACTGGTACTGGATGCTATACCAATCAACATGTGAAGAACACTCTACTGGAAAAGGGTTCTACTGGTATGTGTTTTGTTGAACCGACTGAACATTGGAAGGTCATGTCTTGATTGGTGTGATTTTGTGTGAAGCTAAGGTGGCAAGTAGGGTTTGGTTGGTGAAGCTTCATCCGCAGGGTTGATGAAATTGATATTCGCCATTAATGAAGGAACCGCAAATCAAGGGATTGTATCAAACTCATTGCGGCTTGAGGAAGAAGGAATGAAAGAGGAAGACCAGGGGAGTAGTTGGTGCATGGATCAAAGTCAGAAGATCAGATTGAAAGAATACCTCAAGAAGGAAACAACAGAGGCATTAATAGCAATTTGACAGATGCAAATCTAAATGAAGGATCATGTTTCCCTTGTTTGAAAAATGTAATTTAAAAAGCATGAAAATGATGGAGATGAACAAATGGACTTCAAGGTGATCAGATCTTGCAAGATCTGATTGGATTTGATTTTCCTCGAGGATGGTGAAGGAATCCTAACCACTTGGTTTTTGAATTGCCTTTTTGGCGGGAACTCATCTTATAAGAAAAAGAAACTATGGACAGAAGAGTGGGGATGCAGTTGCGAAGATAGTTGAGAGGAGAGAAGTTAGAAGAAGAAAACTTGAGGAGGGGTTTTGATTAGGTCACAATGTGAGGTAGCAAATAGGTCGGTAAAAGATTTCTACCAATAGTTTCTAAGTCAAGCAATTGAGCCTAACCGGTAAGGTGTGGCAGTGCAGGCAACATCCTAGAGTGACACAGTGTACTGAGAGACTGTGAGTGAAAAGGAGAGAAAAATAACAAAGAGTTAATAGATTCAAGAGTTGAAAACTCATTTGCAGAAAGAAGCCTTAATTACATTCAATCAGTATTTTGATATACATTGCCAAGTCAGTGCTTGGTGCAGGGGTTTGTGCTCCTTGGCTTGGTGCCCTAAAGTGCAGGGGTTAGTTGTCCTTGGGTTGGTGCCCAAAATCTTTATAAATTTGTGTTTTACCTATGAGGTTGGATTGGAGTAGTATACTTCAGCAACTTTTCTCACTGAGGTTTTTCTCATCTTGAGTTTTCCTCGTAAATCTGGTGTTGTGAGTATGTTGTGTGTGCATGGTCACTTTGGGTTTCTCTCTTATATTACTTGCTTGACTATTGATGAGATTAAGTACATAATTGATATTTTCAAGATTATATCAGAGAAACAAAAAGACCTAGGGACCACTGATTAACCCCCCTCTTGGTGGTACTCTGTGTTCATCATATTGATTGTCACTGTCATAGTTTTACTAGTGATATTGTTTTTGTTTTGATAGAGTTGTGTTTGTAAACCCAAGTGTGGACATGTAATGGAGTCATGAGATGTTTTAAGAATACATCAATACTTAACAACATAGTATGTAGGCACCTAAAATATGAAAGGACTACATATTGGAAGGCGTGTGTGATGATGTCATGAAAGGTCTGATATCCCTATGTATCGGACTGAGAAAACTAGTGAAAGACAAAAAACAATGCATTGAGAAGGCAAAAGGTTGAATTGCCTAATGTTTGTTGTTGAAGTGATGTGTGGGGACCCTGCCAAGTCAAATACCTTGTAGTTTCAAAGGGTGGAAAAAGAATAAGCATTTTATTTACCGTCCTAATAGACCATCCATCATAAAAATTATTACCAATATTGATATGTGCATTGCAAACAAAGTTCTAGAGGAAGGTTCTTTCTATTGTAATACCAAGTGAGTGTTCATAGACCTTGTGTAGGGTCCTCCAAGCCTAGAGTAAGGATTTCAAAGCCTACATACATTGATTTGGCCTTGTGGCCATCAATGAGTGCTAACACAATAGGAGAAGTCTTGAGACTGATAATTTTGGAAGTGTGGCATTATTGAGAGCCAACACTTATGTGTGAACCCCGTCTTCACGTATTATGATTAGTTGCCATGAGACTTGACCCTACCCTCATGGTGTTGGCTCAATTCATATTAGTGTGTTTTGTTGAAGAAACAAGATGTGAGAAGTTTGATGCAGAGGCAAGGGTAGAATTCAGTATTTCATATTAGGACAACAACCAAATTGATTAGGCAAGTCAGATAAGGTCTCTCCAATGTTAAGGATATTGAATTTACATTAGACACTCATGGATTACCCCAGTTAGACATTAGTCAACTTAAGATATGATACAAGGATTGCATACCACAAAGCCATTAGATATGTTTTGAGATGAAAAAGAAGAGTTAAATGGTTTTGGTTCAATGATGATAATTTCTATTTTCAAGTAATTTAATTTGGTATATTATACTGAAACGTGATTTCATAACTAACATTTCAACTTGTATATAACTAGTTCTATAGCCTTATTTTCTTGCCTATGAAGAAAGACTATGTCAAACAATATCAACGAACAACAAAATAAGGAAACAATTGCTAGATTGTGGTCCAACTTGAAAAGAAAAGGTGATGGAAAATGTTATTGTCCCTGCAAAATTTGTAAGGGGTTAAAGACTAGAAGACTTCTAATCAAAACAGCTAAGAAACATTGTAGGGTGCATGGTCACATTGAAGGTGGACATGATTATCATCCATTGGTAAGTTTTTCATTATATCATTTTAACAATTTATATACATAATAAATCACTTGATGATGAGATCATGATCATGGTTTATTTATGTTTATCAATTTTATATAGGTCAAGCACCTCGAAGCACATGATATGGATCAACACAACCCAGAGAATATTGTTTTCGAAGTGGACGAACATGGAGGTGTTAATATCGAAGCTGAAGATAATGATCCCATGGAAGATGACGATCATGAGCCACAAAACACAATTGAAGATGATGGTACAAATACATCGATCCATGACACATTTAGTACTCGCATAGTTGATCATGATGATGAAGATGACCTTGATGTTGTTCATGATGTCCCTCTACTTGAGAAGGCATTTGAGGCCCTTTACGAAGGCTCGTAGACAACTCTTCTCTCTGCTATATTGTTGTTGGTGAACTTGAAGGTTATGAATAGTTTATCCAACGTAACAATCTCACGTATGTTAAGGTATGTCATATATGTCGTAATAAATGGTGAATCATGTTGTACCATTAATATTCTTTATATTAATAGATTATATTTTTTTGTTGTAGATTGATAGGTGATTTTTTGTTACCACCATCAAATATTCTACCTCGCTCATACCGAAAATTATCAGCCATTATGAAAGATATTGGAATGGAGCATCAAGCAATAGATGTCTGTCCCAATGACCATATTATATATCAAAAACAACATGAATTTTGAACTGAATGTCCTGAATGTCATATTAGTAGATATCAAATAGATAAAATAACAAAAAGGGTTCCTCACAAGGTTCTTCGTTATATTCCCATTATTCCACATATGCAATGATTATTCAAGTGCACTAGCTTGACACAATTTATGGATTACCATGCATGCAATAGAAGTCGAGATGACATTATTCGAATACCTGTGGATGGTTCAGCATTCATTGACATAGAGGAAAAGTGGCAACACTTTAAAGAAGAACCTCATAATCTCAAGCTTTCATTGGCAGCGGATGGTGTCAATCCATTTGGAGAGATGAGATCTATTTACTCAGTGTGGCCTATTTTTGTTATCACCAATAACATTCCTCCATGGATGTCAATAAAGAGGGAGCACATAATGTTGGCAATTATTGTTCCAGGTATTTTATCATTTAAATATATTCATCTACATTTAATTATAAATATTGCAGTAAAATGGTCATAATAATTATGTATGTTTTGTTCATTCGATTAGGTAAGTACCAAGTTAAAGATATGAATGTATATATCGAGCCTCTTATCGACACGTTGTTGGATTTATGGAATGGTGTCACTATGTATGATGTCTCTAGACCAATAGGACAAAGACAATTTCAATTCCATGTGATGCTTCTATGGACAATACACGATGCCCTAGGGCTAACACATTTTTGTGGTATATAGTGTTTAAGTTGTGCATGAACATTATAATTCAAAAAATTATCATATTTAATCCAATTATACATTATCTTGTAGGTCTTCAAACAAAGGGAAAATTTGCATGTCCTGGTTGTGGTCCAAAGATGAAATCTCATCATTCAAAAAGTTTAGGAAAGCAGGTGTTTGATAAGAATAGGTAGTTTCTCCACAAAAATCATAAGTATCGAAATACTGAAAAACATCTTTTCAATGGGAAAGAAGAGAATACATCAAAGCCACAAAGAATGACACCTCACCTGTGGAAGTTGGAATATAATAGAATTAATCGTCAAGGTAATGTCATTCCATCTAATGGTTTGTCATAAAACATCTTTTCTATTTTGTTTTGTTTACTGATGATGTGATTGATGATCATGAAGGTCGTGAAGGCATAAATGACCACCTTGCTAAGGGACTAAAAAGTTATCCCTGACAATTTAGTAGGTTGCCCTACTATGAGCAGTTACAAATTGTGCATTTGTTTGATACTATGCATATTGGAAAGAATATAACAGAGACATTATAGAAAATAATGGATGGAAGGCATGACAAAGAAAAAATTGTCAAAATATGTAGTGACATTCAAGATTCCAATCATGCAATGATTAATGTCATTCAATCAAATAGCGATGGAGACCAGATTAATATAAGTGAGCTTCCTTGGTTATTAATGGACCAGCAAAGCAATGCTATAAAAGAAGTCATATGAAAAATTCAATTTCCCACATAATTTGCTGCAAACATAAACAATCTCATATCAAAGAAAAGTGAATTTGGGCCAAGGATGAAAATGCATGATTGGCATACCTTCATTAAGGTAATTCATGTTCTTGTGTTTTTACTATGTATTTAAGTACTGCACGTATGTGTACTTTTCATTGTATTATGTTAGAAAAAAATGAAAAGATAATTTTATAATTGTTGCAGTACGTTCTACCTCTATCTCTCCCAAACGACTTTGACAATAATGTCAAGTAAGTCATATATGATCTTGGAAAATACATGAGGTAAGTAGTGATATTTGTTCAGATCGTTGTATAGATATTATATTTGCGATTTGTTTTACTTGTTATGTAATATATTTTTTTGCGTCTTGAATATCTTGTAGGTGGTTGTCATGTAAAGAAATCCATAAAGAAGATATAAAATATTGGAAGAGAAAAAATCCTCATTTAATGTGTGAAATGCAAATGTGTCTACCTCCATCTTTTTTCAATGCACAAGAACACTACCTCATACACCAAGTTGAGGAGATTGAATTGTGAGGACTTGTACACACTAGGTCAATGTGGATGCTTGAGAGGCACTTGAAATTTTTGAAGGCTTTGGTTCAACAAAGAGCACATCCTGAGGGTTCTATGGTAGAGGGATATACGGTATGCCAGACTATGGTGTACATTTCTGAATATCTTCCTAAGTTTTCAGCAAAGATCCACATGGATCGCATTTGAGATCCCAACCACATTAAGCACATATGATGAAAGGCATGCTTGCACATGGAGTGTTGGGACTTGTGCAAAGAGACATACCCACTCATGTAGCATAGGGATTGTGTGATTGTCGCTATTGTTTGTATGAGAGAATGTTTGGTTCCATATGGTGCTTCACCATGAGCACATACAATGAAAGGCAAGCCCGCACATGGATAATTGGGACTTATGAGAAGAGACATACAATGACACTTCCTCCACTGCACTCTAGAATCTAATGCCTTGTGTAGTTTTAAAGTAGTGACCTTATGTGGATTCATGACTTGGTATCATCCTTCTCTATTGATGTTGCACTGTATTGTTCCATTACTTGTGTCATGTATGCATCATGTATGGCATGTGTGAGCCTATCATCCCCCTTGTATACTTTGATTGACTATTTGGAACTATCTCCGCAAGCATGATGGGGTGGACCTAAGGGTTCCACGTGGTTAGGTGGACTTAAACAAAAGAAAGGTTGGAACTATTTTATATCAAGTGTTTTGTGGGTGGTCATAATGCATTTATGTTTTCTTTTAAGATGCTAGTAACATTATTTTGAGTACTATCTTTACCTATTGTACTTTGCTATTGGACTTGATCAACCCAATGACCTTGTACATGTGATTTATTTTATTAAAGAGGATATTCATGTAGTCTAGAATGCATGATTATCATCTTTGAATATATGTTGAATATATAATAATGAGTGACTACTTAGTATGAGATATATATACACTATCTTTACCTATTGTACTTTGCTATTGGACTCGATCAACCCAGTAACCTTGTACATGTGATTTATTTTATTAAAGAGGATATTCATGTAGTCTAGAATGCATGATTATTGTGTTTGAATATATGTTAAATATATAATAACGAGTGACTACTTAGTATGAGATATATATATGTCATTCAATAGGTATATGTCATGTATTGACATAGGATGACACTTTATATGAGATTCTCAATTTGGGATATACTTATAAGAAATATGTGCATACATAGTAGATAAATTCATTTCATGTATATATATAGTAGATAAGTTTTGGTAGCCCCCAAGAACAACTAACTTAGATAAGGTAGATAAATTCATTTCATCTCCCTGATTGGCTTTAAAGGCTCTTATATTTGGGTTAGCTAATTCCCTATCAGCACCATTTTTAATAGCTTTACCAATACTCAGTGGTTCATACAATACTCTTAGGAGTTGGACCATCTCAACCATGGTGCACCTGATCATATTAGCTTGAAACAAGTGCGTCTCATATTAGCTTCAAACCTATGCCCCCTATTGGTAGTTGATTGGGATAGAATATCATTCACTATACATATCAATGAGGTTTTCTTTATGTCTAGATAACAATATTTTTTTAAAAAAATAAATGTTTGTCGGAATTACGACGGAGACTAAGCTTTCCACCGATGATGGAATCATCGGACCAACAACGTTCTTGTTGGTGCAAAGTTTCTGGAGTCGTCGCAATTCTGATTCTAACTGCACAAACATCCGACGACACTTCCTAGTCAGATGGTCGTCAATGTATATTAATGGACCAAAGACACAACCATCAGAAAAACAACATCACCGTCAGTGCAAAGTTTCATACTTTCGTCGATTTTCTGACACAGTCTAAACAAACATTCGACGGGTATGCTATATTTTTGATGACTTTTTTGACCGGAAGAGAGATCATGCCCATCGTCGACAGAGTCCATGGGATTGTCATATTTCTGATGGTTAGAGGAATCGTCAACAAGTCTGACAATGAGTTTTCGATGGCTACTTTTGTCGGCACTTTGATGAAAAGTAGTTGCAATTTTGACAATCGGCCGTTGGAAATTAGCCCCGAATGAACTAGTGTAGGGAGAAGAGAACCCTTCTTCTACACTACCAAGTGAATCTTATGTTTCCACAACATCTACCACATAAACCCAAGGAATGTTAACCTTGAAGAAACATAAGTTGACAGATGGTGAGGAGGATGAAGGCACCCATAAACTCTTATCAGTGTATAATTAAAAAATAAGAAACAATCGAAAAAATTAAATCTCCCTTCATCATCCATATTTTTATCCTTTGGCCTCAAGAAATCCATAACTTTGGCTAGTATCTTATTTAATACCACACCCAACCATGATGATTTTCATCATAAAGAACCCATGATAAACAACATAGTTAGTAGCCTCACATGTCCTATCCCATATATGGCACCATCTTTGTACTAAGAAAGGCATACCACCACTGTCATGAAAATTAAGCTACAAACCAAGACCCCATTCATACTTATGATGAAAAATAATTAAATGAGACAACAAAGAAGAATATTTCATCTTTATTTCCAAGGGCCTTTTGGTCACTTCAATCAACTGCTCATGAATTTGCCAAGAAATGAAAGAAGAAAAAGAATACTCTAGGTTAACATACTTATGTTTAATTTTCATTCTTATCAACATCATCCCAATAGGCATCTTCACCTCAACATCTTCTCCTAAAATTTGGCATAAAGCATAATAAGTCCTTATAAAATAATGCTCAAATGTGTCAATAGAAAAATGCTCCTTATGAATAGGGATAATTGGCTCTATATCACCATGCCAATCCCTTTTCCTAAACAGTTGAACCTCCTTCTCTCTGTAATGTATTCTCCTCAACTGACATTCCTACTCAAACTTCTTAACATCAATATCCACAGTTGCATGCCTCGTAAGACTAAAACAATTGACAATCTCCATAGGGCTTAAATCAACCAAAACAATGCCCTCTGTTGTTTGAACAATTCTTGATGCAGGATCATATCTTGATGCTAGAGCCCTTATTAAATCAACCTCCACAAAAACATTAGGGACAATCAAATTTTCCACATCTAATTGCCAGGGATTTGGTTCATTCCTATTGTTATAAAAATATTGAAACAAGTTCCACCCCCTCTTAGGAATAGTAGCATCACCACATTATACATATTCATCCAATAGGTTATCACTATCCTTGATACTTGTGGTTGAGGCGAGAAGTAAATCCAAAAGGTCTTGATACAATGGAAGGTCCTCTTCTTCCTTGGTTTTAGTATGAACATCAATGGATTCTTCAACAACAACTTGAAATGCCTCTACATGTTCTTCTAATCTCTCTTGAGGGACCTAGTTTCCCTTAGATAAAATAACTTATGAATCTTGGGGTTCACTCTTCTTCCTAGGAGCGCTAGGATTCTTCTCTTTTGGTTCCTTTCCCTATACCAATGAGGTTTCACCCTTCTTAGCATTTTTTCTCCTTTTGGCTTAGAGACCATCTTTTCTTGCTCAGGCTCACTATCCTTAATTTCAACTGCAGTAGGGTTTTGTGTGGCCCTACTCATTTCATTTTTCTTCCCACCCACAGAAGAACTCCCTCCCTTCCTAGAATTTTCACAATTCTACATGCTAGGAAAAACTAAATGCAATTTCAAATGCAAAACCCTAAGGCTAACAGGAAGCAAATTACACTTATCCACAATTCACCCCATAGCTAAAAGCAAGATAGAAGCACTTACTGGTTCTGCAATTCACTTTTCCACTCAAAAAATTACCAACTCGTGCAACTCTGTCTAAAAATTTTCGTACTTCTCATCTCAGCAACACCTTCTCCATCGCACGAAAGCAATTTTGGAAACAAACAAACAATAATGAATCAATTCGACATAAATTCATCATAAAAACAAGTGCCTCAAGCAATAAATGTGTTATGTCAATTGAACTTGCAAATAGTTGTTCTTCACATTTGAATTTCAATCATGTGTTATGTCAATTGAACTTGCAAATAGTTGTTCTTCACATTTGAATTTCAATCATTGATGCTATCAAATTAAGGAGATCAGATGATTAAGTTAGCATTAGAAGTCCATTTGGAACTCCACTTATGTGATCGGGATGTCAAACTATCCCAAAGATGCTAAAAGAATTATGCATGCTCGTTAACCTTTTGTTTTCTCAAGTCTTAACTTCGCGGGGATGTGGGTTCTTTATTTTACACACTTAACATACAACTCTCTCTTTGTAGGCCTGCCAATCTTTTGACTTCATCCCATCCTAACTGTGCGGGGAAGCGGGCATCTTCTGATCAACCATTTAGCACTTTTCACAAGCCCGCCATACGAAATGTTTAAGCATACTTAACCTTGCGATGGTGCGTACCCCTACTAATCGGCCACCATTAAATGATTTACACAGACCTGCAGACAAAGATCAATCCAAAAATGACATAACACGGGGGTGCGGGACTAACCGTTGAAGCATACAAAACACAGCCTGCATGTTTGCAGCACAAAGACAATACATCAAGGGTAACCTACGGGGAAGCGGGGCCAGAACTTAAAGTGCAAAATTAACCACGTGCTACTTGAAATAAGGGTCAAGGGGTCATCACAACTAGGGAAAATAAACAAAGGGAACCCTTAGGAGATAATAAGAGTATAAATAAAACCAACCCTTTTCTACCGAATGATTAGAACACAACCCTAAACCAAGGACTTAGACGGACTAAAGACCAATTGGCAAATTTCTTAAGAAAAAAATGCACAATTTTATAGTCCTAATAGGTAGAAGATGTTATGTTTGTTCAAGATATCTCCTCTTGGAGGTATATGTCTTTTGATAAAAGATCTCTTCTCCTCTAAGGATCCCCTTTACACATGTTGCAAGATATCTCTTTTTCAACTATCTTATCCTTGCTTGAAGAGTATTCCCTCTCTAGCTTGGATTTATGATATTTTTTCCTAAAGATTATCTCCTTGGTGTTTAAGGTAAGGTATCCTTGTCTCTAGCTTCCTTAAGACGTCAACATAGGATTATGTTGACATCTTAAGGGGGGGCACCCATATCACTCCCTTTGTACCATATTGTATTATACCTCTTGCATATCATTTTTGCATGTCTTAAACAGGGTATTCATTCTTAGAACTAGAGTAAAAACTCTTAGAGATATTCTTCACACACAAACCAGATACAACATTTTATATATGCCTTAGATAGGGTTACACATCACTGAAACTAGAGAAAAGACTCTTAAATGGGATGGCTTCAAAACCAGGCATGTATCTGTCGTTCGCCACTTGGCATTTGCATTTACATTATGTTGCCCCCATATTTGGCCTACATAAAATTTGAATTTCAAATTGATCTCAATGTCGAGTAAAGGTCCAATGAGTGTTTACACGTAGGTAATGAGCGCGTTATCCAAGGTCCTTGCTAGTCAAAATACGAAAAATGAAAGAATTTTGAAAATTATCACAAATTGAGGGAAATTGTTTGGTAGACAGGATCTAAACGTCATTTTATATCGTGTGGCCAACTTTCACCTGAACCCAGTTCATACTTTGTCATATTTTAAACTTTCCATTTTTGGTGTCTGTTGCTCCCAAATTATTAAAATATCTCATTTAAGGCTCCGTCATGAGGCGTAAATAATTGTGTGGATCTATTTCCCTACCGTTGATGCATGTTTCAAATTCCAGGACCTAACTCCCTACCGTTTGAAAGTTACGCCATTTTTCTCCAGCCAAAGTAATAAATTTAAAATATTTAAATTATTTTTCAAATAATAATTTAATATTTTAAATTATTTTAATATGTTTGGTCATTTGCGATAAAAAAAAGTTGTCCAAAAGCATCGGTTGCACTCTTCCTTGTTTCCTCTCTGTGATCAATGGTTTCTAAGGTCTAAAGGATAGTTCGTGGAGCAGAAGGTTAGAAATGCTCAAGTGAGCATTTCTAACCCATATTTCTAACCTATCACAAAAAGGTTAGGAATGCTCAAAAATTGAGCATTTCTAACCTCGTTTCTTAACCTTGCAGGTCCCACTTTGTAAAGAGGTTAGAAATGCTAAAAAATTGAGCTTTCTTAACCTCTTTCATAAAAATTTAAAAATGTGCTTCAAACAGCAGGTTATGAACGTTCATCAATGCATTCAAGGTAAATGGTTTAACTAGATGTTGAAGTTGCAGCTGCTTTGATCAACATGAATGCACATCACAGAAGCACAGACAACGCATGTGGATAGTTTGATAGAATTCCTCAAAGAAATGTGGTCTCATGAGATGCGATGGTTGCTAGATATCTACAAAATGCAGACCGTGGACATAAGGAGAGCACAGACAATGCACGTGAACTGGTGAAGTTGCTAACAAGGCAACAAACTGTTTGACTAAATGCCTCAGACATGTTATCCCACTATATGCAAATAAGGAAGCAATTGTATGTGTTTGAGGAAAAGTTACAAAGGCATATGATCTTGTGTAGGTCCGTGAGGTGTTCGATAATACATTAACAAGCTATGAGATAATTGACAAAACACTTCGAGAGAACATCATCTTCCTCTAGGCCATTGTAATTAGAAATGCTCACATTAATATTCACGTGAATGCCCGAAGGAAATGTGAAATCATGGACAAAGCATGTGGGTTGTTTGACCAAATTGTTTTGGTAGATTAAGATGGCAGCGGGGAAGTATAAATGGCGTCTGTTAATTGTTTGACAAAAATCCCTCACAGCAGTGTGATCTCATGACATAGGGAATGCGTAGACAACACATATAAACTGTTTGGCAAAATTCCTCAAAGTATACCATAATGGCATGCATATAAACTTTTTGGCGACATCCTTCACAAAAACCGTGGTCTCATAGCATATACGTTAATTCTAGCTACTATAATGTTTGACAGAGATCTTCAAGATGCTGTTGGAAGGAGTCACCATGGTAATGAAACACACCATGGCAATATAGCCCACGCATGTAGACCGTTTGATGAAATTCTCTCACAAAAACGTGGTCTCATAGCATATAGATGTGACAATGTGTGAAGGACTATAATGGACGTTGATTCCAGCTGGGGTAGTCTTTGACAACGTTTTTCAATGATGTTGTAAATCATGAGAAATGTCAATGCACAAACAACGCACGTGAGTAGCTTGACAGAATTCCATCAAAGAAATGTTATCTCATGGCATGCATTGATCACAGAAATGTGCTCATGAAATGCGATGATTAAAGGATATGCACAAAATTGTCACTGTATGGCGCGTTGGAGTAGAATATAGATTTCATCAAGGCATGTGAACTGTTTATTAGTTGTTGAGAATATTCTACAAAAGCAATTGCAATTGGTACGCATATGCATCAAAGCATAGCGGCTAAAAGAGATTTTTAGAAGAATGCCTAAAAAACAAAAAGATAGCATCTCATAAAGTGTGACGATCGCCAGTAATACAATTTTTTTTAAATCAATGCAAGCAGTGGACCTACATATAAAACATGGATGAAGCTTATTAACTGTATGGCAAAATCCCTCAAAGAAATGTGGTCTCATGGTATGCTCGTAGTGCAAGATCCGTGATTGAAAATAATTTAGAAACTATCAAACAAGTGCAATTTGCAGGTGTAACGTCCATTCCACAAATCTTGTTGCCCTCCTTTCTTGTATACACCAAGTAGATTGTTTGCATCCACATACGCAGAGGAGATACTTCTTGATAATAATGGCAAGCTATGAAATTTCATATGAACACCAAGATGGTTAGATGGTGAGATGATGACAACTTCAGATGAAGTGGATGAAGATGGAGAAGTGCCTCAACATAGCTTATCACTTGGTTCTTCATTGATATTACAAATAATTGGCTAACATGCAAGATGACAGTAAAGGATTCTAGTTGATGTGATCACAATGGGTGTCTCCTCGAACAAAAGATATTGGCGGATGAATGCCTTGTTTCAATGATAAAGATACTGACATATGGAATAGATGGTGAAGTGATGACAAGACCAAATGAAGTAGATGAAGACACAGAGGCTACCTCAACAAAATCAACAAATGAATTAATTCTTCAATGTAATGGGTTTGATATTATTTTTATAAAAAGTGACTTAAGTCACTTATTGTAACCCAGGGTTAGAAAGTTGACTTCTTTTGCGCATAAAAGTTTAGGTTACTAACTCATTGAAATTCACGCAGAAAAGAGTTAGTTATTAACCCAGGATTAAAGTTAGTTTCTAAGGTGGTTATTCTAGGGAGCCTATAAATACAAGGCTACTTGTATTGTTGGGGGGGGGAAACTTTTTACAGAGGGAAAACTCTGCTGGAATACTAGGAGAAACTTGTAATGACATTTTGATTCGCACTATGTATAGAAAGGATTTTGGACTTGTATATTTCCAAAAAGGATAATGAAGAATATGTCTTAGTTCGTATGTTCTAAATGTATTCATGTGTTATTATTTCTGATTTCCCGTATGTCAGATTGGTAGTCTTTTTATGCATATGTGATCTGTACAATTGATGTGATGATGCATAAGCAACTTTTGGTATCTCAGTTTGAATGTGTTGAAGTATCTTATCTCTTCGTATGTTGAGATTTGGCATTCTTCTTTATCGTCATGTCATGGCTAAGCATATTACCTTATAAACTCCCCTTGTAATTTTTTGCTAATGTTGGGAAATCTCAGTCGATGGTCGTATGTCTATTGTTGGGGTTTCTATCTTTATTCCTCTTTAGTTTTATGTTTTCTCCTTTATGTACTTTCAGGTTAAAAGTACACAAAATCCTAAATACCCCTATCATACGAGGGAGCTGCCCCTCTCAAATGCAGAGGAAGATCGTGTTTCACATAACGATCTCTCCAACTGTTGGAATGTTTGTCACTGCTTATCGGGCGAACAGGGTCAATTTCAGGTAAACGACCGCAGTGACAAATCTGTTTACCAACACATTACATGTCTTCAATAGGTTGAAGCACACTCAAAAAAAGGAAAAAATACTCTTACATGGGGTGTTGTACCCTTGAAACCAAACATCACTTGCACATATGCATGAGGATGGGTGGAACTAGCTAAAAATAGCTAGACTATTCTTACTCTCCTCCCCACATGGATCACCTAGATAAAAACATCTAGGGATGAGTTATCCATGTCCTTTCCCACCATGGATCAACTAGACAAAAACATCTAGGAGCGAGTAGTCCATGCTCTCTCTCATCATTCTTTTCATGGATCACCTAGATAAACACATCTAGAGTGTATTCATCTTCTCTCTTCTTCCTCTCATGAACTTATAGTTTTGCTATTGATAGTTCATGGATGATGCTTTCTTTTCTCTTTTATGTGATCATTTGTGTTTGTGAGATGACATTTTGCAAGAATGATATTAGTTGTTGAGACATTTTGATATCGAGGTCTCTTCAATTAGTTGACTTGGGGTCTTGTTTTGGTCTTTACATTTTGTTATATTTCTTTTTCTATCTTTTGCCTTTGTTACAAGTCTTTTTGTCTTTTCTTTCCTTTTTTGTTTTTCTCTTGTGTGCCTTGCATATGTTTGAGTGAGTTGAGTTTCTAAGATTGGGGGCTTAGTTCCTCGAGATTATTGATATCTTATATTCCTTATGATATTTCTCTATATCTTATTCATCTCTCTCTTCTAATTTACCGTTAGTATTTGTGTAAGCTCATACTCTCACTAAAGTGGGGGCTAAATGTAGCATCCTAAAATTGCACCCCTTGCAATTTTGACCATATTTGGGGCCCTTATTGGCAAGAGACACTATAGGTATGTTGATATGTTGTCATTGATGGCAACTCATATTATTTTTGGTATCTACACTTTATATTTTCATCATTCTGGAAGATTGAATGGAGATTGATTAAGTCTGGTGAGGTCCAGTGATAAGGACAGTGTATCCAATAGAATGTATACTTTTGATTGGTGAATTATCTTGGTTGTGTATTTAACTTTGCAGATCTGGTAGAAGGTTTGTGGTCATGTAATTCATCTTATTCCATGATTATAGTCTCTGGTGTTATGTTTGGTGTCAGCTTTTTATTACGATAAAAGAAGGTTTTGAAGGGACCTCGAAACCCTTTACAAAAGATCATTAAGAAAATAGAGCATTAAGAAACAAGAAGGAACAAACAGCTAAAAAACCAACATAGGTACTAGCAAAATCCAACAAAAAAGCCCCATAGAACCAGCAATGTCCAGCCAAAATAGACAAAAAACTGAAAAGGAACTACTTAATGTTTGGTGTTAGTTAGTAGATCCAGTAATCATGTTTTTGGTAAGAATAGTGTATATTTGTGGTAACATGTGGAGATTCACTTTGTGGATTTTACAAATTGATTTTGGTGATTGATTATGCATTTGAAGATAATTATCTATCATGTGGGAAGCATGTGAATACATTTTTTTTATTCGCATATGCATTATAGTTGGATTTGAGCTGACTTATTTACACATTCATCTTTTTTGTGTTATTCTTGAAGCTAACTTGTTGGTAATCCAAATTTGTGTTGTGGATATATTAGATCTATTTTCTTGATCATTTCATATATCGGTGGTTGTGTGTGAAATATGAATATGGTCAATTATGCATAGTTTCATGTGCACAAGTGTTGAATTGGTGCTCCAGATTGAATCAAAATATTAGAGCAGAGCAGTATTGCAGAGTTTGGTATGATACAGTATTTTGTGCTTTAACTAGAACTATATTCAGGCATATTTTGATGCCATTTCATAGTTCAAATCATATTGTAATATCTTACAAATATTTGTAAGGCAGTGAGCCTTCTTGGTTGTAACCCTTACTTGTAATTGAGTAGTGAGCTCTAGGCAGTGTGCTTGAATGGATGTTCATTCCCCTTATGTAATATGTTTATACTTCTAATAGAGTATACTAATATTATGGGTTTGAAGCCCACCATGGTTTTTCCCTTAACCAGGTTTCCATGTAAAATTTTTGGTGTTATGGTGTTGTTGATCTTATATTTGTGTTTCTACACTTTACTTTCTTTCATATGCATTAAGTGGTTTAAAAGATACATTAAAAAAGTTAAAATTTATAGAACATTGATTCACCCCCCTATCAGTGTTCATTGATTCCAACAATTGGTATCAGAGCTTAGTTCCTTGGAAGAAGCCTAACAACTTGACGTTTATCCAGGAAGGTGAATCAATAGATTTCAGTAGTCTAAGATAGAAAATGGGTGTCTCTCTTGAGGATCTTCATCATGCACAATATGAAAATCAGTAGGTGAAATAAAATCTTAAAGATGTTGAGGAATACATTGAATAGTTGAAAGATCAGTTGAATAAGTCAAGGGATAAGAGAAAGGAACTTGTTGATAAGCTGAAGGAAAAAGAAAGTTAAAGCATTGATGAAGAAGCCCTAAAGCAAAATACTGATGAATGTGAGACTTTCCAGAGCTAACATAGTTTAGAAAAATGAGATGGAAGCTATTGTGATGAGATTGACAAAGGAAATTGAAGATAGGAAGAAAAATGAAGAAAAGCTTGCTCAATCCCTGAAAGACAAATTTGATGAATGTTGGAGACTTGAAGATGAAATTGGATAGTTGTAGAATGATCTATACGATAATAGAGGACATGAGGAAGATATTGGGAAGTAGGTCTTACTTCGTAAATTTGATTTTTATGCTACAAATGAATACAAGTAGAAGTTCTAGATCAGTTCAACTAGATTTGATGAGATGCTTGTGGTTTAGAAGAGTCCTCATGGCACACAAGGTCTTGGTTTTGAGAAAGGTGAAAGCTCCAAATTAGCCCAATAGAAGAACAACTCGAGAAGGCCTCTAGTAAGGAAGCCTTGTGAGGCCCTACCCTAACCCATCCTAGCATTTTAGTGATTTTCATGTTGGAACTATTATGGATGCTTTATTTTTATGCATTATGGATATAGAACTTTATATCATCCCAGGATGGGATAACATTGATATATTGATGCTTCATTTCTATGCATTATGGATATAAGATTTTATATGATTTTAGGATAGGATAACATTGAGATGGTGTATGTCATTTATTTGATTTGCAGGACTTTATTATGATTCTAGAAATATGATTGCATATCTTATGAATGTATTAAATTTATGAGGATTATGATAAATTGCTTATGTGAATTGCTTTGATATATGATAAATTGATTTGTAAGATGTCAATTTTATGCAGAGTAATTGATTTGTAAGATGTCAATTTTATGCAGAGTAATTGATTTGTATGCTTATTTATGTGTTTAATATTATATGAGGCTATTTGGGAATTACTAATGTGTAATTGAGATGGGCAGGAAAATTATCCATGTGACCATGGAAACATTATGGAGAATCAAGCCTAGACCTATGTACATTCGTAAACCAGGGGTTGTCTATTTGGAGAGACAACACCCCGTATGTATCGTATTTTATTCGTAAATGTAAATGTTTGCATGTGTGTTAAATTGTATTTTTTTATTTGTGTAAATCCTACAAGAGACAATTGCCACGTGTGTATTTGTGATGTGGAGTTCTTTTGTAGTGTCACTTGACACATGTAGTATGTTGTGTTGGCATTGTCATGTCACCTTTTGGGAGATTTATTTCTTTACTAATGATATATTTCCAAATTATCCTTGAAGGTCCCAAGTAAATCTAGAAAAGTGAGCCATTAGGAGGGTCAACTCGGAGTTGACCCGTAGGTAAACTTTAGGTGGACTTTCAAAGGGTTAAACCAACTCCTAGAGACAGTTTTGGAGCATTTTTAATGGGCCTTATGGGGTACCTATGGGTCAAGGCCAAATTTGGCCATGTGTCCACCCCCTAGGACTTGTTTAACCTCCCCAAAAAGTGGATTTCCCAAGATGGCTGAATTTCATCTTTAGGAGAGTCATTCTTGGTTGGGTAACCTTCTTGGTATGTGTCATTCCTCTTCTCCGTTTCATTCCCCTTTTGGAGGTACCTTGGTTAGGGAGTGTGTAAGACCTAGGGAAGACTAACCAATGGGAGCCTCTCACTCTATCCAAGAGGATTGGAAAGAGTGAGAGAAGCCTTCTTAGGCAAGAGATTGTGACTTAGGAAGTTAATCACCCACTCCCCATCTTTGGAGATGAGATCTTACAGTTTTGAAACCAGTTATAGAATGAAATTTTTGGCTAAGTGTTGAGAAAAAGAAGTGTGGATTTGGGCTTCTCTTCTCCAAACTATCCCTAGCAAACCCTTGGCAGATTCAAGGTTGGTTCATTTTCTTACTTTGTATGTTGAAAATCTGTTTTGAAAGATTGCTTGAATGTAATTGTTTGCTTTCCTTGTGAAAATATTTATGTGATCTTTCTCTTATTTCTTTTTGTATGCATTTTCTTGTGTTTTGGGAGTATCCAAGGCCATCTTACCCTTGGGAGGGAAACATGGTGTTGGGGGTGGAAGATGTTTGATAGCCTTAGAGTGAGAGGCTCTCTTTAAGAGAGTGATATCAAGGGTTTGTTTATGTGACCCTTGCTACATAGTTTTGTTTATGCATTTGGGGGTCATAAGGGGAGAAAGTATGGCATGTATGTCTTGGGGGTCATAAGGATGTTGGGTTAAGATGGACTTATGTTGTGTTCTTGGTTGCCATGAGTTGGCTTGTGATTTACTATCTTACAGTTCTCCTCAAGGTACTTGGTCCACTTCCACCCATGTAAACATCGTGTTATGTGATGAAGTTCAGCTTTGGGATGGAAATGTATTTGCTGTGAGTTTTTCCTTGCTTGTTTGTGTATTATTTGAGTGTACCCGTCTAGGTCTTAGTTCTCCAAGCTCGGGGGTGACTTCCAGTAAGCCTAGGCTAGGAGGTGAGCCTTCCATAGTCATAGCCTTAAGATTTTGTATTGCAGGTTGCTTTGAGAAGGGATTGAAGGAAAAGCTTGGATATGGTCTTGCTGAATCTATTTTAGTTGCAGAAAAAGAATAGGGAATGTAATATTGTATTTCAGTTGTAGAAATGTAAGAGAGGAGCTTTATGTTGTATTTTTTTTTTTTTTTTAAATGTATTTATTTTATTTAAGTCCTCATTTATTAGGAATGAGAGACTAGTTGGGTATTTCACCCATTGTAAAAGTTGACAAATTGCATTCAGATTATTCTTATAAGAATTGCATCTTTTTAAGTTGATATTGCAAAAAATGGTTAAATGGATATTAGAGGAATAATAGTTCTGCATTTTTTTTTTAATATTCCTAAGTGTTTTCTAGACTATATTATGTTGTTGTCATTTATCTATCTCTATCATGTATTCAAAACAAAATGCAGAAAGTATAATGGGAATATTAGGAAGTAGAAAAGCAGAAATGTTAGTAAAATAAAAATAATTATTTAGTCCTAGTTATTTATATTTTCCAAATGCAAATAGGGTTAAATAGACATTTGACGTATAATAGTTTTGCATTGTACAAAATGATAATGTTTTTAAGTGTTTTACAAACTATTTTAAAGCTGTTGTAATTTTATTATTTCTGTCATTTATCCATTTCAAAAAAATGCAGAAAGTTAAGGTAGACAAATTTATCTTTTCCTATAGTTAACTATTAGCAGTTTAAAATGAAAGAAAAATGTAGCTAGATAAATTTGTTAGTTTTAGAAAGTCTATTGTTATGTGATTATATATATATATATACACAGATTTAGAAAACCAGAATTACAGATAGATAAGAAATGAAAGTAAAGGATAACTATTGAGTTTATGTCCTATTTTCTTTCTGTCAGCCATTGACTTATTTTATTGTTGTATAAAAACAAAAAGGGAATACAACAAAAAAATAAATCTAGATTAAATAATCTACCTCTGAAGTTCACGATATGTTTTAAAAAACTAAAAATAAATAAAAAATATAGAGAGCAATTAGTTAGATATGCATTTATCTACATTAAGAAGTTTTAGAGAATATAGCATTAACATAGGGGGGGAATCTAGTTATTTTAATAGATTGAACAAAAACAAAGTTAGTTAGTTTAAATGTTTTATATTAAGAATAAAACAAAAACAAAATCTACTATACTCATATTTTAATGGATCACATTATAAATCTATATAGAAAAAAAAAAAAGATGCATATCTTTTATTAAGTTGTTGTTTTTCCTTATTATTTACCAGTCTTATACATTGATTTATGCATTCTTTAATGAGAAATTTAATGTGTCTGTGTGTGTGTGTGCGTGTATACATAAATGTATACATATATGTATACATATATGTTAGGCCCAATATGGAAAGCTAATGTACTGAGAAGGGAGGGGTGAATCAGTACCTCAAAACATTTTTTTAATAATAACCTTACTATTATACATAGACTGAATAGTGCAGTAACATAAAATAAAGTTAAAACAAGTGAAGTTATATTGTTATGTCTTATTAGCAAGTGAAGTTATATTGTTATGTCTTTGGCTTTGTTGGTTGTGTTGGTCTCTAGTTGATTTAGTTGATTCATCTTATTTAAATCATGTTCTTTTAGTCCAAATATGCATTGGAGGTTGAGTTAGAATGTTGATATTGGTATCGCTATGGCATGTGTAGATCCACATTGATTAATTTGCATTGGGTGATATTTTTTTTGGGCCAACTAGTTAATTTGCTTAACTGTTTGTCTACATTACGTTCAATTTCAACTTCTGAGAATGTTCTAGCATGTATGGCTTATTGGAAAAAAATTAGGAAGATATGTTATGATTCATTTGGGTATTTTTTATCTCATGGAGTGGACCATATTGTATGTCTTTGTTCTAGGTGGCTAACTTTATGTTACTCACGTTTACTCTATCTATGGCCAAGCTAGTTGAGGGTTTCAATGATTAATATTGTATATATGGAAGTGTGTATGTGTGACTTACGTGTGGAATGTTGTGAATAGGATGTGAATGATATGCAAGAATGAGTGAAGACTAAATTTTAGCCTGTGGTGATCTTTGATGATCATAGCTTTGGTATGATAGTGTTTTGAGATAATGAGTGATATGTGATATGTTTGCCATGATATTAATCACTTGAAACTGTTATTAAAGGATAGTTTCATGATCAGGAGATCATGTTCACGACAATTCATTTTTTTCCTATACGTGTTGGAAGATAGTGAGTCCTTTGGCAACTTCTACAACCCTTTATATGTTGCCCTGAAATTGTCCATCTTAGTAATGAAAGTCCTTTGTATCTTTCCCCAAGGTTGTGTGCATGCACTGAGCACCTTGGCCTTGAAACTAAAACTTTGTAATAATTTATTCATATTTTGAGTGTGATTGTCACCATGGTTTTTTCCTCCTTGGGTTGTCCATGTAAATTTGGTGTTCTTGTGTGTGTTGCACTTTGTGGTTTCATGTTTCTTATCTATAGAGATAAGTTAACTATGATTTAGTGTTTAAAGGATTATGAATAAATTGTCTTAAGGTCTAAACTTGTGTAGGGGAAAAAGCGAGACTAGGTTAACATGCCCTAATCTTACCTTTTGACACACATTACAGAATACGAAAGAGCCTAGAGGTATCACACAATTGGCTACTTCTTCTTGTGGAAGAGAGAGCCACAGGCTACCTATTAGGATTTCTATTCCTTTGTTGCATTTGAAAGATGAAATGATGCAAGTTCAATCCCTAACCCCAAAGTGCAAGTATGAACTAATAACAAGATTGCAGAATTGAACTTAAACAATGGAAAGCTGTAAACACTAAGACAAGACAAGAATGCAAATGCGTACCCAGAGTTAAAATCTGACTGAAAATGTTCAGGACAGGGGCGCGGGCGCCACTGTCCTGATTCTGCCCCTGAAACTGCTCCGAAAACTGTTGTTTTGCACTCTGGAAAAGCTGTCAAAAATGCTGAAAATGCTGTCTGACAGAAGGACCAGGGCGCTCAGCGCTCCTGTCCCAGGGACCAGGGTGCCCAGCGCCCTGTCCTGGCAGGACCAGGGCGCCCCACGCCCCTGTCCTGGTCTTTTGCTCTGAGATTTGGTGTGAAGTTCGATCTCCGTCTGCTTCTTCCGGATCTGTAACTTGCGGCGTCGTCCAAATTCCGAAACCTGCACTTATATCTGAAAAGGCATGGTGGGCGGCTATATAGGGTTTTGCCTTAGTCAAACCCCCACTTCGGTGATTTCCACCTCCACGAATAGCCAAGTTGTATTGTAAAATGTATTGTGTGTGCAGACCTAGTGTGTGTGCAAGGTCCTTAAATGCAAGAAAGCAAACTAGAGCAACCTAGAAAGTAAACCCTAATTGCTTGTAAATGATAATGTAAATGCTCTAAATCAAGATGCAAAGTGATCTAAAGCATGAATAAAGGATATATTGAAGCTTATGCAAAGACATGAAAACAACATGAAATCATACCCAACCCTCAAGGGAGGAGTACAAGCCAATCTTCAATCGGTAATCTCCTATTGTTCTTCAATGTCTTCCAAGCCCTAAATGGATGAATGAAATTGATAAATGCTTGATAGAGGGATGTTGAATGTTGTTGAAGTCTTCAAAGATCTTCTCTTTCGCTGCATATGAGGTTCCTGAAAACAAAAATAGGATCCTTTCCAATGAAGAAAGAGAGCTCTTATATATGAAACCCTAGGTCTTAATTTCAACTTTTGGCCGACCTAGAGATTGAATATCCCACCAATTTCTTGGGGTTAAGCTTTATTTTATGATTGGATCGCGCTCCTAAAATTTTGGGAAAAATGTCCGGGACCATGTGCACTCCGGGCGCCATGGTCCCGACAACTTTTCACCAAATTTTCAGGGCCATCAGATATGATGATTTTAGAGAGAATCCCGAAGTTACAGGTGATTTCGAGATGTTTTGACCCCCGAAATCAAGCCCCCAAGTTCAAAATAGGACCTAATTAGGGTTTTTGATTAAATGATGTATAGGAGGAATAAAATGAAAAGGGCACACTTTAATGAAAGGGCCCAACTTTATGATGTGGGAGATGATGAAATAGAACCTTAGACCTAATTAATTTGATTAATTAAGTGCTAAAGGGGAAATGCAATGCAAAATGCAAAATGCGCCAAGGCGGGTGCTAAACTAGGTGTGAAATTGTACAACCCTAGCAAGTGCGTACAATTTACGACACTACATTTAGCCCCCACTTTAGCGATCATATGAACACTACGTGCATATGCAAGCTAAAGTATAGAAAAGTAAACATTATTTGAAAAAGGATATATCCATAAGTCTGTCGAATGAAGCCCCCAGCGGTATCTGCAGTACACAGTTAGGAACCGCACCCTACAAAACACACGTTAGATCACAAAATCACCTAATGCTTACTAAGGAAGGTGATGAAAATTCGAGGGTAGCTATATGCCCCCCCCTGTTTCGGCTTGCTAATTTTAGTGAGTTGAAATAGGGTATCATGTTTACCACTTCGAATTGTTAAAGAATATTGATGACAAATGCTCACAAGAAGATTTGATATGAGATCAAAACTAATGGAGAATCATTTGGTAAGAAAGAGGACTAAATCTCAATTCCAACACAACAAAGAGTGTGAGGATTTGAGAGTTCTCTAACACAAGATGAAGGATGTAAATGGAAACAAAATGCAAAGAGAAAGAAAAGAAAGGAAAAAGGCATGAATACACACATTGGTGATCCATGAGAAGAATAGTGAGAGAGAAAACATGGACTTCTCACCCCTAGATCTTGTCTAGGTGATCCATGGGAAAAAGGACATGGAAAACTAGCCCCTAGAGTCTGTCCAGGTGATCCATGTAAGGGAGGAGAGTGAGAAAGTCTAGCCTTATGCCGCTAGTTCCACTCAACCTCGTGCATGTGTGTGTAAGGGAGGTTAGAAGCACCTCATAGGAGTCTATGCCCGAGTATGCTACAACCTGCATATGTATAGTAAAAAAGTGTGACATCTCGCTCTAAGAGTCTGTGCTCTGGTTTCGAGAATGACCCATTGCTCAAAAAGTGTAATGTTTATGTCATAAGCAAAGTAGAACAAGGATACCTACCTTCATCATAAAAGAAGATACCCCAAAAATGCAACAATGTCATAGATCCAAGCAAGAGGGTTTTGCACTCTTTAAGCAAGGATAAGATAGTTGAAAAGGGATATCTTGCAATATGTGTAAAGGAGATCCTTAGAGGAGAAGAGATCTTTATACAAAAGACACCTATCCTTGAGAGAAATTGTCTTAGACAAATATAACATCTTCTAGAATAAGACAAAGAAGAGAATAAGAATGCAATACTTCCTTCTTTTGCGAGGTGAAAGTGATTCTTAATGAAGGATGACGCTCTTTTTAACCCAATTAGGAGAGTGAATTCGTTATGGATGTATTTTACCAAGTGCAAAAGAGGTTGTAGTCAAGGACTTACACCTCTTGTAAGAGAGAATCCTTGAACAAACAACAACAAATGCATAAAAGGAATAACATCAAGTAATGAAGTTCACACCATCCACGAAATAGGAAAAAGTGGATCCTTAGATAAAAATAACGAAAGATCATTGCCTCCCAAGGATAATGACAATGAGAAGGACTTACACAATCTTCTAGGGAGAGATTTGGACATAAGCAAAAGAAAAGATGTATGAAATCACTCTTGTCCCCATAGGAACAAGAAAATTAGGCTATTATGTTGCTTCAAAAAATATGATTGCACTTGAAATTATACCATCATGAATGACAATGAGCCCCCAGTAAATGAGCTACCAATGTCACATAATGATGAGCAACATAATAGCCATTAATGTTATTTAAAGACATGATAGACTGAATGAGGTATTTGAATATGACATGCTAAATGCTCAACTATAAGTGAGATAAAAAACATGTATAAAATGATAAAAATTGAAGAAGAAAAGTCACATGAAATCTTAGAAGAGGGATGAGTGTAATTTATTAGAGCCTTATCCCTGGGGGAAAGGACTTTATGATGAATAGGAGATAAAGATTCATAAGTGGATTTAGAAATTTGAGGGGAGTCATAAAGAGATTTGTTCATTACCAAGATTTCCTTATGAGGGGAATGAGAGTTGATAGAAGTAGAAAATGATTTAGTTGAAGTGAGATCATCATCACGACTAAATATAGCATTCACATTGAGAGATGGTCTTTTAGATGCTTTAGTGCGTTTGCAGGGATTATAGCCGAGTCCAAAGGCATAATTGTGAAAATTAGTCTCTAGAGGAACTTTTATCCCTTGTTCATGAGCACCACAACCATTTCCATGATACCCATGCTTAGCAAAAATGCAAAAACCACAACCATAATGATCAGCCATTTCAGGAAGAGAAGGTGGTTTTTCATAAGACAAAGAATCAAACTCTTCATAATTAGAGGTGTGAGGAGAAGAAGTTTGAGAAGCGGCCACAAAATTATTGCTCATAGGTTCAGGTAAGATACCTTTAAGATCTCTAGGAGGAACCCTATATTCACCTACAAAGGTGGGATTAAAATCAAGGGATCCCCAATCATCTTCTGCGAGAACCTTCTCAGGATCAAAAGCCTTTTCATGTGTAGACTCAAGTCGAGAAGGATCTTCTTCAGGAGCTTTAGACTCATCCAAAGAATTTTGATTATCAGAGGGTGATGATCCATCCATAGGTATCTTGTTTAATGAGTCATCACTAGAAGAGGAAGATTTAGAAGAACTCCCTTTAGAAGTAGATGTTTGCAAACAAGCCTGAAGATTAGTATCACCTATCAAGGTATATGTCTTATTATTATAAATAAATTTAACTTGTCTATGCAAGGTAGAGGGGACAACTTGCATACTGTGAATCCAAGGTCTCCCTAATAACAAGTTGTATGTTAGATTTCCTGACATAACATGGATAGGAGTAGGCAAAGTAACAGGTCCGACTGTGATGGGTAAGGTGATAATACCTAATGAAGACTTAGCCACATTATCAAAGCCTCGAATGGGACGAGAGTCGGGCTCAATAAGGGATGTATCCACATTCATCTTATGCAATAGATTAATGCTACACACATTAAGGCCAGAGCCATTATCTACCAGTGTTCGTCTTATAGCAGTGTCATTTATGATAACCACAATCATCAAGGGATCATATTGTTGTTGAATTTCACTAGTAGGCAACTCATCTTGGGTAAACACAATTTGAGCTTTAGGATTCATCACAGAGTTAACTAAAGATGCTATATTACTAGATGTATTAGGTGGAGGAACATTCAAATCTTTCAAGGCATCTTGTAACATTCCATGATGAGAAGAAGAAGTTTGGATCAAATCCCAAAGGGATATCTTAGCAGGGGTAGTTTTAAGTTGTTCTATGAGATCATAGTCCTTACTAAGCATTTGTGAAATACATGGAGCTTGAGGAAGAATAGGTTGGGAAGGAGGAAGTGAAGTTGGGATAACTAGAGAAGGATTAGGTTGCCTATTGTTTCTTGTGTTATAAGTATGGGCAACCGCATGATAACTCTCTCTAGTCAGTTGTTTAGCATACTCATAAGGGCTCTTAGTAGAATAACCTCCTTGCACAGTAATAATAGGTTTCTTAGGCGTGCAAAAAGAATCATTAGCATAACCACCTTGAACCACTAAGATAGGCTTATTTAAAGGTTGAGAATTTTGAGAAGGACAAGCACCTTGGACAGTGAAGAGAGGTTTGTTAGGTGTCTCATTCACATGTATCAAATTGATTGAGGATGGTTTAGAGGAATGAACAAAAGTGTTGGAAGAATTATTGATAGTCTTCTCTTGCACTAAAATCTTATCACGGATCAAATCAATTTTAGGAGAGAGACAAGGGATAGGCATTGATGTTCTAGTAGGAAGAGTAATACTAGGAAAGGTCATATCATCCTTTATCATCACAGGATCTACATGGGGAATAAAATCTCTAGGAGAAGGATCAACACTACTCTCTAAAGTCTCACTTTTGAGAGGGAGATCTTTGAAAGAAATGTTAACCATCTTGCTTTGAACTAGGGTTTCCTCATGAGTAGAACCAAGTTGAGGGGAGGGAAATGCTTTATTTTTAGAGGGAGAATAATTGAGATTCAAGGAAGGGGAGAAACTATCAAGGGAGTTTCCAATCTTGATTTCATCCCCTTTGGCTAGGGGTAGAGAATAATCTATACCTTCTTCTAATGGTTCATCCCAAATAGTGAAGTTGTTGAAAGGAATGTTTGAAGTATTGTCAATTTCGGGAGAGGAGATAACATTGTTTATTAATTCCTCATCCTTAGGAGGGAGAGCATCAATAGATGTGTTGAACTCATCCTCTTTCCTCAAAATATGTTCAATATTATCTTTAGGGGAGAGAGAATTAAGGAAATTGCTTATTATTTCATCTTCTTTCTCTAAGGGATGCTTATGGGTAAGACAAACTTTAGGAGAAGGGTAAGCATTTATCATTAATTCATCATCTCTAGTGGGAATTTTGTTGGAAAAGGAAAGGCCATCACTAGGAAATGTAGGGATAATGTCATCTTCTTGCACAAAAGGATCCTCATGAAGGGAGTGTTTTTTAGGAGACACAAAGGCATCAAGGGCATTATTCAACAAAGCATGATCATATCTATTAAAAGGTTTATCTTTTGATTCAAAAGGAGATATCTCTTCATAGAGGGGAGCATTGAAAACAACCATGTTACTAGATTTAGTGGAAGAGCTGATAGGAATGTACCCTTGAGAGGAATCATTCGACTTATCTTTCTCATCACAACGAAATGGCATAGTAACAATGTTTATGAGTTTTTGGTAAAATGAAGGTTTGGTATATTTAGGTTTCAAAAATTCATCTAAAGCTTCATCTAACTCATAATCATCACAAATATGAACATCTTGCAAATAAAAACCTGACATTTTGAAATTGCATAAAATTTAAACACACAATGCAAAGAAACACACATTTTTTCTTTTTTTCTTTTTAATGAAAATGAAATGAAAACACACTAAATCTAGATCTAGATCTAACAAATGCAATGCAAGAGGAAGCAATGATAGATTCACGCCGGGTTCACCAAAATGTGTAGGGGAAAAAGCGAGACTAGGTTAACATGCCCTAATCCTACCTTTTGACACACATTACAGAATACAAAAGAGCCTAGAGGTATCACACAATTGGCTACTTCTTCTTGTGGAAGAGAGAGCCACAGGCTACCTATTAGGATTTCTATTCCTTTGTTGCAATTGAAAGATGAAATGATGCAAGTTCAATCCCTAACCCCAAAGTGCAAGTATGAACTAATAACAAGATTGCAGAATTGAACTTAAACAATGGAAAACTGTAAACACTAAGACAAGACAAGAATGCAAATGTGTACCCAGAGTTAAACTCTGACTGAAAATGTTCAGGATGGGGGCGCGGGTGCCATTGTCCTGATTCTGCCCCTGAAACTGCTCCGGAAACTGCTGTTTTGCACTCTGGAAAAGCTGTCAAAAATGCTGAAAATGCTGTCTAACAGAAGGACCAGGGCGCCCAGCGCCCCTGTCCCAGGGACCAGGGCACCCAGTGCCCCTGTCCTGGCAGGACCAGGGCACCCCACGCCCCTGTCCTGGTCTTTTGCTCTGAGATTTGGTGTGAAGTTCGGTCTCCGTCTGCTTCTTCCGGATCTGTAACTTGCGGCGTCGTCCGAATTCCGAAACCTGCACTTATATCTGAAAAGGCATGGTGGGCGGCTATATAGGGTTTTGCCTTAGTCAAACCCCCGCTTCGGTGATTTCCACCTCCACGAATAGCCAAGTTGTATTGTAAAATGTATTGTGTGTGCAGACCTAGTGTGTGTGCAAGGTCCTTAAATGCAAGAAAGCAAACTAGAGCAACCTAGAAAGTAAACCCTAATTGCTTGTAAATGATAATGTAAATGCTCTAAATCAAGATGCAAAGTGATCTAAAGCATGAATAAAGGATATATTGAAGCTTATGCAAAGACATGAAAACAACATGAAATCGTACCCAACCCTCAAGGGAGGAGTACAAGCCAATCTTCAGTCGGTAATCTCTTATTGTTCTTCAATGTCTTCCAAGCCCTAAATGGATGAATGAAATTGATAAATGCTTGATAGAGGGATGTTGAATGTTGTTGAAGTCTTCAAAGATCTTCTCTTTCGCTGCATATGAGGTTCCTGAAAACAAAAATCGGATCCTTTCCAATGAAGAAAGAGAGCTCTTATATATGAAACCCTAGGTCTTAATTTCAACTTTTGGCCGACCTAGAGATTGAATATCCCACCAATTTCTTGGGGTTAAGCTTTATTTTATGATTGGATCGCGCTCCTAAAATTTTGGGAAAAATGTCCGGGACCATGTGCACTCCGGGCGCCATGGTCCTCTCCGGGCGCCATGGTCCCGACAACTTTTCACCAAATTTTCAGGGCCGTCGGATATGATGATTTTAGAGAGAATCCCGAAGTTACAGGTGATTTCGAGATGTTTTGACCCCCGAAATTAAGCCCCCAAGTTCAAAATAGGACCTAATTAGGGTTTTTGATTAAATGATGTATAGGAGGAATAAAATGAAAAGGGCACACTTTAATGAAAGGGCCCAACTTTATGATGTGGGAGATGATGAAATAGAACCTTAGACCTAATTAATTTGATTAATTAAGTGCTAAAGGGGAAATGTAATGCAAAATGCAAAATGCAAAATGCGCCAAGGCGGGTGCTAAACTAGGTGTGAAATTGTACCACCCTAGCAAGTGCGTACAATTTACGACACTACAAAACTAATTCACCCTCTTCAGTCATGTGTTGTGTTCAACAATTAAGACTATTGGTTCTTCCAACTAATTACTTGAAATATCCTAAAGATTTTGCAAATTACCTATGGTTAAATACTTCAAGGTAGTTGTCGATTAACATAAACCAATATATGATTAAATTCCTCTACAATATACAAATATATACTCGCTCAATAGTGTGGTTATTGTTAAGTAAGATGTCCTCATAACTAGATCAAGAAATACACAATATGTGTAGCAATTTGGAAATATTCCTTGACATCATGCATTGTTGGCTCTAAGAATATATATGCCTACTTAAAAGATAATGAAACACTTGAAAGTAAAGATGGTATGTGCATTTTTTAGTGAAATTCTATTAGTTAAAGGTGAAAATTCCTAATCGGCGCCTATGTATGATTGCAAAGTCAATTATAGAAAGTAAATAACACAAACCCAACAAATTTGATTTCAATCATGGGGTTCCCAATATCAATGTCTTACACTAATATTTGTAGTGTCGTAAATTGTACACCTTTGATTAGGGTGTCCAATTTCATGGTCTCCTACAACCCATTTTAGTATTTCACATACCTCTATGAATTATAGGACCTTTATTGTAATCAATTAATATTAAATTCAATAAATGAACTTTATTCTACTTTAATACATCATCACACTCTCATTTGGGCCTTTAATTCTAGGTGTGCCTTTTCTCTTTTATTATCTAGACTTATGAAGGATCGTACCCTATTTTAAATATAAAGACATGTTTACCGTACCCAATAATTTGATATTGTCACACAAACTTAAATTTCACATTAAAGCCCTATTATCTTGCATTTCAAAAAAATCAAGTTGAATTTGGTGGGACTAGATTGCTAAATGCCACATGGTACCACTCTTTTTGCCCTAAATTTTGGGAGGATAATAAGATTTTCCTATCCTATTCAAATGTATGTCATCCTAAAGGTGATTTTATTATGAAATCCCCATATAAGGAATCCCTGTCAATTCAATTCATATCAACATCTTATTTTGACCTCCTCATTATGCTATAATTCCAATTCAAAAGAAACACTTAAGAGTAGATTTGATTCAAGGAGTGAAAAAAAACATCAAGACATATTCATTTATGTTTCAATTATAATTTCATGATAAATTCTATGTAATTTATCATCTTATTGCATCAACACATGAAGGACTTATCCTAACATCATTACATCATCAATTGAAGGTATAATCAATCTAATTAAACTATTACAATTCAAATTTAGCCTTGTCCTAAAAAGGAAAGAATTTTTAATTCAATTCAAGGGTTAATTTCAAGCCTAGGGTTTGACCTTGGTAAACCCAAACCTAGGGTTTGACTTTAATAAATTCCTACCCACAACACAATTTGTTTTTTTTGGTGTGTAGGTGATAGATCTAGGAGTTGCAAACAAATAATTTGGAGAGGAGACAACGATGAACAAATCTAGCTTTTGCAAAGGTTTTAGACACCTCTGAGGACTAGGGCACTATAGGAGGACTAGGGCGCTACAAGAGTACCAATTTGTCCAAAGCCACATGGTTTCATGCATTTGTATCTCGACTTTAGTTACAAGTTCCCCTCTGCATCCTAGTTGTATGGCTGCACATATGGCTTCATAACTAATTTGAGATTTCTTGTACATGCAAATTATTGTCATCTAGCTCTGACATCCAAATAAAATTATTCAAGTAACATCCTAAACTCAGTCAATAGGAAATATAATTCAATTTGCATTCAACCCTCTTCTAAATAAAATCGAGGTAGAAACTATTGACTTCATTGTTAGCATTGCATTATGTGTTGTCATTGATGTCAACCTTTAGGTTCAGATTAAGTCTGGATGTGGTATGGCAAGCAGGAGTAGGCATATTGTGCATGTGAAGGTTTCTAGGTTTCACCAGATGTGGTTGATATCTCAAAGGATGTTTTTTTGTATTATATTTGGGTTCTACGTGATCTGGAGCTCGAGGCCTTAGACCAAATATTGAAGATATATAGCATGTCGATGTGTTTTAGGTCCAACCTTAGAGATGTATGAAGCATGTTGATGTTTTTGAGGAGAAACAACATGATATGGTTCACTTTATATTCTTTTCCACCAACAGAATGTTTAGTGGAGATCTATTTTAGATTGTTGTCTCTATCAACATTGATAATTATGATTTTTAGAGATAGTATATAATGGGGTTTTATTTTATGATTTTACATATGGCTTTTTGTGTTGAAGATATGCAAGATTGAAGGAATCCAGTGAGTGTGTGAGACATTTACCAGAAGGAGTTCCAGTAGTGCAAACTATGTTTTTTGTGGTGGATTTTTTTTGTCTTTCCTTCTTCATTGGTAGTGAGCCTTTTAGGGCAGTGAGCCTGTCTGTAATTTTTGTGTGACCCTTTCAAGGCAGTGAGTCCATCGACAGTAAGCCAAACCAGCAGTGAGCCAAACTGGCTGTGAATCACCTTAATTGGTGTCACCTTGACTGGTGTTTATATATTGAGAATTATCATTCTCTGTGGTTTTTCCCTTCTTGGGTTTATCCATGTAAATTTTGGTGTTTCTTGTATTTTGCATGTGTTTCCTAATTCTATTATTTCTTCTCAATATTTTAGATCTATGCATTAAAGTTAAAAATAAAAATTTGTTATCAATTTATTCACCTCCCCATCTCAATTGCCCGGATATTCATATTTAACAATTGGTATCAGAGATTTTTTTCCTTGATATATAGCTTAACCGCTTGAGGCAGATCTTGATTTGATGGCACACAAATTATCCATTCCTATCTTTGAACGATTCGATTATAGTTTCTGGAAAGTGAAGATGAGAGGTTACTTGGTTTCTTTGAGTTACAATACTTGGAAGGTTGTGGAGAATAAGTATGTTCCTCTGGTGAATAGACTTAATACTCTAGATAAGAATTTCTGATTTTTCAGTGCATTGTCAAAAACTAAATTAACTAATGTTATCTCTTTCAATACTCCTTATGAAGTTTGATAGAAGTTAAAAGATATCTATGAAGTAAATGAGAGAGTCAAGCTAACAAAGAGCCTGATTTCTAAAAGAAGCTATGAAAACCTAAGGATGGAAGAAGGAGAGGATATTGTGAGCTATTTTGAGAAAGTTGATACAATAGTAAACGCGATCAGAGAGCTTGGAGGCACTTTAAGTGATGAAGATGTGATTGACAAGATCCTGATGACATTATCGATGAGCTACAATGACATGATCTCTGCAATTGAAGAAACTTATGATGCAAAGAAGTTTACTAGAGAGAAATTGTTTGGTACCCTATCTAGATTTGAAGTAAGGGAAATTGAAAAAGATAAAGACAAGTTAGAGACTGCATTCAAGGCATCTGAAGATGGTTGTTGCTTTAGCACCTAGCTCAAAGTTGTCTTTTATTGCATTTTAGATTTTTTGTGTGATTTAAAGCTATTTTATGTTGTAATAAGGTGAAAGAAATCCTATGATACTTTTTGAAGCCATAGTTTGGTTGTCCACAGTTTTGTTGTGCTCAGGATCCAAAATTGTCATTATCTTGAAAAGTTGTCAAAATGTCAATTTTTGGTTTGTACCAGGTGGATGCCTGGAAACTTGCTAGAATGTTTCGAAATGGTTTAAATCCATTGTCGAATACCATTTGAGTGACTTTCCAGGCCTTGAGAGCCTTGGAGTGTGTTTTTGCACTCATAGGTAAAGTTGTCAAAAAATGGTCATGACAACTTTTGCATTTTTAGGCAAAAGTTGTCCATGAAGGAAATGGCATTGGAAGTTGGTTGAAACCAAATTAAAATGGAGTATAAAAATTCTAAGAATCTCCAATAACAGGTTAATCAACTTTTGGTTTGCATTCAATTCATTTGTTAAGGGTTTCCTATGCTTTTTCTCACGTTTGGACTATTTTTTCTTTGAATTTCTGATTTTGTACGACCTGTATAGTCTAGTACGATGCTCATAGTAGCATAGTAAGTTAGTAATTTTTTTTACCTTTCCAACAAGTATAATATGAAGGTCTGAAGTGCTTTGGATCAAAAGTTATCATTGTTTTTGTAAAAATTGCTCACAAACCCTTGAAATTTGGGGTTTTGATTGTAAAAATGCATTTTACCTAAGCATTAATGAATGGAAAAAGTTGAAATCCATTGGATGGCTTGGGTAGGCTCTGTAAATAGTTTTAGAGTAGGTGTTTTGTGTTTTTTCAGGCCACAAGGAGGAGAATGGGTGAGATGAATAACACACAAGCTTGTAGCTAGTGTGTGAGGGCAGTAGAGATTGCTCATGTTCAGAGCCATGGAGAAGTGATACCCCAACAAACCATAGTGTTTTGGAAAGGTCTATGGGTGTAATAAAATAATCCAATATTATTTGGGTTGGATATTTTGACTGGTGAAGAGTTTGGAACACATCTTCTGAACCTACCTGGAAGCCCTAAACCCCTTAAAAATAGCTCTCTTTAGTTACCCTAATTGTACGACAAATCCAGATGGGAAAATTTGTGATCTTGTTTAAATTCCAAATGAGTATCTTAATATGTAAAAATATCTTGGGGTTGTTAAGAAATTTTGGGGAAAAAGACCAAAAACCAGTCCAAGAAGGGTTAGTCAATTAGGCCCAATAGCAACTGATAGAAGCAAGCTGAAAGCCTAGGGCTTGGAAGGAAGGTGCAAACCTTGTCAATGCATAAAATGACCTTGTAAATAATTTTAAAACATTACCATAGCCTTTTAACATCCTTTTAGAGTGAAGATCCTTGGTGGAGGTCTTTGGAGCCTAGTTAGAGCTTTGGGAACCTAGTAGGAGACCATCTCAAAATCAGAGATTTGGGTCAAAACCAACAAGAAACCTCAAGAGGGTATGCCTAGGAGGCAAGCCAGTATATTTTAGGCCTTGGAGGTCTAAGGAGTATACCCTAACAAGTTACCTTGGAGGAGCTTGAGTAGAAGGGTGAGTAGAGGAATTGAGGTGAGTAAAGGTGAATAGGAGAGCTAGACACAAGATCTCTGCATCAAAGTGGTATCATAGCCATTCTTTGAAAGATTTGGTGTATGTTAGATTGTGAAGAATTAGAAGCAAGTTCAATGCCTCCAAAGGAAATGACTCCAAAAGCCATCCGACAAATGGTGGCAGAGATGATAGAAGGATTGAAGGATACAGAAGGAAACAAAGGAATTAGAGAGGAAAAGAAGGAGAAGGGAAAGGTTAAGACAAAATGGGGTGATGAGACTAATGAAGAAGTGGAAGATGGAGAGGAACCAGCAATAGTAGCTATGCCTCAAGACCAAAAGTTATCCCTAGATGGAGTCAAATCCATTTCTAAGGACAATCTAGATGGATTACCCACATATGGAGGAAACCTCAATGGACAAGAGTTGTTAGATTGGATAGAAGCTCTCAATAATCATTTTGATTACAAAGAGGTAGCAGAAGAGAAAAGAGTTAATGTGGCCAAATCAAGAATGAGAGGATCAGCATTGGCTTGGTGGAATATGATGCAATAAGAAAGGATACAAGAAGGCAAAAAGAAGATAACTTCATGGGAGCGTACGAAGATCAAACTTAAGGCACAATTATTTCTAGGAGATTATGAAGTTCAAATTCATAAGAGACTGCAAAATCTAAAACAAAGGGAGCTAGATGTCAATGCTTACACGGAGGAATTCCATAAGCTAAGCCTTAGAGCTAAGAAGCATGAGAATGAGGTGGAGAAATTGGCTAGATACATGAATGGATTGAAATAAAATATACAAGATGAAATCAGTATCCTTACCCCTGAAACCATTCATAAGTGTTTTCAGTTAGCATTAAGGGTAGAAGACAAAATCAAGAGGAGGAGTGAACAAAATCAAAAGTTTAGAGGTGGCAGATCCTTTGGAGGAAGGGGCACTTTAAGTAGAGGACAGAAAACATCAAGGAATAAAGAAAACTCAAGGCAAGAAGGTGGTGGAGACTCTTCAAGGGGGCCATTTAGAGGATCCTTCAGAGGAAGAAACAATTCTAGGGGCAGATTTGGAAGCTCAGGAAGAGGAAATTCAGTTTTCACTGGTAGATGTTACAATTGTAATCAAGTTGGCCACACAATGGGAAGGTATCTGGAGAAAGCAACCAGCTCTTCACACTCATACATGGGTGAGAGAAGAACAAAATTAGTGCAGGAAGAAGACAATCAAAGTGTGTCTTCCCCTCTCAGCAAGGCAAGCCCAGTGACAGATGGTGAAAGTCTAATGCTAAGGAGGTCTTTGTTGAATATTCCTCAAGCTCAAGAGCCACCACAAAGGAAGAGTTTGTTTATAACAACTTGTAAGTCTCAAGGAAAGATTTGCAAGGTGATTGTAGACTCATGTTCAACTGAGAATATAGTTTCAACTAAAATGGTGGA
This sequence comes from Cryptomeria japonica, assembly GCF_030272615.1. Classification (NCBI taxonomy): domain Eukaryota; kingdom Viridiplantae; phylum Streptophyta; class Pinopsida; order Cupressales; family Cupressaceae; genus Cryptomeria; species Cryptomeria japonica. The sequence continues at coordinate 15,791,800 of NC_081408.1, read as the reverse complement.
TAAACTCAAGTAAAAGAGGCTGCCACATCTCACTCCCTACAAGGTGTCATGGCTCAACCGGGGCCAGCGTGTCTTAGTTGATGAGCAAGCATAGGTAGACTATGATATTGGTGAGTATAAGGAAAAAAATTTATGTGATATATTGCCTATGGATGCTTGCCATTTGTTGTTGGGACGTCCATGGCAATTTGATGTAAAGGCTCAACATGATGGAGAAAAGAATAGCTATATCATTATCAAGAATGGTAAGAGGTATCAAATGGATCCATTACCTGATCCAAAAGAGGAAAAACAAGTGAGAGAAAGTGTGATGATGATGAGTGGGAAAGAGTTTCTTAAGGTGATGAAATAAGAAGGAGATCAAGGGTATGCTATTGTGCTCAAACCTAGTGAAGAAGGTAAGGCAGATCTAATGGAAGAAGTGCCACAAGAGGTGAAAGGTCTACTCAAACAATATGCATAAGTAATAGGAGAAGATCTACCTAATTCTTTTCCACCAATGAGGGATGTAAACCACCAAATAGACCTGATTCCAAGGGCAAGCTTGCATAACAAGGCTACCTACAAAATGACACCTAGTCAAAATGAAGAAATGCCAAACAAGTGTAGGAGCTCTTGGACAAAGGATTCATCAAAAAGAGTTTGAGTCTATGTGTTGTACCTACTATCTTAGCACCCAAAAAAGAGGGAAAATGGAGAATGTGTACAGATTCCAGAGAAATCAATAAGATCACTATAAGATATCAGTTCCCTATGCCAAAGATAGAAGACCTGTTGGACAATCTTGGGGGTGCAAGCTACTTCACAAAGGTGGATTTAAAATCAAGTTATCATCAGAAAAGAATCAGACCAGGGGATGAATGGAAGACAACCTTTAGGACCAATGTCAGCCTCTATGAGTGGTTGGTCATGCCATTTGGCCTTACCACTGCACCTAGTACCTTTCAAAGGCTCATGAATGAAGTCTTGGTTGAGTTCATAGGTTAATTTGTGATTGTATATCTTGATGACATTCTAATCTTTAGTAGGTCCAAAGAAGAACATCTCAAGGATGTGGAGATGGTCTTGAAGAAGCTAAAAAAGGCACAACTCAAAATCAACCTTGAAAAGTGTGAGTTTCTCAAGACTGAACTTGTATATCTTGGTTTTATCATTTCACAAGGTTGTCTAAAAATGGATCCTAGTAAGATTGAGGAAATCCTTAGTTGGCCTAAACCTAAGAATATCAGTGATGTGAGGAGCTTTCATGGGTTAGCATCCTTTTATAGGAAGTTTGTAAGAAACTTTAGTCATGTGTGTGCTCCTGTGCTCAATACTATCAAAGGGGGAGTCATGTGTCAGTTTAGGTCGACAGAGGGGGCCCAAAAGGGATTTGAGTTATTGAAAAAGAAGATAGCTAAGTTACCTACCCTTATGTTACTTGATTTCAATCAGTTATTTACAATTGAGTGTGATGCTAGTCAAAGAGCAATAGGGGCTATTTTGAGTCAAGAGGGTCTTCCCATAGCCTTTTTCTCTGAAAAGTTGAATGAAGCAAAACAAAAGTACTCTGTGTATGACTTGGAGTTGTATGCCATGGTGCAAGTCTTGAAGAAGTGGTGTCATTACTTGTTGCCCAAAGATTTTGTGGTCTATACTGACAACCATGCCCTTAGTTTTCTCAATGGACAAGAGAAGTTGAATCAGAAGCACCTCAAGTGGGTAGAATACCTACAATATTACACCTTCACTATAAAGCATAAGAAGGGCACCTCAAATAAAGTTGTTGTTGCACTTAATAGGAGAGCCATGACCATACAAGAGGTTAAATTGCACATTGTGGGATTGGAGGAGTTGAGAGACCTCTACAAATAAGACAAAGATTTTGCTGATATATATGCTACATGTTCTGAGTTTTCTAACACTTCTCATGTTTCCTACTCAGAGTATATGATATAGGAAGGTTTGTTGTTTAAAGGACATCTCCTTTGTATACCCCAATGCTCTATGAGGCAAAACATCATTCAAGAGAAACATCAATGGGGTCTAGGAGGTCATTTTGGCAATGATAAAACAATGGAGCAGGTTAGCCGGTTCTACTATTGACCCAAGTTGCAAGCAGAAGTAAGGAGATTTGTTGAGCAATGTGCCATATGTCAGAGAGAAAAAGGATCAGAAAGTAATGTAGGTTTATACCAGCCCTTAGTCATACCCCAAAGGCCTTGGGAATGTTTGAGCATGGACTTTGTGTTGGTTTTACCAAGAACACCAAGAGGATTTGATAGTGTTTATGTGGTGGTAGATAGGTTCAACAAAATGGCTCACTTCATCCCTTGTAAGAGTACCAATGATGCCACCTATATTGCAGGTCTTTTCTTCAAAGAAATAGTAAGAGTCCATGGACTTCTAGTTAGCATTGTGAGTGATAGGGATGTTAAGTTTTTGAGTCACTTCTGGAGAACCTTATGGAAGAAGTTGGGTACTAGACTCTCATTTTCATCTGCCTACCATCCACAATCAGATGGTTAGACTGAGGTGGTCAATAGGTCCTTGGGTAATCTCCTAAGGTGTCTCACTAAGTGGCATGGTCAGACTTGGGACTTGGTGATTTGCCAAGCAGAGTATGCATATAATGATTTAGTCAACTGGAGCACTGGAAAAAATTCTTTTGAAATTGTTTATGGAATGCATCCTATAGGTGTATTAGAACTTAGTGATATTAGCACAATGACCCACAAGAGTTCTCAAGGAGAGAGTTTTGCTAAAGGTATTAAGGAAATTCATGACAAAGTACCACAGTCCTTGCAACAAAAATCAGAAAAATATAAGGAACAAGTTGATCAATCAAGGAGGAACTTGAAATTTAAGGTTGGAGACTTAGTTTTGGCTTATCTTAGAAAGGAAAGAGTTCCAAAAGGACAACCAACCAAGTTGATGATGAAGAAGATTGGGCCACTCAAGATTGTGCATAAGTTTGGCCAAAATGCCTATGAGGTTGAACTACCTCCTTCTTTGGCCATATCTCCTATTTTTAATATTTGTGACTTGTATCCCTATAAAGGAGAATCTCAAACCTCTCAGATGGATACCACATTGCAATATGAAGAGGATTGGGTGAAGGATTTACCAGTTAGTCAACCGGTTTAGTTGGAAAGCATCTTGGATACCAAGGTGATCAAGAAGACAAGAAAGGGCATATACAAACATTATCTTGTGAAGTGGGCAGGTCTACCTAATTCAGAGGCTACGTGGATGTCAAAAGCTAACATAATTCATCATGGAGTGCAACTAGCAGACTTGATAACTCAAGGGACTTGAGTTCCTCGCCCCAAGGGAGTATGGTGCAGAGCACCTAGCTCAAAGTTGTCTTTTATTGCATTTTAGAGTTTTTGTGTGATTTCAAGTTATTTTATGTTGTAATAAGCTAGAATAAATCCTATGATTCTTTTTGAAGCCATAGTTTGGTTGTCCACAATTTTGTTGTGCTCAGGATCCAAAATTGTCATTGTCTTGAAAAGTTGTCAAAATGTCAATTTTTGGTTTGTACCAGGTAGATGCCTGGAAAATTTCTACAATGTTTGGAAATGGTTTAAATACATTGTGGGATTCCATTTGAGTTATTTTTTAGGCCTTGAGAGCCTTGGAGTGTGTTTTTGCACTCATAGATAAAAGTTGTCAAAAATTGGTCATGACAACTTTTGCATTTTTAGGCAAAAGTTGTCCATGAAGGAAATGGCATTGGAAGTTGGTTGAAACCAACTTTAAATGGTTTATAAAACCTTCTAAGAATCTCCAATAGCAGGTTAATCAACTTTTGGTTTGCATTCAATTCATTTGTCAAGGGTTTCCTATGCTTTTTCTCACGTTTGGACTATTTTTTCTTTGAATTTTTTATTTTGAATGACCTGTATGGTCTGGTACGGTACTCATAGTAGCATAGGAAGTTATGAATTTTTTTTTCCTTTCCAACAAGTATAATATGGAGGTATAAAGTGCTTTGGATAAAAAATCATCACTGTTTTTGTAAAAGTTGCTCACAAACCCTTGAAATTTGGGGTTTTGAATGTAAAATTGCATTTTACCTGAGCATCCATCAATGGAACAAGTTGCAATCCATTGGATGGCTTGGGTAGGCTCTGTAAATAGTTTTAGAGTATATGTTTTGTGTTTTTGCAAGCCACAAGGAGGAGAATGGGTGAGATGAATAACACATAAGCTTGTAGCTAGTGTGTGAGGGCAACAAAGATTGCTCATTTTTGAGAGCCATGGAGAAGTGATACCCCAGCAACCCATAGTGTTTTGGAAAGTTGTATGTGTTTAATAAAATAATCCAATATTTTTTGGGTTGGTGATTTTGACTGGTGAAGAGTTTGGAGCACATCTTCTGAAACTGCCTAGAAGCCCTAAACCCCTTAAAAATAGCTCTTTTCAGTTACCCTAGTTGTACAACAAACCCAGATGGAAAAATTTGTGATCTTGTTTAGCCTCCAAATGAGTATCTTAATATGTAAAAATATCTAGGGGTTGTTAGTAAATTTTGGGGAAAAAGAACAAAAAACAGTCCAAGAATGGCTAGTCAATTAGGCCTAATAGCAGCTGGTAGAATCAAGCTGAAAGCCTAGGGCTTGGGAGGAAGGTGCAAACCTTTTCAATGCATAAAATGACCTTGTAAATACATGCACAACATTACCATAACCTTTGAACATCCTTTTAGAGTGAAGATCCTTGGTGGAGGTCTTTGGAGCCTAGTTGGAGCTTTGGGAACCTAGTAGGAGACCATCTCAAAATTAGAGATTTGGGTCAAAACCAACAAGAAACATTAAGAGGCTATACCTAGGAGGCAAGCTAGTATATATTAGGCCTTGGAGGTCTAAGGAGTGTACCCTAACAAGTTACCTTGGAGGAGCTTGAGTAGAAGGGTGAGTAGAGGAGTTGGGGTGAGTAAAGGTGAATTGGAGAGCTAGGCACAAGATCTCTGCATCAATGGTCTAGACGATGAGGAAAGCCTGGATGAGATATAAGAAAAATTGTAAGGAAATTGAAGAAAGCCACTGGTAAATAAAAATGCATGTTACCTTTTAATTGCTTTATATGTGGTAAGATTGGTCATATTGCAACTAGATATCTAGAAAAGGGAAATTGACAAAAGTTTAAGGAAAGCAAGAGAAAATTCAATAAGGCATATTATGTTAAGGATGATACTAGAATTTCAGATGATGAATCAGACTATGAGGATGGTGATTGTTTGTTTTTGGTAGAAAAGGATGTTCCTAAGTATGATATCTCTAAGGATGTTGCTAACACATTTCATGCTAAAAGAGATGAGAATGAGTTGGTGATTGATAGTGGATGCTCAAATCCTATGATTTATGATAGAAGAAAATTCATAAAATTTGAAAAGTATGATGGAGGTTCAATTAGATTTGGAGATGATCAGACATCACAAATTGTTGGTATTGGTTCAATTACCTTTGATGGAAAATATAGCACTAACAATGTTTATTATGTGAAGGGTTTCCATCACAATGTCTTAAGTGTTAAACAGATGTGTGAAAATGGATACAATGTTATCTTTCAGGACGATGGATGTGAAATCCAGAAGGATTCTAGAGTTGTCATTACAGCTGGAAGGAGGATAAATGAAAATATGTACCAGTTAGAAGCAGCTACAAAGCATTTCTTAATATCACAACTAGATGACATTTGGTTATGACACCAGAGGATGTGTCATATCAACTTTAATAACTTGATATAGATTAGTTCAAAAAGTGCAGTAAGAGATTTACCTGGTTTGTATAAATAAGAGAAAAATATCTAGGGAATGTAAAATGGGAAAGTAGACCAGAAGCACATTCAGAGGAAAGGAGTACCCGTCCACCGAATTACTAGACTTGGTTCAGATAGATCTTTGTGGTCTGACCCAAATAGGAAGCCTACAAGGTGAGAGATATTTCATGTCACTGATTGATGATTATTCTAGAATGACTTGGGTTGCATTTCTTAGAGAAAATTTTGAAGCATTAGAAAAGTTCAAGATATTCAAGGCAAAAGTTGAAACTAAAGTTGGTAGGAAACTCAAGTGTTTAAGGTCTAATAGAGGAGGATAATTCATCTTGGATGAGTTCAATTACTTTTGTGAAAAGAATGGCATCAAAAGACAACTATCATCTCTCTAACACCTTAGGAGAACAATGTAGTAGAAAGAATGAACATGACTATACAAGAAGTGGCTAGAACCATGATAAAAAGTACAAATTTACCTAGAGTCTACTGGAAAGAAGTAATCATACAACAACATACACACTCAACAAAATTTTGTATCCAAGGAAGTATGGAGAGACATCTTATGAACTACATGGTATGGCATAAATCCCACAATAAAATATTTCAAATTTTTTGGAAGTAAGTGCTATATTAGGAGAGATGAAGATAATCTTGGAAAGTTTGATAGTAGAGCAGATGAAAGAATATTCTTGGGTTACTCATCAAAAAGAAAGGCATATTAGTGTTTTAACAAAAGGTTTAACAAGATTGTTGAAAGTGCAAGTGTAAAAGTTGATAAGAATTCTTCAAAGAAGTAAAAAATAGCAACATGATACGACTCATACAAGTTTGGAGAAAAGGAAAGGAAGGAAGAAACCAGGAGTGAAGAAAAGAATGATCAAGATGTTCCGACATCTATATCCAAGACTCCAAGGTATGTCAAGAAGAATCACTCAAAAAATTAGATCATTGGAGACAAGAGGAAAGGAGTTATCACAAGAAGCAAAGCAACACAAGAGTAGGTCTTGCTATGTCTACTATTTCAGACTGAGCCAAAGATAGTATAGGAAGCCTGTAAAGATCAATACTAGATGAAGGCAATGAAAGATGAACTAGATCAGATTGAAAAAAACTAGACATGGGAATTAGTCAACAAATCGAAAGATTAGAATGTAATTAGGTACTAAATGGGTATTTTGGAACAAGTTGGATGAAGATGAAAAGGTTGTGAGGAATAAGGCAAGGTTGGTTTTCAAAGGTTACACTCAGATTGAAGGCATTGACTTTGATGAAAATTATGCCCCGGTTGCAAGAATGGAGGCAATTTAGATGTTCCTAGCATTTGCAGCATTCAAAGATTTCAAGGTTTATCAGAAGAATGTGAATTAGCATTTCTAAATTAAGAATTAAAAGAAGAAGTTTACATTGAACAACCAGAAGGATTTGGGTTGAAGGATGATCTGAACATTGTTTGTAGATTGAGAAAGGTTGTATATGGACTAAAACAAGCTCCTATAGCTTGGTATCAGAGATTAGACAAGTATCTAACTAATCAAATATTTTAGAAGGGTTCAGTAGACAATAACTTGTACTTCAAGATAGAAGCAGGTAAAATTTTGATTGTGATAGTATATGTTGATGATAATTTTTTGGAGGAAATGAAGGTATGTGCAAAAAAATTGCTATTGAGATGCAAAAAGAATTTGAGATGTCCATGATTGGTGAGTTGATTTTTTTTCCTTAGATTGCAAGTTAATTAGAATGATAAAGAAATTTTCATTTCTTAGTGCAAGTAAGTCAAAGAACTGCCAAAGAAGTTTGGGATGGAGAGTTGTAAAACGATATGTACACCTATGACTATTGGATGCAAGTTAACTAAGGATGATAAATCACCTGAGGCAAATGCAAGTCGGTACATATCAATGATTGGAAGACCATTATACTTGATTGCTACTAGACCGGATATCATGTATGTAGTATGTTTGGCAGCAAGGTTTTAGTTATAATGGAAAGAATCACATGTTGTGATAGCAAAAAGGATTTTCAGATATCTTAAAGGCACAGAGGAGTTTGCACTATGGTACCCCAAAAATTTAGATTTTAACCTTATAGCTTACACAGATACAGATTGGGCTAGAAGTGTAGATGATAGAAAAATCACAAGTGGAGGAGCATTCTTTCTTGGCTCCCAGTTAGTCACCTTGTCAAGCAAAAAACAAGATTCTGTATCCGTATCTATGGCAGAAGAAAATTTCATTGTTGCATGTTCTTGTTGCACTCAGATTTTATGGATGAAGCAAACTTTGAAGAATATTCATGTGAAGTTTGATTACCCCATTCCAATCATGTGTGATAATACTAGTGCAATAAACATTTCTAAGAATTCAGTACAAGATTCCAAAACAAAGCATATATCTATCAGGTATCACTTCTTGAGGGAGAAAGTTCTAGATAATGAGATTAGACTTGAGTATGTGCCCACAAAGGAGTAGATTGTAGATATTTTTACAAAGGTGTTATGCAAAGATACTTTTGAGTATCTCCAGAAGAAGCTAGGGGCATTACCCCCTATCAGTTTCAACTAATATGCATTGCAAGTGTACATTGGTCCAATGAGCAGAATGTACATTCTTTTTTGGACTACTGTTGGTATGCTTCCTTTTAGAGGGAGTAGGAGTGAGTTCCTTAGGGGGAGTTTTGTTGATATGCTTCCTTTTAGAGGGAGTAGGAGTGAGTTCCTCAGGGGGAGTTTTTGACCACCTTTGTCATTGTTGTCAAAGGGGAAGAGAGACATGAGATAAAATGGTTGTTCTCTTAATGATTTAATGATGATCGTTCATTGATTATTGTCGATAGATGTTGCCATCAATGACAAAGGGAGAGATTGTTAGCATTGCATTATGTGTTGTCATTGATGTCAACCTTTAGGTCCAGATTAAGTCTAGATTGTTGGTAAAAAGACATAAAACTGAGAGATGGGGTGAATCAGTATTCTCAAAATCTATTCTTAACTCAAACACAATTTTAGATATGATAATTAAAAATGAAAGCATAAATCAACACCACATAAATAACACACATAACACCAAGATTTTGGACGTGGAAAACTTGGTCAAGGGAAAAAACACGGTGGGAACCTACCTACAATATGATGATACTCTGTTGGAAGTATATTGAATATTACAATTCGGAATGCACATGCATTCAAGCACACTGCTTAGAGCTCACTACTAAAAAATAACAAAGGGCTACAACCTAGAGAAGTCTCACTGTCTTACAAACACATTCAGATTACATTCGGAAGATAATGAATTGATATAATAGCATCTCCTAATTCTTGGTTACAGTTCCGGTTAAGCACAAACACATATTTTACTCTTTCACACTTCTTCACACTTCTTCCCACTACTTCACAACTTCTGAAGGATCAAAGCATTATTCGTACACATAGATACCACTCTCACATGATTATTAAATTTATTTATGCATATCATCAACCTATCTTTCAAGGTCGGCTCAACACACATCACAAATTACAAAGATATAACCATACATGCTATAATATTATATGCAGACCAAAACAATGTCAGCTAAGATATAGTATGGACCTAAACCAACACCTCGAACATGAAATATCTCCAAGAATTATGCCTCAAACATATGCAACATGGTACAATCATCATGCCAGCTCAATGATCAATGCAGACCACCAACACAAATAGGAAATGATCTAGAAACATCCACAAGCATCATGAATTACCACAGAAACAACCGCACCAACACCACATACTAGAATCTTCATCACCATTATACCAAACTTCAAGAACACTAATTGCAATGACTGACAAACTAAAAGATCCACTTGTGGACCTCCAAATCATGAACCATCCAAATTGAGGACACACCAGAATGTCCCAAACACTTTTCCAAATCTGCAAACAAAGATATTGCAACATGGAGCAATGCAAAGAAGAATCCAGAACACTGATCAACACCAAACAACTGAAAAACCAACCATAATACCAGATATCATAACTCGATCAATATCCATGCGAACCATTGAAACTTGATCTAAACCAGCTAGAGATCTTATCTCAAAACCCTTTAATTCACAACAACTCATATGCAACACACTGTACAAGCCAACTCACTTAATCTGACTGCAACACTGGAACACACAAAGGAATATGTTAACATCAATTCTGGCATTGGGTATATTGGGATCTAGATGTATTTTGTGACTCCCTTACAAGAAAACCCTCTTTAGATAATGTCCAAATATGTGTTTGGATTAACTGAGTGATGTGTAACAACACATTGTGTGTGTGAAAAGTGGACTAAGAATCTATATCTACAAGACACAACACTTCAATCAAGTCATTACATGCATGGTTAGACACATATAATCATGAATATTAAAACCATAACAAATCGACCCATTGCCTTCTAAAAGATGCGAGTATAAAATTTCTCTCAAATTATAAGCAATACCAGTGACTAGACAACATCAAGACAAAGGATTTAATCTATATGAGCATGATGAATGCTAGATGGATGCAATATTAATCTAACAAGATTTAAGCAATATGAATCTAAATAATTTAATCAATGTGAAACAATTAATATGCAATATGTCAATGAATCGTAGAGCAAAAATAGTATAATAACAATATATTCTCCAGCCTCCTTGAATGAGAGATGAGAGATTGAATTTATAGAAAATTCAGAAAGAAACCAACGGCTGAGATCAAATGATGATGAGCGGTCAATATTTTCCAAGAGGAAGCACAATCCAGGTGAATTGATGTAATTGGATGCGTTTCTCAGTTTTAAAGGAAAGTTGAACTAAAATTAAGATAAAATCAGGAAAAACTGATTTATTCTCTATTTCATTCAATTTTGGGATTTAATTGTTTTCTTTGCTTTCTTTGAGATTATGTATCAATTTTTAATTAATTTTTTTCAAGATTGTTTCCAATTGATTTCTTTTATCAAATTTTTAATCCTTTCTTGGTCAATTAATTCCTTTTTTTCAATTTATTTCCTTTTTTGAAGATTTGTGCTCATAATTGATTTATTTAATTAAATATGCTAGGATATTCAATTAAAATAAATAGGATAATTGTTTAAAAATGATTTACTTGGAATGATCAATTAATTAAATAAATATTTAATTAATATTGAGTGATTGATTTTGCCATGTGACATTTGATGATTTTAGGAATTAATTGTGTGCTCAAGATTGATTTAACTGCCTTTGGTTAGGACCTTGGTGACATTGTCAAGATTAGGGGCTCATGGTTTAGATGACCATTTTTAGGGTATTACACACATCACTCAGTTAATCCAAACACATATTTGGACATTATCCCAACACAGATGTGGTATGACAAGGAGTAGACATATTGTGCATTTGAAGGTTTCTTGGTTTCACCAAATGTGATTGATATCTCATAGGATGTTTTCTTTTATTATCTATAGGTCCAGTGTGATCCAAAGCTCAAGGCCTTAGACTAGATATTGAATATGTATAGTGTGTAGATGCATTTTAGGTACGACCTTGGAGATGTATGTAGTGTGTTGATGTGTTTGAGGAGAAACAAGGTGATATGGTTCAATTTTCATTCTTTGCCACCACCGGAATGTTTAGTTGAGACCTATTTTCGATCCTTGTCTGAGTTGACATTGAGAATTATGATTTTCGAAGACAATATATATAGGAATTTGATGTGATGATTTTACATATGGATTTTTTTGTTGAAGATATGTAAGATTGAAGGAATCCAATGATTGTGTGAGACATTTACTAGAAAGAGTTCTGGTAGTGTAGACTATGTTTTTTGTGGTGGATTTTCTTTGCCTTTCTTTCTTCTTCAACAGTGAGCCTTTCAAGGTAGTGAGCCCATCTATAATTTGGCCATGAGCTTTTCAGGGTGGTGAGGCCACCAATAGTGAGCCAAACCGACAATGAACCACCCTTTGTAAAAATCACCTTAATCGGTGTTTATATGTTCATTCTCCATTGATTGTGCCTTCTTGGGGTGTCCACGTAAATTTTGGTGTTTCTTGTGTTTTACATGTGTTTCCTAATTCTGTTATTTTTTCTCAACATTCTAGATCTATGCATTAAAGTTAAAATAAAAAAAATCTTGTCAACTGATTCACCCCCCCTCCTAGTTGCCTGAAAATTCATATTCAACATTCATTCTCCTTTTCGTGTAATGTACATGAAATAGGCCTAATTCCTAGAGTACATAGCTAGACGTGTGAATCCTTATTTTCCTACATTACATTTTGGTGAACACAATTTTTCTTACACTTGCATATTTCTGATTTTTATTTTTAGATCTGATGTAGATGCATTCATTCATGGTTTATGTACTTACACTAGTAAAAGTATCATTAAAATTACATTTCTTATCCCTTTTTACTATGCATTTTCAAATGTATAATGAAAATTGCTTTCATTGTGTGCTCATTTATTTAGTTTCATAATGCATATACTTCATAGAAGTGATAGTGAGTTAGCCTCCCTTGTGTCACTCTACTCCTCTCCTAAGGATCCTCCTACCCATGAAGACAATTTGGTGCAAGAAGAGACTATTAAAACTTCTTTCAAAACTCTCCCTTTTAACTATGAAGTTTTGATGAATGATGGATCTTTCTGCTAAAAAAATTCTCTGCCATGAGAATATCTTAGAGTTAGAGGATGATATCATAATTTTTTTTCCTAATGTCAGCCTTCCATACATGGTACCTCTCTTAGAGATAAAGCATTGAAGGATATTTCTAATCCTTTTTCCCAAAGTTTGTCCCACCTATAAAGATACCTTAGAGCAAGTGGATAAAATCATTAGCACTTTCCTTGGTGCTCTCCCTTCTAAAGAAGAATCCTTGGAAGACACAAAGCTTAATCAACTCAATACTATTCATGTTTCTACTTATGAGAAGCCTAGATTTCCTCAACATGCCATTCAACCTCAAAACCAGCCTACAATTAATGCTAACAAACTAAAGAGACATCTTGGCTATTTCCTACGAGTTGTAAAATTCATATGTGAAACAAGTGATATGAAAAGAAACTAACACAAAAATATGATCTCAAAGTGCCTGATACATATAATGCTAGAATCAACAAACAAGATTTCAATGTTCTTCTCACTTTCATTCCTCCCCACCCTCATCCTAAGGAAAACATTAAATTTTTGGTACATTTTGCTTAACAAAAAAGTTCTAGTATTATTTTCTTTCTAGATCCAGTGAATCTCTCGAATTAATTCTTTTAGCTAGACTAGCTCAAACTAGAGGAGGGAAAGATGTAATTTGCTAATATTTTGTGAATAGAAAGGAGGGATGAAGTCTTTACTTTGAAAATAGTTTTGATGTTCAAGTGCAGTTAAAAAAAATTTAAAACGCAAGGATTACTGTCTCAAATAAGTAGTTGTTGACAAAATGGTTTAACATTATCAGGTACAGTTTTTCAATTTTGATCCGAAAGGTGGTGCAGGAGCACCAGGGCCTATTTGCACTCAGCGCCAACCAAAACCATGTTTTCAGTTTGTTTTCTCTAATTTTATTTTTGTTATTTTTCGATTTGACAGCTCTCTTTTAGTACCTGAATCTCTTAAATTTGTGTTCATTTTCTCCCCTTCATTTTGAAGAAAGCTGGAGTTACAGCTACCTTATAGAAATGTATGAATTATTTGATACCTACCCTTTAACTTCAGAATTTAATATAAATAAAATTGGTCTCTGAAGCAAGCTAAGGAGAAGATTGGAATAGCGTATCAGTACTCATCAAAGCATAATAGATGTAAGGAGTTGAGAGATTTGGCAATTAAAGAAATTAAAATATGCACATTAATACACAAAAGAAAAAATTAGTTTGCATTTAATTGGGGAAAGAAAGCAAGCAATCGAATGGCAGTTTGGAAAGCATCGATTGGAATCACAGGAGTACAAAAGACTCTGCAGTCCCATAATATTCTATGGTATCGATTAGGCCGATAATAAAAAAGCATTAAGAGTGAAATGAACAGGAGAGGAAGAGGGGAGCAAGAGAAGGGGAAGGCTGTGTGGTAACAGAGGAAGAATTCTAACTGCGTAGCGAGAAAAGCTAAACCACAGCTCAAGGACAGAGGAGAGTGTATGGGCCCCTTCCAAGAGGGGATGGGGGAGAGTAAAAGGGTCGGCCCAATAAATAACAGATTTTTGAGATTATCGGTTAAGAAAATGGGTTTTGTCTATAGGGTTGATAGAATGCACCGGTCTCATAATGTTATTTATAAGTTAGACTTATAAATAATATTATAGGGTCAGTTGCAGTGTAACCAATAGATAAGGTTTTGATGGAAATCGGAGTCGAAAACAAGACAAGATAAATATGAGGAGAGAAGTCATTGAAGGCTCTATTTGTAGATATGTTTGTAGGTTTAAATACAATTGTTGAATGAAAGAGTTTGTTTTCGTTTTGTTGCAATCCATAATGTTTGTTTAAGAGTTTTGTGAACTTGTAGCATGAGATTGATGAATCTGCCTTGCATCAAGCGGTTTACATTTTGGCTAGGTCAAAGAATTAAGATAAACAAAGAATAAATTGATAAACAAATTCAATTTATGTAGATTATCAATTAAATATTTTTAAAATTATATATATGAATATTTGTGGAAGCAAAATTTGTAAAATAAAATATTTGGACTTATCATGTAAGTGTTCCAAATTTGTTTATAACTTTTATGCACTACAAAAATGGTCATATGTTTATATTTGAAATTAGTTTGATCGTAACTCTAAAGCCAGTGTTACAATAAATAATTCTTTTCTCTCACTGTTGACTCTATTTTTGCTTTGCAACACTCCATGCCATGGCGACTTTGTTATACATTCAACCTATCCTCTACCACAACTCTATCCCCTTTATCTATGCTCATTTCTAGCATGCTATGACTATGCTTGCTTTACTCATGATTGTCTCCATACCTTCTTCCCATCATTTGATATTAATTCAGCTAATGTTTACAATTGATACATTGATATTCAGGGCTACTTTGTCTTCTTGAAACTCTTTATGGGACTCTCACGCACCTCTTTCATATGTTAGTCGTATCTTTAATACTGTCATGTACCATTAACATTAACATCAACCATTAACATCATATGATATGTGTATTTTTAGACTTTAGGATTGATGATGAGTCTACAAACCTCTCACTACAGTTTCAAGCTTAATCAATGTCAAGGGTTTGCTAAGGGTAACAGTCCCCTTCACTAACAAAATATGCATATATTGACAACTCATAACAAGAGAAAGGTTTATGGTAGAAACGACTTCTTTGGGAGACTCAAATGATGCAAAATGAATATACAGACTTTGTAAATACATAGATTTTCATGAAACCATAGATTACTTATAGAAACCCATGGACATGCTAATGCTTGTACTATGCTTTTGAAAACTATCTTCAAGGTATTGACTTTTGATAAGAATTTTAAAGGAGGTTTTGACAAAGTTTATCCTTTTGAGTTGAATATCACAGGAAAGTTCTTTTATTGACCTTCATATTTAAGACTTATTAGTGTCTTTTGACTATTGTATGGGACTCCAAGCTCCTTCCATTGTGAAGACATTAAACTATTACGTTGAGCTTTTATACTATTTGCAGGACAAAGTAGTAGTCTTAGGATGGCCACTATATGATGATTTTCTGTAAGCTGCAAATCTATCGAAAAAAAATCCTTCTCCAATTATGGTTTGATGGATGTCCATACCTTGTTCCATAGCTCCAATTTTTGCATAGGTAGGGAGGATGCTGGAAAACGTTGTTGAATTTGGCTTTAGACCCTTTTCAATGAATCCATTATTTGAATATTGTGCGATCATGGCATTCCAGGAGACCACATTTATTTTAGGCATTTTGTCAAATAGTTCGCGTGCCTTGTCGATGCTTCCACATTTTGCATACATATCTACCAGAGCATTTCAAACTATAATATCTTACAAAATATCTCCTTCCATTTTCCTTTGATGAATGACCATATCTTATTCAAAAGCTCCCATTTTGGTACAGGCATAACCATTTTGTGCATAACAGTCCATGAGAGCACATTTATTTGAAGTATTTGGTTAAACAAAGTCACAAACCTTGTCTATGCTTCTGCATTTTGCATACATGTCTACCACGCCTGTTGCAACTACGAAATCTGACCAAATTTTCAAATACTCCTAAACTCCCGCACTTGCCATACATGTAAATAAGCCTATTATGAAAAGTTGTGCATGTAGAAAATGTGAGTTGCGTGCAAGCAATGGAAGAGTGGACTTTTCTTAACTTATGAAAGGGTGTTCTTGAGAATACAGGTCTGCAATAATTAAAGATATGTAGATCAGCCTTCAGAGGGGTTGCGTGTAGCAAGTAGAATGTGCAAGTAATTTTGGTTAGAGAGTAGAGCGTTTTGGTTTTTGCCTTCTCTGTATCTTGAACCGGTTGGCATGACTTCTTGCCTGTCAAGAAGCTCCAAAGCCATCAAATTACTTTCAATGCATTGAAGATCAACTGTTGTAAAACAAAACAGTTTGAAATGTATTTAATAACAATTTTCGGTGCTCTTAGAGTTGGCACAAGCTAGGGCAATGGCAAATGATAGATAATTTTGTTTGCATTTATTAGTTCCTGCCGTGCAGGCAGGATACTTATGCATCGGCCAGATGCATTTGTTGTTTTCAGTTGGCCAATCAGCTTTCAGAATTATTAATAACCTATATGAAGATGTATAGTTCAATATTAATAAATATTTAATAAATTTCTTAAAAAGTATTTATCTGCTCTCTTATTGGTTAATAAGAATAACAGTCATTGTAGAAATTATATTTATTGATTTATTTAAAAAATTTAATATTTATTTTTGAAACTATGTATTATTTCATTTTATAAGGAAGCATTTATTATTGACAATTGCTAATTGCATCGCACGGTTGGGATTGTGTCGTCGAGCTGGCAGATGTACAAATTTGTTCTCCCAAAATTTGCAAAATTCTTCAGCATTGAATGCTTTGTGCAAGAGTTTATTTTATTTTTGACGTTGCGAAACCTAATTTTCATTGTATTTTGAGCTTGGTACAGGTTTGTTTCTCTCAAATTTTGTTAATTTCTATTTTATTTGTGAAGCTAAGTTGTACATTTTGATCCTTGTCTGTGAATATATGTGCTAAAGTATTCCAGATTTGTTTGTAGCAGTTGCTGAGTTTCTATACATATCCTTGTTCCAGACAATATATGTAAGGAACGTTAGAACAAATGCGCTAGGTAACAAAGAAAGGGTCAGGTGTACTTTAGTTCTGGTTTCAACGGCCATACGCAGCTGTGGTTGATTTTTTTCGCATGGTTATGAATCTCTCATCTCTTTTTCGAAAACCTACCAAAAAAATCTCTTTTGAAAGTGTCCATGGAAGATAAGTCGTGATTTTTTTCAATTAAATTGATTTTTAGCGATTTCTGTTATTTTGGGGGGTTTTGGCTTTCGGTAAGATAAAGTTTCATTTTCCCTAAATTTTTTAGCTCATTTCAAGTAGATTCGAGGGTTTTTCTTTTTTTAGTTGTTGTTCTATCGATGAGTGGTTCCACACTAATTCAAGCTATTGCCCATTTTCCAAAATGTAGATTTCTGTACCTTTGACTCAATTTTTTCGAAGAAATTAGCTTTGTATATCGCTAAAAGTGAAGATTTCATGAAATTCGTTTATTAGTGATTTCTTTAGTACTGAAACCTTTGTTCCTTATTTAGGGTTTTCTGTTTTTGGTTCTTGCTAACTACATCAAGTGCATTTTGATGGGGACCACACCCTCAGCCACAGCCACGCCCATGTAATAAGCTGGCACGTTGACCCTTTGGAGACAAATAGCTTGCCTTCCCCTTTTTCAGCACAGAAACCCCTGTTTGTTATGAAAGAAATTGGCTTTGTTTAGCTAGGATAGATAGCATCGGGACTCTCCAATGATGCCAAGTTCATCAACAATGAGAATCTGTATTATATTTCAGTACCCTTTACAGATTTGAATGGCTGTGGTGGAGGAATGTACATTAAATTTAATTTGGGCTATGATTAAAGATTTATCTGCTGCAAATATGTTAAAAAAGGTTGAGTAGCGATTTTCTGGTTATTTGTTATTATATTATATTGATTAGCTGTAAGAATTCAATCTTAGACTGAATAATAGCACAAGACTAATGATGGTGTCGAACGTTCCTAGATCCAGATAGTCAATTGCTAAGGTACCCAGGAAAAAACAGTTTATTTGCGTTATATCTGAGCTATATGTTTTGAAGTATTCTTTCACTCTTATCGCTTTAGATTCGTACAACTGTGGTGGAGGAATCAATTGGGATTTTAAATTTTTTAATATTGTATTAAGCTTTACAAATAAACCATTAAAGAACAGAGAGCAGAGCTGATCTGTAAAAATCTTCTACTTTCATTCTCCTTTAAATATGCTATATGAATATCAAAGCTAATTAACAGAAATATAATGTTAGAAAACATTATGTAATCCTTAATCACAATTTCGTAAAACTTGAGCCAAAACCCTTTGATAAAAATAAATTAAAGATTCCTAAACCCCAGAATATTGTTGTTGATATGTTGTGAAGATTTGAAATTTGAAATGAATTTTAAAAAAGTTCTATTGCTAAATTTTAAAAGCATTGGATAGAAAAGGACAAAAGTTTCACTTTGTTGTTTTTAAATAATAAATATACATTCTACTGAGAAATCTCAGTCGCACCCACTCAATGGCACCAGTGCACCGATCCTACTCTTATCTTTATCAAAATTTGTAGAAAGATGTTATTTTTCATTTCCATCTCTCTCCTCTGAGTTCCATAAAGAATTGGCATAAGAGGCAAATACGTCGCTGCCAACATCAATGATTTTGATTATATATTGTTAAATTAACAATTAAAATTAGGTTTAATGGCTAAGAAGGATGTGAGTAATTTGTCACTAGTCATTAGGGCCGGCCTTGATTGCTTGATCAAGGCAAGCTTGCTGACTTCTGGAGCACATATTTCTGTTACATTTACAATTGTACTTGCCCAATGAATTCATCTATGATTAATGTTTCTGATGATATTTTTATTTCTAACTATGCAAGTTGACGCAATGTGACATGTATTATGTTCAAGCTCAAGAGTAGGGTTACATTGAATATAATTCACACACCATGGTTAATAGAAAGTGGTTTTGTTAACGATCATGCTCTCGACCTTATAAAAAGGTAGTGATGGTTGAATTTTAGTGCTAGTGTTGTTCCCTAAAGCCTACTTGCCACTCCTAAGTTTATGCAATTCTGATTTGTAGTTTGTTTGGTTGATATTTGATACCAAGAAAATTTTCTTCTAGTCTATTACTTTGTTGCAATTATTTGTGATAATAACAATTGAAGTTATTGTGGCAGGTTTCTAACAAACAAGATTATTGCTGTCCTGCTTTATGCAGATCAGCTGGATAGTTATCAAGTTGATAACTTGGATAAACAAATCCAAAAGACTATTTATGATACTTTTTGAAAACAATTATGGCAGGCAAGTCTAGTGATCTTTACACATGCTCAGCTCTCCCTTCCAGATGGATTAAGTTATGCAAACTTTGTTCAAAGGAGATCATCAACATTGCATTATGCAATTCTTGAAGTAATTGGGTTCAAGAAATCTGATATCCAGGTGACTTGCATTAATACTATGCATGCTTTCTACAAATTCTAGTAAGGTACTGCAATTTCACGAGCTATTCATGCTAAGGGAAACTCATGCACTCATTGGAAGCTCTTCATGCTCCAACCCCTGCTCTATACTCTCTGATTCAAATATTTTAATTAAGTTATAGTGTACTTTGCAACAATTGTTAAATTTACAATGGTTGTACTTCAGAATTAACATGAATTCAACTACAAATGTTATGGCTTTAATACCTTCAATATTACTTGTTTAGGGTCCATCGTTACATATGTCAATTTTGTCCTTCTGTATTCATTGCTGCTACATTATAAGCCACTACCAAAGCTTGTTTTTCCCCATAGGACTTGACTCAATTGTGTTTTACCATTTATTTCTGTCATGATGTTTTTATGAATTTCAACAATATTTATTCTTCTTAAATGTTATCATCTGATTAAACAATTAGAACAATAATATATAAATTTCTGATGCATTTATAAAACTACAATTTCAGAATTTTTTGAATATTTTTGGTATCTGAACAGATTTAATCTTTCTAGAAATAATGAGAGTAGATTATTTGATCGTTGGGTCTATAAAGAAAAATACAAACGGCACAAATAAATTATGTCACCTACCATCATGCATTGTAACAAAGACTTCACATAGATATTCACAGATAAAAGAAAAAAATTAGTGTCCATGCGAAATAAAACATGTAGTATACTATGGCTACCATTTTTCCAACTTCTAGTTCTTAACTCACATCTCTTAAAATATAACTAGTCTCATACTGTTTATTACTCTAGTTAACTGTCAAGTCAACATCATCCAATATATACTACTTGCATCACCATCACATTTTAACCATTGTACCCAAATTTTCAACAGCATCAAAGACATTGCACTTTCAACAGGAACTTGACGATTTAACGATAGGTTGGCATTTGGAGGTACAAGTTTCACTTCAAGTAAATTAATTATATATTATAAATTATTATGAATAAGATTATTTAATAAACTATATAATGTCATTTATTTTTTATTGTTATATTAATTATACATAAATTAATTTTTATTATTTTAAAATATTTTATGTTAATTATATTATAAGTTTTAAATTTATTAGTTTTCTTATAAATAAAATAATATATAATTAAAAATATAAGTATATTATTATTATAAAAATAAATTTATATTATAAAAAATAAAACTTACAAAATATGTTTTTATGTCTATATATGGTTAATTCAAATGAAAATTTTTGTGGATGTTATGATATTAAGATTTTTATTAAGAATTCTATAAATCCAAATAATATTTTATATAATATAACTTATATTATTATTATATCGTGTGTAAATTCATTTTTATAAATATATTATAATTATATATTACATTTTATAGTAAAAATTACTAGATATAAATATAATATAATATATAATTATTATTAGAGGGATGAAGATATGTACAATTAGGACTTGGGTTTTTCCCTATCCCTCTCTATGTATATCTATTATCTCTCTACCTCTCTTTATCTCTCCCCATCTCTCTATCCCTCTCTATCTCTTTATATTGCTCTCTATTTATATATTTCTCTCTTCCTCTCTCTCTCCACATTGAGCTTCCTCCCTCTCTTTTCTATCACCCTTTCTATCTATCTCTCTCTTCTCCCCTCTATCTATCTCCTCATATCTTTATCTATCTCCTTATATCTCTATCTCTCTATCACTCAACAGTAGTCTCTCTCTCTCTCTCTCTCTCTCTCTCTCCTTTTATCTATCTACATATTCCTCTCTATTTCTCCATCTCTTTCTCTCTATATCCCCCCGTCTCTATATCTTTATCTCTCCCTCTTCCTCTCTATTTATCCATCTCTTTATCTCTATCTCTCTTTTATAACCTCTCCCTCTACATTTCTTTATCTCTATATTTATTTATCTCCCTCTCCTTCTCCCCCTCCATTGTCATCTCTAATTTTATCTACTCTAAGCTAACCACACTATTGGTAGGAACTTGACGCTTTGCGTCTCTTGTTATAAATATTGCAATCTGATTGACCATACTGCATTTTTACAGGATTGCAATAAAGTCTAAGTGAAAGTCAAATATTTTCATTAAATGTGTTCACCCTTAAATATGAAAAAGACTGTATACCAACCTAAAGAAGATGGTAGAGATTTGACATTCCGCTACAACTTTCATGTTATGTGTTGTCTATCCTATTCATGCTTTAAAATACGACAATGGAAATAAGAGTTCAATGTGATACTTAAATTTTCAGCATGGGACTATGATGGGCATTTCCACCATATATAGCTTATCTGCTAAAAATGTCACCACACACACACACAAATTATGTTGATAGCACCATGAAAGCTTGTGTGTCTTATTTACCCTAAAAAACTATTGCCATACTTCTACAAGCTTCTTAAAGCCTATCTATCAATATGATACAGAGAACATAAAAATATCTTTCTATCTTTGGCTCTACCTATGAATCTCCTCCTCTCATTTCATCATTGATCACCCTACTAGGAGATTCTCCCATTGCTCAGTTCATCTCCTGTTGTATCTTGACCTCCTATAGTTCCAAAAGTCTTTGAGAAACTCAATTCCCACTTGAATTTGAAAATGGTGTGTAGTCTTTTGTCACTAATTTTTTCCCTAAATGAAATTTATCTCTCTATTGCCCTCAAACAAAAATTAGCCTCTATCTTCTCTCAACAAATACTCACTTAACCTTCACTAAGAAAGGAATGTGAAATAAGTAATGTATCTATGTGATTTAAAGATTGCATTTGCAACTTCACATGAGCTTGCTATTGTCATGTCCAAAGGATTTCGTTCACATATATCCTTTAAATCCTTCCTTTCTCTTAGAAAATTAAATTCTTTTACTACATCATCCTCTCACTATATTTAGGGACTATAAATTCCTTCAATATATCTACCATAATTAACATGTTTCCTTTTTCCCTTCTTTCCACTGTCATCTATTCTTTAATTGATCAACAATTTTATTACCTTCTCATACTTGTGAGAAATTTAAAAGTCTTTACATATCTCTAATAATGTCCAAATAGGATTTAAGAATATTTTTTATTTTCCATCTTTGGCATTTTCCTCTTTTGAATTGCATTCACAATGATTTATGAGTCACCTTCTAGATGAATTCATTCCCATCCCATTCTAACACTCATTTTTAAAACCACCTGTCTACTCCAACTATAATAATAATAACTCTAATTGAAATCTCAACCTGAAGTTTGGACATTCCTCTAGTAAAGTTACTATTTTCATCACTAGCAATCATTTAGTTATCAACCCAAGGACGTAAAACTTGAAATGGGTCTGCACTATATATGCACTAAGCTCCTGCAATGGCTATTTTGCATTGCTGCAGTAACTAACATTATGCAGAAAGGAAAGGCAAGAATGGAAATCATAGAAGGCTACAGGAAAACTTATAAATACAATGCTGGAATGATCTAATATAAATAACAGAAATCACTCTGTTCTGGCTTGGCTATAGGAACAGTCAACGGATCTATTTCCAGTGGCTGTAGGAATAGTCAAGGCACGAACTTCTACTGTAACTAAAGAAGAACTAATTTTAATGAACATAAACACAGGATCACTCACCAAGTGGGCCCCCTTGGATGAGCGATATCAAGCTTCAGAAAAATATTCTTAACAGATCACAACAACATATCTTTCATTCATTGCTTCTTGAAAATGATTACATGTTCTAAAAGAAAAACTCCAAAATGCCTATCAAAATTCTCTGCTCTATTCCTTTTTATTTTGTGTAACCTCTAAGAAAAAGAAAGAGCTTATTATAAAGCAAAGATCAACTACAATGGACAACTCAAATCATGCCCAAAAGAAGAGGTAGATGATTGTCAGATGAAGAAGATAACTAGAGCTTGGCTGTAAGAAACATGGATTTAAACCGAACCACAGTATTTGCACGCCGAAGCGATATTTTGCAAACTCAATACCCACTAGAGTTAAACTTCCATAGTGCTACCTGGTTGCCCTGCTCATGCCGTGCCTTGCTCTTTCTCGGCTCCTCTTCACTTTGATCTCCAGTTATTTCTCACGTGATTCATCATTCTTCAGGCGTGAAAGGAGAATATCCACTACAACATCATTTATTATTTGCACTAAAACAAAAACAACATACAAGGACATGCATACATATTTTACTTAACTAATACATTCATTAATTCACATATGACATTACCCTAAATGATCCGCATAGAAACAGGAACAATTCACTTGGCTGCAGGAATAAATGGCATGGCTGCAGGAATAGATCGGGAAAGTTCAACCATGATTTTATAAGTTCAAGTTTAACGCATGGAATATATATAGTTAATTTACAACACTTCACTACTACTATGCAAACCAAAAGATGTCAAAAACCTAAGAGTTTTGATGATAAAAACATGACAAAGTCTCAACTTATCATGCCCCCCAACTTTAAGAGTTTGTTGATCCTACAGCAAAAGGAAAATTTCTGATTCTCGCTGTAACTCTTAAATCACCAACGGTGCCGTGACCTATCCCCCTTGAAGCCAAGTTCCAATAAATCCTTTCATTTTTTCCAGTCTGGACCATTTAGTTGTTTCTTCTGTGACTGCATCATAGTTCTACTCTGTAGCTTGACATGCCAAAAGTGGCCACATAAGGATTGGAGGTTGAAAGATCAATGGTAGCCAATTGTTGGCTTTCTCCCTGCCTAATTGTATGTATCTGGGGGCTCTTTGCATGGCTGCATGAAAATTTTGTAGTAAGTAAGGTTCTCCCTGTTTTAACTGTCCCGGTAGATTATTCTAGTGCTAAGTTAACCCTTCTATTGTAGCTGTCCTATTAGTCTAAACCAAATCCTCATATGCTTGATAGACTTCCTCTCTCATTGGAAGCACTAATTTCCTAACATCATCTCTTACCAGTAACTTCTGCCAATCATAATAAAGAACCCTTGGTGCTTGTGATTCCCTTCTCAATGGTAATGGACAGTCAAGCTCTATTTTTTCATACTCCCTGGCTTGTGGCCCTATGACAATCTCATTTTGGATCCATGACATTAAAGCTTTGATATGGATATCCCCAATATACAATAAAGGGTTCCACTCCCTATCTAAGGGTACATCATAGTTATGTAAGTATAATTCACATAGAAAATTCTTCACAGTAGGTGGAGAGGTTTGGTAATCATAAAATAATTCTTCAGGTGTTTCTAAAGAGGGATTAAGGTCCCTAACAATGCGGTTTAGTTTGAAGTTCAGATACCTCTCTTTCAAATGTATTGCATAAACTCTTGGAGGTGCCCTACACTACATCAACTCAGGAACCATACCATAAATTATTTCTACCTTAGCCTCTAATTCCTCAATTCTGTTATCTCTCTTTTCAATCTCCTTTTGTTGTTTAACAATAATCCCCTGCAACGTATCCTTTTCTATTTCCCATTGTCTATAAAATGTTAAAGCAATAGGTAAACTACTTATGGATGAAGGAGGTCTAATAGGTACTACCTTAGGTCGCGGGATTTCTTCAATAAACTCCTCAATCTGAGCTGGCATATCTCCAATATTTTCCTCAGGCTACTATAGAATATCTTCAACGGTTTCTTCAAATTGTAGTGCCATAGAAGCAAGATTTGCTAGTTTATCCTCAGCAACATTTTCTTGAATTTCATCCTCTGCAGGGCTTCCTTCTTCTGAAGTTTCTACTGCAATAATCTCTACCGGATTACCTATAGGATGAGTCTTCTATGTCTTGCTATGTGTTCTTCTTACATAAACTTTTGGAATGGCTGCAAGAGTTTTTATTTTTTTCCTACGCCTCTTAGCTGTAGGAGGAATCTGAGTTACCTGTGGGTGGGTAATAAGTTCTTCATCTATTTCACCCCTTTCTAACTCTTTTCCTTTCCTTCACAAAACTAGCGAATCTCTTTGAAGAGAAGTAGAGGCTTGTTCTTCAATTGATTCCACTCCAATATTTTCTTCCATTATAACCGTGGCTCCTTCAACAACAAGCAAATCCTCATCTTCAATCGGCGGGCTATTTGCAACATTCTCTTCTTCAACCGATAGGTTATCTGCAACAGGGGCATCATCAACCCTAAATTGTTGTATATCCTCAAATACACCCCATTCCATTTGTGAAACATCTCTCAGGGACTGTTGTACAAGTAGCTTAACCAATCCATGATGGCTAACAAAGCGATTTCCATTTTTTCGTGTCTCCTTAGCACTTGTAGAAATGAGGTGGTATAAGCAATTAGGAACATTCACTCGCTGACCATGCCATAGATGACTAAGCAATTTAAAATGAGGTGAATGTAGATTTGAATATCACCCTTCACATGTAATGTATTTCATAACATACAAAACTACTTGAGGCCAATGTGCTAGTAGAGAAACCCTTCTAGTTCCTTGTCTATCCACCATTAAGAGTTCATACGTGGGAATTGTGAACTCTGCCCTGGCACTCCTTGCATCTTTTGATTCAGGAAAGAGTTCTCCTTCCTGCAGCAACCTCGTTACTTCTGCTATTCACTACTCCATAGCAATAACCCTCAAACCTTTAACTGTAGCTTCTCCTTCATTAAAGGAATGCATAAGTTCTACAACAATCTCTTCGTTGTAATCCCTGATTTTCAAGAAGTAATCCAACCAGCCGTGGTTTCTGAAATAATGCTCACAAAGACCATCCTACAACAACCCTTCATGAACCATTGGCTCATGATGAATTAGATCACCACCCATCTTTTACTCTGCTATTTTTCTCTCTGCAGTTGAACCAAAATATTTGACAGTCTTGCTAAAATTGAAATTCCCTTATATATCTTAATTCTGGCAGCAAAATTTATTATTCACTTGCATGAAATAATAACATAATAAGTAATGACGGGGAGAAAATCAATTCAGAGTACCAAAAAGGACTGATAATTAATCACTTTGGAAATCAAACCGTAAAGCACCCTCCCCAACTTAACCTAGCATGTGTCCACACAAGCTGACAAGATTCTGGTAGTGGAGCGGATTTAAACAAGATATAATCATAATGAACTAATAAATGTATAATTAAAATAAAACACAATATACATGTACCTGCAATTGTACGACAATGAAGGCAAAATGAAATGAAATGATAGGTAAGAACGTGGGATGAAATGTCGTGGATGGGATTTTATGTACGAAGAAGAATATTTCCATATAAAATGGAAATATTTTATTATGAAGCGGCAAATATGTTCACTACAGAGGCTGCAGGAGCATTACCTTTATTACCTTGCTCAATTACAACAGGAAGCTCATGAGTTGCTATAGAATCATTGTCAGTTGCTGTAGGAACCTTGTTAGTTGCTGCAGGAACCTTTGTGTCACTTTGTGGAACAAAGTACTGTAGGAACTCTTCTCTAGTAGCTGGCTTATGATATAGACGTAGTCGGTGTCCATTTACTAAGATTTTAAATCCAACGAGATCAATTGTGGTCAAACGAACTGCTCGATTCTGGAAAACTTCTTTTATCTCATAAGGACTTAACAACCTGGTTTGAAGCTTTCCCATAGAATCTTTATATTTGGAATCATACAGTAGTGCCCAGTCACCAACTTTGAATTTCTTTTCCCTGATATATTTATCATGCCATTTTGCTCTTTGATTTTGAATCAATTCTGTCTGTTGAACAACTATCTTTCTCCATTCATCTAGAGCATTTAATTGTTGAATGTGTTCTTTATGTGCTTCAGACAATGTCATATTTAATTGCAAAGCTATCCTCAGGGTTTTATGCTCAAATTCAATAGGCATCATTGTTGTTTTGCCATAAACCATCTCAAAAGGTGTGAAACCAATTGGTGTTTTCCAAGTTGTTCTATATGCCCAAATTGCTTCTGAAAGCCGGTGAGACCAATCTTTCCTATGAACAGACATTGTTTTTGTAAGAATAGCCTCAAGCTCTCTATTTGTAACTTCTACTTGTCCATTAGATTGTGGATGATATGGAGTAGATTTCATGTGCCTTATATTGTATTCATTGACCAAAGATTTTATCAATATTGAAGTAAATTGAGGTTCCTGGTCTGAGACAATTTCCCTTGGTACTCCATATCTTGTAAATATCTCTTCATAAAGAAACTCAGCCACCTTATTATCTCTTGCATGTGTCATGGCTCGAGCTTCTACCCATTTTGTTACATAGTTTATACATACCAAGATATAAGATTTTCCATTAGAAGGTGGATCAATTGGGCCAACAAAATCTAATCCTCACTTGTCAAATGGTGCAACTGATATTTGAGGATATAGTGGCATCTCATCAGATTTTGTAGGTTTTCCCATTCGCTGACATCTGTCACATTTCCGTGTGTATTGAGCTGCATCCATATGTAATGTGGGCCAATAGTATCTTGTATTGAGTATTTTCAATGCTGTTCTTTTGGCAGCAAAATGACCTCCACATGCCTCATCATGACATGCATGCAGGATGTCATATGTTTCATCTTCTCTAACACATCTTCGCATGACTTGGTCAGGTCCAGTATAAAATAGACAATCAATAATCCATGAGAAGTTAAAAAATTTTTCAACTAGCAACCTTCTTTCCTTAGGAGAGAAATAAATTGGCATCTTAGTTGCAGCTAAATAGTTGGCAATATCAGCTTACCAAGGAGTGTGAGCTTGAATGAGAAACAAATGTTCATCTGGAAAAGTGTCATCTATTATTGTAGAATCTTCTTGCAATTGAAGACGTGAAAGATAATCTACAACCACATTAGACTTCCCTGGTTTATCAACAACTGTGATATCAAATTCCTACATCAACAATAACCAGCGAGCTAATCTACCAGTGATTGATGACTTATTCATGAGATATCTAATTGCAGTATGATCTGTATGCACAAATATCCCATACCCTATGATATAGTGTCTAAATTTGTTAAGTGCATATATGACAACTAGCATTTCCTTTTCAGTAACTATGTAATTCAATTCAGGTCCCTGCAAATTCTTGCTAATATAATATATTGCATTTTCTAATTTGTCAATTCTCTGTCCTAGCACTGCTCCTATTGCATCTGTATGGATTTGGAATGGTAGAGACCAATTTGGCCCTTTAAGAACTGGTGCTTGAGTCAAAGCATACTTAATCTTTAAGAAAGCTTCATTGCATGCTGGGGTCCATTTAAATTCTGCATCTTTAGTAAGCAGTAAATATAAAGGGCTTGCAATTTTACTGAAATCTTTTATAAACCTTCTGTAGTATCCAGCATGACCAAGAAAACTTCTCACATCTTTTTGCTTCACAAGGTCATTAATATGCTGAATGACCTCAATCTTTGTTGGATCCACTTGAATGCCTTGTATAGATATATGATGACCAAGGACTATTCCTTCTTCCATCATGATGAAACACTTCTCACTATTTAAAGACAAATTGTAGTCTTCACATCACTACAAAACTTTCTTCAGATTACTCAATGCTTGATCAAATTCAGAACCATAAGTTGTAAAGTCATCAATGTAAATTTTGATAATATCTTGAGAAATATCAGAAAATATATTGATCATTGCTCTTTGAAAAGTGGCTAGAGCATTACACAACCCAAAAGGAAGAACAAAATATGCATACATGCCCCATGGGCAAGTAAATGTTGTCTTCTCTTGATCCTCGGGGGTTATCTATATCTGATTGTAGCCACTAAATCCATCACAGAATGAAAAATATCTCTTACTAGCTAGAGAATCCAATACCTGATCCACAAATGGCAATATAAAAATGATCTTTTCTGGTTGCTAAGTTCAGAGCTCTATAATCAACACATACCCTCCATTTGCCTCCTTTTTTAGGGACTATCACCAGAGGTGATACCCATTGACTGTTAGAGATAGGATGGATAAACCCAGCTTTCAAAAATTTCTATAATTCTTCTTTAACTATCTCCTTCAATGCAGGATTGACTCTTCTTTGAGGTTGTCTAAGTGGGCAACACTCATCCTTTATATAAATACGGTGAGTATAAACTGCTGGATCAATCCCATGCAAAAACATTTTTATGAAGTTTCAGCAAGTCCACAAAGCCCTCTTTTTGAGTATCTAATAGATATCTATTGATATTAAAATATTTATTCAATTCCACCTCTATCTTAATAGTAAGATCAATCTGGTTTATATCAGAAAAATGAGAAAAAAAAAATTCCTGCAGCAACAGGGTATGCAATATATCAGTGGCTATAGGAAAGTCCAAACCTGCAATATTCGGAACCAATTACTATAATTTTTGCTCTTCTATAAATTCATTTATCAGTATTTTATAAAGAACTGATTCCTCATCATATAACTACATGAGTGGTCCTCGATTAATCATCATAAGGTGATTAATAGAGTCAATTTCTTCATATTCTTCTCCCAAGATAGGCCAAACAGCTTGTTGTTGTTCAAGCTGGGGTTGTGCTGGAGAATACAAGGCTAATGTTTTTGTAGAAATCCCATCTAAAATAGTCATATCCCCTGATCTACATCCAATATATGCATCAGCTGTGGCAAGCCAAGGTCTACCCAAAATGACCGGATATCCTCCAATGTTGCTTTTGGAGATAAAACCATAAAGTCTATAGGATATTCCCAGGAATCTAGAATAACTACTACATCCTCTATGATACCATTAGGTCTCACTGTAGAGCCATCAACAAGTTCTAGAACCGTGGGTGTAACCCTTAAACTATCGATCTCCAGATGTTTCATTACTTCGCTTGTCATTACATTAATGGTTGCCCCTAGATCAATCAAAACATTTTTTATTTGACTGCCATTAATGACTATACTCACAACAGGATTACCTAGATTAGAATATTTTGGAATGACAATTTTACCTAACATAATATCAGCCAATTGACCCATAACAAGCACTATTTGTGGATCCTTTTTCTTCCTGCTAGGTTTCTTTAGACATGCTTCTCTCAATGCCTTACCATATATGGGAACATCCTTTATTGCTTGCAACAGTGAAATTTTAACACAAATGTGCTTTAGTTGATCAATAATATCAAAGCTTTGCTGTAGTTCAGTGGGAACTTCTTTTTCTTGCAATTTATTGGGAAATGGTGGCAAGATTTGATTCAGGGGTATTGTATCTGTTGGATTAGAGATTTCTTGCTCCTCGTGTACCTCAGTGATAACTGGATGAGAGGGATTAGGTAAAGTTGTTCCAGATCGGAGGTGAATGCCATCTAGTGATAAAGAATAGGCTGGGTACTGATTAACATCAGCTGAATAAGCTTGTTGTTGTTGCTGAGATTTGATATTTGGATTTGGCAATGATTGAGTAGGCAACTGTGTTGGTTTAGGCAGTGCAGCAATAGTTGTAGGAGGAGGCATTAAAGCAGGAGGTTGTGGCTGCTGAATAAGCAGCTGATAACCAAAAGATTGGGTTGGCCATGATTGGTTTCCCCTCCATTGAGAAGTAGATTGCCAATTCCCTTGAAACTAGTTTACTTGACCTTGAGGTGGATACCAGTTCCCCTATGGCTACTACCACTATGGCATTTGATTAGCAAAATGTTGCCCTTGGCCTTGTGAACCATACCAATGTGGATAGTTACCAAGATTTTAAGAATACTATGGTTGCCATTGGTTATTTGGTGCATAAGAATTGCCACTATAACCAGAAAAAGAAAGTGGATCAGGTGGCATACCTTGTCTTTAAAAATTTGGTCTTCTTTGAGCAACATAGAAGACTTGATCGTCCTCACCTTGAATTGGTTTGAAGTCAAGTACCTCCATGTTTGCAACCATCTTACATCTGCAATATTTCTTTCACTGTTTACAATGAGGACATAATT
The DNA here is from genome assembly GCF_030272615.1 of Cryptomeria japonica. Lineage (NCBI taxonomy): Eukaryota > Viridiplantae > Streptophyta > Pinopsida > Cupressales > Cupressaceae > Cryptomeria > Cryptomeria japonica. The sequence goes on along the minus strand of NC_081408.1, from coordinate 15,760,485 downwards.
CTGCAAGGAATGCATTAGCTTCCTCATGCTTCTTCTTAGCTGCCAGTGTATCCAACTGGGTAGCCATATTGTTTATAATGTCCTCCTTGAAGTCCTTTAACATATGACTAAGTTCCAATCAAGAAACTCTAGTTCCAAATGTTGATAATGGTGTCCCTGGTTTAAATCTCCTATTCTTATTAGAAGTAGAAAATGTTGATAATGGTGTCCTGGTTTAAATCTCCTATTCTTATTAGAAGTAGATCTGGAATACTTCTTGCAAATTTGTCCTGATCTAAGGAATCAGTGCATTCATCACTGATACCCCTCAAAAATATCAATTTGAGGGAATCTTCATTCAGAGTGCTATGCTTGGACTTTTTGACACTAAACAAAAACCTTTCCAAATAATCTTCAAGACTCTCATCTTCAGTTTGTGTCATTCTAAAGATATCGTCCCCATGACGATCAGTACCTCTACAATAATCCTTATATTTTGCAAGAAACAACCATTTCATCTCATCCCATGTATTGATTGTGCTACTTACCAAGCTCATAAACCATCTCAAGGATGACTCCTTCAAAGTGGTAGGAAAAAATTTGAGTCTATGGGCATCTGTAGTAAAGTCAAAACTCCTATAGAGAACATCAAACTCAAACAAAAATGTATCCGGATCCTCTGTCACCAATCAATAGAATTTAGGGAGTGAAGATGCTAGAATGTTCTTGAGGTTAGCATTATCATGTTGATCAGAGATGGGAAACTCAAATGTTGGACCTGGTGGTGGTGGTGGATTATTCCCACCAGGAGGAGGGTTCTCTTGCATTGGACTTGTGGGGGTTGTTACTATAGGAATTTATTCTTCTTGAGGACCAAAAAGGAACTAAAGACTACCTTCCAAAAATTCAAATTCAGGGTGATTCAAATTTTGTGGGGCTTGGTAAAGTTTAGCAAAATGATTTATATCTGGGAAATTATCTTCAGCATGATTAGGATGAGTGGGCATAAATCTACCTCTGGCATCTCTTCTTCTGCTATACATGCAGATTCATGAAATTTTCAAACAATTAGGAATCTCTAAAACAATTAACAAGAAACTATAATAACCATGAAAGGTTCTTAGTTTGACACCATCCTCGACAATGGTGCCAAAAATGTCTACTCCAACTATAATAATAATACCTCTAATTGAAATCTCAACCCGAAGTTTGGACATTCATCTGGTAAAGTTACTATTTTCATGGCTAGCATTCATTTAGTTATCAACCCAGGGATGTAAAACTTGAAATGGGTCTGCA